>NC_088652.1:24434398-25111898 GCF_964019385.1 Sycon ciliatum | reverse complement strand
GGTCATGGCTCTGGAGGTGACAGTCCGCCAGGGGACGAAGCCGAAGCGTCTATCCTGCAAAAGAGCTACTTTGTGGCCCTGATCACTATCGCCTGCATTCTCTTCATTGTACTTCTGCTTATTCTGATCGCCATCTGCTGTCTGAGAAAGAGGTAACTTTTCCTTTCTGAGTATATTGGAAAGCATAGGATGCATAGTCAAGGATTGAAAAAAAAAACGACGATTACTACAAATTTCGTATTCTGCTAGCAGTGGTGATATTATGGCGATATCTGACATCGCTCTTTATGTGTATTGATGTAGGATCATTTCCTGGCAGGAAGAATGCTTGCAAGGAATAAGACTGCTTCATTTATCACGAATTCATTTTCTTCTGTTTTCAGGAGAAAGATTCGCCAGCGCCACCAGCAACTTCTGTGGGAGAGCAACTTCTTTGCCACACCGCCCGCATCGATGACCAGCGTTGGTAAGAACTGCAGAGTGGCATGTACAAATGCCATGCATGTACAGTAAACCCTGCACTAAATAAAGACCACCGTGACTAGCGATTAGCCTGGTACTACAGACCACATTGCCAGGCGCGGACGATCTCACATTCAATATGCACTGTGACTAGGGAACCAAAAACGAGAGCTGAACTTTCACGTAACATCATAAATAACGTGCATATTAACCTCTCTTATGTGTTTACTTTCCATTGTACTAACAGAGCAGTACCAGAACGATGATGTATCCATGGGCGATCAGAGAGAACTCATCGACATGGCACAGGCGAAAAAGAAGAAGAAGAAGAAGACTTCGTAAGTAGGAAGAAGCAACTCTAAAGCGCTCGTGCAAGCCAAAGACTGGCATGTTTGCATTCTGTTGTTGTTACTGCGAGGTCCGGCTATCGCTTTGTTGGACCTGTGCTGGTGCGTCATCGTTCAGATATCAAGATGTCCGAATTGTCTGTCTGTCCGTCTGTCTGTCTGTCCGTCTGTCTGTCCGTCTGTCTTGTACCACATTAGGTAGCCGAACCACACAGTAGACGCCAGACTTGATACTGCCCAATCTTCACGTTTTTACCATATTGTTCTTCAGTGTTGTTCGGTTGCCTACTGTTGTACCTTATGGATGGTCGAGCTGGACCTTTCCCGATGTGTTACCAATTGGAGAATTGAGCTCCTGCTTCATAGTTGCATGTCTGTGTATGTGTAACTCTGCATCTACTTGCCTCTTAGTCTGTGGAAATGTATCTTTTCATATGTGTGAGTGTGTAGGTGCGTGTGTGAATGTGCGCGCGAGCGTGTGTGTGTGTGTGTGCACAAGTTGGTATGTCCACCATAACTTGCTCACTATCATTGGTTCAGCGACGGGCATGAGTATGGTGTATGGTAAGGTGTGCGTGTGAGTATTTGTTTCAATCTGCTTTTCTCCTCGTTCCCTGTTTCTAGATCTGACTTCCAGATGAACCCGATCTGGGTACAGCCCAATGCATTGTGGGAGGATGGTGGAGAGGCACGTGGAAACGCACACCGCGGCCAACACGGCATGGACGACGAGGAGGAAGAGGTCACCGTCAGGACTACCTATGAATCCGAGGGAGAGCAGCGCGGCGGTGGAAGATACGCGTAAGTGCTGATTCACCTCACAATCGTGAGCAGTCAAGTACACTACTGAAACTGTCCACCTCTGCGGACCGCGCTCCTGGCCCACATTCACCACACTATGGCAAAGAAGTTTGTTCTTGACTGCGGGCCAAGAGCGCAGAGTCGAGAGGTGGACAGTTTCCAATTATTTTCAAATAGCCGAGTTCTGTGCGGCTTCTGAGCTAAGTACAGCAGTGCTCAATGGAATCCAGTCGCGTCAATCAAGTACGCGCTGAGCGTTTCCCAGCCCCAGACCTGCTAACACTGGGCTGCAAAATGATGGAAGGTGCAAACTTGAGTGACTCAACTGGATTGTTTGGAGCAGCACTGTGATATCGAGTTTGCATTCTACACAAGCCATGCAAGCAAGCCTATTGTAACCTACTACATCATACAACTGATGAATATATTTAACAGATCTTTTGAATAACTCTGATTGCATGCACCATTTGATGTTTCTGAACTTAGGAATTTGGCTGAGAGAGGTGCATATGTCTGCAAATTGTCAATTGTGGAGCCTATGAGCAGTTGTGCTTAGTGCTTGGGTGTACATATACATCCGTCCGCTTGTATGACTAACAGCATCCCATTCCTAGCACTTACAGAGCTCATCTTTCAACGGAAGCGGATGGATTCATATTATATCTTTAAAAAAAACATTCTTCAGCATTAAAGGGGAAGTTAAGGCAAAAATTAAAATTTCACCAGTTGTAGTCTTTGGGGTGCTGAGTCGAATGGTCTTGGTCCGAGAAAGCTGAGACGCTCCCTTCCTACTTGAATCCCAATCGAACTCGCGCACTTCCACCGAAACTGGTTGACTGCGCCCTACTAGATGGGGATTTGTATGCAAAATGTCACTAAAAGCGCCATTTCGTTCTTATAAAAGCACGGATGACCGCCATTGGCCCATATGTTGTAGTCTTTTGGACGCTGAGTCGACTGGTTTTGGTCCGAAAAGGCTGCGATGCAGCGTTCCTCCTTTATTCCCAATCGAACATGGTTGAACAAGTGGTCACGTGCTCCTGGGTGCCCAAATCACCTGGTCACCACGCCAGCAGGCGACAACTTTCACACCAAGGTTCAACTCGAGTTCAACTCGAGTGACAGGACTGCACCCAAAAAAGGTCAAACACGCTAGTAAGTTGTACCCTGCAGGCACGGTGACCAGGTGACTGGTGTACGCAGGAGCACGTGACCGCTTGTTCAACCATGTTCGATTGGGAATAAAGGAGGAAAGCTGCATCGCAGCCTTTTCGGACCAAAACCAGTCGACTCAGCGTCCAAAAGACTACAACATATGGGCCAATCGCGGTCATCCGTTCTTTTATAAGAACGAAATGGCGCTTTTAGTGACATTTTGCATACAAATCCCCATCTAGTAGGGCGCAGTCACCCAGTGTCGGTGGAAGTGCGCGAGTTCGATTGGGATTCAAGTAGGAAGGGAGCGCCTCAGCTTCCTCGGACCAAGACCATTCGACTCAGCACCCCGAAGACTACAACTGGTGAAATTTTAATTTTTGCCTTAACTTCCCCTTTAACGTATTTCGTTAGACGGTCTTAGGGATTTCAAGATGCTGCCATGCATCTGATGGCCATTGTTCTCTGTTGTCTATTTCCTGCCTACACACACACACATACACACGTACACACCTGTACATGCACCTGCACGCACACACACATACTCACACATATACACACCCACACATGCACAGGTTCAGCAATCCGGTCACAACCATCGAGGAGTACGAGGAGACTGGACCGAGCGCCGTATCGATGGACATGCGAGACAACCCACTCTATGAATCTCAGGTAAGAATAGGCAGGATTAACAGTACACGTCCGCAATTATGTGCAACATGCCTTAACACACATCTAGCTGGGAGTCCACTGCTTTGCTTTTTGAATGTTTTGATGATACAAGGAAGTTGTTTGCTCCCATTCAGGATCTTGCAGTTTCACTGCCGATCCGATTTGACACTGGTCTTTGATTATATAAGGCGACACTGTTCCCCACTTTACTGAGGCATTCTTTTGTTTGCCCCTTAATGTTGCACGTGACTTGCAGGAAATCAAGATGGACATGTTCTACACAAGCGAGAGTGAGGATGACGACGACAATCATCCCCCGTACGGAAGAAACGAGTTCAACGAGCCGTCTGTCGAGGACCTGGATCAGATGGGTAGCGATGCGCAGCTGCTCGAGGCCACCATTGAGCTTGAGGAAACCGAAGCCGAGGACCCCATGACTCTCATTTGATTCCACATCATGTCCTTCAATGTGTTTCCATAATTACTGCGCATTCCTGGTGCGCAGTGCATGTAAATTTAGTTACGGTCAAGAAAATCTGCCAGCAATTAGTTTCTCACCGGGAAATGCACTTTTCCCAATTGCAAAAATGCAACGACGACCAACATAACATAAACAGCAGAATGTCTCTGGCCGTTGCTATGCCTTTGTGTGCTTTGCTGTGCCCTAGCTATTGTATAGATTGCTATCTGCAACTAGTACCTGAACAACTCTGCAACTGCATCCCACGGCTTTGTATAGCACGCTTTTTCTAGGACTGGACGCACCTTCAACATTCTGAGACTATGGTTTCGTACAGAACGCTTTTTCCAGCACCCAACTTACCTTTAGCACTGTGTGACTGCATTCTGCGGTCTTGCATAGTAATAAGTAAACATTCTCCAGTGCCGAACTTACCCTTAAAATACTACGCTTTTTCCAGCATCGATCAGCTCACCCTGCCTTCCTGGCATAGAATAATTGGAAGGCCTGCCCTCCATTCATACGAATTCCTAACCATGTGGGCGGGTTGTTTTGGCCATACTCTACCAAGTCGCCTGCGTGCGTGCTGCGATTTGTCATAATCATCATTTCCGACTGCATACTCCGACCAGTTTGTGTATTGTTGTTATACACACTCAGTTTTTTATGATTATTATTATTTTTATCTTTTATGTTACAGTGCATACTGTTTAAAAAATTATTTTAACATAGCTCAAAAACTCGGATATTGAGCCAATACATGTAGTAGTTCGGAAAGAGAAAAGGACCTATACGTATCAGTTTGAAGTACTAGTTATGACTAACAGTCCACCAAGGTAACGAGATAATGATATGCAGTCAGATAGTGCGACAACAAGGACCAAAACTGACAAGGATATTGAGACATTCGATGACCTGACACCTAGTTCCAACCCACCAACGACCTTCCAATTTGGTGAACTGTTACTCATAACCAGTAGCTTGTATGTCCTTTTCTCTTTACACATAGCTCGTACTTTGAACTACATGTACTACTGCTTGCACCTCTTCTTGAGTCTGGATGCACCGCAGTTCATGCATAGCTCATCACCGCAAGAACTGAGTAGACAGTCTCAGGTTCTCCTTGCAGTTTCATGAGACCTTGTTCAGCATTCGGAAGATTCCCTGCAGCTGATCAATCAACTTTTAAATCGATATGACCAGGGCCGATATCACCCTCTGTGACTGCATTGCGTTGCAAGACCATCGTGGGTGCGGTGCTGATGAGCTTGGTTTCTGAAAATGTTTCATCAATTTTCGTAAAATAACAGGCGGGCACTTCTTCATCAGCCGTACAAACGACGTTTTGTATTTGCTTCCCTTTCTCCATACTGGGAAATAAAAACTACAAATCTCAAGCTTTTCATCACCGTCATCCTCAATAAGGAGCCCGAAATTCATGAACCAGTTTTCGGGCATTCCCGTTAAATGATTCCCTAGTAGCCCTTTCCCAAAAATAAAAAAATAAATTTCACGGTTAGCGCTTGCACCCGAATGCATCAGAGCAGTGTATAGGAAATGGGAGAGCCAAGTGACTACATGCAATGGAAAGTCACAGAGCAAAGCTGCATGCATACCCACGTATTCTCACAACACCGCACAAGGATGATTGGGGTACACCAGTGTGCTGGTTTCGATCAACTGGTGAAGCGATTGGCGTTGCAAACAGCCAAAGTGATCGCTCACGACTGAGCTGCAGCAGTACCCGCGACCGGGTGCAAAGTTCCCTGATCGACGTTGCAAACAGCCAACCAGGGTGAAGCAGTTGGCGTTGCAAACGGCCAAAGCAATCGCTCATGCTTGAGCGGCAATAGTACCCGCGACCGGGTGCAATGACTACTGATTGGCGTCGCAAACAGCCGACCAATAGTATGCAATTTTAAGCAGAGATAGTAGCAGCAAAGCAACCAGTTGAAGGAAGCTGTTCCCAGAAAACCAGCACACGGCACCCCAGCAAGCGTTCACCACCAATGCACGAGAGCTAAGAACAAGTGATTAAGGCACGAGATGGATAAAGGTAGGCATGCAGATGGATGAAATCCAACGCAGGTTCTCAATACGGCAATTTAGCAATGACAATCGGTACCTGTATGTCAAGGCTATATTACATCGACTGGAATGGCAGCACTGCTCGGTCTGGTTGTGCTTGAGCAGCTGGGGCGAGACGTCGGAATTCCTCCATGCGGAAACGAGACAGCGAATCGGCAATGCAGTTAGACTGGCCAGCAATGTGAGCAGCAGTGACGGTGAAATTGAAGCGGGCGCACACAAAGAACAGCTCCCTGATCAGGGTCATCACTGGCGGTGACTTGGATGTGCCGGAGCGGATGCAATCTACCACAGCCTTGTTGTCGCAGTGCATTGTGATACGAAGCTGGCGCCATTCCTTGGCCCACGTGCAGCACGCTGTGACCAACGCGTAGAGCTCCTTCCACTCAATGCTGTGAGTGAGTTGCTCAGGCGACCAGGTCCCTTGAAGCCAGCGGCCGCTGTTGAATGCGCCCCAGCCCAGGGTGCCACTGGCATCGGTGAACAGCTCCAAGTCTGGAGATGGTGTCCAATCTGGGAACAGGAAGAATGATTTTCCGTTCCATTGTTCCAGGAGCCGTAGCCACCATTGGATATCCTCCTGGCACTCGGTAGTCAGACTGATGCGGTAGTGAGGCTGCTGGTAGCGACTGCAAATAGACCACAGGTGCCGCATAAATGTCCGGCCGGGTACGATGACTCTTGCAGCGAAGGAGAGTTTCCCCAGAAGAGATTCGAGTTCGCGCTGAGACATGGTGGGGTTGATGCTCGCTGCAGTCAACAGGCGCTTGATGTCGGCCAATTTGTCGTCAGGGAGCCGGGCTTCCATCTTCTCACAATCCAGGATAATGCCCAGGAATGTCAGGGTACGAGACGGGCCTTCCACCTTTGCAGGCGCGAGCGGGACTCCGAGGTATGAGAATGCACGGAGAAGAATGGCCAGCTGCCGATTCGCCACTGCCTGGCCCACGCTCACGCACAAGTAGTCGTCCAGAAAATGCAGCAAATTAGGGATGGAGAATTCGTGGTGCATTATCCATTCGATGGTCGCTGCCACTGCATCAAATTCCGCCGGGCTAGAGCGGAGCCCAAATGGCAAGACACGGTCGTAGTAGTACTTCCCCTGCCACAGGATGCCGAGGAGATGCCAATCCTGTGGGCGGACAGGTATTTGACGAAAAGCACTCTTCACATCGAGTTTAGAGAGATAGACAGGAGACGGGGAGGACATAATGATGTTAATGGCTTCATCAATGCTGATGTACTGCAAAGAGAAAGGCTCGGCAGGGATCCCGTTGTTAACGCTGGAGCCGGCAGGGCTGGACAGGTGGTGTATCAAGCGTAGAACAGCGCCAATGCCAGAGCAGTACATAAATGGGAATGGGGGCGAGTCAAATGGGCCAGCCGTGTAGCCGGCGTTGCAGGAAGCGGTGAGCTGTGCAGGCACAAATGCAGAGTGCTGGAATGCTGATGAGAGGTTGGACGAGTGCTGGTTAGTTATGCGGTTGCCGGTAAAGCCAATGTCAAAGCCGCAGCGGAGGCCGTTAATAACATACGAAGCCAATGAACTGTCAGGGTGGTTACGGAGCAGTGATTCGAAGCGAGAAACAGAGAGGGGTGTGTGGACAGCAGGACATGCGCTTGTGAAATCAGTAGAACGTGAAGTGCAGGGAGAAATATGTACAATCGCGGGAGCTGCAGCCAAAGCAGCAGAGTTACTGGCGCCTACCGCACTTAGATCCGTTGTGGTCCTTGGACCCGCAGCGGTTGCAGACATGGGCGTACTTGCACGTGCTGAGACTGCAACGCCCAGCGTTGAAGTTCCGGCAGATCGGTTGGCCATTAGACACCGTACGGACTCCATTGAAGGCTTGCTGGTTGTTACGTTGCGGACGAAAGGGACACTGGCCGCCTCCGGGATGGATGAGGCGGCAGGACTCACATGTGGGCCTTGATCGGCTAGTCACGGACATTTGCCACAGATTTATGTCGATGACGTCAAAGCGCTTGCCTGGCTGAGCAGAAATGGCAGAGCGAAACTGGGTGTCGTACGACAGCCAAGCCTCCGGATAGTATTGCCTGTTGGCTGCAACTATGGTGGCTTGGTAGGAGAGCATCTCCTGCAGGCGGGACGGGTTGGCAGAACACACGACGTTCATGAAGAGAGTCCATGCCTCCAGCCATGTCGGCAAGTCGTGGACGCGTCGACGAACGGGCTGCGCCGCTCCACCTTCCACCACCTCCAGAGACTGGCCGCCACTGCTGAACTGCAGCTGAAGCTGGCGTGGGGCAGAATACGAGGTGGCGATAGTATCGGGCAGCAGCTGGGTGAAATCTACAAAGTCACCCTTCAATATTTTCTCTCGTATAGTCTGGGGAACGGAGAGATTACCAGCGTTGGAAGACTCCGCCGAAGGTTGAGTTCCAGCGGATCCAGGGGCAGTGATGGTGGCCAGCATTGGAGCGATCGCCTCCGACAAGGCAACGGTGACGGCGGAATGTACTTCCTGCCGCACAAACTGGCGCAAATCGTCATTACTGCTCCGGTCCGGGATCTGGGGAGTCGGAGAAGCTGCTGCAGCACTCTCCAGATCCTGCTCTTGCTCCTGCTCGTGCTCCTGCCGCGAGGATGGCGTGACCGACGGAGATCGAGGTTCCCGTGCCGCCGAGCTCGACGTGTCCTGGATACTGAGCAGCAAACGGGCAAGAAGCTGGGGCTTTGTTCCGCTCGAATTCAGCCCACGGCCTTCCAGCTCGACCCGCAAGTCCGACACGTTCATACGGCGTGCTTCAGAGGTAGACAACATGTTTGTCGTGCAGTAAGCGGCTGCGAGGAATCTACAAGGAGTCTGAATAATTAATTCTATTCTCAACAAACAAATTCCGGTTGCTGCTCAGTGACACTGCAAAGGAAAGCGCAAGCCAAAATCAGCGCAGCAAGAGCTACCCAAGGCGATTTGGGCGCGCATGCGCAGCAGTTGAGTGCACGTGTAAAGCCAGCTCGATCGCAGCTAGCATGAGATAGAGAGCAGCGCATCGGTCTTATCGCTAACTAGGGTTAGCCCAAAAGCTAACCCAACATTTCGCGTGAGACTCGGCTGGAAGCCCAGTTTTCCGCATCCGTCGTGGGAACGCCACCGCCCTCTAGGATCAAAGGCGCAGATGCAGCGCCTGAACGGCTCTTTTAAAGGGGAAGTATACCCAAAAATCAAATTTTCACCAGTTGTAGTCTTCTGGGTGCTGAGTCGAATGGTCTTGGTCCGAGGAAGCTGCGACGCTCCCTTCCTACTTGAATCCCAATCGAACTCGCGCACTTCCACCAAAACTGGGTGACTGCGCCCTACTAGATGGGGATTTGTATGCAAAATGTCACTAAAAGCGCCATTTCGTTCTTATAAAAGCACGGATCACCGCGATTGGCCCATATGTTGTAGTCTTTTGGACGCTGAGTCGACTGGTTTTGGTCCGAAAAGGCTGCGATGCAGCGTTCCTCCTTTATTCCCAATCGAACATGGTTGAACAAGCGGTCACGTGCTCCTGCGTACACCAGTCAGCTGGTCACCGTGCCTGCAGGGTACAACTTACTAGCCTGTTTGACCTTTTTTGGGTACAGTCCTGTCACTCGAGTTGAACCCGAGTTGAACCTTGGTGTGAAAGTTGTCGCCTGCTGGCGCGGTGACCAGGTGATTTGGGCACCCAGGAGCACGTGACCGCTTGTTCAACCATGTTCGATTGGGAATAAAGGAGGAACGCTGCATCGCAGCCTTTTCGGACCAAAACCAGTCGACTCAGCGTCCAAAAGACTACAACATATGGGCCAATCGCGGTGATCCGTGCTTTTATAAGAACGAAATGGCGCTTTTAGTGACATTTTGCATACAAATCCCCATCTCGTAGGGCGCAGTCACCCAGTTTCGGTGGAAGTGCGCGAGTTCGATTGGGATTCAAGTAGGAAGGGAGCGTCGCAGCTTCCTCGGACCAAGACCATTCGACTCAGCACCCAGAAGACTACAACTGGTGAAAATTTGATTTTAGGGTATACTTCCCCTTTAATTCGCACTTAGTGCTTTTCGCGTCCCTCAAAATATGCTGAAAAAGTGCTCTTTTTCAGTGAAAACAGGCAAAAGTGCTTTTTTCAGTGAAGCATAGCCATGATACATGTTCAGATATGAACCTACATGTAAGCTGAAAAATGAATACGCACTCTTCCATTTGGGTCCACGAAAGGCAAAACAGGAAGTAAATCAAAGTTTAAAAAACCCACTTTTTACAGCATTGTGTACACCGGGTACAAGCTTCACCAACTTGTTGCCGCCCAAAAAGCGGCGTGCCAACGCCCATCGAGCACTCGAAAACTGTGATCGCATGCATGAACAAACAGATTTTAGCACTTTTTCAGCTAAAAAAGCACAAAAAGGGCGATATTCACCAAAAAACGCAATAAAGGGCGAAAGAAACGGGCTTTTCCAAAAAGGGGCCAAAAAGGGCGAAAGAAACGGGCTTTTCCAAAAAGGGCCAAAAAGGGCGAAAAAAGGGCGAGCACCTTTGGGAAAGGGCTATTCCCTAGCAACCATAACGAATGAAACATAAGGATAATAATTATGTGGAATCACCAGGGTGTTCAACTAGGTGATAAATTTAGCGACGAATTATGCACCATGGGAGATAAGAAAAGGGAAAGAGAGAAAGACAAGATGAGAAGTGAAACAAGAGGAACTTAACACACACCGTGTAAGGATAAACACCAAAATTGTAGACTACGTTAAAACTAGTGTCATAAGGGGTGTCAGTAAACAACTCTAGAGATACTGCATTCCTTTCCTTTGTTTACACAAATGTGGCTGGGTAGTGTTAATATAAAAATAGCTTCAAATGGGCAAAATACGAACACGAACACGCGACACAACTGAGGTCTGTTTCCTATTATGGGAGGTACATGGATGGAGAAATGGAGCAGAACTCGAGCAAAGTACAGCAGTAAAGTTCGAAAAGTTCTGCTAATTTCACTGCTTCAAGATCAATTCTGCCAATTTTACGACCATTATCCTTCAATGGCTACTTTGCAGTCAGGAAGTGCTGACATGGATTTGCACGGAAAGCGCAGCTATCTAGCAGGGTCCCACCCGTTGGTGCACAGGTGGCCCACAGTAAGCCAATGAGTGACACTACTAAAGGTTTAAACAATCGACGAGGAGACAATAGTCGTAAAATGGCAATAAATAAGATAAATTGTGCACTCATAACAACAGCAAAAAATGAAGAAAGTCAAGTTCCATAACGTTTTCTTGTGACTGTCATCAGTGGAACGCCGTCACATAAAAATGTAATAACTAAAACACACACTTATATACATGTAGCTAATATGGTTTCAGGTAGAAATACAGCAGCTAACAGGTACAAAAAGCGAAGTTTGCATCTTTGCAATGTGTGAATATAGTGTATGTGAGAAAGGTAGTGGCAGATGAATGTGATACTGTGTGAATGAATGTAATGGTGCGTGTGTGTTACTTGAAGAGTGTGAGTGTGTAAGTGTGTGTTTTAGTTATTACATTTTTATGTGACGGCGTTCCACTGATGACAGTCACAAGAAAACGTTATGGAACTTGACTTTCTTCATTTTTTGCTGTTGTTATGAGTGCACAATTTATCTTATTTATTGCCATTTTACTACTAAAGGTGTGTGACTTTAGTGCACGTCGTGTGCATGATAAGCGTGAATGACTGGACAACCAGGCGGCCAAATCCTCCTTCTACAATCCCGCATTCATTGAAAATACTCTCATCACTTGCGATGTTTGACATGTTTGCCTTAGTCAGTACCGTAGATAGTAAATTCAGCACAACACATGGCACTGGAATGTTTGTGTGACGTGTGGGGATGTTTGGCAGGTTTCGAATGTCTGATACGTGTGGAACCCCTCACCTCAACTCAGCTAGGGAATGTTCTTGTCGAAGCAGCGTTAAAAACAATTGGTCACATTCAGATCAGCTATCAGTTTGTGCTCGTACTTAGCGTAAGCTCTCCTTTGCTTAGCGTGTCGAGTGTATGAGTCGTATCAATTCAAACTCTGTTCAGTTGTAAGATGCCACTTGTGTGTGCATCCTGCAAACATAGCCATCGGAAATCAGGAATACTTCTCAAGTGTCTTCACAAGATCTGCCTTGACTGTCTTGCAGCCTGTCTACAGCCCGACGGGAGAATACGCTGTGCAGAATGTCGAGTTTATACGCCATGTCCGCCACCTGGTCACAATCATCTACAGTTCCTGGTCGACGGCTCTATGGAAGAACGCAGGCTACTCCACGTTTGCCCTTTGCACGACGGGATGCGGATACTTTATCACTGCTCAGCATGTCGAGAGGGATTGTGCGAAACGTGTAAAAAGCTAAGAAAGCACGCTCCTCATAAAGACCAGATTGGCGGTATACCTGACAAAGCCGCAGCATTACTACAGAGACTGGAGGAGCGCATAAAACAGCTCGGGCCTGCCGGGGAAGCCAAGGAAGTTGATAAATTCCTCGTTATAGCTGGTATTTCCTTAAGGAAACGGAAACGTGCATTGGTACAGGTAGTGGCTGAAAACCGAACGTTAATACAGCAAGACTGCAACAAGCAAGTTCAAGCGGTGGAGAAACGGAAACAGGAATTGATTAGCGAGGTGGAACGTTGGAGCAAGCAACAAGGTGTTACCAGAGTCTTGATCAAGTACCGGGAAGCGCTGCAGAAAGCGAAAGACTTACGGATCATGATCGGAACTGCCCGAAGCAATGAAGATCTCCTTAAACTTCAGCCGAACTTGATTAAAGCGTTAAAAGACATTGACGAGAAGACATTTTCGCATAACCGGATCTCGATGTTAGCATGCCCGAACCTTTCCAATTTGACAGGCCAGATCAGCGCCATGGGGGAATTCGTTGATGTCAATCGCACCAATCTGTCGCTGCTGTCGGATTGTCGAATAATTAAAGACAGGAACAGCACTCTTTACCTTATCATTGCTAATACTCCCATTATACTCCTTCTCCCGGTGGGTATCGTCTTCTGCTTAGTAGTAATGGTATTGTTCTTATGGTCGTCCTTCTAATTGAATTGATAGGATATTGTCGGTCATCTGACCGACAAGATACTCTGTTGCAAGTCAAGTATGGTAAAACCCACTATACATGTAATACCAGTGCATGTGTAAGCGTATAACCGATGGCATGAAGGATAATCGTGGCGCATATCGCGTTGCCATGCTATCCTTACATGACCTCGCCATTACTAATTTCACATACGTTTCAAAACGTATTGCGTTTGTGTCGTCTTGTCACTGATATCATCAGCTTCTGTTTGTATTGTGGTTCATTTATAAATTCCCTCGTTTCAAAAATTATGAGCCTCTAGATGCGAAAATGAGGGATTATGTCGTTTCACGCAGTACTGAGAAAAATGCATTTGAAAGTTTAGTTTTCCGCATAAAGCGATGTATAATTCACTTATTGAAACACCTATAACTCTGTGAAAGATGAAGATTTAGGACCTAGGTTTTTTACAGAGTAATCTGCTGGGATGCAGCAATGCCATGGTAAAGATAACTCGAAATGCTCAAAAATGACATAAGCCCCCTTTTTGGATCTAGAGGCTCCTATCAGATTCGGCTGCAAAATCAGCTGGTTGTTTGAGAATCGGCTGCACAGTTGGAATATATTGCAAAATCGGCTTAAGCAATTGTTGGCATATTATTGGCTTCAAAATTGGTGAGATATTAGAAGATTTGGTAGATTTTCGGCGATTCTCAAAGAAACCCTCCAAAATAGGCGAAAAGCTTACCGATTGTTTGACAAGTCGAATTTTTTGGCGGGCCGATTTGCGGATTTTACCATTAGCCATCTTCCTATTGGCTGGTGTTCGTTTGAGAAGAGGGCAAAGGACACGAGTCACACGACCTCAACACACTAATACTACAAGTACTGAAGTAGTCATGCTTGCAGCACGTTCATAAACGCACTTTGCAACAACATTTGGTAGATTTTTTCTCAAAGGAACCCTCCAAAATCGGCAAAAAGATAACTGATTTTTTGAGAAATCTCGTTTTGGCGAAATTTTCGGCCGGCCGATTTGGGGAAAGCCTATAGCCAAGTGCGTTCAGATACCTTGTTGGAAGCCAAAAATCTTTTGTGAACCTTTTATGAACGTGCATGATAAAACAGAAAGGATAGAAATGACGTGGACTAACAAACAGGCTCGTCTCATTAACAGAACATACATCAATTACCGTGTCCGCTAGCAACCAGTTGAAGCAGATGAATGCATTGAAAGGTAGTAGTCCGCTGCATACTTGCATTAGGTGTCCCCTCCTGACTGTCGTAATGGGCATGTTGACTTCCATTTCTCTCTACTTTGTCCTAACTGTTACCCGCTATGTTCACCAGTTGAAAGTCCTTGAAGCGTTTTGTATTCGTATGCATGCACAAGCCTGACTTTTTCAAACAAAAATAAGTAATTTTTGCATCACAGTTATACTCGTGACGTCACATTTCTGACTAGGTTCTTCTAAACTTTGTCATGTAAGATTGTCAGCCCCCATTGCTAGCCATCGCATTTTCTTAGCACCATTGATTATGTTGTTGTACCTAAACTTGGTTGGTGTATTTTAATTCGCACAATAAACGGGAACTAGGCCCAATGATATAAAGGCGAATGGATAAGCATAATTTAGAAAAGAAAGGACGGGAATTACCGTCGCGCAGTGTACTCAGAGGATTGTTTTTTTCCTATTTGTCGCGTACACGCGGTGCGAAGTTGTTGAGTGTTTCAGAAGCTGTTTATATTCACACGAAGAAAGCAACATTAGGTACACAGAAACAGATTTTATTCAAGCTTAGGCTGTTAGGGACGTCGTGAACAACGTGTTAGTTTTTGGTCCATTTGCTGTCTGTTTTTGTTGCACCTCACTTCACGCTTTTTGGGTTTACTCACAATTGCATCTTTTCTCCATTACTTTCAATGAATATGGGTTACGCATTTGACACTGTTGTTTTGGCTCTTCTTCCTTGCGCTGTTTCTATCACCTCTCTGCTGTATTTAAACCATTGTCCATGTTTATTGATTTTGACTGTATGTCACCTGATGATAAGGCATGAAGGTATACTAGTGAACACGTTCAAAATGTTCAAGAGCCTGAAGCGTCTCGTACTTCTTGGTATAGTTTTATAATACACCTATATTTTCAAATCACACGTAACATTGTAAAACTAACGCAGGTGTGGCCGGCAGGAAGTAACTCTCACTTCGCTATAAGATAATTATATTTACATATGACTGATTCAGCATTCAAACTCTCCACCTACGGTTTCACCTTTGTAGAAGTTTGCTTCGCGTGTGGAATGTTTATCACGTGTGGAATTCCACGCCTCATGTCCATTAAACTATGATGTCGTCAAAGGCTGGAGTCAGACAATCAGTGGTTCCGTTCTGATAAGCTGTTCAGTTGGCCGTTGTCGTGTATGTAGCGTTAACGTTACTTACTGTGTTCATCAATACAGGTCTTGAGCTTGGCATAATACATATTCATTTATCGATATAAGGTTTGTTTAAAAGAAGGATGCGGCCAACGTGTGTATTCTGCTTGGATGAGTCCCAGAAAGCAGGAAAACTTCTCAACTGTCTTCACAAGATCTGTGATGAGTGTCTTACAGCAAGTGTCCAGCCCGACGGGAGAATACACTGCGCCGAATGTCGGCGGTTTACGCCCCGTCCGCCGCCTGGCCGCAATCACGAACAGTTGCTGGTTGATGACTCTATGTTCGACAATGCTCCATGCTATGGTGAAGAATCAGCAAAGGCACAAGTGAGCGGTCAAGATGATCCAAGAGTTTCTGATAATGATGTCTGCACTTCTATGCTCCAGCCAGAACCAAAGAGTACACATACCGACTGCAATTATTCCATAGACATCCGGGGGTGTCAGAAAGACGTACCCCAAGTCGGGCGAGTGCACTTCTGCCCTTTCCACAGCAAGATGGAATTACGCTTGTACTGCAATATATGTCGAGAGGTTTTGTGTGAAAGCTGCAAACACCACCAGAAGCACGATTCTCATATTGACCAGATTGGCGATATTACTGAAGAAGCCGTGGCGTTGCGACAGAGACTGAAGGTGCGCATGGAAAAATTCGTACCTGAAGGCAAAACAAAGGAAGTGGACAAAAGCCTTGAATTCGCTGGCGATCTCCTCAAAGCAATTGAGTCGGAGCGGACTAGTCAAGTGACGTTAAACAAGAGGTTGATAGATGCAGTATGTAACCATCAACATCAAGTGATTAAGAAGCGAAAACAGGAACTAATTTGCGGCGTGGAGCAGTGGAGGAAGCAGCTAGCCGATCTCCATGCAAAGTGTTCGACCGAGTACGGTGAGGCGTGTGAGAAAGCAAAGCATGAAAAGTGCCTCATCAAAGCAGTTTCAACAAATCAAGATCTTCTTAAAATTCATCCGTACCTTAACAAGTTCCTTGCAAGTACTGGTACAAGTATTTTGCAAGGTTTCCCGGAGAAATACTTTTCGCTAACGTCTATTTGGAAGTTCGCGTGCCTGAACCTTACCGATCTGGAAGGCCGTATGAGCACCATGGGCGTATTCCTAGACGACAATGATATCGATATGTCGTTTAAAAGGGCCGGCACTTACGTGATGTTCAAAGGTGAGCAGCTGATAGTTGCTGCGCTAGTAAGAACTAGGCGGGGCCAGCCTGTGCCTGAAGCCACTTTGAAAGACTCCAATATCAAAATCTTCGCATCTAAAATAGAGCATGATGGCTCGATGGCAGCGCCAGTGCGATTGCCGACATCAGGCTATGGTGAAGGTGAAATGGATGCTTTCTTGAATCAGAAGATGAAGCTGTCTTCTTGCTGGAAATACGTTTGGAGACTCATGGTCCATCACCAGTCATTAAACAGTCATCATTGTTGCCGGCTGAGCTCAAGTCTTGCCCTTCACGGACCCGACTCTTTGCGTTCAAAACCAGGGCGAGCTTCTTTGACTCATGCCATAGTTCACCCAGCGGGTATATAAGAATGATGTTACCTGGGCGAGCTGACAGGCGAGCCGACAAAACTGCTCTGCTCTCTGCCTGGTATTGAGCAAAATGTGGTTAGCTTGCTGCAAACTTTGACAACTTTTGTCAGCGAGTCTAGAGACCGGGAGAGGTGCCTCCTACGACGCTTAGATGAGCTCTCTGCACAAATCGTGGAGTTGAAGGCGGAGGTTCGTGTCTCCCTTGAAAAGAATTCCGCCATTACAGCCGTGGATTCCTCCTCGGAGCTGCCCGGCAGTACGGTACGCTTTCCAACGGCCAAAGAGAGTTGGAAAGCTTGTGTCTTTGTGGGTAACCTGAACATTTGGGCTCATGCAAAATCGCACCGATTTTGGGATTTCCCCACAACTTTTTGCGTCCGCAAAAATGTTGTGCTGGACCGCATTCCTGTCACTTCGCAGTGGCTTTTCGTTGGTGCAGTTTGTATTTTGGAGTTCTATGACATTTTGGGTCTAACATGATCATGGAAGAGTGCTCTTTCGACGAGAACAGGGCTTCAACTGTAGCTTTACAGCAGGAAAGAAAATCGATGCTGGTGGTCAGAGGGAAGACGTGATTGAACGATTTCTTGGCTGTTTTATGTTGGCAAGTCAAATATTCACCCTGCCGGGGCGTAGGCAGGTTAGTTTTTCTTCAGCTTCGGCCGTTTTTACCTCTGCTGCTGAACAGCTAGATCCCTGGACGTCAACTGCCGGCCAAGCATGTCATTGTTACGTACGGCCGGCCTGCTGCGAGTGTTCATCCAAATAATAGTGTGATCTACAGCGGGGCTGCCAAGTTCGTCCATTGATGCTGTCCAGCCAACTTTGTTGCTGCGTCGTATCAGCCAAATCGAGTGTCATCTGCTGCGAATATGCCAAATTTGGCCATTGCTACTACTTCTAGTCCGTCACATACAGTATTATCTGCGGAGAATCTGCCAAATGATTCGTCCAGTGCAGCTGGTCAGCCAATCATTGTGGCATCTGCTGCAGGCCTGGTGAATGTTGCTGTTTGTCAGTCAACATGTAAAACCATCGACCATGTATAAGTAATCACTCGTACATTGTTCACAATGCAGTATGTTGCTGGGCACCCATATTCGCCCTTCACAGCCAGTCAGCCACTAATTTTCCTGCTGGTGGTCATCCGTATATGCCAGCTTTGTCGGTCGGTCGGTACCCGTATGTCGCGTACTGCATTCAGTTGCGCATGTTGCCAGCTGCAACTAGCCAGCGAGTTATCTCACATCACGGTAATAATGGACGTACCTCACAGTGCTGCCCCTGCATGGGCTCTTTGGCCGCGTGAATGAGTGGAGAGATTTTCACAAAAAATTCCGGGGTTCCAGTAAGTAGCGGCAACACCCCGACCGCTCAGCAAGCAACTTCTGCACAAGCAGCAAGATGTTCGGGCGTAGTGTGAGAGCCGGCGTCAATCTAAGTCTGGAGGCCGTGGAGAATGATCAAACCATGACGGCAGAGATGCTGCAATATTTGAGTGGTGCGGAAGTGGATGGATTTGATGTGGCCGCCTCCTATTCTCAGTAGCGGTATTGCAGCAGAGGAGGCTAGCCGAGTTCTTGGCAGCCACCAAGAAAAAGCTGGAATCGCCCACAGCGGCAATCTGACAAGTGAGATGCTTTACAGCCACACCTGTGCCGAGGGCATATAAATCCCCTCAGATACCACCTGGGCTGAATTATCCATCAGGCAAGTGTACATGATGATAAACAATGTCTGTTTTGGGCTTAAGGTATTCATTTTGCATTGAATGAGTGGTCAGGCCATGCAACGAGCTTCTTACAAGCGGATGAGTATAATGTAGGGGCCTGGTGGGTCATGCAATTTGTGTGCAAGGGATGTATTTACTCATAATTCTCGGTGCTTTGCCGCTAAACCAGTGATGAAACATCACCATGATCCATGGACATGAAAAACAGAATCCATTACAAGGTATATGGGTACCTACGAAAGCATGAATAAGGAATAACGAGCATGAATGAGACAAGGGTACCTGCGGAAGCATGAATAATGAATAACGAGCATGAATGAGACAAACACCGAAAAGTGTGAAATAGTTGGGTACCTACGAAAGCATGAATATGGAATAACGAGCATGAATGAGACAAGGGTACCTGCGGAAACATGAATAATGAATAACGAGCATAAATGAGACAAGGGTACCTGCGGAAGCATGAATAAGGAGTAACGAGCATGAAGGAGACAAACACCGAAAAGTGTGAAATAGTTGTGTAGCCGATTACCGTATATCTGGTATCCTATTCTTACTTTGCCCTTGTCAGTGAAGTGTAAGAGAGCCCCAGTGCGGCTCAGAAGTGTGAAGGGTGCGAATGCCTTCGGGCAATGAAGAGAGAGAGAGAGAGAGAGAGAGAGAGAGAGAGAGAGAGAGAGAGAGAGAGCTAATGCCACACTGGCACAATTTCGTGGGTGTGAATGTCTTCGGGCAATGAGAGAGAGAGAGAGAGCTAATGCCGCAGTGGCACAGTTTGGTGGGTGTGAATGCCTTCGGGCAATGAGAGAGAGAGAGAGAGCTAATGCCGCAGTGGCACAGTTTGGTGGGTGTGAATGCCTTCGGGCAATGAGAGAGAGAGAGAGAACTAATGCCGCGGTGGCACAGTTTGGTGGGTGTGAATGCCTTCGGGCGATGAGTGAGAGAGAGAGCTAATGCCGCGGTGGCACGGAGATATTGCCGAAGTGGCACAGTTTGGTGGGTGTGAATGCCTTCGGGCTATGAGTGAGAGAGAACTAATGCCGCAGTGGCACGGTTTGGTGGGTGTGAATGCCTTCGGGCAATGAGTGAGAGAGAGAGAGAGCTAATGCCGCGGTGGCACAGAGATATTGCCGAAGTGGCACAGTTTTGGTGGGTGTGAATGCTTTCGGGCAATGAGAGAGAGAGAACTAATGCCGCGGTGGCACCGAGATATTGCCGAATTGGCACAGTTTGGTGGGTGTAAATGCCTTCGGGCTATGAGTGAGAGAGAGCTAATGCCGCCGTGGCACGGAGATATTGCCGAAGTGGCACAGTTTTGGTGGGTGTGAATGCTTTCGGGCAATGAGAGAGAGAGAACTAATGCCGCGGTGGCACCGAGATATTGCCGAAGTGGCACAGTTTGGTGGGTGTGAATGCCTTCGGGCAATGAGAGAGAGAGAGAACTAATGCCGCAGTGGCACGGTTTGGTGGGTGTGAATGCCTTCGGGCAATGAGAGAGAGAGAGAGAGCTAATGCCGCAGTGGCACCGAGATATTGCCGAAGTGGCACAGTTTGGTGGGTGTGAATGCCTTCGGGCAATGAGAGAGAGAGAGAACTAACGCCGCAGTGGCACAGTTTGGTGGGTGTGAATGCCTTCGGGCAATGAGAGAGAGAGAGAGAGCTAATGCTGCAGTGGCACAGTTTGGTCTGTGTGAATGCCTTCGGGTAATGAGAGAGAGAGAGAGAGAGAGAGCTAATGCTGCAGTGGCACAGTTTGGTCTGTGTGAATGCCTTCGGGTAATGAGAGAGAGAAGGAGAGAGAGAGAGAGAGAGAGAGAGAGAGAGAGAGAGAGAAAGAGAGGAAGAGAGAGCTGATGCCGCAGTTTCATGGGTGTGAATGCCTTCGGGAAACGAGTGAGAGAAATATTGCCAAAGTGGCACAGTTTGATGGGTGTGAGTACCGTCTGGGAATTAGTGAGAAATACAGTACAGTACCTCTTTGGCCTGCAGTTGTGTGTTGTGTTTGTGCTTCGCTTCTGTGACTTGTATGTTTCCACAGGTGGAGGTGTTGGGCACGGAAGTGACATATCTTGTCTTAATCTTGCGCTCAATTGTGTGGCTATCGCAGTGGTCTGAAGAGCACTAAGATGCCTGGGTTCAGGGGGGCCATTTGGTACCTACCGAGTCAATGCCCTGACCGTACAGTATGGACTGTGGCCTATATACAGACGTTTTGGCATGATCACATCAGCAGCTGGGCCAGCCATTGTATGGCGAGACACATGCTTGGCACTTACCATGGCCTTTACATCTCTATGACGTATACCAGGGCCGAGAGCTGTTTTCTATAGATGCTGCGCGAGTAGGATGTTAATGAGAGTGTTGTTCAGGAACATGGATAGTGCAGTCTGCCTTACTGGACGAATCCAAACCTCGTATTGGCAAATATTGGGAATCTATGCAAGCGCTATGCAGCCGAATCGGATGACACAATTTGACAGGTAACACAGAGTATATGGCAAGGCATGTACCCAGGGCTATCCTTTTCTGTCGCCATTGCCGAGCCACCGTGCTCACAGCAGAGACTTCTGTGTGTGTTATTGTTGTGAAGTGGACCACAAAGACGGTACGCTTTCCAACGGCCAAAGAGAGTTGGAAAGCTTGTGTCTTTGTGGGTAACCTGAACATTTGGGCTCATGCAAAATCGCACCGATTTTGGGATTTCCCCACAACTTTTTGCGTCCGCAAAAATGTTGTGCTGGACCGCATTCCTGTCACTTCGCAGTGGCTTTTCGTTGGTGCAGTTTGTATCCCACCCTCCCACCCCTGACTTCTGGGTGTGTGTTTATCGATATATTATCGTATTGGTTTTTCTTATTGGCCATGTGGCTGTTGCAGTTACGACTGCTTTTCTTTTTTAGTTAAAAAACGTAGGGGTGGTGTCTGCGTCGTGGGCCATTGTATGGTTACATACAGCTTCAGATTGTATGGCTAGTGACAGGGGGGTTGAGTCTGCAGGGGAAGAATACAGTGATTGAACTGAAGCTGGATGATGACCGTGTGGTGAGTGTGTGGGGGGTTCGAGATGCCGTCCTGGGGCAGGGATGTCGGTCCTTTAGCTTGGACGGGTGTTGTTACATTCATTGTAACATTTTGTCGTTTTCTGTGTGTTTTGCTGTGCGACTATAGTAGCAGCTGTAACAGTTTTCCCCTGTTCTCTATAACTTTACACTCCCTCGCACCTCGTGCGTCTTACGCCTGTCTATTAGCACCTTCATTGGCGCCATTGCCACATGTATACTATCACATTTTGCATATAACTGGTCGAGGCACGCTCAACCAGGCATCTTACTTTTCAAGTTTGATTAAACCTGTTACACTGGTAGCAGAGGATGGTTACTACTCTGCTTTTGGCAGGTGTTCTGGTCGCTCTGCTTACGCTCCTCGTACTCGTCGTTCGGCTGATAAACGATATCAAGACCGCTCAGCGCGTTAGCCAAGGACACCGAACGATACATCCGAACTCGGAACCGTGGGAGCCAACACCCCGCCTTACGAAAGAGCCGCCTGTGTTTGGAGGAGATTCCGCTACATTCAAAGAATGGACGTTTGCAATGGACATGGCCCTACGGTCGTTGGCACTCCCAAATGCGGCACAGAGGGTCGACTACGCGGCAGGATTTTTGACTGGAAACGCTCGTCTTTGGTTGATAGCGGCATTGGAAGCTAACCAAGTGTTTTCCGACTGGCCTGCTCTGAAAGCGGCACTTGGCGATGTGTACGGACCACGGCACAACGAGGAAACATCGCGTATGGGACTAATTTCCGCAGCGCAGCGCGGGTCGCTGGACGCATACATTGCTGCTTTCACTCGCCTCAGCCTGCAAGTGCCGGAAATCGACCACCACACCAGAGCGCTGCTGTTCGTCAGGGGTCTAGTGCCGCACATCCAGCGACAGGTCATGCGTGAGCATCCACGTACCCTGGAGCAAGCTGTCATGGCAGCAAACACCGTGGAGCAGTCGTCAGGGCCACCGGCGTCGGGGCCACCAGCCAGTAGAGAGTCGCGTTCCGTGCCCAGCTTCCGTGGTCAGGGCCTCCGCAAGCTGACGGACCAAGAGCGTGTCCAACTGCGAGCAATGGGACACTGCTTTGCTTGCAGGAAGCCAGGCCACCTCGCTAAAGACTGTACTGAGGGTGGACAGCGCTACCCAAACGCTGGTCGCCAGTAAGAAAGGGGGTGCGCTTACTGGCGACGACCCAAGCGCCCACGCCGGTACCAGTCGCTAACCGGTTCGGAGCTCTGGAGGTTGAAGACGTTGCTCTCCAGGAACCTACGGAGCCGGAGACACCCATAGCTGTAGGAAATTGTCCCGTTGCAGAAAGGTGTCATGTCAGCAACGTCAGCGTCGGCAATGAACCTGAACATGACCTACTGCGCATACAGGGAAAGATCGGCGGTCGCCGTGCAGTGATGCTGATAGATTCCGGTTCGACGCATGACTTCATTGCAGACAGTTTTGTTCGAAAGCATCATCTTGACACGGATGCAAGCTCAGCAGTGCTGAGCGTAACATTGGCGGACGGCTCGACCAGCGAGGTCCCGCAGATTTCCACACGCACGCTAAGGGTGACAGTCGGGGGCTTCAGTGAGGAACAGCACTTTACTGTGTATCCCCTGACTCGCTACGACGCTATTCTTGGCAAGCCGTGGCTTACAAGGAACAACCCCAGCATCAACTTCCGTACGAACGAAGTTCAGTTGGACGGTGAGCCCTTTGTTGCCAAATTGCCTTCAGCTAACCCGCCGACAGCCGACCGGCCATCTGTGGAAAGCATGTTTATCAGTGGCCGACAAGCTCGTCATGCCCTGAGGAGTGGAGCCGAGGGGTTTCTTGCATGGGTCACTGCTGCAAACGAGGAGAATCGTTCCGGGCCACAACTCCAGGAATCAGAGCAACAAGACATCCAGAACCTGCTCAAGAGGTACCAGGATTTATTTCCAGACGAGCTGCCGAATGAGCTTCCACCGAAGAGACCAGTCGACCATGAAATCCAGATAGAAGATGGAGCCAGACCACCGTCTCGACCCGCCTACCGCCTGCCGAAACCAGAGATGGACGAGCTCCAGTCACAGCTATCAGAATTACTTGAGAAGGGATTCATTGAGCCAAGTAAGTCGCCATACGGTGCACCTGTGTTTTTTGTGAAAAAGTCGGATGGTACTCTGAGAATGGTGTGCGATTGGCGAGAATTGAATAGAATTACGATCAAAAACAAAGCTTGTCTTCCTAATATTGATGACTTATTCGACACGATCCAGGGCAGTGCATATTTCTCCAAGTTGGACTTGCGGTCAGGCTACAATCAAATCAGAATTCAAGACTCGGATGTTTCTAAGACGGCCATTAATACGCCGTTCGGCCACTTCCAATTTAGAGTCATGGGATTCGGGCTGACTAATGCCCCGGCCACCTTTCAGTCTCTCATGAACTCTATTCTGCAACCGCATCTCCGAAAATTCGTTGTAGTATTCTTGGATGACATTCTAGTTTTCAGCAAGACCTGGGAAGATCATCAGCATCATCTTCAAACAGTTCTAGAAACACTTAGAAATAGTGAGCTGTATTGCAAACAGTCTAAATGCGAATTCGGCGTGAGAGAAGTTCTCTTCTTGGGGCATAAAATCAACGGCACATCAATTTCCCCTGATCCCAAGAAGATAAGTGCTGTGGAAACATGGCCAACTCCGTCGTCAGTAACTGATGTGAGGAAGTTTCTTGGCTTTGCAAACTATTTCCGAAGGTTCATAGATCGACACTCGACCATCTCTCGTCCATTAGAAGAAATCACCGGAAAAAATTCACGCTTTGAATGGAGCGCTGCTAGACAGAAGGCATTCGAGTCTCTAAAATCAGCATTACTCGAGGCGCCAGTGTTGCAACTGGCCGATGTTGAGAAAAGCTTCATGGTAGAAACTGACGCAAGTGACTTTGCCGTGGCGGGTGTGCTCCTGCAGCAGGGAGAAGATATGGATTTGCATCCCGTAGCCTATTGTAGTCGGAAACTGTCAGCTGCAGAACGCAACTATACTGCGGCCGAGAGGGAAACGTTGGCTGTGGTATTTGCATTAAAGTGCTGGAGAATCTATCTATTCCGCCACTTTGACCTGATGACTGATAATATGGGTGTTGTCTATTTACGAACCAAACCGACTCTCACCAAGCGTGAGGCAAGATGGGTAGAGTTTTTAGCTGACTATGACTTTACGGTCTTTCACAAACCAGGAAAGAAAAACATTGCCGACCCGCTTTCACGCCGTCCAGATCTGTTCAGTGATTCTGAAATAGGCGGGTCATCCTATCCTCCTAACATTCAGTTGAATGCCATAGAGCATACCCTAGAGATTAATCCAGACTTAGCGCAGTTAATTGTCAACGGTTACAAGTGCGACAAGGATCTTGCTCCCATTATCAGGAGACTGAAAAATTCAAGCCATGACAATCTGCACGACCGTTACCTTCTAAATGAAACACCCGGTTATCTTTATCTCAGATCTTCACCACAGAACAGGTTATGCATTCCAAAGAGTAGCAAACTCCGACTCGCCCTGCTTCAAGAATACCATGACTGTGTGACTGCGGGGCATCCCGGTCGAGATCGCACCTATTTCAGACTCTCTAGATATTTCTATTGGCCCAGAATGGGACTGGATGTAAAGGCGTTTGTCAAGTCATGTGACGTCTGCCAACGAGTTAAAGGCGGCCAGCTAAAAACTGGTCTCTTGCAGAATTTACCAGTGCCCAGTCAGCCGTGGGCAGATATCTCGATGGATTTTATCATGGGTTTGCCTAGGACCGATACAGGTCATGATGCTATATATGTATTTGTAGACCGCTTGACAAAGTGTGTACATTTAGCACCTACTTCCTCTACTATTGACGCTAAAGGAAGTGCTGATCTGTATATTCAACATGTATTTCGACTTCATGGTTTGAGTTCTAGTATTGTATGTGATCGTGATCCAAGATTTACGGCAGCATTTTTTCAGGAATTGTTTGATCGCTTAGGAACGAAACTAGCATTTAGTACTGCCAATCACCCTCAGACAGATGGCCTAACTGAACGAGTAAACAGAATAGTAGAGGATGTGCTGAGGGCTTTTGTAAATCATAAACAAGATAACTGGGATATGCTCCTACCTCTCTGTGAGTTTTCTATCAACAGCGCTACTCAATCATCTACAGGAAACACACCGTTCTTCTTAAATTACGGTCTAAATCCCAGAGCGCCACCCGACTTCCTCAACCCTATTCAGGGAGGCAGAGATTCAGCTGATTGGTTGCAAGCAAGACAAGACGCGGTCAAGATCTCACAAGATGCGCTAGTGGCAGCTCAAGCTCGTCAGGCCTTCTATGCAGATCGGACAAGGGTCGAGGGAAAGCTGAAGGTGGGAGATTTGGTAATGGTCTACCGGGATTTCCTCCTGACTCCTGAAGCTCGGGACCGACCATCCCATAAATTACGCCCCAAGTGGTTTGGCCCCTTTCCTATAACCCATGTGGTCGGCCCGAATGCCTACAAGCTCAAGTTGCCTCATACCAGCCGCTGTCACCCGGTATTTAATGTGTCGGCACTCCGTGCCTACGAGAAGAACGCTATTCCTAATAGGAGACAGCCTACGCCTCCGCCTATCACGGACCTTGATGGTCATGCCCGCTATGTGGTGGAGAACATTCTCAGTCACCGCCGTCGGCAGAATCAGCTTCAGTACCTAGTCAAGTGGCAAGGCTACTCTGATGCCACTTGGGAGCCTGAACATTATTTGTTGGATGAATCTGGTAATGACATTGTTCCACTTCAGAAGTACAAAACCTTGGCTTCTGCCCGCTGAGTTTTGCAGTTGAACTTCTAGTTTCACCTTACACATTTGTTGAGCTTATTACACTTTATTTGCATGGAGTTTCAGTCGTCTTATTGTGTTACTTCAGTGCGAAGCCTTTTTTCGTCTCGCACGTGTTTGCGCTTATTGTACTCTATTCCACTTGAGCATTTGGGTTATAAGCTCCTTCCTCTCCATAGGAGGGGGATGATGTAACAGTTTTCCCCTGTTCTCTATAACTTTACACTCCCTCGCACCTCGTGCGTCTTACGCCTGTCTATTAGCACCTTCATTGGCGCCATTGCCACATGTATACTATCACATTTTGCATATAACTGGTCGAGGCACGCTCAACCAGGCATCTTACTTTTCAAGTTTGATTAAACCTGTTACACCAGCAGTGTCTTGTGCTAATTTTTCTTATGATATCAGGCCCTATGCGTACAATTATTCAAAAAAGAAAAAAGAAAAAAAAGGAAAAAATATCAGGAAGGAGATATAATAATATCAATACAGCCATTGCCGAGCCACCGTGCTCACAGCCATTGCCGAGCCACCGTGCTCACAGCAGAGACTTCTGTGTGTGTTATTGTTGTGAAGTGGACCACAAAGACCCATACTCTCAACAGCCAGCGTACACGCCGTACCCGTACCAAAGGCAAAGGCAACCATGCAAGCAAGCAGCAGCAGCAGGATCAGGAAACAACTGGAGCGCACGTGGAGGCCGTATCCCGTAGCGGCACTTTCGAAAAAGTGATCGAGGACACCGGGCCCTCAGGCACGGAGTGCTCGGACGCAGATGACTTTCAGCAGCATGGAGGATGTCGATCCGGACACATGCCAACCAAGCCTGTGACCAACGCAACCCCTGCATTGGACTTGGAGGCCATCCAGGATGATTCTTGGCAGTTGGTGGCTCAAGAGCCTCACCGCAAGAAGCGAGTAGTTGTCTTTATTGGCAATCTTAGTTCCCAATGCAATGACCAACGGCTAAGCGAGTTCATCACAACACGCTCCACCGCAGTACACCAGACAGTTGCAGTTCATGATTGCAGTGTCCGTGAAAACAAGAAGGGAATGATGACAGGAAGAGTAACTGTTGATGCTGATGCCCTCCCCACAGTCACCTCTGTAAACTTTTGGCCTAGACCACTGTATGCGAGGGAGTGGACATTCCATGAAAAACGTCATGGGCCAGTGCCAGGAAAGGGAAATGGACAGTCCGTGCTGTCGAAGAAGTCAGGCAAGGACTCAGCCACTCACAGCTCCGACCTGGCACCATTGCCTCCCGACCGCAAGCGGCGGCATGGGGATTCACCTGACTCCGGCAGCCCACTGCTCAAGAAACTGGACGAAGACACCAGCAGCAAGAGTCTGCCGAGCAAGAACAACTGAATGCAGACAGCCAGCAATTATGAAGCTCCTCCTGACCAATGCAGGCGGGCTGCTGTCCAAATTCGGAGAGTTTCAGCACACCCTGTTGCTCTCAGGTGCGGATGTTGCCATAGTGACTGAGACGAAACTAACAGTGGATAAATGCTCTCACAGTGCATCTATGATCCCGGGATACTGTGGCCCGATTCGCCGAGACCGAACAGAACACGGAGGTGGCATTGGAGTCTGGATCAAAGCCGGCATCGCGTACCAGCATCTGGATCAGTGCCAGTCTGCTGAATTCGAAACAGCCTGGCTCACCGTTGGCCAGTGCAACAGCAAAACTGTCATAGGTGCAGCCTATCGCCCTGGTTCCTGCGCTGACAATGATCTGGCTCTACTCGAGCACTTAGACCAAAACATAGATACCATGCGGCAGCATGGTAAGCACATGATTCTGGCTGGAGATTTTAATGTTCACAGCACGTCCTGGCTTGGCAGCTCTCGAACGACAATCGCAGGGGAGTTCTTGGAAGAAAACAGTGCAACACACTGTCTTGTCCAGCACGTGACCCAGCCAACCCGTGGGCCAAACACATTGGATCTCGTCTTGTCCGACTTTCCTGGCACTGTCCACACAGCAGTATCATCTCCCATCGGGCGCTCTGACCACTGTGTAGTATTGTCCAACTTTCGGGAAATCACTCCTGTACTGGAGCGGCCAACAAGTAGGAAAGTATGGCGTTATGGCCAAGCAGACTGGGGCAGACTGAGGGCACATTTCCGCAGCTTTGACTGGGCTGCTGTCGTCTGCGATGTCCCCGAACTTGCATGTGAACAACTCACAACTGTAATTCTGGATGGAATGGACACGTTTATACCATCTAAGACCCTGACAGTACGGACGACAGACCCTTGTTGGTGGACACCTGAGTGCAGCACTGTAGTTCAAGCAAAGACTCGTGCATGGAAACGGTGGCGTCAGCACCCCGATGATGGAGATTTGCGAGCTTCATTCATCGACCTAGTGGCCCGAACAGCTGCTATTTTGCTGCGCGCCCAATCATCACATGATGCTCGTGTCAAAGCTAAGCTCAGCTCAGGCTCACTTAACGACAAGCAATGGTGGTCCAACATGAAGAGAGCTGCTGGGATGGAACGTGCCTCTGAGATACCTCTGCTGAAGGACACCGACGGCACAGAGTATCCAACTCGCCAAGCCAAGGCCAATTGCCTTGCCAGGTACTACTCCCAGAAGTGTAGCCTTGCAGATGATGACATCTCTCCAGACGATCTGCCAGAAATGCAGCATTTGGACCGCCATGGTCTTGACCGCATCCATTTCCGGCTTGCTGATGTACGCCGCCGTCTAGCCAAGCTGAATACATCGAAGGCAACAGGACCGGACAATATTCCAGCAAGAGTCCTAGCTCAGTGTTCCAGTGAGCTTGCAGAACCAGTCACCAAACTGTTCTCACTCTGCTTTCGCCACGGTGTTCAACCTACCAAATGGAAGCTGGCCCATGTGGTTCCAGTCTTCAAGAAGAGCCCCCGCTCGGATCCCAAGAATTACCGGCCAGTCTCACTACTATCCATCCTCTCAAAAGTAATGGAGAGTATAGTAAACAAGCAGCTCGTGAATTATCTGGAGCGTTTCAATATTCTGCCCGACAGTCAATATGGCTTTCGGCAAGGAAGAGGCACGTGCGACATCCTCACTGCTTTGCACACTGAGTGGGTCAAGACTATCAGCGATGGAGGGTATGCTCACATGGTGGCGGTGGACATAGCAGGAGCATTTGATCGGGTATCACACTCTGGACTGATTTTCAAAGCCAAGAACGTTGGCATTGGTGGCTGCCTGCTGCACTGGCTGCAGGATTACCTCCTGAACCGCAAACTATCAGTCCTGGTCCACGGCGACTCATCCTCCCCGGCGCCCATAACAGCAGGTGTGCCCCAAGGCAGTATCCTTGGCCCGACACTTTTCCTCTTGTATGTGTCTGACCTGGATCAGTGCCTGTCTTCCGAGACGCGACTAAGTTCCTTTGCAGACGACACAACCCTCTACAGCCTCATCCGCACGCAGGACAATATGAATGACATGACTGCCGCCTTGCAATCCAGCCTCAAGCGTCTTGAAGAGTGGGGAGAACGCTGGCGCATCAGATTCGAGCCCTCTAAATCGCAACAGCTGCTGATGACTACGAACGCCACACACCCTGCTGTCCCTGACATGAAGTTTGGAGGTATCGCGGTTCCGGAAGCCAACACCATCAAGCTTCTTGGAGTGACATTTGACGCCAAGCTGTCATTCCGGGATCACTTGCACTCAATTGCGACACGTGGCTGCCAGAGACTGGGTGTTCTCCGTCGGGCTTGCCGGGTGTTAGATTACCAGGGCCGGCTTTGTGCGTACAAAGGATTTGTGCGACCCATCCTCGAGTATGCTCCCCTTGTGTGGATGGGAGCTGCATCCAGCCACCTCGCCCGACTCGACCGTGTACAGAAACGTACAATGGCCATTATTGGCCCTGGTGCCCTTCTCCAAAGCCTGTGCCACCGCCGGATTGTATCTGGGCTGGTATACCTGTACAAGCTCCAGTGCATCCTAGGACCACCCCAGCTCACCGCCATGATCCCCCCTCCAGCCAACCATGTAGAAGCTCGGCGCACCCGGAGTCAACCCCCTCCTGGCCAGCAGCACCATGTGCAGCTGCAGCAAGTCCTGGACAGGAGAGCACCTGCCTATGCTTCTCGCTCCTTCCCGTTTTCTGTAGTCTCAGTATGGAACAGCTTGCCAAGCGAAATTGTAAGAACTCCACTCAGCTTGAAGCGGCTCCACACGTTCAAAGTAGATGTCCATAAGTACCTCACGCACCAACACTGGCTGATGGCTACCGACTTCTACGGATGAACTCTTGACTGTGGCACGGGTCATGTTCCTTGGTTCGGCTCTGCTGATGATATTGGGCTTCATTTACCTTTTATTTAATTTATTATTATTAATTTATTATTTAGTTTGTCTTGTTTGTTATGATTTCTTGGTTTTCCACCCGGCTTAGTTATAATTTAAATTATTATTTGGTGCAGCTTTAGCGCTATGAGGTTTATTATTTTCCTTTTTCTTAATTTCGTATTTAGCGCTTTTGGGCGTCATTATTTTCTTCTCATTATTTCGCACCAAGTTATTATTTTGTGGTATTCTCTAGCTTCTGTTTGTTTCGCAGTTGTTCTTGTGCAACCCCCTCCCCCCCCCCCACACACACACATTTTTCGATGCCTAGTTGCAACGCTGACGCCGAGACCTCTGGTCGGTTGAGTTGCTCCCAGCACATCAGCACGTCGTCCCTACATCCCCTATGCTTTGTCCTTTTCCTCGTTTATTTTGTTCTCCACCTGTTTTCCAGTAGGGCTGTACTGCTGTGTCAATAGTAAAAAAAAAAAAAAAAAAAAAAACAACCTCCAAGCTTTGATCTGAATCTAAATTTGCGATTGCATCCGTATATCGTTGTGCGGCAGGTTAAGGGCGGAAGTGCTTTCATCCGTGCTCTTAAGGCCGTTGGTAAGCAACCGTTAAAAGTAGATATACATATTGCAAAATGTACACCCGGTAGTCTAGATATAGGGTTTACGTGGGATTATGACGAGACCAACCCGGACATGGAACTTGTTCTTGCCACCTCTGCAGAAGCACACTCCAGCCATGTTCCTTGTCGTGGTTGCGTAGCAGGTGAGACGATATCTGTGCACTGCCTTCCCGAATCTCGCCACTCACGATGGAGGTACCAGTACAGCACGGTTAGAACTAGTCCACTTTCCAAACCCATGATCACACCATCAAAGTTCATGCAGTCAAATAAAAAAACCACTTTGGCTTTGCGAATGCACCAAGCCGGAACAACAGTGTTCATAAATAGCTGCGCTTTCAAAGAATCTATTTCACTTTTGTAAAACACCCAGGTCGATCTCAGTCCTTGCAAATACAACTGTTCTGAAATGAAGTCACCTTCAAAGTCGACGATCGTTTTCTATGGTGTTGTACATGTACATAAGCGATGGCCAATTTTGACAATCCTTCCAGCAATTACAGTGTACGTGTAATCCGGCTATTGTCGTCATCGTCTTTTGTTGGTGTTGTTGTCCTTGTAATCGACCTGAAGCACGCGTATTCCCGATGACTTGCTGATTTTGTTTGTTATTTTTGTTCAACCCTCTTGAAGTTGTACATTGTACTGCTGAGACAAATAACTAAAAGAAATAAAAATTTCAACAACAAGTGTAATAAAACTCGGATGTTGAGCCAATAGCATTGCGTAAAGGGAACGGAATTATAAGTGAATGTCGAATGTCTACTACCCTTGTCAGTTTGTGCCTTGCGGCACTATCGGACTGTATAAGATCTCGTTACCTTAGTGAAGTGTTAGTCATAACTCCTAACTTGTTGGTCCTTTTCTCTTGACCTATGTGTGTACTGTCATTCATAATTCGTAAGGGCATTTCTCTTTAGGCAACAAACAAGTCACGCGAAGTTGGTTGTTCCAACGAGGAACACACGCTTCTTGCCGAACTTGACACTTGACAGACTCCCGACTGCCATCCGCAGCACAGGAGGAGTACGTCGGGCCTTCCACTCGGCAAACCTGCAAGAAAGCACCACTCCGTACTCCATGCACAGTGTTTCAGGGAATTCACCCCTCATCAGTTGAACTTGAGTAGGCTCCTCGTGTGTTCCGGATGGCAGTCGTAAGTCAGTCAAGTATCAAGTTCGGCAATAAGCGTGTGTTCCACGATGAAACACCCAACATTATGACTATTACCGCCGAAGTCGCAACTTTAGTTCGTATTGTTGTCCCTCACAGCGTTTACATGTTGTAGCTATCCAAAAAGTGAGGGTGCCGGTTTCCAATGAATGAACTGTGGTGTGTCACGGCGGGATGTGTTGTTAGGTCGAGTGAGAACATTCTCATAGTTTCCCTCTTTGTGCAGTGTATCTATACAAGCAACACCACTTTTCCTGCTTTCAATCACGCTCATCTCCTTCCAGATAGCCTTAACTGCCTAGCAATGTTACGAGGCAGAGGTTTATCGCGAATGCAACAAGGTGGCAGAGATGCAGTTCTGCCATAGCTCCTTTGCCCTTTCCGTACATTTCGTTACACTAGTACCACTTACTTTCCCGTTTCCCCTATAATGTTGTCGTGGCTGGCGACTAGCTTCAACCTTTTTTTCATTTGCCAGTTCAAAAGGACTTCGAATGTTTGTTGTTTGTTTGTTTGTTTTCTTTATTTGAATTCGCTAAAACCAAACGGACAGAACTGTCCAGTGACAAGGGAGCGAATGATGAGCGTCATAATCACTATGCATCAAAAACATCTCAGGACAAAATGCCGGAGACAGACTATATTAAGGGAGGGTCTGCACAACACTTGTACATAAAGGGGAGTACGAGAACAAAGGCGCGGCAGAGGTCGAAGCAAGAAAGCAATCAACGCCAGAGATATTTTTGTCCACCAAAAACAGAGAGAGAGAGAGAGAGAGAGAGAGAGAGATCCGAGAGCGAGAGAGAGACAGAGAGAGAGAGACTAACAAAGGAGGGCTGAGACCTCTACAGCAGGGCTTTACGTCTGAAACAACCGCACGAATTAACAAGCAAGTTGTCAGAGAACAGGGAGAGAGACGGGCAGGCAGGCCAACAGGCAGGCATATAATGAAAATATGGCGATAGTGATCCGTCTGACCTCAAGGGTTCATGCTGTGTGGAACAGCAGCAGTGCGAAATTGGGCCGGGTGCGGTATGGCCCGCACCTCGCTGGGCAACGCATTCCAGAGCCTAGCTCCTTGGAACGCGAGACAACCCTTACCCAGCTCAGTGCGGGTTGGCGGTGGTCTTAGACCCATCGATGATTGCAGCCGAGTAGGAGCGCCACTGGTTGGTAGCAACAGCACTTGCAGTGTGGGGCTAGCACGGGAGTAGCGGCAGCGCCAAACCAGGAAGATGAGCTTCTGGATGAAGATCTCCCGGACACGGTAGGCGCCGAGTTGGACTAGCAGGTTTCTGGCAGAGGTGCGCGGCGAGCATCCGTACACAGCTCGAGCCGCACGATTCTGCAGAACTTGGAGACGGTCCAGGTGCTTACCCGCCAGCGATGCTGAGAAGGCATTGGAGCCATATGAGAAATCAGGCATGATCACCGACTTGAAGTACTGGATGCGGCTTTGCATGCTGAGGCAGCGGCGCATCCGCCACAGCACACCGACTTTCTTGGTGAGGCGGGCAACGCACCTATCCATCTGGGTGTTCCAAGACATGGCGCTGTCAATGTGAACTCCGAGGTAGCGAGCAGAAGAGACAGATGGCAGCTTAGTCGCATGACACCATACGTCCAGTTCAGGTTGCGCTTCTAGCTTCCCAGCCGGTACTACCAATGCCTGACTTTTTGATGCATTAAGGATCAAACCTCGCTGCTTCAGCCAGTCAGCAATGCATGTCACTGCTCTGGAGAGAGTGGCGGTCAGTTCCTGTTGTGTTGGGCGACTGCAGGTCAGTGCGATGTCATCTGCGAACTGGATGGACTCAGCTTGCTGGGCAACAGATGGTATGTCCCGGGTGTAAAGGCTGAACAGCAGTGGACCTAATACCGACCCCTGTGGTACTCCACAGGAGCAGGCTGCCACTGTGCTAAGCTGGGATCCCAGCTGGACAATCTGGCAGCGATCAGACAAGTATGACATGAGCCACTGGAGCGCTGTTCCAGTGACGCCCACACAGAAGAGATCTTCGACTAGTTGCTGGTGGCGAACCTTGTCGAACGCCTTCGACATATCCAGGAGGACCACACCCGTGAACATGCGGCGGTCTCTTGAGGCGAGGATCCTGTTTACCATCAGCACAAGGGCATCCTCCGTGGAATGTCCTGTCCGGAATGCAAACTGTGTGCTGGGCAGAGAACCAGCCATATCGAGAAAGGTGACAAGTGCCTTCTGCACCACCTTCTCTAGCAGCTTCGAGAGAATTGGGAGCAGGGACACAGGACGGAAATTGTTGGCGACAGATGGATCGCCAGCCTTGTGCAATGGGGTCACATACGCACGCTTAAAGCCAGCGGGTACAGTGCCGGAGGTCAGGGACGCATTGAAAAGTGCTGCAACTGATGGTGCTAGCAGGTCGGCACAGTACTTTAGAAGTAAGCCTGGGATGCCGTCGCTCCCAGTTGCTTTGCGCGGGTCGATGCGCTTCAAAAGCTGTTCAGCATCGCAGGCACGCACATGTTGGAATGAGGTCAGGGCAGACCGAGGCTGTGGTCCCTGAGGCATAGAGAGAACTGAAGGTCGAGCATCATCAGAGACTACCTTGCCAAACGTGGACGCAACATGTTCGATGTCGCATGTCGGCTGGATTGATTGTCTCTTGCGTCCAGTCACAGTATTTAGGATTGACCATAACTTGCGTGGGTTCTGGCAATTATCTTGGCACTGACTTTGGAAGTACTGGTTGCGTTTGCACCTGTTTGTATTCGCAGCAACCGAGCGGGCACGTCTATATGCTGCGTGAGCTTCAGAGTTGGCTTTGTCAGCAAGCCACTTTCGATGCAGGCGACGCTTCAGCTGGTTTATCTTGTATAGCTCTCTGTCAGACCATGGAGGATGAAGCTTGCCTGTCTTTATCTTGCATTGCTGCAATGGCGCATGCCTGTCGAGGACAGAAAGGAATCGTTGATGCCAGTGGTCCCACATGGCTTGCACATCAGAGTCTGGTGGGTACACATGAAGTTCAGCAGCAGCTAGGTCAAGTCGGAAGGCAACCAAGTCAATGTTATCTAAACGGCGACGCACACGCTGCTTGGGGATGTCTGGCCGGGCATGTCTTGCATTGAAGGTTGCTTCAACTCCAAAGTGGTCACTGAGTGTAAGCGGCAGGACTCGGCAATCATGCAAATCCTTATCCTCTGTAGTCAGTATCAGGTCAATAGTAGTGATGAAGTAAGATCTGATCACGACAGCATGGTCATGGGCAAATTGGTGATCAGATACTTGCAAACACCTCCAGTATTCTTACATGCTCTCGGTGGCCCTGATGATTCCCAATTGGCTAAATATTGGCGGTACGTTATTCGTCTCGTGTAGCCAAAAGCCTGTTCGGGGAATGGGGGTGTTTGCAAGCGGAATGAAAAGGCTGCAGTGGAGTGGTGGAGTGTTCGAGAAACATTTGTTCAGATAATGTTGTTACTTGTGCCGTTAGGCGCTGCATCTGCCGCTAGGGTTTATCGGGTTTTACCGTCCGTCGTGAGTTCCCTTCGGGAACGGATACGATAATTTACTTTTTTTTTGTGCTGGGTACTTTGATATAAGACTTGGAGATTGTCGCAATAATGGGTAGAGAAAGACTGGGGATATGCATAAAATCATGTTATTATTATCATTTTCGTATCCTATTTTCACCATAATTAAATTGGCTGACCGTCCGAGTTGAATTTTGATATCCGCACGGAATGGGACACATGACGGCGAATTTGCAGAATTGAAAAGAATAACATGATAAAAGGCAGAATCATTGATAAAAGGAGAAGGGCAAACATGTTACGAGTCATGAATACGTGTCCACCAACGTAACCAGATCATATTCAGTCAGCGAGTCATCAGATCATATTCAGTCAGCGAGTCATCAGATGGTATTTAACTGAATACAACTGAGAACGCGGCCATCTTCCCGGGCACTTAAACTTTGCAAATAGCGCTGGATTAGTTGAGTAGGACACCTTTCTCTTTTTATTTCGCCGGTAATACAAATGCAACACAATATTATGAAAAACGACAGCAACGAGAGACAATAGGAAAGCCTAGTAATTAATAAACCTAGCACAGCCATCCATTATCTAACGTACAGTCTTTACGTAACTGGTGGTGTTAGTTTATATTGTAGCGTAACTTGTAGTTCTTTGGTCCTTTTTTCGTGTTCTGCATTCTTTACTGTAAGAGTGATCTACGGCAATTGAGTTCTCAAGTGCCAGCAACCTAGGCCTGGCAACAACCAGCTCAGCAGACAGAGAGGCACTTTTTCACAGCTTTTAAAAACTCAGGCCGTCTCCATCCCAGGGTAAAAGGCAGAACTTGGACACATTTCTTCAACTTCCAAGAAGGATGTTGTGTGCCAGCCGGAGATGGCATCAGCGATAGCAAAGTTTCTCATTTGACCGGCTTGAACAGATATGGTGTGATCTCCAGCCGGCAGGTTCGTTCCGTTTCCGAGGATAGACTCGCAGATTCCTGTCAGAACGGCGGGCACGTGTGTGTTGTCGGCGGTATCCTGCCACATACCAATATCAATAGGTGTGGGCTTGCGGCACTCATGTCCGTCGATTGCGAAGTGCCAGCGAGTTGCAGCTAGAGCTCCTAGTGTTCGGATGCTGCTGGAATAGGACAGCTTCAGTACTGTGTCGTTTCGTTTCTTAGTGAAGGTCATCGACGCCACTTGTCCGACGTCTTTCTCCTGAAACAGGTTGTGTTGACTTTGATACTTGTATCCTACGGTCCGCAGGTTACAGCCTGTGCCTAGCAACTGTATGCAAGCAAAGGGACCACACCAAAGACAACATACAAGTAAGTTGAATAGAACGCTTATGAATGTGTTGTCAATAACATAAAACTATGCATTGTTAAAAGCAAGTCAGGCGTAGAGCTCTATTATCACATGGACTACCATTTGCAAACCGACGCCAGGTATTCTACATCCCTGTTGGTACTTGGATGTAAAATAATTGTATTGGTTAGTGCATACCTTACACAACACTCATTAGAGAGGTTAAGATGCGCGTTATTTCCCACGTGATGCGCAATTCCACGTCACGTTTGGCGTAAATCTCCAAATTTCGACGTGAACTTCAGGTCACTTGGGTTGTGTTTCGACACGCGAGCCAAATAAGGCGCGCTGAACTTTTGCGTCACGTCAGAAATGCCGTGCATTTTAACCTCTCTACTATCTAATTGGGACACCCACCAGTATCTGATTTACACTTTAGATTTTCACTCAAAGTTCAGAGAGACGAACGAAAGATTGGAATCATGGTAACCTACCTTTGTCTTGTCTTTCTGCAGGTCCAAGGCAGTCTTCAATGATGCCACCTTCGTTTGAAGATCCTCCAACTCCAGGCTATAGGCAGGAAATGTTCCTAAAACAAAAGATTCACAGTAATAATTATAGAGACTGTGTTCCACCGTTACCAGGGTTGCTAGAGAGTTCACGCTTCATCTTTTTCTGTCTCGAAATTGAGAGAAAAACAACTTGCGTGGAATCGCTGTTTTCACCATGAGTTGGCCCTCTGTCGCGTTGAAATCCCATGTGGCAACTCGAGGAGTGGCATTTTGGCCGTGAGATCTCACGTTCGAAAGTGAAAAAGAAATTTGAAGCGTAAACTCTGTACTGGCCGTATAAGTGTGCGGTAAAATGTGTTCTAACGACCACGCCTTGGGACCAGAGAAAACGGTCTTCAGTAGTAACAGGTGGTCCTTAGTTAGAGCTTTGCACCAAACCACCATGTGAGACCGTCCGTGCCCGGCGAAGTGGTCTGTCGTACCAGGCTGGGTGCTAGTCACAGTGGTCTTTAGTTACAGGTTTTACTGGACATGCCTTTAAAACTATCCTTCTTCAGCCTACAGACATTTTTCTTCTCTCGTTCTCCGTTTATCTCTGCTTCTGCTTCTATTTCCCTACCGTACATGTGAGGCGTTCTGTGTGCGGAATTATCATTATTATTAATATAGACAACCCCCTTGGATTGGATTGGTCTATTTAAGCGGGCATGCTGAAACCTTTGGTTGGATGAGGACACATGCAAGTCACACTCGGGGCAAGAAAATAAATAAATCTTCACTAGTTTGAGGGAAAGAGACAAACGGGGAAAAAAATATGAAGTTGATTGTTCCAACTAGGAACACACGCTTCTTGCCGCTTCTTGCCTAAGTTCAAATAAATAAACGAGAGAGCTTGGAAGCTCAGGGCCCTGCGCTATGCTTTGTTGCCTAGCTCATCGTGCATGTTGTTAGAACTGATGGAAATCCTTTTTTCCTTTGATTAGCTACATCATTGTATTGCAAAAACGTTTCAATGTACTGAAGTAACGTCTTCTGCATAGCTATGGGACCGACGCTGACTCTGCCGATCACGGGCTTTTTTTTGCTTTTTCCTTTGATTAGCTACATAATTGTATTGCAAAAACGTTTCAATGAGATACTGAAGTAACGGCTTCTGCATAGCTATGGCACCGGCGCTGACTCTGCCGATCACGGGCGTTCTGGAGTCGACGGGATGTCTGTCCTGACGTTTCCTGGGACCGGCGCTGACTCTGCCGATCACGGGCGTTTATCTTCTTCTTATTATTTTACTGACGGCAACTAACATCCATTCTGATTGCATTTACTCGTCTCCCTACTTCGTATTTCTTTCCAGAAAAGCTCCCCATACAGCAGGGAGTCGTTTACATAATATGCCTCCCTGCTATACATCTACATGACTGTATAAACGTTATAATTAATATGCTATCCGCCTACATTCCCGGGCTGGTCGACAGGCGGCCCAGCCAGCTTGCTAGTGGGATCTCGGCCTCGCACACAAATCCACACAAAATGTTGCTGCACTGAATGCATTCCCCCGATACACTTCGCATATATACTCAGGCTGCGTTTACACGACAACGATTGAAAACGATTTCCGTTTACACGACAACGAAGTAGGACCTAAACGGAACGAAATCGTTGCGTTTACTGACTATCGTTGACACGACAACGCCCGAAAACGATACCTAAACGGAACGAAATGGAAACGCACTTCAAAGTGTTTTGAAACGTTTTCAAAACGTTTTCAAAACGTTTTCGTTCTCGTGTAAACGGTGAAAACAGTGAAAACGATTGGAAACGGAGCGCGGTCATGGAAACCATTTCGCGCGGGACTATATTTCGCGGGAAATACCTGACCTTTGCGACCACCAGCACGTACCAACTCCAACTAACGTGTTACTTCCCGCCCTTGCGCCAAGCCAGCACGTGCCAACTCCAGCCTGATCGCCCGTTCTCCGTTTTCGTGTAAACGGTTCAAAACGATTTGCCGTACTCCTGTAAAGTGCATAAAACAATTTTACAAATATCCACGCGAAACGAAAGCAGAACGGTAGCCAAAAATAATAATTTAGTGCGAAAATAAGAAAAATAAATAATAACACCCGAAAGCGCTAAATACAAAATCAAGAAAAAGGGAAATTATAAACCATGTAGCGCTAATGTGCACCAAATAATAAGTTAAATGATAATAAAGCCGAGTGAAAAACACAAGAAATCATAACAAAAGAAACAAACTAATAATACGAAAAAAGAGTAATAATATTAATGGGAGAACTCTCATAACATCGATTGCAGGAGTCTGTTCAAGGAGGATCATTCAGTTATCGGAGCCTAGCCTCGGCAACCACGAGATCTACCGAAGCAGCTGTGACGGAGGGAGTGAAGATCGGACGACGAGCTCCACGTAGGCAGGCAATGCAGGCACGAAGAAGCGCAAAGCTTACCCGGCAGCGGATCCATGCCATTACCCTGGAGTAGTAAACGGTTTGAAAACGATTCGAGGCCAGCCCGTTTTCGTTTCGTTTCGTTTCGTCTCCGTGTAAACGCAGCCTCATTCCCTTGATGGTACCGTACTCTTGATGGTACGGGACAGGTACGGGATAGCGCCAGGCATGTCGATGGCACAAACAAACAAAAATTTTGTGGCCAGCTGCCTTTGCTGGTACGGTACAGTACGGGACAGATACGGGATAGCGCCAGGCGTAACACAAACTAACAAACAAACAAACAAACAAACACCAAATTAAAGCCGTGTGGACCCTGGCTAGCGCCAGACGTTACTGAAGTAACGTCTTCTGCATAGCTACGGGAATAAATAAATAAGTAAATAAATAAAAATCCGACTTACCAGTTTCACAGTAGTCTCCTTCGTAAAAAATATTGCGGCATTTGCAGATATACTCTTCTCTCCCGCCAATATAGACCCGACCGCAGTCTCCTCCGTTGAAGCAGGGACCCGGGTACGAATTACAGGATGCTGAATTGCCCTCTGCAGAAAACCCGCACGGCGAAACAAAGGTTTGCGCATAACTTAATAAAAGGAACAAAAAAATGATCGGAATCACAATGCCAAATACCACAGTAATTTGCATATTTGGGCCACACCAGCAATCTTCGTCAAGGACCTTGTCTGATGTGCAAGGGTGGTCGTAGCGGAAAAAGGGTTAATCGTCTGACCAGTAAACACTGTATTGCCCCTAATCAAGAGAGTCAGGCACGATCTTTCTCAGCCTACTCAAGCTCAACTGATGAGGGGTGAATGCCCCGAAACACTGTGTATTGAGCAGGGAGTGGTGCTTTCTTGAAGATTTGTGAAGGTCCTAGGGACTTCACGTGTGCTCTAGATGGCACTCATGAGTCAGTCAAGTGTCAAGGAAAGTCGGCAGAATAGTGCGAGCTCCAGTCGTAACCACCATTTCGTACAGTTACAAATTTATAAAATGGGTTCTCGGGAAAGGTATTACCCGACATTCACTTTCTTAACTCGGCTAAGATTTTGCCTCAACATACGTATTCAGCATGGTCTCTACGCACTCCAGACCATTGCAGCTGCAATTTGAGGTCCGAAAGATAAACAAACTCTAAACTAAGGCAGGCTTACGGGCGCAATCGTGAATAGCTTGAGAATCTGCCTCTGAAGCTAGTAGCGTGGTATTGTACAGTGAATACCCCCCGTCGAGAATCTCAGCGAAATTCTTGTGGTGCAGAAGAGCATTTTGCTCGAAGGTCACAGCATTGGTGGGAGAAACCCCAGCGTGAATCAACCATTCAACCAAGCAGCTATTCGGGTACACACCTGCACAAGCACAAACAGAAATCAGATAGAGAGCGGTTCGTTCCATATTTTGATTGGTCATCCATTATAATTATCGTCCAAGAAGCAGTCCCACGGATCTCGATATCCGCAGATTTACAGCATCATGGGCAGTCAAGGGGATTTGAACAGACCTTAATGTAGGCAACCTATGAATAGTTCAAGGAGTATGAACAATAAGTATGGAATATATTGGATCAGGCATGTCGATACGATTTGATCTATCCAACATTTTGCCTGATCGCATTACAGAATAATCATCATGCACAGGGCGCGTAATACAGATTAATCAACGCCTTTTCTCCTGAATGAAGATTAAAGACTGACTAGCGAAATCGATAAAAAGGAGGTCATGTGACCTAAAACATGGAATACATGTGCATTCAAGTAAATTCTTTTTTAAGTACCCCGGACAAGGGGGCTGGGGGAGGCGACGATAGACAATGTGCACCTGACAAGGGTTTTCACCGATATGGTGCAATAATGTCAAATTAAACCAAGTCGACATGAGTCTGCTACGAGTCTATCATGCATACTTTTTAATTAGACCTGTCCCGGGACAGCCTACGAGTCTTACCCTCCTGTCCAAGAGTACAGGTGCTTGCTAAAAGCAACACCAAGGCCCTGCATACAAGCTTCGGGGAATAAGCCGACGCCATTGTTGTATCGATTTCTCCAGACCTTAAACGCTGCAATTAGGCAAAGGAGCAAGTTTCAGAGTCGCCTTCACTAGCACTGGGGGATAAGGAACCAAAATCAGGTCACTTTCGCGATAAATGTGTACTCGAGGCAGTATTTGAATCTGAGCGGATATTGAGTGATTCGTCGCTTTATATACCATGGCAAACCAGTGCGCTGTGCCATGCCGGGGTAATTTTATAATGTAACAGACACAGTGACAGAGTTATACTTGGTGTCTATTGGTGTCAGGGTCGCTTCATTATATCCGTGCGACACAGTTGTGCTCTGTTTCGTACCGATGTGGAATCAACATCTTCGCTGTTGAGTGGGATGATGAGTTCACGTTCGCACCATGCTTGGCACCAACAGAAGAGAGCTGGTGAAATGACGCACGCACTTACGAAGATGTGGCCACTCGCCAGCTGTCCTTGCTTGCGAATTGCGCGACTTTACAGACTTACCTGAATTGTGAGTATGACAGGCGAAAATGTCAAGTGCAATATGATACGTTACACTTGTCAGCTTCTGTCACTCTGGTTCATTACACAGAGTGACGGAAAACATTGTTAACCAGGCTAGGGCGACTTTGACAGTGTAGAAGTACTAAAATCTCCACTCTTGCCAGGACAATCTGATATAGTGGACAGCCAACGAGTAATAGTAAGATGATTGTACATAATGTTGTCAAAATACAGCCCACTACTGCGCACCACGCTCACTTATACGCCACACCAGGGCAGGTAGTCATGCTGTGGTTGTGCACATACCAGTACTCTTAGCTCATGTACTCCTGTCCTCGTTTCTCAGACCTCTCTTTGTGACAGTGGACATATGGCATGTGTAGGCGTAAGGTGGTACGGTGCTGCTTCGAATGTGATATTTCCTGGCCAATGTGTTCGTCACAACATTCACGCTCCACATTGCTGAACGCTTCACAACTTGGTCTTCATCAGTGAAGTAGTGCATGGAGTTTACATGAATATCCGCAGGGGATTACATATGAACATAGAGGGATTGTGTGACAATCATCTTGAAAGCAAATCCCATCAACTGGCATACGATTCACAACCAATAATTGACCCAGGGAATACTTGAATGTGGCTACTCCAGGCAGCGCCTTACACTGTTTCAGCATAATGATAATTAAGATGCACGTCGAATCAACGCTTCCAAAGGTCACCCTTGTCACGACGTTTCTCAATGTTCAACACAACTACTTATTATGGAACTACGTGATCAGTATACCGTGTATTATTGCGTATTTTTCCTTTTTTTCTTCTTCTAGCAAACACAGCGCTACTAATAATCAGGGGAAGAGGACAACTGAAACGACACTGGACAACAAAACAAAGGGGAGTAGGGGCGATGTGCCGTGTTTGTGTCCTGGAGGAGTGCTGATGCCTTATTTTAACTTATCCACTGCTGTAGAGGCACCAGCTGCTACCCTCGCTCGCGTTCGCTAGCGGCTTTGCAGACGGACGAGACATCAGCACGTTCTTACCCCTTTTAGCCAACACCCACCACCAACAGCTGACGGTGTGGGGTGCTATGTGTCCGTTAGTGTTGTACTTGGCATACAGTGTATTGCCTCGTAGATTGTCTGTCACGTAGACCGAGGCAAGTGTGGCGGAATGGTGTGTGCAGCTTCCCAGCATGTGCTAGTCCTGGCAGGGATAGGTACGGCCGGGCTGGTGAGTACATCAACCTTGGTTTCAACACCACCTCTCTTAGTTGACTGTAAAACTGGCCGTCGGAGTGGAGATCGAGATCGAGTGCAAGTGTCCAAGCAGTGCACAACACGTGACAATGAACAGCTGCTTACTCTGCATCATTTCAGTACCCTGTATACTCTTAAAGTTGTATACAAGGCTAAACCCGAAAATGACATCAAATGTGGACAAGGTAACGCGTAACACGTGTATTGACGAACGTTGTCTGCACCGATTGCACCGTCAGCAAGGTTTGTTTTCCTTTTTGTTATCTTACGCACTGGTATCAGCGAGTGGCTGGGCCTGTCGTCCACAGTAGCCAAAACAAATTTCTGGATTCACAGAAGGCGGTGACATCTGTCAAGACCTGATGCACGGCAGTTGTCAATGCCCCTTGAGGACCCTATGAACAATAATTATGCAGCAGGGAAAGTACCCAGGGCCAACTACACGTAAATTATGTGGCAAAGGCCAACTGATGGTGACATCTGCCAGAATTTTCTTCTACAAAATCGTGCAGCATATACAGATCCTGTATTGTAACGCATTGCTGTAACGCATTGCTGTACCGTCAACAAGTCAGAACAGCGAGTTCACTCCGCAAGCGCAGCTGACTGCACTCCCCCGCAAAACAATCATGTCTCTCGTTACAATACACGTGGTCTTATGCGTACAATCATGTGCCTAACCTCACGGATCCCAATGCGTAACGGGTGAAACACGAATACAACAGTTTCACGTAGAATTTGATTCGCAATGGGCTCACAACACAGGTTCCGGACGAATAATCAGACTGAGGTGAACGTTCTCATGAAAATCAAGGCGACCAGTCGGACTCCCACGCATTATGTATGTTCTGGCAATTAACTGCTACTGCAGTTCACTGCGATGGTAGAATCTAACAGGCACCTGGAGTGTATAAAAGAAAGCTGTTTATTCACTTGCAGAGCAGAGATATCCGAGTTCCCTCCTTTGAAATTGTCTCATCTCATACAATACACACCCGAGACATTACCACATTCGCCCAACCCTTGTAGAGACGTCTGGACACGCTGTTGCAGCAATGGCCTACACCGAATTAAAGCTCTCTTTCTTTGGCTTGGCGCTACTCATAACTGTTAAAGGTAAGTGTTAGTAGCGTTCGCCGTGATGCTACATGTAATGGAACACGGAACATTGAGAGTAATATATTGGTTCTTAGACCTTTCCTCCAAACCTGGATTTGATGCAATGGTTCACTGTATATCTACTGGTCTACTCGTCGACCATTGTATGCTGCCTGGTCATACTCTAGTCCTCTACCTTACTATTCATCATAGTACCCGCTATCTGGTATTGTGATCTTTGTCCAATGCACATTTCCCATCCTTGATCTCTCCTCACAGGCTGCACAGGTGAACTAAACAGCTGTTTTGTCGAGTGGTTTGTTCACGCGGGTATTAGCTACAACCAATCCCTGATCTACGAGGAAAACGCAATCAGATCGCAAATCGACATTTACAGTATGAAACGTGGTATCCACCCCGGACTTGAAGCTTCGCGTGATGACACCCCACCTATTATACTTTGTTTGCGTAAGTACATGGCAGTCAAATCACTAGGCAGTGATTTAATTTGTGAGGAACGTTGCAGTATAGTGGTTAAATGAGACTAATCGGTGCCTTCACTGATTTTTGAATGCCCTGATTCCCGTTTGCTTAAAACCCTTAAATTAACGGAGGACATAACCATAATTTTATCGATATTTATCGAGCGATAAAATCAACATTTCCAAAAATTCAAACTATCGTAACTATGGTTAATTCTCAGGCGTTTGGAGAGAACGAGATATGTAGGAAGAAGAGAAAACTCTTATCTGTTGCTGGAGAAGAGCCCGGTAGCGCTAATAGAAGATCACCTCTATTATAGAGACATAATGCTAGGTAGCCTAGTCCTGTCTCAAACCTACACATCACAATGTCGTCTATTTCAGCGGACCCTTAGTTAACACCACGATCGTTAACCTCGTCCTGTGAACACCGTGCGAGTTGAAGTAATAGTTTGTAGTGGCGAGAAAGAGATTATGTCTTTCAGAGCGTCACCCTGACGATTACAGCTCTTGTGTTCAAACGGGTTTTCATGTATGTCTTCTTTTCTCACAGTGCAACTGTCATCAGCCTGCGCTCAGTACAACGATCCCTGCTTCAACGGAGGCACGTGCCAACTTACCAATGGCAGTGCGTATGCCAATGCCAGTGTGCCGTAGGCTACACAGGCCACTTCTGTCGGACCCCACAAGACCGTAAGTGTAACAAGCGAACTGAAATCTACTTTCGACCCCGTGTGCTGCATCCGAGCACCGATTTCACGGTGGTGGCATTTAAGTTTTCATTCATGGACTTAACGAGTCTATTTCCTCTCTAGAGTTGTATTTTGTCCCGCGTTTTGATTAATGATACGTTGCAGAAGTTATCGTGGAGAATCTGCGAACGCAAGTGGCGGCCATTGCGAACGACATGGAAATCCAGAACGGAAAGACCAAGGTATTACTGATGTGCTGATAAGTACACCATTACTATCATTCTGATCAGTTTTCGTATATCAAGGAAATCATTTTAGTGCCGAACAATAGACAAGTCATTCTCTCCCACAAATATCGTACCGTGGAGACTCCACACGTGTATACGTTTGGCCGGGTTTATGAGGGAAAGATTTGGGTCTGCTTACTGGATGTGTATTGCTGGCGTTCGTGATTTCATTATCCTGAGAGATTGCTTGCTCATGTCCTTGTCCACATGCAACGTCTACCAATATGGGGCGGGGGATCCTTGGGTAATTGATCCTTCTAGCTTCCCAACACACTGTGTTCAGTGGTCCAGACTCCTTGCTTAACTAAGTCAGTCGCGTGTTTGTTTGATGAATTTTCGGAAGAAGTACATGTCCCAATCAAAAATCATTTTTTCATGAAAGGCAACGACAGACCAGAAATGCAACTATACTAGAGAAATACATTTGTTTTCTTCATCTCCTCCCCAGTTTCCTTCTCTGTTGTTGAGGAATTTTAAATGATCCATCCATAAATGTAAATTGATGGCTGGAATATTCGAGCCTAGTCTACAGCATTCCTCAGGGATGATCTAAATTAATCATAGTTATACTCAATAGCACTTTGTCGATGTGTTCTTGTTGCTTGGATACAGTTGCTAGGCACAAGCTGTAACCTGCGGACCATAGGATACAAGTATCAAAGCCAGCACAACCTGTTTCAAGAGAACGACGTCGGACAGTTGGCCTCTATTACGATCACCAAGAAACGAAGCGACACAGTGCTGAAGCTGTCCTACTCCAGTAGCATCAGAACTCAAGGTGCTCTGGCTGCAACTCGCTGGTACTTTCAAATCGACGGACAGGAGTGCCGAAAACCAACGCCCATTGATATTGGCATGTGGCAGGAGACGGCTGACAACACTCACGTGCCCGCCGTCCTGACAGGAATCTGCGAGTCGATTGCTGAGAGTGGTGCAGCTCTGGCTGCTGGGCAGCATACGGTCACTGTACGAATTGGCCAAATGCTGAGTATTCACGTTGCCGACGCAATCTCTGGCTGGCATACTGCGTCCATTCTAGAAGTTCAGGAAATGTGTCCTCAGTACTGATTTTGTTTTGATTCAGTACCATGTTGGTTGAGATGGATGGTGGCCTCATCATTCTTTCTTTTAACGCACCTTTGGTGTGCAATGTTGTTCTTCTTCCGTGGTTGGGTGCATTTTGGCTTGTTAGTGGTAATGAAAACCTCAGCGATGCAAGTTTCCATATTAAACTAGGCTCTAGCCAAGTTCCTCATTCACCGATATTTGTTCTCACCACTTTTCCTTTCACGATATTAAGTTACTTTTTTCACCCGACTATTGAGAAAGGTAGCTTTATTGAAGAGGGCGGGCATTGCATGAAGTGGCAGAAGTCATCAAGTGTGCAGTGGTTTACTCTCTCATTGCATTTTGTTGTTGCTTTTTTACGGTATTTTATTTCCATGAACTATTTTTTTTCCCGTAGCTATGCAAAAGACATCATTTTAATAACGCCTGGCATGTCTCGTGCCGAACCATCAAAGACAGCTGGCCACCTTATTCAAATAGGGCTTTCAATTGCAAGATCATAACGTGAAGCACCTTGGAAGAATGTGTATGTGTGCGACGCGTATCGAAGGAATGAATGCAAGGCGATACTGCGGGTTCGAATCCCATGTTATGTCTTTAAAAAATAGGACAACGTAAAAAGGAAAACAATTGGAGGCGTATCCAATTTCGAAAGAAAAGGTGACAGCACCGACGCAATCCACACAGTCAAGTAAGCCAATTTTGTAACCGAACGTTTTCGTTCCCTTCTCATCATGGGTAAGTACAGAGAATAATGGAAAAATGTCAAAATACAGCAGCTAATAGACTTACAGCGAAAGCATAGATGGAGGACCTCACGCGTGGGAAAAAAATAAAAATATATTTTCCTGCTTTTGCTGTAGCTCTATAAGTTGCTGTATTCTGACATTTTTCCATTATTCCTTGTACTTACCCATGATGAGAAGTGACCGAAAACGTTCGGTTACAAAAATTGACTTATTTGACTGTGTGGATCGCGTCGGTGCTGACACATTTTCTTTCAAAATGAGAAAAAATGATAATATCGCTATGCGTTTTTGCCCAGGTGATCAATGTTAGAGGGTGTAGCATTATCGTTCAAATGTTTACGGGTGTGCGGCTAATGAACTGGGAATGTAGGTATGAATATAAATGATACCAGTCCCATGCTTCCCAAATAATGGGTTTCACATGTTTGTCAACTGTTTCATCGTGAAATAGATTTCAGCAGGAAGACTAGAGTACGAAAACGCACGTATGAAAAATTATACAAAATGTAATTAAGTTTTGAGGCATGCGACATGCAATTTCGGGTGCGTATTACCACCCTCGATGTGGGGACAGACCCGACCAAATTGGTATGGTGGACAGCCTGCAGGTATGGAATCGGTGGTTGTGGGGATGTGCCAGTGAGATGACTGAGAGGACCTTTCCATGTGCTATGGAGTGAAATTGAGCTCGATAATAATCATACCTGTATAGAAGTTCCTAAGTGTGTGCAGACTCCACTGTAGCCACTTCAGGTTTCACACAGTTATACATCATCATCATCATCATCATCAGCGTTGCCGAAAAAATAATAATAGTAAAATTTAAAAAATAATAATAATAAACGGCATTATGCAGCTGCGTAAGCAGTAGATGCACAGTGCGACTGCCAGGCATCTCTGTCAGATGCCAACTGGCAATTCTCATGCAGAGACATACCAGTCCACACAGTTATACACCACTACTCAAAAACGGTCTCTCGGCTACACATTCTTCCAAAAGTAATATAATCCAAATTTTCTGGCCAGGCCCATCTTCAGGAATAATTCCTGAAGATGAATAATTCCTGAAGATGCTGCGCTTTAGTCCTGAAGACTGGCCTGGTCCGAAAATTTGGATTTTATTATTTTTGGAAGAATTTGTAGCCAAGAGACCGTTTTTGAGTAGTGGTGTATAAATGTGTGAGACATGAAGTGGCTACACTGGATTCTGCACACCCTTAGGAACTTCTATACAGGTATGATTATTGTAATTTTGCAGAGCTAGCAGCTGTTCATGGTCAGTTTTGTGGATTGCTCGGACGATTGCATTTGACATCTCGATTTCTAATTGGCGCGCCTGTGTTACAGTCAAATAAGCGAGTAGGCGTTATAACCGACGTTGTTATTCACAAGAATGTCTGGGTCTATCCAAACCAGAAATAGTACATAGCGACCAGCTCACAGTAGTCCACACACGTTTCTGCCACACTTTCTTCGGTACTGGTACACTGCATACTAAACCCAACAGTGCCCCGTGGCGTCTGCTCTGTTACACCCCACGCTGTCAGCTGTTGATGGGTGACGGTTACTAAAGGGGAGAAAGAACTGGATGATGTCTCGCCGTCTCTGCTAGCCTGTAATGAGGATTGTGAAATCTGACAAGGGAGGTTTGTTGTGCACATACATGCATGATTATGTACAAGAAGGAACCCTAACTCCAGTGTTCAAAATACAAATAATTATTAATAAACGATTCACAGAAAGGCGTAGTTGTGCTGTGCATTGAGGAATTTCGTTACGATGTTGACATTCAAAAAAGTGTATTCAGTTACCGGCAATATAATTATACCCAAGGCAAGCAAAGGCACAGTATGGAATACATATTCCCTGTGGGTTTTTTTATTTCCCTCGCCTTTAATCCCCACGAACTCCTTCCCTGCTTCTGCCAAATTCACGAAGCATTGAATACTGTGCTTCGATGTGGGACATACAGAATGTTCTTCCTGCCAATTCACGGAACAATGTGAGCCGAGCTTTTCCCCGCTCCGTCATCCCAATTTGGAACCAGCTGCCTTCCTCTATCATTCCACACCCATTTCACACAAAGACCATCCAAACAAGACAGCAGCTTATCATCACCTCCTCAGAACGAACTGGCACTGGGCCACTCATAGCATACGCGAGTAAGAGGGTACAGTGTCCTACCCTGCTTGGACATACATGTAATCTCTCCTCACAGACAGTCTCCTCTTGAATTTGAAAGTCTAACAGCGTTCACATCAATACTCAACTTATTCTTTTCCTCGCTGAGCAATACAATCTTTCCATTTTCTTTCTTCTGTTTTCTTTTTCAATTTAATCCTCCCTACCCAATCTCCCTTTGGTGCGTCCATGGAGCTATGAAGCCGAGACATCTAGTCGGCGTAGCTTAATGGGCCTCACCACCACACTCCATCATTCACCCCACTGTTTGGAGATATGTGGATTTTGTAGAAAAAAATGCATTCTGTGACGAAGATATTCGTCAGGAAGAAACAAACGCACCCTAGAGCTGGACAACGACCTAATGGCAGATATTGGCAAACTAGTAATACTGTCATTACGCCTAACCGCCATGGGCCATCTGTTCCCTGTCATGATTGTCAATTCTGGGGAAGGAGGATTGGAGCAAACACATGCTGTGGCTGTGCACCTACGTGAGTAACAACAGCGTGACTGCGTGGTGTGGGGTATGCGTGGTGTGCGGGACGGGGGCCCATCTTTACAAGTTTTCCTATGTCTAGTTGTCGGGGTACTATTACTAGTAATCAGATTGGTCTGACATGCGCGGACGCTGCATTACATGTACACCGTCTCAGATTGCTTGGACTATTCCGTTTCTCTGTGTAACGACACAGAGTAACAGCAGCTGACAAATGTCACGTCTCATACTACACTTGACATTTGCGCCTGTCATAGTTCAGGCCAGTCAGTAAAGTCGCGTCCAATGCAGGCAAGGACAGCTGGCCACAATTCAGCCAATGCGTCATTGCATCAGCCCTTTTCTGTGCTTGCAAACCACCGTGTAAATGTGAACTCATCGTTACACTCAACAGCGAAGATGTTGACTCCAAGCATCAACAAACAATTTCATCACTCTAGTATCAGTACTTTCCATGTGTTTAGCTATCTAGCGACCTGACTAGTTTAGCTTTATCGTCACACCGACATGTACAAAGTATATCTGTCGCTGTGTCTATTGTGACATTAATCACATTTCTAATGACATCGCCCGGCAGCAGTACAGCGCACTGTTATACCAGTGTATATAAAGCGACCACTCAATCAAGCTCCGTTCAGATTCAAACACTGTCTTTCACTGTACACTGCCCTTGGTATATATTTGATAACTACTTGCTCAATGTCTCCCAATACCAGTGAAGACGACTCGGTAACTTGCGCCTTTGCGTAATCTTGGCGAAGACCACTGAGGAAATCGACGCAACAATGGCTTCTTCCAATTCCGCGACCTGTATCTCCATGGCTTTGGTATTGCTTTTAGCAGTCACAGGTGTTTGGGGAGCCAATGGTAAGTCTCTAAGTTGCTCCTGGATAATTCCTCCTGCGTTGATATTATCCAGATTGCTAGTCTTGGTCATAGACTGTCTGCAGAGTGTTTCACACGAAACTCCGAGTAAATACGGAACAAGAGCTGCTTGCTTCGTTGCTGTGTGGTCATTGTATAACTGGCTCTGTCCACTGGACATAGAGCACTATGCATAGCCTGAGGACCTAAGACAACTGTCTCTCGTTTCTACCTATGCGTACATATGTACATTGCGCACAAAGTGTCTTTGCTCCTTGATCTAAAAAGTGCTCGATTCCCTAACATCGTCGGATGAGTGTTTTTGAACACGACACTCGGAGTCACGAGAACGTTACTGGTCTCTGTTGTTCTGTCTTGTGTATGTACATGTACATGGGTGTGGGATAGATACGCATCCATTTGGCCATAGATGGAATTGTGCATGTGTAAAACTGATATCTGATGCCGGCATCCCTCACTCCAACCCGCCCTCACCATGGGCTTCGTGGTCCCGCCTCCCCCCATTGATCATTGCTGTCATCGCCCATGCCCCCCCCCCCACCACTCCCCCGCTTTCACCTAGGGTAGATCAGAGCAATATACTTGGATTTACTTCATATTTATGATCTAATTACCTCATTTGAGGTTGACGACCCTCCAGCTCCGCCTTTCTTACCATGCGCTCCATCGCACACTCCAAAATACCTCTTTTATATCGTAATGATACTATGTTTTCCAGCCCCTCTAATCTCCTTTCAGGAACAAAGCACCTTTTGTTCTTTTATCTGGTCCTTGTTATTGATGATTTATTGCGTAATGTAATCAGGCAAATTATTGGAGACGTCAAATCGTATTCACCCATCTGAAAAAAGCAATTAATGTTTTCTAAATATTTCTGGACTACCCAATGAAACTGACCAGGTACAGGGGCAGAGATCCACGTAACCTCTTTGTGGTTGATATTTTGTTGACTTGTCAAAGCTACTTTCTTGTTCGAAGTAGAACGACCCCCTTTCTATCTGATGTTTTTTCTACAGTTTATGCCGTTCGCCCTCCTCCAAATAGCTGTTTGGTGGAATGGTTGATTCACGCTGGTGTTTCTCGGAGTAATGCTTTTGCCTTCGAACAAAACGCCATTCAGCACTCGAAGACATTTACGGGAATTGTCGCTGGGGGATATCAACTGTACAATAACACGCTGCTAGCTTCAGACGCAGATTCTCAAGCTATCCACGATTGCGCCAGTAAGCCTGTCCTTCTATAGAATTATTTTGTTATTTGAAGATCTAAGTACACCTGCAGTATTCCGGACTTCGCTGTAGACATTCAGATAGCGCTTGTTGAGGCAAACAATTAGCCGGATTTAATTAAGAAATCGTATGCACAATCACTCCTTACCCGTCAGTAATTTACACTCGCATTTACAAGAATTATATGCATGCAGGGAATTCACCGTGGCTCACGTTTACATGGCCAGTGAAATTTTAAAACATCAGCCCATTATCTCTTGCTGGCCATATCATTTTACACACCTTTATTAGAATGCACAGTACCGTACATTTTACTTCAAGGAAACATTTGAAGTGTTTCAAACCAATTGTTATGCTACCTTGTGGTCATTTGCCCTCACGTTATGCAAAGATTTGGTCATCGAAGGTGAATAATGTTGCATCAGTGTGATATGTGACTTAGGTGCAAACATTGATTGCTTTGTGTGGTGTCTCTGCAGACCGCTATTCTGCATCCTGTAATTCGTACACGGGTCCCTGCTTCAACAGCGGAAACTGTCGCCTGATCGCTGGAAGTGGGTTTACATGCCAATGTACGGAAGGGTACAGTGGAGAGTACTGCCAAATTCGTAAGTTCAAATGCGTTGCCCTGGCAACTCGGGCCCATGTGTGAATTGCTTGCGAAATAATGTTCAATCATGCGTGCAATGTATCCTTTTCGCACAGGTTTGCTAATGTTAGTTAACCAACTCCCACTGGCCAACCATGGTGTACATCGGATAGAGTATAAAATTAAACACATTTACCTTAAAATTTACCTGAACACTTCGGAGTACGAGCAAAGTTGTTGTGGATATTGTAACGATCAGTGATCCTGAAGGCAGTTGAACATTACCTTAATTTCGTTCATCCATGATTGTGCTGACTTGTAACAGGTACCCCTGTGATTGATAGCGAGGAATTGGAGGATCTACAAACGGAGGTGGCATCATTGAAGACTGCGTTGGTCCTGCAGCAGAACAAGACCAAGGTAGGTTACCTTCCTTCTATCTTTCGCTCATGTCTCCCGTGGCGATGCACATCTGATCTAGTTCCGTCACTTCGAATGTTCCGGCACTTGCCCATCATCAGAAAATAGGAACAATGAATACAATGGAGGCTGCACAGAAGGTGTATCTATACGAGAAGTGTAGCAAAAAATTGTTGCGAGGCATTGCGGTGACATAACTTGCCTCAGCCCTTCTTGAACCCTACTTTTTACCCACGTAGAATTATTTTTTCGACAGCACATACATTGGCTTGATGTTCGGCCTATCTGTGTGATTGTGTTGCCTGCCTACAGTTGCTAGGCACCGGTTGCAACTTGCGGGATGTCGGCTACAAGTATCAAAGTCATCACAATCTGTTTCAAGAGAAAGATTTTGGACAAGTGGCGTCGATGACATTCACCAAGAAACGAAACGACACAGTACTGAAGCTGTCCTATTCCAGTAACATCAGAACACACGGTGCTCTGGCTGCAACGCGCTGGTTCTTTCGAATCGATGGACAGGAGTGCCGCAAGCCCACAACTATTGATATAGGTATGTGGCAGAATACGGCCGACAACATGCACGTGCCCGCCGTTCTAACAGGAATCTGCGAGTCTATTGACCCAACAGGAGCAGGTTTGCGATATGGACAGCACACCATCTCTGTACAAGTTGGCCCGATGAGAAACTTTGCCATTGCTAACGCCAACTCCGGTTGGTATACCACTTCCATTCTAGAAGTTCAGGAACTGTGCCCTCAATTCTAATTGTATTTGATTATGTTGTTACTCTCGATTCCTAGTTTTAACGCAAGATTTTTGGTTTCAATGTTTGCCGTCTACAGCTTGCTGTCTACCACATTGGCTGTCAATGTTATAAGTATTTTGTTGGCATATTTTGCTCGTCGAGAACATTTTCAAAACTAGATGTTTAGGACAGTGAGTGCGACTAATTAACCCTTCTACCAATCTGCGTTGAAATGCTCCATCACCAATGACACCATTGCGCCCTGTGGCCAACAGCATATAATTTTGTAAATACACTCACTTGCCCCACAACAGCGACAAAAGGTTCCTTCGAGCATTGCATTTGTATTACTTCTGACTGCTATTCAATCTGACAAGTCTGATCGTGGAATTCCTTTTATGAAAGTGGTGTCACAAAGGTATTGCTTCTTTCAAATACATTTGACGGAATCCATTCCCTGTATGAATATCATCTTGAAAAGAATACATTAATCGTATCTTATCCATGTTGCCTGATGATTGCTAACGTATGAAACTTTTTGTAAATACTTCTAAAAGTAGCGACTAACAAGCCCCGATTGCCCTTGAGGTTCTGTGCGTTTATCCTATCCACAAAATTGTACTACAGACCGATTTATCGTGCCTGCTGGGTTGGGCTTAGTCGGTATATACAGTGATGTGAATGAATGCTTCACAGCCTTCCGCCAGCCCTTGTGCTAGTCTCCAGGTAGTCTCAAGGTAGTCAGTCACCCACTGATGAACTTCGTTGATACCGCGCCGAAGACTGTCGCGCAGCCTGTCTGGACTTTTATAGAGCCGGAGCAGTGCGGTACTGTCGGCAAATAATGACAAACCTTCAACATGACAGGGAAGAGCAATAATATACAGTTGGAAAAGTAGAGGCCTAAGGATGGATCCGGTGGTACTACGGACAGAACAGGTGAAGGCAGTCAATGTGCTGGTAGCAGTCTTGGCCTCCATTTCCCAAACGTTCAAAGGCCCAGTTGCTAGGACCATAAAGTTGTGGAGTGGGCTATTTGCCTCACTTTTAGCAGTTTTTGTCCAGTGGCTGAATGGCACACCCTTGTAGCGGTAAAAGGGTTGGGCACAGAGATAGTGCACCAATGCATTGTAGCATTGGTCGAGCAGTGACAACGTTCATCATCCACTTACACTCATAGCACCATACATAGCATAGTAGCAAGACCTGTTACTTACTTTGATCATTATTTTTATGCATGACGTTCGAAAGGTTGACTCTACGATTCCACTCATATTTTACCGGGTGATTTGGGTAGTGGCCACTATTGAGTAAGTAAGAAATAGCCCATGCTCGTTCTGGAATGAATGAAAACACGCATTGTCGCAACCAGTAAATGCAGCGAGTACCAAGGTCCATAGCAAATATCTGAAACGTTGTGCTTCCTTGCCGTTTCAGAGTCGTCCCAGCAGATGAGTTACCGGGAAGTCTGTAATACTATGATTATTCAATAACAACGATGCCCACGCAATAGGTGACAGATTAGTACAACCAGCGAAATGTTATTTAGGAAGTTGACGTCAGCGTCGTGAACATTAACGATAAATGATTATGTACATGTACAATCATGCTTGCAGGGATCGTCCACTGCTTTTGACTGTGCGGGCCGATTCATATACTTCAAGTAGAGATGTGCTCAGCGGCTAGAGATTCCTTGACAGTAGGATCCGTAGGTTGCTGGGGAGCATTTAGAAGTCTGTAACCTGTCAGTTAGCCGTCAAGTGGCTGAACTCTGACAACTTGGTGAAAGGACTCTCATCACCTTCTCCATCACCTTCTCCGTCCTAATTTTCAACTGCGCTGTAACTGGTACAGTTCCCTCTGAATGACCTCTGACGTTGACCTCACCAACGTACATGTTGTAAGTGATAGAACTCTGGGACTCTGGTGAAGGCTGTGATCCCGAGGGTGCCATATCGTCCGGGGTTGACTATTAACCCCCCGTCATTTCACATTCATTTTCCATTGGCAGTCTTTTGACGAGCCAGGAAATGTTGAACTGATAACAATAGAATTATTCATAGACGCTTGGAAGTGAGGATATTAGGCATGAATGATTTACCCGTGGTAGCCTGAAAATGAGCTTGAAACATCGCGCAAGGACTACCGGTAGTCGGAACACTAACGTTGAGAATTTGAAATCAAAAGGCGATTACCAATCGCTTGCAATTAGTTCCCCCAGGAGGAGAAAATGATATAAAAGGAGGAGCTCTCGTAAGTTCTAATCAGAGTTATTTGTGTTTCTGCCGGCGTTCACCATTAATAGTACCCAGCAGACAAGATCTCCTTCTAGCCGGATTCTCGACACGAGGCTTGGCTATAGCCGGAGAACAATGGCGTCTCCTTGCTCCAAGATCACCTTGATCGGGTTTGCATTCGCCTTTGCTACTACCATCCTCGCCGCCAGTGACTCAGAGGAAGTGCAAGGTATGTACAACAGACGGCTCTATTCAGGAGCTGTGGACAGTGAATGCCTGCTTGTTTATCAGTAGGGAGCCATATACGTTAAACAGTTGCGACAATTCTGCCAAAGTTATGAGGGCACCTCAACTCGAGCTTTCACAATACAGACTCTGCGCTGCATACGTCACTTCAAAATAAATAAATAATTGAAATCACTCACTCAACGTATTGTATTATCTTACTTTGGTATACCAAACAGGCCTATGGTCTTCTTTACAGGGTGCCCATGGAGACATTTAAGCAGCTAACGCGAAATGCAGGCACGGTATGCTAGACCGGTTGACATCGGGTAGTACATTAATTAAAGCGGTCAGCACCAAGAATTGAGAGACTGTAGTGGCCTGGCCGTGTGCTAACAATGAACTCGCAAATGAGCAAAATAATGATCATTGTTTTTGATTCCAGGTGGAGCTAGCACTCCCCCGAATAGCTGCTTCGTGGAATGGATGCTTCACGCGGGCATCAACCTCAGCGACGCCCTGGCCTACGAAGAAGTTGCGCTCAATATTCCATTGAGCGTGGCTCAGATTGAAACAGGACAGGCAGCGGCGCTAGCAAGGCTGCTGAATGGGGCAACTGATCATGTTGTGGCCATACAGGACTGCATTGGTGAGACTGCTTTTCAAACATGCCGGTTGGTTTGTCGGATTAACTGTTTTTCATGGTTCAGTAACTTCAGTGGCTTTGGCCTCACATTTTTCTCGGATTAAACATCAAAATTATTAAAATTAAAAAAGATTTCTCCAGGTCTGGTGGTAGAAGAAAATGATTTCCGAATATCATTTGGCATTCGCATTTAAACACACCGACCAGTTACTACCTTGGCCATCGGTGGAATTTCTAATCTCTATAATTCATAATAGAATATAATTATACCCACTATCTTTATAAACAGAGGTCAAAACGAAGAAGTCAAAAACGTCACGGATTTAAGAGCCGTAGGTGCCATCCATAATATTATTACCGATGTTTTACACGAAAAGAAAAAGTTTCTTTTACGGGTCCGTGGTTCATGTAGAGTTTCGTTTCGAAAATTATTGTTATGTGCGACATCAATGCATTCCAGTTCTCAAGTCAATCTGTTTTTCGTTCAGGGGTAGGTGGGGGAGGGTCCTATTTAAACTTTTTCGTTTCGTGAAAATTATCGATAATGGCGGTTGGTCCCTTATGCAACTCCAAGTTGAATCGCGCGTTTGTGCCTATATGAGGGGTGGAGAGGGTAGGAAAGCATCAATACAGCTGTCCGTTTTTCACCTACAACCATCACCGCATCGCAATGACTGTGGAAATTCTATCAGCAATACATCAGGTGATTCGAAGGCTTCATAAAGCAATACCAATTATGCAGGACTCCAATAAGGGTAAACTGAATTTGGCCCACCTTTCAATAGATTTCCAACGGTTGCTGTCTGTACTGAGGCGGTGTAAGGTGTACATGTATATAATCTGCCTCGTGAACTCTTCTACAGCGGGCCGTTCAACAGCCTGTAGTTCATATCCAGGGCCTTGTTTCAATAGTGGACAGTGCCTTCTCACCACTGGACTGGATGTCAACGCATACGTATGCCGGTGTCCGACGAGTTACAGCGGTCAATATTGTCAGAATGGTAAGGTTGTACCTGCTTTTTGTTTTATATCCAATTGTGTATATAGTCCGTTAGTGTTAGTGGACATTATAGCGTAACTTGTAGCTCCTTGGTCCTTTTTCTTTTCCATAATACTATTATTTGTGTGCTCATAACAACACTAACCCAGTTTCATCGCTTCGGCTCTGTAAAGATGTTGCCGTGCTGCCGCTACAATATATCACCAGCTTGCTTGGTGCCAAACTGTGGAATACTTCCCACTTCACTTCACTTGTGGGAATATTGGCGTGCATAAGGTGGATAAAGCGCTCTTCCTACCTCTTCGTTATCCATTTTATGCACTGCATTAGTTGATGCATCAATCCTCGATGATGTCGCGGAAATGCAGAGGGAGATCAAATCACTGGTGAAAAGCCTGGACAAGCAGGCAAACAAGACGGCGGTAAGTTAGCTGAGTCTTATTTACTCATATTTTTAGGTATGGTTTATCGGGTGATAGTGAGTGGTGCATTTCCTTCACGAACGGACACGAATATTTCCGTTCTTTGATCTCCATTTTTGAAATAGCAGTTATCAAATATTTGAGCTAGGAAATCAAAATCTGTCATCGCGTTTCGTATACCAGATATTATACGAAGTATTTAGGCTACTGCAATGGAAACCAAGGATTGAGAAGATGAAGAAATCGCTTCGAAAATGCCAGTTGTTCGGATAAAAAATCACTAGTAGAATTGTGTTGGTTTCTAGGTGTCGCTGATTTTTAGTTCTTTGACCTAAACATTTTGAAATGTGTACATGTGGCTGAACTGCATGCCTGTACTTCCCTATCGTGTCACATTGAATAATCCCGATAGGAGGCAAACATGTGGAATCGCGATCACAGTTCCTTGTTTTAGAATTGCCATCAACAAAACGAGCTTGACCGAAATTTCACAAAGGCTATTATTGTATTCCAAAAACGAGTGGATATGCAGCCGGTGAAGAACAGGGAAGCCTTTGTGAAATGTCGGGTCAGCTCGTTCTGTTGACCTAAATTCTAGAACTGTTCTCGCCTCGATGCTTGTTCACAGTTAGTTGTGTATGGATACAAAAGAGAAAGACCAAGGACCTACAAGTTACGCTATACTGTCCACTAACACCACCAGTTACTAAACAATCAGCTCATGCGGTAACATTGCACGACACTGACCTCGACGGTACTGACGTTCTACAACTAACTGGCTTACAGCTCTAGCATATCTTGGATGCGCTCTCCAACAGCCTTCCAACTTGCCTCTCCATCTGAGTCCACAATGTGTATGTGTATGTGTTTGATATTGTTTGATATTCTAGCTCTTGGGAAGTGGCTGCAACCTGAGAACCTTGGGATACAAATATCAAAGCCGTCACAATTTGTTTGATCACAAGGACCGTGGGCAATTGGCGTCGATCACGTTCATAAAGAAGCGAGCGGACACAGTTTTGAAGCTGTCCTACTCTAGTAACATCCGTACTCGTGGTGCCAGAAAGTACTTGCGCTGGTTCTTCAAGATCGATGGGAAGGAGTGCCGCCAGCCCACGCCTATTGATATTGGCATGTGGCAGGATACGAACGACAACACTCACGTTCCCGCCGTCCTGACAGGAATCTGCGAATCCATTGCTAAAAACGGCGCATCTCTATCAGCTGGACACCACAACATTACGGTTCACGTTGGCCAATTGTCTACGCGTCCCATTGCGGATGGCCATTCACAGTGGCACACCACGTCTATCCTAGAAGTTCAAGAAATGTGTCCTCAGTTCTGATTTCTAGGTAGCTGCGACATTCCCCTCGCATGTCCATGGAGTGTGCGGGCCAGCTCTGTATTGCTGTTGGCAACCTGTACGAAATGAGAAGAAAAAAGAGCTTCCTTCTTACACTAGTAAAATATGTTGCCTCTCCCAATATTCTCTGCATACTATATCACCCTACCAGGATAAAACCCGTCGCGGTTACTGCCTTTTCTCTCCCCCTGTACTCATTATTCTACTGTTTTCATACTTTGGTTTCGCTATCACTGTCCTACACTCTCCATGGCCTAGATAGTGGCTGCGTCGTATAGTATAATTATAATAATGCACGTGCGAATTTGTCAGTGGAGAAATATTTTCCGCTTTTCACTAGAGATTCGTGTGGTGTCTGGGTTCAGCTGTCAAATTCCCATAGCTGCCAGACGGGCATGTCACAAATTGTCAGTTCATTGGAGCTGTCGTTGACAGATGCACGAGTCCTGGCTGCATTGTGAGCAAGCAACCAGGAAACCGTGGACTGGAGTTGTGCCACACTTTAGTTATTATGAGAAAACTAGGTAAATGTACTTTTCTATGCATAACGGCAGTTCGTGAGAAACGGGGACGCTTCGTTTGAATGAACTGAAAAATGCACAAGACCAGGATGTAGCGACCAAAACACAGCACAATTTCTCGCATTGCATGAGGTGACCTATAGCGGCATTGTATTCTTATTTCTAAGAAGACACACAGTTGTCCATGTAACACTGAATACAAGTGCTGAGCCATAATAGCTAGAGAACTGGGGTTTACCCTCTCCTTCCCAGTGCACTGGACACCATTTTCCTTCCATCATCATCATTGAAACGCAGCCTCTGTCATCTTAATGTGGTCACGAATACTCACATCACGAGATCCACTATAGACATGAAGTACCTGGTTTTGCTACAACATGACTAATACCAATGAAACTGATGCATGTCCGCAGTCTACGATCACACTATAAAACTGGAGAATCAATCGAAAACTGAACAGTTCAGGCGCAATCAGCGACATTCTGCGAAGAAAGAGTACAGTCCGTGTCCCATCGTGCAAGCGAAGGTCGCCAACTTGCCCTGCTTCAGATTCCATCAGTTTACGCTCTGTAACATAATTTTGCCGTCATGCAGGCTATCAACACGATCGTGCTAGTGTGTTTAGCAGTCACCATGGCCCGTGCTCACCTTGTACAAGGTAAGACAACAAAGACATTTGTTTGGAAACTAGAGGAAAGAATCGGCGTGGAAGGAAGCGACTGCGTATAGATTTCGGGCTACAGTACGACTCTCGTACTTGTAAATGTTTATTGCAGGTAAGGGTGACAGTTGTACGGTGAGACGAATGCTGAAAGCCGGCATCACGCACTCAAAAGCTCAGAAGTTCGAGAAGAACGCATTACAGGTACCTGTAACAGAGCGTATCATGTCAAAAATGAATCTTGCCGTCCTCGGATACGTCCTGAAAGGCTCTCTCACTGAAGCGAACACTGTTCAAGGCTGCATCCGTAAGTCTCGTTCTTTTCGACTCTCTCGTACACACCATAACAACAACAACAACAATAGAACTGCAGGGTCGCAGCAACAGCTGCTCCAATTCTTGCACCGCATGTGTATTAATATAACTATGCCACAGGTACACAGCATTTAAACATAATTATGGCAGTAGCCTGGTACACATCGCTTTAGCATAACAAAAGGAAAACAACGCAAGACAGTAAGCGATCCAAGCCATGGTGCAATGGATACATGAACTTCCGGTCGAAATGCGTTCACCACGGCCTAGTGCACTGATTAATGGGAATTGCCGCCAGCGACAATGGTGGAGATGCTGAATAACCCCAAATGGGCCAGTCTAAAGCCAATGTGCTACCTTAATACAGAATTATCTGAAAATTGACCTACACACGGAAACATGCTCGCCACATACACGCACTACTGCTTACTCAGCCAATAAATCCATATGCACATACATATCTAGCAATGACTATCCAATTGGGTGGGCGGGTGGGATTCGCAACTCTACAGCAGTATTGCAAGAACAAAAAGAACATTGTCTTCAGACAAGCATGCACGTTCATGTGCATGCTGCAACTCCGCACTGTGCAGCCAGTGCGTACCGCACTCCCAGCACAGTCCGTGAACTCTGGACTGTGCACTCGCGTTTCGAAAAGAACAGCATTTCTTGTTTACTTTGTTGCTCTTATCCAACAAGAAATGAGGCATTTCTTTTCGACTCTCTCGTACACACCACAACAACAACAACAACTTGCCAACTCCGCGGACTGACCGCTGTCTCCATTCTCCCCTGTACAAGGCCCTTCATTACTTTAATTGCCTGCCCACCCAGCTTCGCGAAATCCCTTCTCGTACTCCCTTCAAATCCGAGATATCCCTGCTGTTGCACAACTCTGTATGCTCGTGTGGCGACCACCCCTGCCCGTACACTTAAGTAGTCATTAACCCCTAGGCCCTGTCCACCCAATGCTTCCTCACTCTTTCTCCTTTCTTACACTATTATCTCTTATTGGCCACTGGCTATCGTGAGAATAAAGAGTTGAAACAATAGAACTGCAGGGTCACAGCAACAGCTGCTCCAAGAAGCACAAAGCATAGCTGGCGGCATATAGACTGCCAAGCAGCGAGACATGCGTTCTGGCTGTTGACTTGACTTGCCTGGAGCACACAGTGGGAGAATGGCATGATCACTTCTGCGCCACTGACTGCCTCCTCCCCCTTAGCTTGATTGCTTGTAGCGTCCGCGCTCGGTTGGCTCTGCCGCAGCACCTTGAGTCATAATTGTAAGCCTGTAGCTTTCACCCTTATCATGCCTGCTGCTCGGGTTAACACCTGTAGTGTCCATGTATGCCTGTAGCACAACTCCGTGCATGACCGTATGCACCACTCGCAACATACATAACATACAGACACAATGCAAACGGACGCTTAATGTCGCATGTAACTATCGACAGAATATTAAATTCAATGTGTGGCCACCCAGACCACGGTGACGAACATGAAAACGAATACAACGATACTTCAACATTGACTGTCATCATAGCTGTAGTGACATCCTCGGCAAGTGCTCCAATTGCTCTTCTACACCTCTCTCATAACAACGATTACAAAGCGCCTGAAGGCCGCTCGCCCGTGCAACATTACGTGCGTACCTGTGGTTTTCTCTAAATTCTGGCTAGCACACTTAACTCATGGACTCACCTCTTTGCGAAGCTAGTGCTCTGGGTGCAACTTCGAGTTGATACATCTGTACGTGTTAACCGGGCAGCTTATAGCTGTACGTGTGCCTATAGCACTTGCCCTACCGCACCTGTAGCATGGAGGCAAACTTCCGCAAGCTCTCATTTCATGCACCGTCAGACATACTCAGGCTCTCCCGCATACAAACACGCGCCAGGTATGCTGTCAGCAATCACAGCCACTAATTGCGCACAATTTCAAAGCAAAGATCTCGGACTTCGGCATGCCGTAACCAAACAAATTCCATGGGCATGACCCCTGCAAGAATGTATTCTCATCCTTTGGCAACCACACGCACTCTTTCACAAATCCGTACCACGCAGCTCCGTCATGCAATTTTGGCCACCATGGGGCTGACCGCCAGCTCCGTCATGCAATTTTGGCCACCATGGGGCTGACCGCCAGATCTGTCATGCAATTTTGGCCACCATGGGGCTGACCGCCACTCTGGTACAACAAGAGTGCCATGGGTTCTGCATGCTAGCAGCATATCGATTGTACGTGAAATAAGGTAGATTGGGAGAACCATCCACACCCTTTCAATGGACCAATCCACTGTGAACGCATCAATCGCAAAGCACTCTGGGTTCCACCACCTGGAGCAGTACTTACTGAGCTGCTTAGTCTTAAAACTGGCAAAACAATCTAGGGTGTAGGGGCCTCATCTCCCTTCCATTTCCCGGAATAATGCAGAGTTCATTTGCCAATCGTCTTGGTCAACAACCTTCAAATAATAATCAGCCAGCTCGTTCTCTTCCCGAGGTACCCATTCTGCCCTAATCCTTACGCTAAAACGCCTGCACAAGTTGTGTATTGCCATAGCTTCCTCTTGCAAATGCTCTTTGCGGCTACCGTTTTCAATAATGTGTGCCGCTGCCTGGTTGTCTGTGCGATGTATGCAAGCCTTCCCAGCAATCTTCGGTGCCAATGACTCCAGAACAAGCTTAACAGCCCTAAGCCCATGTACAGTTGGCAACGTATACCCATTGCCCTCCAACGACGCACTAGCACCCTGGTTACCTTTGTAAAAATGTAAGGGGCGGTTGACAAACCTAACGGCAAGACGCAAAACGTATAGTATGCTGCTTTTCCCTGGGGGGTTACCCAACTGAAACCAAGATATCTCCAGTGGCTTTCTGCTATAGCAATGTGGTGGTAGCCACTCTTCAAGTCAAATGTAACCAAGAAATCGTTCTTCTCATATACATCTGCCACCTCCTTCAAATCTTCCAGTTTGAACTTGAATATAGCCAGGTGTTTGTTGAGGTACCTTAGGTCTAGAACAAGCCTCAGCTTCTTCCCATTATCCACCACTCCCAACGGGCTACACACTGACACTTGGTCTCTGTTAACCTCTTTAATACAACCGCGAGAACGCATATCTGAAATGGCCTCCCCGACAAAATCTGGAAACTCATGTGTACTTTTGTGGTTGTCTGACCACCTGGGCCGTGGCAATCTAACAAACGGCAGCGTGTATCCATTATTGATTACTTCAAGTTTGGTGCTCCGATTTCTTCCCAGAACTGCACGTTTTTCTTTAGACTGCCAATGACCACCCTGTCCCGGTCCCCTCCGAACTCCCCATCCATGCTATGCAACATAGAATAGGTTTCAGCACCTAATTCATTGCTATGAAATGACATATCATAGTCGTCAGCTGCACAGGGTTCAGGCATTTCGCGGCTGGCTAGCTGAGTGCCGGCGGGGACACACGCGAATGTAGTGGCCTGTTTCGCCGCAATGGTGGCATGCAAGTTTGCATTGTGGGCACCCCACCCCTTGGCCGACTGGGACGGAGTGCGGGGGAGAAAGGGCTGCTTGGCTTTTGGCGCAGGGGGGGGGGGGATTGGATGGCTGCCATTAGCCTTTTCCTTTTCTGCGGGCACCCGACAATCCCCAGCATCTCGCTACCCTCTGCAAACTTTTTGGCTGCCTCCTGCCCGTGTGCAATAACCAGCCACTCTTGCCTATCCCGCAACAAGCTCTCACCTTGCTTGGTGGCTCGCCTTGCCCTGTTCACCTTCCTCTTCCGTAGAGCAGCACGCACTTCGCGAAGCTCTTCCAGCACAGCAGCGTTTGTCTCGTACTGTCTCTCGTACGAGGGGTTCTTCCACCGCCTCGACGAGGTTGACCGGGGACACACTGAACGACTTCTCGAGTTTTTGGCCTTTTTTGATTTTTTGCGACGACGGCGAGACTCGGGAGATGACGATGAAGACGGGTATGACGACGGAGACGAACAGGGGGAAGATGAGGATGATGATGAGGATGATGCCGACGATGATGGGGACCGACGACGACGACGACGGCTTGACCGTTCCTTGGCCAGCGCCGATTCTGGGGCGCCGATCCTCAACTGCTGCTCCTGCAGTTGGGCGTTCGGTTCGGCTCCACTGTCGGAGCTGCTTACTTCAGGTCTGCTTGCTGAGGCAGGCAAACTACCTCCCCTGGAGGATCTGCTCCGGCCTCTTGGGGTGGAAGATCGTCCACGTCCAGGCATGATCAGACAGATTACACTAAAGAAACAAAGAGAAAATTCGCAACTGTACAGCAGCAGTGCAAGATCAAAAAGAACACTGTCTTCAGACCACCATGCACCTTCATGTGCATGATGCAACTCCGCACTGTGCAGCCAGTGCGTACCGCACTAGCAGCACAGTCCGTGAACTCTGGACTGCCCACTCGCGTTTCGAAAAGAACAGCATTTCTTGTTTACTTCGTTGCTCTCATCCAACAAGAAATGAAGCATTTCTACATTCGAATTTGCTTTCTCTTTGCAATACCAACAAAGTCCAACCCTTCCCGTACCTTACCAGTATACACAGGTATTAGCAACGGAAATCGTAGATCCTTCCGCCTCGTTTTGGTATTCGTTGATGTTGTGTGTCTTGGGTTTTTTGTGTAGTGCGTGCGTACGTCAGTGTGTGTGGGTGTATGTACTTGTTAGTTTCCGTGTTGCGTGTGTACTTTCGCGTGAATGTGTGTGCATACGTTTCTGTTTAATTTAGAAAAGCGATCCTGTCAGCTTTTCTATTATGTGTTATGTGGATGTGTGCGTATGTGTGTGTGTTTGTGTGTGTGTGTTATGTGTGTTTATGTGTGTGTGTTTATGTGTGGGTGTGTTTACGTGTGTGTGTATGTGTGTGTTTTATGTGTGTGTGTGTGTGTGTTTATGCGTGTGTGTATGTGGGTGTGTTTATAGATGTGTGTGTGTGTGTGTGTGTGTGTGTGTGTGTGTGTGTGTGTGTGCGTGTTGATGGGGGGAGGGGGGGGGGGGTGACTGTGCACATGTTTTCAGGTGTTAATTTACCCCTTTTGTTGTATATCCTGCGATGTGCATGCGTGTGTACACGTGTGTGACTGGATACAGGGAAATCATCGAAGGTCTGCAAGACATACTCTCCATGCGCGAATGATGGAGTGTGTCAGCTGTCGCTCACTAAAACGTCATAATTATGTATGCAAGTGCCACACTGATTTCACCGGGGAGTTCTGCCAGACGCGCGAGTATGAGCTGAGTTTAGCAAATGTTTGCATAGTTAGCACATCGGGATATAGAGTTAATTGATAAGGACGTTTAGCAACGCGAGAGTTCGAAAGAAAATTCGAGTCTGGGAATAAGTACAGAAACAAAGCCCGAAACTTCAAAAACTTGGACGCGAAGTTGCAGTGATTTGCAAGTAACTTTCTCTTTTCTCGGTACGCGTTTGTCAGCAGGGAGTAGTAATTTAACCGTCTACAGATTGCTGTCTACCACATTGGCTTTCAATGTTATAACTATTTTGGTGACATATTTTGCTCTTGGGGAACATTTCAAAATTAAAAATTAAAAGTATTTAAAAATGTTCACAAGGGCAATCGAGGCTTGTTAGTCGCTAGTTTTAAAAGAGTAGCGACTTACAAGACTCGATTGCCCTTGTGATTCTGTGTGTTTATCTTATCCAGAAAATTGTACTATATACCGATTCATCGTGCCTGCAGGGTTGGGATTAGTCGGTATATACAGTGATGTGAATGAATGCTTCACAGCCTTGTGCCAGCTTTGTGATAGTCTCCACCTAGTCTCTAGGTAGTTATCCCCTGATGGACTTCGTGGACACTGCGCGGAAGACTGTCACGCAGCCTATCTGGACTGTCATTGAGCCAGAGCAGCGCAGTATTGTCGATAAATAATTACACACCTTCCACATAACTGGGAAGATCATTTTTAATATACACTTGGAAAAGGAGAGGCCTAAGGATGGATCCTGTGGTACTGCGGACAGAACAGGTGAAGTTAGTCAATGTGCTGGTAGTAGTCTAGGCCTCCATTTCCCAAACGTTCAAAGGCCCAGTTGCCAGAACCATTAAAAGTTTTTGAGTGGGCTTGTTGCCTTACTTTTAGCGTTTTTGTCCAGTGGCTGAACGGCACACCCTTGTAGCGGTAAAAGGGTTGAGCAAAGAGATAGCGCACCAAAGCATTGTAGCATTGGTCGAGCAGTGACAACGTTCATCATCCACTTACACTCATAGCACCATACACAGCATAGTAGCAAGACCTGTTACTGACTTTCATCATTATTTTTATGCATGACGTTCAAAAGGTTGACTCTACGATTCCGCTCATATTTTGCCGGGTGATTTGGGTAGTGGCCACTATTGAGTAAGAAAGAAATAGCCCATGCTCGTTCTGGAATGAATGAAAACACGCATTGTCGCAACCGATGAATGCAGCGAGTACCAAGGTCCATAGCAAATATCTGAAACGTTCTGCTTCCTTGCCGTTTCAGAGTCGTTCCAGCAGATTAGTAACCGTCAAGTCTGCAATACTATGATTATTAAATAACAACCATGGACACGCACTAGGTGACAGATTAGTGCAGTCAGCGAAATGTTATTTAGGAAGTTGACGTCAGTGTCGTGAACATTAACGGTAAATGATTATGTACATGTACATGCTTGCAGGGATCGTCCACTGCGGGCCGATTCATATACATCAAGTAGAGATGTGCTCAGCGGCTAGAGATTCCTTGACAGTAGGATCCGTAGGTTGCTGGGGACCATTTAGAAGTCTGTAACCTGTCAGTTAGCCGTCAAGTGGCTGAACTCTGACAACTTGGTGAAAGGACTCTCATCACCTTCTCCATCACCTTCTCCGTCCTAATTTCCAACTGCGCTGTAACTGGTACGGGTTCCCTCTGAATGGCCTCTGACGTTGACCTCACCAACGTACATGTTGTAAGTGATAGGACTCTCGGACTCTGGTAAAGGTTGCGATCTCGAGGGAGCCATATCATCAGGGGTTGACTATAACCCCCCCCCCCCGTCATTTCACATTCATTTTCCATTCGCAGTCGTTTGACGAGCCAGGAAATGTTGAACTGATAAAAATAGAATTATTCATAGACGCGTGGAAGTGAGGATATTAGGCATGAATGATTTACCCGTAGTAGCCTGAAAATGAGCTTGAAACATCGCATAAGGACTACCGGTAGTCGGAACACTAACGTTGAGAATTTGGAATCAAAAGGCGATTACCAATCGCTTGCAATTAGTTCCCCCGGGAGGAGACATGATATAAAAGGAGGAGCTCTCATAAGTTTCAATCAGAGTCATTTGTGTTTCTGCCGCCGTTCACCATTATAGTACCCAGCAGACAAGATCTCCTTCTAGCCGGATTCTCGACACGAGGCTTGGCAACTTCTTGGAGAACAATGGCGTCTCCTTGCTCCAAGATCATCGTGATCGGGTTTGCAATCGCCTTTGCTACTACCATCCTCGCCGCCAGTGACTCAGAGGAAGTGCAAGGTATGTACAACAGACGGCTTTATTCGGGAGCTGTGGACAGTGAATGCCTGCTTGTTTATCAGTAGGCAGCCATTTTCTTTCAACAGTTTCGACAACTCTTGCCAAAGTTACTAGGGCACCTCAACTCGAACTTTCCAAGTACATGTACAGCCTCGTGGCTGCATACGTCACTTCAGAATAAAAAAAATAATTGAACTGACTCACTGCGTTTTGTATTATGTTACTTGGGTATACCAAACAGGCCTATGGTCTTCTTTACAGGGTACCCATGGAGAAATCTTAGGCAGCTAACGCGAAAAGCAGGCAAGGTATGCTAGACCGTATGACATCGGGTAGTGCATGAATTAAAGCGGCCAGCACCAATATATGAGAGACTGTAGAGTCCTGGCCGTGTGCTATCAATGAGCTCGGAAATGAGCAAAATGATTTTTTTTTCATTCCAGGTGGATCTGGCACTCCCCCGAATAGCTGCTTCGTGCAATTGATGCTTCATGCGGGCATCGACCTCAGCGACGCCCTGGCCTACGAAGGAGTTGCGCTCGATATTCCATTGAGCCTGGCTCAGATTGAAACATGGCGGGCGGCGACGCTAGCATGGCTGCTGAATTGTCCAACTGATCATGTTGTGGCCATACAGGACTGCATTGGTGAGACTGCTTTTCAAATATGCCTGTTGGTCTGTCGGATTAACCTTTTTTTCATGGTTCAGTAACTTCAGTGGCTTTGGCCTAACATTACTCTCTGATTCAACATCTGAAATTGATTCCCCCAGGCCTGGCGGTGGACGAGAATGATTTCCGAATAACATTTGGCATTGGCATTCTAGCACACTGACCAGTTTCTACCTTTGCCACCGGTAGAATCTCTAATCCCTATGGTTGATAATATAATAGGTACCCACTATCTTTATAAACAGAGGTCAAAATGAAGAAGTCAAAAGCGTTACGGATTTAACGGACTTAGGGCCCTCCATAATTTCCGATGTTTTACACAATAAGAAAAAGTTTCTTTTACGGGTCCGTGGTTTAAGTAGAGTTTCGTTTCGAAAATTTTTTTATGTGAGACATCAATGCTTTCAATTTTTCAAGTCAATCTATATTTCGTTCAGGGTGGGGGAGAGTCCAATCTAAACTTTTTCGTTTCGTGAAAATTATCGATAATGCCGGTTGGTCCTTTATGCAACTCCAAGTTGAATCGCGCGTTTTTGCCTATACATTGTATGTGGAGTGGAAAGGGTGGGAAAGAATCCCTCTAGCTGTCTGTTTTTCAGCTACATCCATAACCGCATCGCAATAACTGTGAGGATTCAGTCACCTTTTCATCAGGTGATTCGAAGGCTTCATAAAGCAATACCAATTATGCAGGACCCCAATAAGGGTAAACCGAATTTGGGCCACCTTTCTATAGATTTCCAACGGTTGCTGTCTGCACTCAGGCTGTGTAAAGTGTACATGGATATAATCTGCTTCGTGAACTCTTCTACAGCGGGCCGTTCAACAGCTTGCAGTTCATATCCAGGGCCTTGTTTCAATAGTGGACAGTGCCTTTTCACCACCGGACTGGATGTCAACGCATATGTATGCCGGTGTCCGACGAGTTACAGCGGTCAATATTGTCAGGATGGTAAGTCTGTACGTGCTCTTTGTTTTATCTCCAATCATACACATAGCCCTGTATGCGTAGTCGGTACAGTACCTGTACAACGTCATAGCACTTGAATGTCAGAACTGTGATTGACGAAATCTTTCAAATTGAATAATTATGACTGCCGATAACCATCTTGGCATTTCGAAGTTTATCTCCTCTTCTTTGGTATAGTTTCCGAATTCTTTAGTGTGCGTCTTGACATAGATTGTCAAGTACTGTCATTATTCCGCGGGGTTGATCCACAGTCATATTGGTCCACAGCCATATTGGTTGCATCAACTTAGTCCAGACACCTCACACTCTAGAGTATAGTATAACCTATAGTCGTAGGCAAATTGTGTTTTAGGGAAGGTGAGGAGTTGAAACGAACTTCAAGTACGAGTACACAAGTGATTTGTAAGAAGACACATTTCATAAAACTGTTCGGATGGAGAGCCAAGGGCATATTATTAGAAAGGAAAAAGGATCAAGGAACTACAAGTTACGGTACAATGTCCACTAACACCACCAGCAGCTACTAACCAATGAGCTCATGCGATAACATTGCACGACACTGATTGTTTAGATGGTGGTGGTGGTATTAGTGGACATTATAGCGTAACTTGTACCTCCTTGGTCCCTTTTCTTTTCCATAATACTTCGAAGTACTATTATTTGTGTGCTCATACCTACACTACCCCAGTTACATTGCTTCGGCTCTGTAAAGATGTTGCCGCGCTGCCAGTACAATATCTCACCAGCCTGCTTGGTGCCAAACTGTGGAATACTTCCCACTTCACTTCACTTGTGAGAATATTAGCGTGCATGAGGTTGATAAAGCGACTTTCCTTACTCTTCGTTCGTTATTCATTTTATGCACTGCATTAGTTGATGCATCAATCGTCCACGATGTCGCGGAAATGCAGAGAAAGATCAAATCATTGGAGAAAAGCCTGGACAAGCAAGCAAACAAGACGGCGGTAAGTTAGCTGAGTCTTATTTACTCATATTTCTAGTTATGGTTTATTCGGTGGTAGTGAGTGGTGCAATTCCTCCAGAACGGACACGGATATTTTCGTTCTTTGATAATCATTTCTGAAATAGCGGTTATCAAAGTTTTGAGCTAGGAAATCGAAATTTGGCATTGCGTTTCGTATACTAGATATTATACGAAGCATTTATGCTACCGCAATGGAAACCAAGGATTGAGAAGATGAAGAAATCGCTTCGAAAATGCCAGTTGTTCGGATAAAAAATCACTAGTAGAATTGTGTTGGTTTCTAGGTGTGGCTGATTTTTAGTTCTATGACATAAAAAATTTCAAATGGGTACATGTGGTTGAACTGCATGCCTGTACTTACCTGTGCTGTCACATTGGCTAATCCCGATTGGAGGCAAACATGTGGAAACTTGATCAGTTACTTGTTTTAGAATTGCGATCAGCAGAACGAGCTTGACCGACATTTCACAAAGGCTATAATTATTGTTTTCAAAACACGAGTGGATTCGCAGGCGGTGAAGAACAGGGAAGCCATTGTGAAATGTCGGGTCAGCTCGTTCTGTTGATCCCAATTCTAAAAGTGTTTTCACCTTGATGCTTATTTACAGTTAGTTGTGTATGGATACAAAAGAGAAAAACCAAGGAACTACAAGTTACGCTATACTGTCCACTAACACCACCGGTTACTAAACAATCAGCTCATGTGATAACATTGCACGACACTGACCTCGACGGTACTGACGATCTACAACTAACTGGCTTACAGCTCTAGCACATCTTGGATGCGCTCTCCAACAGCCTTCTAACTTGGCGCCCCATCTGAGTTCACTTGTGTATGTGTTTGATATTGTTTGATAATGTAGCTCTTGGGAAGTGGCTGCAACCTGAGAACCTTGGGATACAAATATCAAAGCCGTCACAATTTGTTTGATCACAAGGACCGTGGCCAATTGGCGTCGATCACGTTCATCAAGAAACGCACCGACACCGTTTTGAAGCTGTCCTACTCTAGTAACATCCGTACACGAGGTGCCAGAAAGTACTTGCGCTGGTTCTTCAAGATCGATGGGAAGGAGTGCCGTCAGCCAACGCCTATTGATATTGGCATGCGGCAGGATACGAACGACAACACTCACGTTCCCGCCGTCCTGACAGGAATCTGCGAATCCATTGCTAAAAACGGCGCATCTCTATCAGCTGGACACCACAACATTACGGTTCACGTTGGCCAATTGTCTACGCGTCCCATTGCGGATGGCCATTCACAGTGGCACACCACGTCTATCCTAGAAGTTCAAGAAATGTGTCCTCAGTTCTGATTTCTAGGTAGCTGCGACATTCCCCTTGCATGTCCATGGAGTGTGCGGGCCAGCTCTGTATTGCTGTTGGCAACCTGTACGAAATGAGAAGAAAAAAGAGCTTCCTTCTTACACTAGTAAAATATGTTGCCTCTCCCAATATTCTCTGCATACTATATCGCCCTACCAGGATAAAACCCGTCGCGGTTACTGCCTTTTCTCTCACCCTGTACTCATTATTCTACTGTTTTCATACTTTGGTTTCCCTATCACTGTCCTACACTCTCCATGGCCTAGATAGTGGCTGCGTCGTATAGTATAATTATAATAATGCACGTGCGAATTTGTCATTGGAGAAATATTTTCCGCTTTTCACTAGAGATTCGTGTGGTGTCTGGGTTCAGCTGTCAAACTCCCATAGCTGACAGACGGACCTGTCACAAATTGTCAGTTCATTGGAGCTGTCGTTGACAGATGCACGAGTCCTGGCTGCATTGTGAGCAAGCAACCAGGAAACCGTGGACTGGAGTTGTGCCACACTTTAGTTATTATGAGTATACTAGGTAAATGTACTTTTCTATGCATAACGGCAGTTCGTGAGAAACGGGGACGTTTCGTTTGAATGAACTAAGAAATTCACAAGACCAGGATGTAGCGACCAGAACACAGCACAATTTCTCGCATTGCATGAGGTGAACTATAGCGGCATTGTTTTCTTATTTCTAAGAAGACCCACAGTCACAGACACACAGTTGTCCATGTAACACTGAATACAAGTGGTGAGACATATAGCTAGAGAGCTGGGGTTTACCCACTCCTTCCCAGCGCACTGGACACCATTTTCCTTCCATCATCATCATTGAAACGCAGCCTCTGTCATCTTAATGTGATCACGAATACTCACATCACGAGATCCACTATAGACGTGAAGTACCTCATTTTCCTACAACATGACTATTACCAATGAAACTGATGCATGGCCGCTGTCTACGATCACACTATAAAACTGGAGAATCAATCGAAAACTGAACAGTTCAGGCCCAATCAGCGACATTCTGCGAAGAAGGAGTACAGTCCGAGTCCCATCGTGCAAGCGAAGGTCCCCAACTTGCCCTGCTTCAGATCTGATCGGTTTACGCTCTGCAATATCATTTTGCCGTCATGCAGGCTATCAACACGATCGTGCTAGTGTGTTTAGCAGTCACCATGGCCCGTGCTCACCTTGTACAAGGTAAGACAAAAAAGAAATTTGTTTGGAAATTAATCGAGGAAAGAATCAGCGTGGGAGGAAGCGACTGCGTATAGATTTCGGGTTACAGTTCGACGCTCGTACTTGTATGTGTTTATTGCAGGCAAGGGTGAAAGTTGTATGGTGAGACGTATGGTGAAAGCCGGCATCACGCACTCAAAAGCTCAGAAATTCGAGAAGAACGCCTTACAGGTACCAGTACCGGAGCGTATCATGTCCAGCATGAATCTGGCCGTCCTCGGATACGTACTGAGAGGCTCTCTTGCTGAAGCGAACGCTGTTCAAGGTTGCATCCGTAAGTCTCGTTCTACATCCGAATTTGCTTTCCCTTTGCAAAACCCGTCCCGTCCCCTACCAATATACACCGGTATTAGCAACAGGAATCGTTGATCTGTCCACATCGTTTTGATAGTTGTTGATGTTGCGAGTCTTTGGTTCTTGTGTGGTGCGTGCGTCTGTGTGTGTGTGTGTGTTGGTACTTGTAAGTTTGCGTGTTGCGTGTGTATTTTCGCGTGAATGTGTGTGCGTACGTTTTTGTGTGTGTGTGAATGTGTTTATGTGTGGGTATGTGTGTGTTTGTATGCGAGTGTTTGTTTGTTTGTGTGCGTGTGCGTGTATATGTGTTTATGTGTACATAAGTGGGTATACCCAGGTTTCAACAGTGCTCAACACCACAGGGGCGGAGCGTAACCACAAAGGTCAAAAAGAATGGTTTCACCAATTATAGAAACATACGTTGTAACGCTGCGTTTCATGCACGTAGCTAAATGCTAAGGCAATCATCAGACAACTAATGCTTTTGTCGCGGGATAGCTTGTTCTTATTGTGGGGGATACGCATGGGCATGTAGAGGAGGTGTGAGCTATCAATGCAGGGCATGCATGGGAAGAGCGAGTGATAATAATTACATCACTGGATGGGCATGCGCAGTAGGCGCGAGCTATGCATGAAGCGTGCAGAGGTGGAGAAACCACCAGGCAGGACAAGGGTAAGCCATGGGGGCACTGGGCAGGGGGTGTGATGTGTGGCGGTGTAAGCACACTGTGGTGACGGCCAGAGGTTATTCAAACTAGTCAGCAAACATTTCCCTGCCGCGTCGCCACTACACAAGATCTTCAACAGAAACACATTGAAGCTGAGCTACTCCTGCATGCCCAACATGTCCTACCTGATGAAGGGACATAACCAAAAGGTACTAACGCCTGGTGAAGAGAGATCTGCGGCAGGGTGCAACTGCCGAGCCAAGCCATCATGCCCTTTGGGCGGCGGATGCTTGGAGGGGGAAGTGGTGTACCGGGCCTCCGTCACAACCCCAAGCACCGGCGAGGAAAGGCAATACATCGGCCTGTGCGAGACGCCCTTCAAGGTGCGCCATGGCAACCATCTAACCAGCATGCGGCATGAAAAGTACCGTACCAAGACCGAGCTATCCAAGCACACATGGGCGCTGGCTGACCAAGGTGAGGGATACAGCATCAAATGGGCAGTCATAGATCGGGCCAAGTCCTACAGCAACATATCCAAAAGGTGCTGCTTGTGTTTAGCAGAAAAGTTGCGCATCATCACCTTCAAGACGCCTCACACTCTGCTCAACAAGAGGTCGGAGTTGGTATCAAAGTGCAGACACCAAAACAAGTTCTACCTCTCCACCTACTCTGCCGTGACATAGCCACCGCGTGCTACCACTGTCACCGCCACATCCTCTGAATACCCGCGGCTGTTGAATGTGGACACCACAGTGTGCTTCCACCGCCACACATCACACCCCCTGCCCAGTGCCCCCATGGCTTACCCTTGTCCTGCCTGGTGGTTTCTCCGCCTCTGCACGCTTCATGCATAGCTCGCGCCTACTGCGCATGCCCATCCAGTGATGTAATTATTATCACTCGCTCTTCCCATGCATGCCCTGCATTGATAGCTCACACCTCCTCTACATGCCCATGCGTATCCCCCACAATAAGAACAAGCTATCCCGCGACAAAAGCATTAGTTGTCTGATGATTGCCTTAGCATTTAGCTACGTGCATGAAACGCAGCGTTACAACGTATGTTTCTATAATTGGTGAAACCATTCTTTTTGACCTTTGTGTTTACTCAATCTGCGGACAGCATGCTGTTTCGTTCTTTTTGAACTCATCAGCGCAGCACAGAGGAAATGGGGTCGAACCTGATAGCAATGGAAATAAAAATTTCCAATCAGGCCCGAACGTACCTTGCCAGAGTGCTCAAACTGACAAGTCAGTGAGCTCTGCATAACGCAAACAGCAAAGGCACTACCCCACGCAAGAGTGCTCAACTGCTACAAGAGCAGGAGCGAAATACTCAATCTGCGGACAGCATGCTGTTTCGTTCTTTTTGAACTCATCAGCGCAGCACAGAGGAAATGGGGTCGAACCTGATAGCAATGGAAATAAAAATTTCCAATCAGGCCCGAACGTACCTTGCCAGAGTGCTCAAACTGACAAGTCAGTGAGCTCTGCATAACGCAAACAGCAAAGGCACTACCCCACGCAAGAGTGCTCAACTGCTACAAGAGCAGGAGCGAAATACTCAATCTGCGGACAGCATGCTGTTTCGTTCTTTTTGAACTCATCAGCGCAGCACAGAGGAAATGGGGTCGAACCTGATAGCAATGGAAATAAAAATTTCCAATCAGGCCCGAACGTACCTTGCCAGAGTGCTCAAACTGACAAGTCAGTGAGCTCTGCATAACGCAAACAGCAAAGGCACTACCCCACGCAAGAGTGCTCAACTGCTACAAGAGCAGGAGCGAAATACTCAATCTGCGGACAGCATGCTGTTTCGTTCTTTTTGAACTCATCAGCGCAACCTTTGTGTTTATGTGTATATATGTGTGTATTATGTGTTTATGTGTGTGTGTGTATCTGTTTGTTAATTTGTGTGTGTTCATGTAGGTTTTTGTGTGCTTGTGTTTATGTGTGCGTGTGCGTGTGTTTATGTGTGTTGATGGGTATGTTTACTTTGAAGTATGTATGTGTGGGTGTGTGTGTGTGTGTGTGCGTGTGTGTGTTTATATTGTTTGTGTGGGGGGGGGGGGCGGTGCACATGTTTTTCTGGTGTTAATTTATTTGAGCCCTTTTGTTGATTATAACCTGCGACGTGCATGCGCATGTACATGTGTGTGAATGGATTCAGGGAAATCATCGAAGGCCTGCAAGACATACTCTCCATGCGCGAACGGTGGAGTGTGTCAGCTGTCGCCCACTAAAAAGTCATATGTATGCAAGTGCCACACTGATTTCACCGGGGACTTCTGCCTGAAGCTTAGTTGAGCCAATGTGAGCATAGTGAGCATATGGAGATTAACAGAGTTAATATCTTGTTTGAAGTCGCTAGTTGATTTTTATTTAGCTCTGGAGGAGTTGTACTTGTACGAACTAAATTGCTCTATTTCAAAACTTCCATCCTGCAATTGCGCTCTAATGAGGGTGCTATAGAAAAGCAGAAGGAAAACAGCTTCCCAAGCGTCTTAGGTTGTTCATCCTCGATACTTGTGATTACCGTTCTCGTTATATGCCTCAAGCTAATGTCCCTAGCTCGGTACCAGGTGGTCACAGTCAATTGTTTCTTGAGACTTTTCCAGTTTGAATCTTTACCTCAAACCAATGAATAATCCCCAATATGCGCAGACTTCACAGAAGCTTTTATTTTGACAAGTGACAATAATTATTATTGTCACTTGTAACTTTTAATGGGTACGTATAAGAAATCGCAACTCACACAATAACAAGTTAGAGAAATTAAAAATGTCATCATGTACTGGCAAACATTAGAGAGGTTCTGCAAAACGAAAATGTGTACGAACTTTCGCTCTACGTCACGAAGTGAGAAACTTCGCATGAACTTTCGCAACTTTGGACGCGAAACTTGCAGGGAACGCGAAATGAACTTTCGCAGGAAATTTCGTGAGATTGGGTCATGTCGTACGTGCATTTGGCGCGTGCAAACTACGAAAATGTGCAGAACACAAAGTTCGTGCGAAAATTCGTACACATTTTCGCAAGGCCTGTCTCGAAACTTCGTTCGAATTTTCGTTGTGCAGAACCTCTCTATTACCCGTGCCAAGCAGTTTGCTGAATCGGCACTTTTCTGAATAATAATATGCAGGTATGCACGTTGGGTACAAGTACAACTCATCACGTTACAACATTTCACATATCCACAAAATCTCTTTCTTTGATTTGTCAATTACAGTCCGTCCAGCCTCAATCATCGAACTTAAAAGTATGCAAACTGAAGTGGCTGACCTCCGAAAGTTACTGAGCGCTAGCACCCAGGTACAGTGGTCGGTGAATTTATTCTGTATTGCATTGCATCACTATAAGGAATTTGCGATGGACTCCTAATGTGCTCTAGAGGGAAGTCGTGAGTTAGAGTTAGAAGTCGCTAGTCCAGGGCAAGTTGGTCAGGAAGGGTGTGTTTCACGTTCATGTAGAAGTCAACATCATCATCATGATCACAAACCCATAACCCTAAGGCCGTCGGGGCGTCACAGAGCAAGTATGAACAAGCTAGCGACATAAAAATCGATCGCGTGCAGCAGCGAGCAGGGAGTGCACGTCATGTGCAGCCCATGAAATAATATTATCAAGCCATGACATTCTGGGCCTGCCTCGGCCACGACCTCCAGCAACAGAACTTTGAAGAACAGACAATGACAAACAGCGGAAACGAACTTTGTCCTTTGTCATTGTCATGTAGGAGTAATCGACTACATTCCATCAATACGAAATTGTAGTGTCGCGCTATGAAATTTACTGCAATGATTACAGCATTTTACATAATATGGCAAAAAGCGGTAAGTATTGCAGTGAATACTTTTATATAATGCGCGCCTGAGCATGATGCGCGCCCCTTTTTGGCCAGCGTTCTGTCAATTCAAGGTATATCCGGTTTATAATGCGCACTACTTTTCGACGTGCATGCATTGTCATATTCGGAGCATGGTGCGCACTTACGATTCGGGGCCTGAAATGCCGCATCTAAAAAGGGCAATACTCCGGCAAATACAGTATGCTGGATTCTAGATAGTGCCACTGCAATAGTTGGGCAATGTCACATGTTACGCCTGTCTTTAAAAAAAGAGTAAAATTAATGTAATTGATATGCTTACTGTTTGTGCCTTGAGAAAGTGATGTCGCACATTTTAATCCCAAGAGGAGGCAACTACACGTACAAGTTGCTCAGCTGTGTGTTCTATGTAGAGACCAGCCCAGGTGTACTTTTGTTTGTTTTGACCTTCAGCTCTTGGGAAACGGTTGCAACCAAAGGACTGTGGGATACAAATATCAAAGTCATCACAATTTGTTCACAAAAAAGAACGTAGGGCAGATAGCGTCGATCACATTCACCAAGAAACGCGCCGACACAGTTTTGAAGCTGATACCTAGCGGCATCTCGTCTAGAATGAGCAAACCAACTTCTCTCCACCTTGAAAGGTCATACGTTACGACATGACGTAAGAAAGGGGAAGGTCAGCACACTCAAGTCGAAAACAAGTAAAAATAATTATATCACAGGGAACCAGGTATGAAGGTTGTGATAAGATGATGAACAAGGGCGCACAATGCGTGCCACACATACTGACTGCCTTTGGAGGGAAACACTTGTCAGCAAATTCTAGGTTCAGCCTTTTCTCAAAGCTCAGATTGTTAGAGGAAAACTCATAACAAGCAACCTCCCAGGTACAAGTTCGAGTTCGAGTGATCATCGGGTTGGCATTTTGTTCCTATTCCAGGCAGTCACAACCCTGACTAATCCTTCAAATTGTGTTAATAAATTATGATACTAAATACCGGCAGTCACAAAACATGACATCATTGGCGTGACAAGTAACGAAAAACAACATTTTGCTTATAGCTGTTAGTGTTGGACACAAACTAGGGATAACATGTAACTTTTGGAACTTTTGGCCAAAAGGTTACATGAAATACCATAAGGAGAGGAAGGTGAGCGCAACCAAGATAAGCACGAGCTGAAAGTCTCAGCTGTGAAGGACGTTGGCGGATGTTCATGCATATCGATGACGATACTGACAAGACCATTGGACAATACGGTCAAACCACGATCCAAGGACGCAAAGAAACATTCCAGACAACTTCTGTGGCTCAAAAGGTGCGAAGGTCTATAGAAGGAGAAGCTCTGCGAACAAGACATCATGAAAAACATTATTTCTATAATTTAGAACCTTACGAGTTGAAAGACTGTGGGAGTGCGCAACCAAGTTGTGCTAGAGTTGTTAGCCAGTTAGTTGTAGAACATCAGTACCGTCGGTCAGTGTCTTGCAATGTTATCGCATGAGCCGATTGTTTAGTGCCTGGTGGTGTTAGTGGACATTATATAGTAACTTGTAGCTCCTAGGTCCGTTTTATTTTGTATAAATAAATCCTTGGCTCTCCATCCCAGTCCACTAAAAAAGAAGTATAAAGTTTTGTTCTCTTGTGCTCCATTAGTACTGGGATCGTTATTGAGGCAACTGACCTTATCTGCACTGGCAATGAGTAGCTTCTTTGTATGCCTTTGACTTTGCAGACTGGGCGGTCGACTTTGCAACTGGATGCAGCTTGCCTGCCCACTTCAACTGCCACAGGTGTTTAGATAAATTTCTACAATCTCCATATCGAGCTACCAATTACATGTGGATTTTACCCTGGGCGTCCCACGTACTTCAGTACATTGTAAACATAGCAGTACTCTGAAGGCAGGGTCAGATACATTTTTCACCTGATGATCGATTCAAGTCATGAAACTCAGAGTTACGATACAACAACTGCTCGTTTTTCTGTTTGTGTATTCCGCTCGTTGCTTTCGGTACATTGAGCCCTCTACGGACCTGGTAATTTCGGTTTGGTGTACGCTGATAAACCTGACAATCTCTCACAACTCATCACGCAAGAAGGTCTCATTTTCTTTGCAAATGAGCTAGGATCACAATAGCAAAGTGTATATACACACAAATACAAATAGATACTAGCAAATCATATAATGCCGTGTTTCAGACAACATCGGCGGACACAGGTGTAAACGCTTCCAGCGCTCTGTGTACTGGCATTCTGACAACCAGAGAGCACGCTGTCTGCTTCTACGCAGAGTGATGAATTTCTCACTGAATGAATGCAGTTCTTCATCTATATACTCATAGCCGACCAGATTCCCGTGCAGATTCGGTATTTACTTCTATAAGTGTCCCTATAATGTGATTTGACGGCCACTTCGCATCCCTCTCATTATGCAAACGAGGAGAAAATACCGTCTGCATTATACTCTATGCTACTACGGCAGAATGGAGCCGAACAATATCGTGTAAGGCGTGATCAATAGAAAGCAAACCTTGCACTAACATAGGTGAGCTGGATATCAAGATCAACGTCGAGTCTAAAACAGTAAGACGACAGAGAAAATGTTTTAACTCCGAGTTTCACGCACTAATCGGTATTGAACACTCTCTTGGACAGCCTGGAACCTTCCAGTTTTTTCAACGTCGAGTATCTGTAGATTATGACGAACAAGTACTGAGATATCACCAAAAGGCTAGCTGCATACTTTGCCCGTCTCCTTGCCCATGTTTAAAACTGCGGGCACATTTCCTGTACTTCCAGTAAGGACGTTGACAGCAAGCCGTGGTAAGTGTTGACGTCAGAGTCCAAATTCTCAAAATGAACGGCTATTTCGTGTTTTCCAGTTGCGATCTTTCCACCAGTATAGCTGATTGATTCGCATATTCCAGTCAGGGTGCCTGGAGTACTCAAACTCATTCCGTTATCCTGGATTTTCATGATGTCGATCGTGGTGGGCTGTGCGCACTCCTTCCCGTCTATTTTGAAGTACCATCGGGCGTTGGGGAATTGAAGCTGAGAATTGATGCTAGTGGAATACGAAAGCTTAAGTACGGTGTGCGAGAACGTCTTGGTGAACGCAATCGTCGCAATACGTCCATCTTGCCTCTCCGTGATGATGCTGTAGGTGCTCAGATACTTGTAACCCAGCGTCCGGAGGTTGCAGCCGCTACCTAGATACTGTAACAAATGAACACAGAGAAAAAGGAGAAGTTACAGTTTGAATTTAGCAATTTGTATTATTCGTATTCTTGCAAACAGATCAGGCTCACATGAGATTCAGTTAGACTGAGCTATCGGCAACCACAAGGATAGATTCGCATATGCAGCTCCTACAGTGGTGGGATTGGAGTAGATAAGACCCGAATGTACTATCCGCTTTCTCCGAGGAGAATGGAAACAATTTTGATAATTCTGGTATTGAAATACTTGCTGTTTCATGACTGGTCACTACGTTGCTGTCGATCAATTCATATCATCATACTTCACCCAAGTATGCACAGCTTATTTTTGTAATCGAGTAAGTTGGAGGGATTGAACAGTGAAACAGGCCCACAAAAACATTGACAGTCACCACAAGGACTTGCTCCAGGGATCTAGGCCTCATGTCAAACCTAAAAAGCATGTTCACAGAGAAAACAGGTTTACGTTTGTATAGATTTGACTATATGCACTATGTATGCTTGTCTTATATGTAACTAATATTGACTGAGTACGAAGTCAATATAGGAAATAAAAGCCGAGTAAAATTCGCCTCGGTCTTTTACGAGGTTTTTATTTCCTATTGACCAAGCACGAAGTCAATATTAGATTTATCACGACAAACAGTCCGTATTTCAAATTCCACAACAATAACCTCACGAATCCAGGTTTTATGATTGCATAACCGTTGCACCACCTCCTACTCATGCAGTGACAATGCTGCACTAGGCGCCGTTCAGCTGCGCAACCCCTAAGCAGTCAAATATAAGCAGTCAATATAGCCCTAAGGAGTGAGATATGCAGGAATATTTGACTGCTTAGGTATAGCGAAAATCAATGGGAGTCAATACTAAGGGAGTGATAATGATTTGTAACAAACCTTGGTCTTATCCTCCAAGTCGTGAACCTGCTTCTCTAGCTGAGCAACTTTGACTTCCAAGCTCCGGGAATCGTCGGTGGGGGTGGGCAATGCTGAGGAGACCAGGACAATAAATGGAATGGGTTTAGGGAGAATTGATCGTGAACTGTTCTGTTTACTGGTAAAATATCCCAAGATTAATATCTCACTGGCGTTCAGCGGAGAAATGAAACATAAGCCAGCCTGGAAAGCCCTTCCTTTGTATCCGACGCTAAGGACCAATACGACTACGGCTCCGGTGGCTTGTAATGTAACAATTTGACGAATCAGAATAAGTCTCCGGGGACTCTACTTGAACACTGACTACGTAATTTACAGAGCATAACAACACACAGGGGATTTAGAGTGAAGCAGGCGGGAAAACCTCCTCTTTAGGACTTATTCTACATGATTGTACCAATTTATAAAGATATATTCAAGTAAGGATAATAGTAGGAATGGGTTTGCTCCCACACTGGAGCTCGCGCTATTCCGCCGACGACTTGACACTTGACTGACTCACGACTGCCATCCAGAGAACACGAGAAGTCCATCGAACCTTCGACTCGGCAAACCTGCAAGAAAGCACTACTCCCTGCTCAATACACGGTGTTTCGGGGAATTCACCCCTCATCAGTTGAGCTTGAAGAGGAAGACTGTGCCTGAAGAGCACCACTTATATAGTGCTGTCCAGGCACAAGCATCACCAGGGATACAAACTTACAGAGACACTCCGTTTTCAGCGAGAACTGATGAGGGGTGAATTCCCCGAAACAGTATGACTGTATTGAGCAGGGAGTGGTGCTTTCTTGCAGGTTTGAGTCGAAGGTTCGATGGACTTCTCGTGTTCTCTGGATGGCAGTCGTGAGTCAGTCAAGTGTCAAGTCGTCGGCGGAATAGCACGAGCTCCAGTGTGGGAACAAACCCATTCCTAAACAAAATCATCGCCGAAATCGCAACCTCTATTTCGCACTGTTGTGCCCAGCGCTGGCGTGCGACTAGCTTGTTTGGAGGTGACAGCGTTGTGAATGACCGAGGGTCCTCTATGTCTGTTCTCACCGTCCAAGAGCGATAACTGACTCACGCTGCTATCTGGTGTTCACGAGGTGTTTGTCGCGCTGGAAACGGAGTGTCTCTGTAAGTTTGTATCCCTGGTGATGTTTGTGCCTGGACAGCACTATATAAGTGGTGCTCTTCAGGCACCATCTTCCTCAGCCTACTCAAGCTCAACTGATGAGGGGTGAATTCCACGAAACACTGTGCATTGAGCAGGGAGTGGAGCTTTCTTGCAGGTTTGCCGAGTCGAAGGTTTGATGGACTTCTCGTGTTCTCTGGATGGCAGTCGTGAGTCAGTCAATTGTCAAGTCGTCGGCGGAATAGCGCTAGCTCCAGTGTGGGAGCAAACCCATTCCTAAACAAAAATCATCGCCGAAGTCGCAACCTCCATTTCGTAAGGATACTATGGGTGTGTTTGTTGGTACACGCGAACAGATTATAATTTATTGTATACGTACGACTGAGAGACATGCGGAGACAAAACACAAAACAAGACACACGGACGTAGGGACGACGTGCCAGTGTACAGGGAGCAACTCGACCAACCAGTGGTCTTGGCGTGACTGATACTATTTGCAGAAAAGAGTGGCTATGCGTGAGTTCAATTCTCTTACGTGTCTCGCAGTGGGCTCCGTGATAGCCTTCCTGGCACTTGCATACATATTCATATGATACGTCGTAGGGTGACCCTGGTGACAGCTCGCACTGCCCACCGTTGGCGCAGGGTGAAAATCCTCTGCATTTCCGCAATTTTCGTCCTACAGCGGAAGCACAGGGAAAATCCAACGGATTGTTCAACTAGAACCAGTAATCATGTTACCCTGGATAGAAAATCTTACTTGTGTCATCTAGTGGTAGCAATATAATTATGGTGGTTAGAACCCTCGGTGATCTCAACCGGCACGCAACAAGTCTCGTAGTAATAGTAAGCACAATTCTTCACTTCTTCGCCAAGAATCTAAAATGCTACAGCGAGAGAGGAAAGCTCACTGCTACACACACTCTTATTCTACAACATCTGAAAGGTTTCGCAAGTAAAGAAAAGGAACAAGACGTTCACGGTGTAGATGTGCTAAAAACAGCGCAAAGAAGATACGTAGCTAGAAACAACAAAACGAAAAATGCGCGAGTGCGGCGACCTGTACACGGAGTCATAATGTACCTGTAGAAAGAAGGACAGCAACTACTTGAGAAAGGTGCAAGTATGAGGTGCACTGAGTTTGAGAAACCTAACAAGCGTGAAATGTAGTTGATAAAATGAAACCCTACACTAGTGATAACCTAAGGCATAGCGTACAGTTCCCCAAATCACAACTTATGCAAATATATGGATGTATTGAACTACTTCTTTACTACCTTCGTGCCAAACCAAATAAACCTAGACTGCTATTATTCATGAAGTCGCACTAGTGCTATTGATCATATGGGCTGAGAAGCTCTCTAAGCTCCAACATTTGTTTACGACAGTACGTAATCTGTATTCAGAGGATGCTGCACACTTCTTCGGATCAAATCCAGGACATGGCATAACACCACGTATTGACGAATAATAAAATTTATTATTCACGGTTCGCGTGAGACTCGGCTGGAAGCCGAGTTTTCCGCATCCGCCGTGGGAACGCCACCACCCTCTAGGATCAAAGGCGCAGATGCAGCGCCTAAACGGTGGGAGGTGAGTAGATCAGACCCACCACCAAGTGGTCAAAGACCGAAATCCCATTAGCTGCATCCATGTTACCCTCGTGCCAGGCCACGAGTTCCCAATTAACTGTGGGTCGCAGCACGGCTGGAAAAATTCCTTCCGCTTCCAAGCAGGACTTGAACCTGGTACCCTCTGTTTCTCAATCATGGTCTTAGACCATCCCACTATGCCTGCCTGACGAATGTCTAATACCAATATCAATTATTATTGACGGTGCAAAGACAAGTTGAACTTGTTAAGGGGATGTACTGTATAGAAAAAGACAAAGAAGAGTTGAATGTTATAATTATGAGGATATCCCAGAATATGCATGTACATTGTACATGTACTTAGGATACAGTCGGTAGGTAGGCATTGACGAATAATGCTCGAAAAGGTGGCAGATCCCGCTCGAAAAGCAGTGAAATTGGCAGAACCATACAAACCTTATGGCGGGAAATTCCTCGAGTTCTGCTCCATTTCTTTATCCACATACCAAACATGCATGAAACTTACCAGAAAAAGTACCGAATTCTGCCAATTTTTCTGGCGGCAGAATCCGCCGGACCCTACTTAGTTGTCATCGATTTCCGACATCAACTTGTACTAATATTATTATGAGCAGAATGACGCCATCAGTGTTACTTTTTATGTTCAGATTTCAACCCAAAATGCGGAGAAAACGAAAAATAGCAAGACCACGAATTCTGGTGAATTGGATAGCCTTTGCTGTCTCCTCCGTCCTTTCTTGCTGCACTTGCAGATATGCGCATGGCTGCCAGGTTTTGTTCGTGCACGCGGGAACGCGCGGCGACCTTGATGTCTTCGAAAAGATACTTCAGCGGATCTACTTGGCCGTTTCTCACCGTCGATATCTTATTTTCAAGGTCTTGGAATTCTCTATCGGTTTCCCGTCTTCGATTTTATATTTTGTCCTCATTCACGTGTTTCCACGTCTTCGAGTTTGAGTGATTTCACCATCCGATCTCAGCCAAACGAAAGCCGAATCGAAAATTTCGAGACGGTAACCCGCCAAAGATAAACCTTCTGAACAGGAATTCCCAATGGCCTAATGTCTAAAACCAACGAGTACAGCCAAGTTCGGCTCAGAAAACACCCCACAAGTGCAAGGAACGGCCCGTTTTGCCGTGCGCTGATTGGTCAAATCCAAATGACCGTTATTGACGCTTTGAATGGTCGTGGTGGGCCCTGAAAATAACAGTTAGCTGGATTCGCGGCCGCATCACCTGACGTGTTGAGTAACACATCAAGCAAATACAGACTGTACTGATGTACTGTATCATTATCAGTGTACATGTATGTACAGAAACAAGGCAAGTGCAGTTTTCAGTGCATGGACTCCGCTACTAAAACATTTTGTGGAAACAAACAAGCCATCTTTATGATCTAGGTCATTTTTCTCAATCGACTCTGCGCTTCGAGCTAGATGTGTTCGTGGGGTATTGCCCAACTAGAACTGGAGTCCTCACAAACCCCAGATCGCGCCGAGCTCATCACTGTAAGTTTTGTCAGCAGAAATTCCGTACACGACTCAACACTTTTATTCCGTCCGTTGTCATCCCCGCGCTCTGCGAGTGAGCAGCTTTATCCTTCGTCAGAGAAACCTATTCGGGCTCAAAACGACACAAAACAATGGCCATGATAATGATATTCGTACAGATTGCGATGTGACTGGTCTCCAATCCAAGTGCTGCCAAAAGACTGGAAGTATTTTTCAAAACAAGATTTTGAAAAAAAGCTGAACACTTGAGTGCGGCGAACACGGCCAAACCCCATGTTTTCCTTGGTAACATGACGTCAGCCGCATTATCACCATGGCGAGTTGCAGCGCTGATCTTGAAGTACAGCGGCACCAGAAAAGTGTCCTCATTCTACCTGCATGCATGCATGTATACGTAGATCAACGTACGTGTTTTGAACTACTCTCGGATCCTAGTGTACAATACAGTGCGATCACGTGGGATACTGAGATTGAAAGGAGACAGTGGTGATTTGAAATATGTGACGTGACATTGATTGTGTGAGTCGCGCTGTATCTTTTGATTATTTTTTTAAATGTTTATTTGAATTTGGGTAGCTCAACAGTACAGAATTGATCGCAACTTTACAAACAATATCATGCAAATACAGTATCTAGGAGAGATTCACTTACTTATACATTTCTGAATGGTGCGAGCGTCAAAAGTCCTCGTGTTGTTCAGGAACACAGCTAGCGCGGGCCAGAATATTTGAGAGATGTTATCCAGGTTCATGGGTACCCTCAGTGCCCGTTGTTCGTAGTCCAGTGCCTTGCCGCGTGCAATACCCGCCTTCATGATCATCCTGGCCATGCAGCTGTCATTTGAACCTGGGCAGTTTAGATTGTAATCACCTTATGATCAGTATTGCTAAGTCTTGCGCGCATACAAGCCACCCCATTAATCCGTTAACCCTTTCCATGCCAGCATGTTTTCCTGTGTTGGCCACGCATTGTTCAGGCTCTGAGCTCAACTGTTCAAAGCTGCACGCGCACCTCAGAACGAAATTTGTTGCTATTTCACTATACCTTGATGGATTTTCACGATCCATGGCTTGTTGGAAAGATCTGGACAACAGGAAGCCATTACAGGGACTCACAGCGCGACAGGCATACCAGGGCCACTTCCATCTCCTCTCAAAGTCCCCCTACCATGCCTGAAAGTAACAAAACGACTGCCTCTCATGTTTTCTTTCGTCTTCTTGCTCATTGTGAAATGATTTTCACGATTCAAACTGCGTTGGAAAGCTGAGATTCAAGCGCGTTTGTTGCAGCTGACTGCGCACGCGCTGTGTTTAGGGGAAATCCCCTAGCCCGCACGAAGTCGCGAACAAAAATTTGAATCGATCGCCAAAAAATGAAATTTGCGCATTCTGGCCGTTCAATTTATCGCCGCTCGGTCATACCTTGTCGTATCGCGAAGAACTTTATATCACTGGAAAGCTGAGCTCAATACCTTTCCAGCGGTGTCTCAACCTTAGCAGTCCGAGATATTTGGACGGAGTTATGATAGTTTGTACACTCGTCTATAGCGCGCGATACACATGTACTGTACAGTGTACATTGTACAGTGTAGGCAGAACGCGTAAACGCGTCCGTGGCCAATCGGCTCATACTAAAAAAACGCGTATACGCGTCCATGGCATGGAAAGGGTTAAGGACCTGACAGCATTGCAACAAATATCGATTCATCTCTTAAGCATATGCTCAATTGGTCGTGGGCATATTATTCGATGTACGAAAACACCGCGCAATGCCTATGCCCGATATAACAGCTTCCTTTGCAACATTTATTAGCATATTACATGTTCGTAATCATCTAGGTTACCTCGTAAAGAGACATAATTTTCTCTAGTCAATTACATGTACATGTAAATATTTTTACTCGGATGTTGAGACAATGTAGTCCTGGAGGAATTAAGCAAATTGCAAAAATGGTACGAGTTATGACCAACTGTCCACCAACGTCACCAGATAATAATAATCAATGTTGTGTTGGAGCTAGGTGTCAGGTTGTTGAATGTCTCATTACTACTTGCCAGGTTTGTGCCCTGCTGTCGCACTTGCTGACGGTATTATTATCCCGTTACATAGTCATTGGTGGACAGTTGGTCATGACTCTTACTCGTATACACACTTAATTTTGGCTTGCTTTCGGTCATATTTATACCAAGAATGGTATCAGTTCCCAAATGGGGCTGGGTACATAGCTTGAACGCGCGTTTAATTGTCCAACCCTGCGTCGAGGTACGATCATTATGCTTGACAGGTAACACGCTCACAATGCATAATGTTTTTATGTGCAGCGTAGTCAGAAACATAATATGTACGACAGTGCAAATTCACATTACCAACGAACACTAACTTACTTTCCACGGCGAGTGCGCTCAAACAGATCAGAGCGACTAGCAGCGCCGTAACACCGAAACCACTTTGTAGAGACATACTTGCGAAGGCGCATAAATTGTGGTGGTGTCACAGCCAATTGTCGCCCCTAAAATCGTTATCTTTTCCCAGGAGATGACACACCTGCAACATTTGAACTGTACTGAAGACCACCTCTCTCACGTTGCAGTGCAACAGCAAGCTCTTTGTCAAGACTTTTTTCTCTTGGATTTTCTCCTTGCCGGCCAGTAGCAATGATGTACGTTTCCGTGCATCATTCTCGACAACGCAGCTCTCGCCCACAAACTCTCTTGGGTTGCACGCTCGAAACGCAACGTTTGGCGTCAGGCGTAACGTCAAAATCACTTTTTCCTTCCCTTCGATGCAATACAGTGTACTTGCGTGTGAGCATTGTGTTGTAGTGCGACTTAGACCAAGGTCAAGAGCGCAGTCTCACTGCCGCTATACGTTGTGTAGTGCTAGCATGCTGTGGGAGGTGATCACCAGAGCAGGTTACTATTATCAGCATAGATTCTCTAAATCCAGTCGAATGACCGGGCCGGCGCCCTCAGCGCGTAGATCTACGGATCGTTGCATGCAGGGCACAATCATACTGATCCGATGCGACCAGCGCACTGCATCGAATAAATGCATGTATGTACCGCTTACCTCACGACTTAGGCCAGGGGCCACGCCTGCATGGCCGGCGCCCTGGACTGGGGCCGCTAGACGCGAGCCCGGATTTCCCGGTCCATGACAGTACTTGCAGTATGACTATGGATGTCGGTCATTTTTGTAGATGTTAGCGATATGAATCAGTATGCGAGCCCGGCCCTTCCACTGTCTGTGTGAATGCACAAAGCATGCTGAAGGTCTTATGTGGAGTGCACTTGAGGTTTCACACGGGCACTAGTGGCAGTGCGGTCGGAAGTGGTGCGCCAGGTTAGTTTACTTGCAGCTTGGCTGAGTAGATCTACGCGTAGTTCGTGTGAGCTGGTACCAGCTCACACGAACTACACGTCGACCATGGTCGACCACGCGTCTAGGATCATTGCTTCCCACGCACGAAAAGGCACACGACCACATGAACACGTACATGTCCATGTCAAATCAGGCTTCCGTGCTACTCGCCCGTGCACAATGTATACAGCGCACACGAAATTACAAAAGACCCACCAAATGTGTTCAGGCCTGGGCCTTAACAGCATGCAGTGGACCGCGCGTTACTAGTATTGGAAGCTCGCCGACGCAGAAAGAGCGAACAATTCACGAACTCTACTGAGCGGTGGCGCCCGACAAAAACCGAAGAAGAAAAATACAGCATGAGCGTTGCAGGATACGGGCTTCCAGGCTACGCGCATACGGACAAGTAGCGGCCCTGGCGCCATGAATACGGCATGGGGACGTTCGCATATTATGCGAAGTGTACAGGCCGCAAAGGGATACACGTCGAATTTTGACTGGGCCACCTCCAACTGTCTGGATAGCAGCGGGCAGGGTGGCCATCGTGACATCCGCCTGTGTAATGGAACGGAATCGCAACCCGTGCACGCAGTGAGGACGACGGTGCTGCAGGAGCAGACGACGACCAAGTAGCAAGCGGCACATGCAGTGCGGCCATCGGCGTACAAAAGAATACTGCAAGAGCGGACGGCAGAACTAATTTAAAGATAAAAATAAGCATTGGCTCAGATAGTGAGCCAAGGATAAGTTTAAATTGATTGAAAAAAAAGAGGACCAAGGCACTACAACTACTAGTAATGCTATAATGTCCACTAACACAGCCAGTTACATTATTATTATTATTCATATTTTACTAGGGCAGTTCCCACAGATCTATGGTCTTCTTGAAGGGGGCCCATAACAATAAGCGCGTGCGATAACATTGCACGTCACTGATTGACGGCACTGACGTTCTACAACTATCTGTGTTGATGAACTGCGAGGGATGAATTATACCTGAATGCCTTCGTCAAAGCAATAGATATGGCAACATGAAATAAAACACAGCAGAATCATCAATTCAGTTGAAAAATTAACAATGCTACAAATTACGAGTTTCTTCATGTGTACATGGGTACTAGGAAGTCGTCAGATACAGTACTGCAAAGATTTGACGACTCCCTGGCCCTGGGGTGTAAATCTGAGCACAAGTTTCCTCTTTTATTCAGCTCCAGATAGCTGTATTATTCATTGCAAAACCTTCCAGAATTGTTGTGTTTTTTCTTCGAGTAAAGGTGAAGGCAGAGGACAAAATGCACCTGGTTAAAGTTTCGCGTGACACAGGAAACCATATACAGTAACTTTGCGTGGATCTGAGTTCAATACCATACGCACCATGCTGAGTAGAATTTGTGCAAATTGAAATACTTGTTTGTGATCATAGTGTCGCATCGAGCAGAACTACATCCTATCCACAAGCTTACAGACGGTTAAGCTGCCAACATGACTGAACAAATGATCCCTGCACCCACAACACGGCCATAGTTGGAGGCCATATCCATTGCCGGAACGTCCATCTCCAAACAGAATTCCATAGTCAGTATACCTGTTTAGTCTTGGTCGTCTCACGTCGGCTGTACTGCTCCCTTTCCTCTGTTACTTACCATGGTATTGGTGCACCACCACACTTCTTATACCTTCTTTCTATGCCATGCCTGGCAAACACCTCCTCCTCATCTACATGTATACTGGCACTGTTTCATCTTTAGCCACTGGAAGGTGTAATAATAATAATAACAATCCTGGTCTCGATCATCAGTGGTAGACCTCTAAACTACGACACTACGACTCGTAGAGTACAGAGTCGTGCCATTGGAGTCACGCCATCACTGAAATAAAATATTTTTGTGTGCAAATAAACTATTTTTTGCGGGCAAAAAACACGCACACGGACACACACACTATCCCCATTTCCATATTTCTCTTCACACTTGATTTTGAGATCACCTAAGCTGAGACATGCCAGACTACACCATATAGACAAATCGCGGACAACCGTGCTTTTATAAGCATGAAACGGCGCTTTTAGTGACTTTAGCATACAAATCCCCATCTAGTAGGGCGCAGTCACACAGTTTCGGTGGAAGTTCGAGAGTTCAATTGGGAATAAAAGAGGAATGATGCGTCTCAGCTTCCTCGGACCAAGCCCATTCGACTCAGGGCGTGTTTGGGTGGTACGATCGAGAACAGGATCGAACAGCTGGTGCACTTGGAGCAGCCTCATGCCATCCAAACTCCGGAAACACAGCACATTTTTGTGAAAAAAAACGGGCCAAACTTGGTGCATGCTTGAACGTGTGTACCGGTCACCATGGTCACTCTGTACGGTACAACGAGTACAACCCAAAAGGGTATGAACGTGATCATTTGGGACCAAAATCGATACTCACGCAGGGTTTCACTGTGAAAAAGTGAAACTGCTCAGTCTGCTCCGGCCTTGAGGCTGGAGCAAGCAGAACATGTTCTGTCGGTCCCGACCAAACGCATTGTTCTGGTGAATCCTGTTCTAGGTCGTACCAATCAAACTCGCTCTAAGCACCCAGAATACTACAACTGGTGAAATTTTGATTTTAGGGTATGCTTCCCCCTTTAGGAGTAATTATTTCCCTTTTGCAACTTTCCATCGAGCAATAGAAAATGGAGTTAATTTTGTTAGAGCCATTTTTTATTTTTGACAGGGTCTAAACCGGGACTATACAACAATAAAATGGGACTAAGGAACATTATGTTCCATTCAGGAACAAAGTCCCTCACCTATTTAGCATCATATGAGAACTTCAAAACAGCACAGCGTCTTTTCAAGTTGTAGGAAATAGATGCATACCCGGCATGCGTGCAGAAGAATAAAGATGCGCGAAGAAAATTCTGATTTTGTCAAAAACGAGCCGCATGTTTTGCGCAACTAAGTTTCTTTACGAATGATAGACAAGGACATACGTGTAGTAATTGCATCGAGAAACATGGTTAGAAACTGTACAATATATCAACTCTAAAACAATGACAATGATGTTGTTTATGATGCTACAAAATTTAATGTAGAAGTCAGCATGTAAGCAGTGACTTTTGCATGGAGTTCAGATTGGGATACTTGCATTTTGAAACGGACCTATAAAGAACATTTTCCTTTATCTTGAAAAGAAGTCTTTTGTTTAATGCTGTTAGTTTTTGCATGGCCTTCAAATTTTTTACCATTGAAAGACGTGTCACAATCGCTGAACGATTTCTCTCAAATATGGATTCTTTGATGTGCATTTAGATTGGATTTCCGAGAGAATGACTTTCCACATATTTTACACTTGAATGGTTTCTCTCCGGTATGCATGCGTTGATGATCTGTAAGGAGTGATGTACTCCTGAACGCCTTGTCACAAACGCTACACTTGAATGGTTTCTCTCCAGTATGGATGCGTTGATGTTTTGCGAGGGATGAAGTATGCCTAAATGCCTTGCCACATAATTCACATTTGAATGGTTTCTCTCCTGTATGTGTGCGTTTATGAACTCTCAGATTGGAACTGTCGGAAAAGCCTTGGTCACAATGATCACACTTAAACGGCTTCTCTCCGTTATGGATACGTTCATGAACAGTAAGGCTGTATTTCACACTGAAAGATCGTGAGCAGTACTTGCAAGTAAAGTGTTTCTTCCCTAAGTGAGTTCCTCCATGACGGACATGAACATCACGCCTATTGATTGCTGTATCGCACACGGCACACTTAAAAGGTTTCTCTTCTGGGTGTGCACGTTCATGAGATGTTAAGCGGGATTGTGTAGAACATGATTTAGCGCAATGCTTACATTTATGAGGCTCTTCTCCAGATTCTGAATGTGCACGATCACGCATATCATGCTGGCGATCAAGTGACACACCGGTTTCCTTGCCGAGCGACGTTATATCTTGAGGAAAGTCAGTTAGAACTGGACTGTCTTCATCAGAACACGACTCGGATGAATGCTGTTTCTTGAGCTTTTGATGATCATGATGTTCTCCACCCTCAGACACGCTAGGCGCTTGGTGACACACTTGAACATGTCCGATATTTTGAAGGTCTACTTTAGAAGACGTGCTTGAGTAATTGTCTTCTTCCGAGTCATACTCTACGTGCCCATATCCAGTGTAGTGATCTAAAACTGAGATTGGATAGTTCACAGTTTGGTTACCGCTGGCTTGCGATCTTTGTTCAATGTCCATTGCCGATGTCATGGGAATCGAGCATGGATTATCGACAGCTGTTGCTGAAGGCTCAGTAGGGTTTGTATCTTCCTTCCTTCGGCACTCTGGTCGATGGTCCCTGACGCGGTCTGTCAGGTCCGGCGGTGGATAATTTAGCGGTAAATTGGTGGTAACTGATGGTATGTTCCAAGGACTGAATGAGGTAGGCTGATTTGCATAATAGGCAAGAGAGGCTTCTGAGGTCGCTACTTGATTACCACCAACGGCGTATATATGGTGATGAGCTGTATACGGTGTACCAGAAGTTGGTGTGTTCGGCGGTCGAAGACACGCAGTTGACCTTCTGCTGGTCCATATCACTAAGGGTGGAAGTGGTGAGAGTGCATCAGAGTCGACACTCCCCTCCGAAGTCCCGTCCCGATCATTCATGATTCAATGACTTGAACAATCCTTCCAAGCGCAATTCTACCGCAATTCTACCGACTTCAATACCAATTATCCAAAGACAAGGAACAACTTGTCCTAGTAGTTAAGTATTGTAATCAGTAGCAGCTGTGTTTCCCGAATAAGTACACGAACACTGTGCTAATTTGTCATGTCTTGAAGTTGATATCTATTTCTAAGCCCTTACATTTAACTGACACATTATGATTTTTTTCACATCATGAGCTCACGCGCGGAAACACCCACATACTCACCTGAACACACACAGACACACCTAGACACCCACCCACACAAACACCCACCCAGATACACGCACTCACACACACACACACACACACACACACACACACACACACACACACACACACACACACTGTGACTCAAATGATCGAAGTTGAGGACTGCAGAGGAGATTCTATTTTACCGTACTTCGAAGTACTTTGCAGGGAAGATAGCTGAATTTCTTTATCTTCAGCACAGACGCAGCATTATGACTCCAAATATAGGCGATAATGGTGTACTAGCGGAACGAGTACTTGTTAGCAACAATCCGAACTAGCGCACACATTGTACTGCATTGCTTTGTACTGCATTCAAGACTGACGTCATGCGCTTTGTTTTGCTGCATAATCACAAATGGCACCAGCCCATTTTGCTGAAAAGAAAACAAATATAGCTTGCCCTCTTGTGCTCTTCCAGACAACGGATCCTGCTTCAGCAGTGTTTCTTTTCCCACCATCCCTCCCTATCCAACTTATTCACACCATCATTATAATTATCGTACTCACTAATCGGGTCCACTTTCACAACTGGTGTTATCTAGCTATTTGCTGCGGCTCTGCCTTGTGCAATTTTACATCCATTTAGCATTGCAACTCGCCGTTGAGCTCTACTTTGAGCTAACAGCAGCTCTACGTTGAGATAACCGCAGCTCTACTTTAAGCTAACAGCAGCTCTACTTTGAGCTAACCGCAGCTCTACTTTGAGCTAACCGCAGCTCTACTTTGAGCTACCAGTAGCTCTACTTTGAGCTAACAACAGCTCTACCTTGAGCTAACAGCAGCTCTATTTTGAGCTAACAGCAGCTCTACTTTGAGCTAATCGCAGCTCTACTTTGAGCTAACAGCAGCTCTACTTTGAGCTGCCCGCAGCTCTACTTTGAGCTAACAGCAGCTCTACTTTGAGCTAACCGCAGCTCTACTTTGAGCTAGCTGCAGCTCTGCTCTGAGCTAGCACCAGCTCTACTTTGAGCTTCAAACCAGTTGTTTCGAAACCAGCACTCCTCAATCCATAGATGCCTTTTTGTTGACTTGTTTGTGTAAGTGATGGAGCTAACTGTGTTTGTCAAGGGAATAAGATAACCCCAATCATATGAACGGATGATCAGGTCCTCATGGAAATGTATCATTTCATGTCCAGTCTTTCTTGTGACTAAAGAGTTCTAATTATTTGAGAAAAGGGAAAACAAACAAGTCTCGTTCCTTGGCACGTGGGCCTTATAAGGCCCATTTTGCCCACCTTATGATTTCACAGTATTGCTTATGAAATTCATGCTAGAGAAAGAAACCCAAAGTTTTGACGATCTAGGTTTGTCCCGCTATTGTAGCCATAAAAATATGTATATATTTTTCACAGAGGCAGTATGCTTTGGTTCTGCAAGAGTGCTCAATGCCTGATTCAGGCAGTGCGGTGTACCCAAAGGCACACAATTGAAACCTTGGCAAATTGATACTTCTTGTCTGATGATTTGTTCAGCCATGAAACTCTGAGTCACAACAGTATTAATTTGCCAAGGTTTTCATTGTGTGCCTTTGTGTTTATATTTTTCATATTCAGCTCGCAGGCAGTGCCACCTGCTGTAAGATCCTCAACCTCACAAGGGTCTCAGGCAGTGGATAAAGATATGCTTTACATACTGAGATATCAAATAGAGCATCGCCGGCGATAAGAGTCCTCTTTATGACAGTCGACGTTTTCTTCAGACCCTTCCCCGTCATCTTTTCCGCGAATACATAAATTTTTCGTGTGTTGGGTCTCCCCGCGTACTACATAGAGCTAGAGACTAGAGTGGGTGCATTACAAGTGGACTGCGTACAGCGAACCTGTGTGAAATCACAGTAAGTGAGTGTTTCGAAGTCAAAAGAAAGTGTTGAGCTGTAGCTGCTTTGATGACTACTAGGCCATAGCTTAGCGGTAGAGCATTGCTTCACACAACTGACTCTTTTTTACATTTATTACTGGCTCACTATCCGAGTTAACATAAAAAGAAATCACCTTATCACAATCACATGGTCTTGAACTTTCCAAGCTGGAAAGCTGTTGGCTTTTTCACTGGAGGTGTGTGAGAGCTAAGTCTCAGGTCGGTGAATGTCTCATTTACATGTCATTTTGTGCAGTGTTATCGCTCTTTGTGACTGTTTATTATGATGTTACAGTCGTAGATAGTTGCCTCATAACTCGTTTCAATATGATTTCCAAGTTCATGAAAAGAAATAAACATTGAGATGTTAGAACTTAACCCTTTAAGAGCCGCCCCATACTTAAATGCGTCGTAAACGACGCATTCAAATGCAAAACTTCAAAAGATCGTAACTCAGTCTAATCTCGCTCAAATCCATCGATCGAAATATCCAGGGCGAAGAGAAAACTCTCACCTGTCGGGAGAAATAATCCGCGAAGCGCTGCGAGCAACGGTTCCCGAGATAAATCACTCGTAAGTTGAGCCGCGATCGCGGCAATTTCAAAAGCGCGCAGTGCAACTTTAGTATTGAGATTTTTGAGACTTTTCGTCACGCTGGTTTACTCGAATTTGCACGGGTTTCACTGTTGATATTATCAAGGGTACACAGCAAAAAAATTGGAACTCCACGATCGAGTAGAATGAAATATCTGGAGCGGGACGCAATTGGACGCATTTGGGGCATTTTTCGTACTGTCGCTGCGATCTAGCGCTGGATAGACGGTGTGCTGGCTATCATGATCGACCTCATTCTCTTCCTCTCGCGAATACCTTTCCAGGAAGCCCTAGATTGTGAGGATTGAGTGAGTAGAACTGAAGCTATGATCCGAGGAACATGAAAAAATGCAGATTTTTGAAAATTTCCTGTGGCTCTTAAAGGGTTAAAAAATTTGACGAGTTTTGACTAAAACGTTACTACACCATAATTATGACAGAGGACCAAGGGTACATTATAGAAATAAGGTTCAGCTTAGCGCCTATTCCGGCGAAATAATCCATACCCGGCATGTGTGCTCTCCTTTAGTAGGGTATCTGACATAAAAAAGGACCGAGTTAGCAAAAAAACAACAGTACAGGAATGTTCAGCGCAGTTGAGTATTTGGTAAATATGCAAACATGTTCCTGCTGTGTGGGAACTGAAATGGAAAGCAGGCAATATAAAAGTGAATATCAACTGGAATACAATGAAAATGATAATGCTTTGGATGTTCATAATTATGTCGAAGTTAGCGTGTAAGCATTGAATTTTGCATGGATATGAGATTGAGCTGTTATCGGCATTGAAGCTAATTGCGAATCAAGGCGGACCTGTAATGATAGTATTTTCCATTATCATGAAAAGAAGCCGTGTCCTTATTTACTGCCTTGTCATTCGTATGGTCTTCTATGTGGTTTTAGTATTGAAAAACGCGTCGCAGGTACTTGATCAATTTCTATCAGGGATGGAGTCTTTCATGACATGTTAGGTTAGATTTCGTTGTGAAAGACTTTCCACATTCCCTACACGAAAATTGTTTCTCTCCTGTATGGATGCGTTGATGTTTTGTGAGATTCGATATTCCCCGGAATGCCTTACCACATTCTTTACATTTGTAAGGTCTCTCTCCAGTGTGCATGCGTTGGTGATCTATGAGATGCGAAAATTGTCTGTATGACTTGTCACAAAGGTTACACTTAAATGGCTTCTCTCCAGTATGTGTACGTTTATGAACTCGAAGGTTGGAACTGTCAGAAAAGCCTTGGTCACAATGATCACACTTAAAGGGCTTCTCCTCGTTATGGATACGTTCATGAACTGTAAGGTTGTATTTCCTGCTGAATGATTTAGGGCAGTACTTGCACGTAAAGGGCTTCTCTCCTGAATGAATTCGTCCATGAGAGACCAGATGAAATCGCCTATTGAAGGTTTTATCACATACTTTACATTTGAAAAGTTTCATTTCAGGATGTACACATTCATGAGATGTTAGACGGGATAGAATAGAAAATGATTTATCGCAATGCTTACATTTATGAGGCTCTTCTTCAGATTGTGAATGTGCACGATCACCCATGTCATGCTGGCGATCAAGTGACATCCCGGTTTTCTTGCTGAGAGACGTGTGGTCTTGAGGAAAGTCTGCTAGAAGTCGACTATCTTCATCAGAACACGACTCCGAAGTATGCTGTAAATTGAGCATTTGACGATCATGATGTTTGGCATCCTCAGATGTGCTAACCGCTATGGGAGATACTGCAACATGTCCGATATTGTGAAGGTCCACTTCGGTCGGATTGTTTGCATAATTGCCATCTTCCGAGGCATAATCCACATGCCCGTGGCCTGTGTAGTGGTCTGAAAACGGAACTGGATAGTTAACAATTCTGTGGCTGTTGCCTTGTGATCTATGGTCAATGTCCATTGCTGATGTCATGGGATCAGAGCATGGGTTCTCGACAGCTGCTTTTGAAGCCTCATTAGCGCGGGTATCTTTGTTCCTTTGGAACTCTGGTCGCGGGTGCCTGAAGTTGTCTGCTGCAATTTCCACCCAAAGGTAATCTTGAAGCACATTGGAGGTAGATGTTTGTGTATTCCAAGGGCTGAGTGCACCATATGCGAAGGAGGCTGCCGAGGTCACTACGTGATTAGCACTATCGGGATATGCGTGCGGAAGAGCTGGATAAGTTGTACCATGATATGGTATATTGGGCGGTGGAGGACACGCAGTTGACTTTCTGCTGGTCCATATAACTAAGGGTGGAAGTGGTGAGTGTCCATCAGAGTCGACACTGCCCTCCGAAGTCCAGTCACGATCATCCATGATTCTCTTACTTTAACTATCAATCTTTCCAAGCGCAACTCTACTGACATGCAGGGCAAAGTGTCCGACTTCAATACCAGTAATCCAAAGAGCAGGAACAGTTTTTCCTAGGAGGCAAGTATTGTAAACAGTAGTAGCTGTGTTTCCCGAATATGTACATGAACACTCTGCTAATTTTTCACGTCTTTAAGTTGATATCTTTTTCTAGGCCCTTACATTAAGTGTCACATCTTAAACGATTTGTTCGCGTCATGAGCTCACGCGCGGAAACCACACAAACACACTCACACAAACAACCACACGCCAAAACACACACAAGAACACACAAATAACCACACACACACGTCATCTATATTTCCATATTATCACCTAGACGCTTGATTCAGGATCACCCAAGCTGAGACTTGTCCTTCATGCTGACTCTGCAACATGTGACAAGAGGTGTATCTAACAACAAAATGTCTGCTATGAATATATGGATGGTTTATAAATGTGATAATTATGATATAGGTAGTGCCAGGTATGTTATATAATTGATTGCGCAACGCTCAGTTCTATGCACTGATAGGATGCTCTTGCTACCTCGTCACGTTTAATGTGGGTGGAGTTAAATGTTTTACAAGTATAAGCGAAATGAACATCATGAGTTTCGCACTATGTGCAAAAACCACAATTCAATCACTAAACGTCATGAACGTTGATTGAATCGCACAAGCTTGTGTGGATTCAGAGGAAGCGAGAGTGTCTAAATCTGTGGAAACTGTTCAACAGGTCCTGCTTGGACGACCACACGTGGTAGAGTGTTTAGTGGTAGGGCATCGCTGGGCATAAGCGAACGTCAAATGTTCGAATCCTGTTAGTGAAAGTTATATATTATACCATTCGCACATTTTCTTCAAGCACATGAATATTGTGAAGAAGGGGTTAGCGCGACTTCGACGATATTTGGGGAAATGTGTGTTGCTCCCTGCTTTGGAGCTCGCTGTTTACCTGCCGACTTGAATGTAGGGAGCAACACACATTTCCCTAAATGAATGTTGATAAATCTTTATTGGTTTTTTGTATAACATTTTAAAAGCACTTTGAAATGGACTAGAATTGGACTTTACGACGATACCAAGGGCACAATAGTACATAAAGGAACAAAGTACTTCACATATTTAGCATTACCTGATCCTACGCTCCAGACCACGCGATCTCACCGTGCATCTTGCAATAAAATTCAAAAACTGCGCTGAGGACGTCAGTCACTTTTGCATCAACAGTCGCACAAAAAATTACTGGTGGCGCAAGAACTTGCCAAGGAGAAGCTTGTCGTTTGTAGTGACACGTGCTCACCGCTGCTTTTCCTTGTCAGAGTCAACATTACAGTTTGTTCTGCGGCCTTGGGAGTAGTGTTGGAGTAGAAATTGCTGAGAAGACGTCGCGGAGAGGCGAGCTTTCCTGCGTAGGTATGACTTTGGCCGTATGTCAGCATGGTCGAGTGGAAAAATTCAAAAAGGTTTATTTCGAGAAAACCCCAAAAGGAAGATGGGGGGGGGGGGGGAGGGGCATGTCCTCGGCGCTAGAAGAGGTGTTCCACTATCTGGCGGTGTATAGTTCTGGCCAATCGAGGACGTGGCTGGCTGTTTTGCCAGCGCTTATAAACTGCCAATTTTCAAGACGGTCATTTGTGGCGTCAGGGGGTGATGGTCCTGGTCTTCTATGATCCTGGCGTAGCTAAGAAGTACTGCTCCAGGGACTCTTCTAAGGTGAGGCAATGTTGGCTTGATGGAGTTTTGTTCGTAGCTTGTTCGTATACGCTGTGGCGTGACTCGTTTGTAGACCCATAAATAGTGTGATATTTCGGCCATTTTTGAGGGGTATGCAAGTTTCAAGGTTCCCTTCAGGAAATTTTTTTTAGAAGGGCTTTGCAAAATTGACCTTCACCCTAAAGGGAACATACCTGCAACTTTTCACCGAAATCGGAGAGATCCACATGCACACATACTTTGGTATTCTCAGACATGCTCTCTCAACAATTTATATCGCCTATCGTGATATGATATAAGTAGTGCAAGGTATTATGTTCTGTCATCTATTGTGCAATACGAGACCTCATGTTGGTGGAGTTGCTGCAGTCTCACCACCACAGTTGTAACTGCAGTCACCTCTATAATGCAGTATTCTGTTCTCAAGGTTCTTGGTTTCTCCTAAAACAAAATACCCAGTTCTATGAACTGATAGCTAGTGATAGGGTGCACTTGCTACCTCGTCACGTTAAACCTTTTTAAATAATTTCGGTTGAGCTTAATGATAAAGAATAATATAAGGAAACTGAGCATCTTGAGTTTCGCGCGGTGTAGAAAAACCAAAATTAAGACATTAAACGTCATGTACGTTCCTTTCATCCCACCAGGTGGCTGGATTCGCAGGAGGCAAAGGGAAATGTTGAACGGTCGCTGCTTGGACGACCACTAGTGGTAGAGCGCTCAGTGGTAGAGCATCGCTGGGCATAATCACTTGTCACATGTTCGTTTCTTGGTAGAGAGTGTCACTTTCTTTTGTTTGCACATTCCCCCAAGCATGTAAACATTGAGATTATATTTTTTTTAGAAAATTGTAAGAGTTTTATCAGGGACTATAGCGGGCCTACATAACGATACAAATGGGACCGAAGGCACATACAGGAAAAAAGTACATCATATATTTAGCGTCATGTGCGAATTACAAAACAGCACAGCGTCTCTGCGAGGGAAAGAATCTATACTCGGCATGCGTGCAGAATAATGAAGATGCGCGAACATTTACTGATTTTACCAAAAATGAGGCGCATGTTCAGCACATCTGAGTTTTTTTTATGAATGGCAGATATGGAAATACGGGCAAGAAGTGCCTTGAGTAACATGGCTAGTAACTGTACAATATATCAACTCTAGAAAAATTATAGTGATAAAATTTGTGGTGCTACAAATGTAGAAGTCAGCATGTAAGCAGTGACCTTTGCATGGAGTTCAGTTTGAGCTACTTCCATTTCAAAACGATTCTATAATGAAAAATTTCCATAACCTTGGAAAGAAGCATTTGGTTAAATGGTGCTAGTATTTGCATAGCCTTCCAAGTGTTTTTTTCATTGAAAGACTTGTCACAATTGCGTATCGTTTTCTCTCAGTGGTGTATTCTTTCATGTCTTGCTAAACTGGATTTCAAAAGAGAAAGACTTTCCACATATTTTACACATGAATGGTTGCTCTCCAGTATGGACGCGTTGATGATCTGCGAGATGTGATGATTGTATAAATGCCTTTTTACATTCGTTACACTTGAATGGCGTCTCTCCAGTATGTGTACGTTTATAACGTCTAAGGCTGGAACTGTCGCAAAAACTATTGTCACGATGATCACACTTAAACGGCTTCTCCCCGTTATGGATACGTTCATGAACAGTAAGTTTGAATTTCTTACTAAAAGATTTAGCGCGGTCCTTGCATGTAAATGGGGTTTTACGTGAGTGAACACGTCCATGACGGACAAGATCATATTGCCTATTGAAGGTTTTATCGCAAACTTCACACTTGAAAGGTTTTTCTTCTGGGTGAATACGTTCATGGGATGTTAGACGGGATAGAGTAGAAAATGATTGATCGCAATGCTTACATTTATGCAGCTCTTCTCCAGAATGTGAATGTGCATGATCACACGTATCATGCGTGCGATCAAATGACACTCCGGTTTCCTTGCTGAGCGAAGTATGATACTGAGGAAAGTCAGGTAGACGTTGACCATCTTCCTCATAACCCGACTCGGGGGTATACTGTTTATTGAGAGTTGGACGATCGTCATGTTTGGCATCCTCAGATACGCTTTGCCCTCTATGAGACACTGGAACGTGTCTGATATTGTGAAGGTCCACATCGGAAGACGTGCTTGAGCAATCGTCTTCTTCCGAGCCACACGCTACGTTCCCGTGACCTGTGCAGTGATTTGAAACTGAGATAGGATAGTTCACAGTTGGGTTACCGCTTTCTTGCGATCCTTGATCAATGTCTACTGTTGAGGTATTGGCATTTGAGATTGGATTTTCGACAGCTGTTGCTGAAAACACAGTGGGGTTTCTATAATAGTCCTTCCTTTGGCACTCACGTCGAGTGTCTCTGGACTGGTCTGCTATGTCTGATGTGTATCTATATTCATTACGTCATAGTTGTACTGCATGCACGCACACACACGGATTAGTTGAGTGTGCTTCTTTTTCCTGTTGTTCTTTCTCATGACATGTTTTGTTTCCGTTCCCAAGTCTTCACGAATAAATAGTAACGTATTATGGCGCAGTGAACTTGTTCTTTCCTGTGTCCGTGCCTTGTGTCCGCACCATGTAGTGTTTGCACGGGCCCAGTTGTTTTTTCCGTATGAAGTAGTAGTTTCCGCGATCGAAACTCTGTCTCAGTTGAATTATTTTAGTAGTGTATTTGTTCGTACTCATGGACGAGAGTGACTAATCGTAATGGAACAATCACAGGACGATACCGGATTTGACCTGTCCTCCGCGACCGAGTGACAGCAGGAATCTCAAATGGGTGTCCTGATGAAATTTATGGAGCAGCAGATGCGTGCAGCTGAGGCTCGTGATAAGGCGATGCAAGATCTGTTCAAGAATGTTCAGAGCAGGTCGCTATCACCATCGCAGCCTCAGTTCACTCCGCAGCCCTCAGCACCAGCTCAGTCCACCTCGCAGACCTCAGCACCACGGCCAGTGAACAGTGTTTCCTGCCCACACTTATTGTCGTCTGCGACGCTGGCTGATTTTCACTCCTTCATTGAAAGCTGGAGAGATTTTAGTGTTAGCCAGCATTTGGCCAGCCAGGCTCGTGAGGCCAGAGTGGCAACACTCCGTCAGTGTTTCGATGAGGAGCTGCGACGTTTTATCCGAGAGGATATTATTTGCATACCAGCTTCAGCTGACGTCGACCTGATGCTGGAGCGCATTCAGGCGTATATCAGACGGCAACGTAATCCACTGTTGGACCGCATAGAGTTTTACCAGCGTGTCCAGCAAGCTGGAGAATCATTTGATGCGTTTTACACAGCCCTGTGTGAACTACAAAGTGCATGCGACTTCTTGTCACACAACCTATGTGGAACGTGTGATGCTCGCTGCTGTGCGCAGTGCAAAGGCCTCGGCCGTACCCTCAAGGAGGAATCTCTGCGTGACCGCATCGTAATTGGTGTGCGGAACGATGAGACGGGACACAAGTTGCTCGCAACTCATGGTCTCACGCTCGACCAGGCTGTCACCCTCTGTCGGACGGAGGAAGCAGCATACCACACCAAGGCACACATGCCCAGTCCTGGCCTCCAGTCAAGTGCTGCCAAGCAGTCGGCGTATAAGAAGCAGAAACGTCACAAGCCAGCTGACTCTAAGCCAAGTGAGACATCAAGTGCGACCAAGTCCACTTGTCCGAATTGTGGTCGCTCTGAGCACACGAAATCTGTATGTCCTGCCAAGGGCAAGAAGTGCAACCCCTGTCATGGCATTGGGCATTTTCAGCGAATGTGCAAGCGCCAGAAACAGCCGAAGACTAGCTCTGCTGCCAAGCTTGGACAGCTGAAGCTACAGCGTGCGTCTCGCGTGGACCGTCGCACAGTACCTGTTTCGACCATGCTGCAAACAGAGGATCAGCCATCCCAACTGTCCTGGACACCAGACACAGGCAGTGACGTTGATGCCATAGGGCTTGAAAGTGCTACGTCACAGCATAGCAACAATTTCAAAAATTCAAAAACTGGATCCACTTGGATCCATTTTTTGTATGGATCCAAGCACATTTCAAGCGGTCTTACCCACAGCATGGTGATGTAGCCAGTGAAACTGACTGAGACTCGTTGGTCCACGTATCTTTGTTCCTTTGGAACTCTGGTCGAGGGTGCCTGAAATTGTCTTCTGCACTTTCCACCCAAGGAGAATCTTGAAGCACACTGCAGGTAGGTGTTTGTGTAGTGCAAGGGCTGAATGAGGTATTCTGAAGCGCAACATATGCAATGGAGCCTTCTTAGGTCACTACTTGGTTAGTACTAACGGGATTTACGTGCTGAAGAGCTGGATAAGTCGTCCCATAATATGGTATACTGGACGGTGGAAGACAAGCAGTTGTCCTTCTGCTGGTCCATATCACTAAGGGTGGAAGCGGTGAGAGTGCATCAGAGTCAACACTCCCCTCCAATATCCAGTCCCGATAATCCATCATTCACTTAATTCAACAATCCGTACAAGGGCACTTCACCTGGCATGCAAGGAAAAGTATCCGACGTCAATACCAATAATCCAAAAAAACTGGAACAACTCATCCTAGGAAGTAAGTATTGTAATCAGCAGCAGCTGTGTTTCCGGAATAATTACATGAACATTCGGCTAAATTTAATGGTCAAGTCTTTAACATTATATATATTTCTAGGCCCTTATATTTAGCTGACACATTATGATCTTTTCGCACCATTCGCTCACGCGCGGAAACACACACATACCCCCTACCACACACAAACTATCACACACACACATTCACCCACACAACCCCTCCCCCCCCCCCCACACACACATGATCTCTATTTCCAGAGCTCTCTTCGCCTTAAAACTTGATTTGACATCACCCAAGCTGATACATCACCCTAAAGCTGGCACTGCCAAACCTGACAAGAGTAGATGTGAGCTGAGACATCTTGCTGTTAGAATCTACCCACAAAATGTCTGCTATTAATAGAGGCATGATTTATATCGTCTCTCGTAATGATAATTATAGGTATTGCGACGTATATGTTACATAATCTATTGCACACTGCACAGTTCTCAACAATGATAGGGAGCTATTCATACGATAATACTCATAAAAAGGACACGCTTCAGGCTCATTACCAACATCTTGATCTTACTGTATTTAATCCACTGTTCCTGTTCCTTTTCCTTTGCCTGTATTTCACCTGACAAGAAGGCTTGAAAGTATACTTGTGAAGACAAAAACTTTCAAGATGTTTGAAATGAGCCTGAAGTGTGTCCTTTTTATGAATATTATTGCATTTTTTGTCTCAGAGGAAACTGTTTAGCTATTCATACCTCCTCAATTTTGGTGGAGCTAAATGATAGCGAATAACACCAGGCAACTGAAAACCATGGGTTTTGCAGTAGCGAAAAAAAATGCAATTAAAACACTAAACGTCATGTACGTTCCTAGAATACCACCAGCTTGTGTGAATTCACAGGACGCGAGAGATTATAAGTGTGAGGAAAACGTTGAACGGTCGCCGCTTGGATGATCACAAGTGGTAGAGTGCTTGCTGGGCATACGCGATCGTCACAGGTTCGAGTCCTGCCAGGAAGTCATTTTTTCCCTCAAGCAAATTATTATTGAGGTATTTTTTAGAACATTTTAAGATGAAGAAAGGAAAAGGACAAAATGTTGCGAGTTATAACAAACTGTCCACCAACGTAACCAGATCTTATACAGTCAGCGGGTGCGACAAAATTGCACAAAACTGACAAGAAGTACTGAGACATTCGGCGACCTGACGCCTAGTTCAAACACATTTCCAAGGCGCAAACCAACAAACTTCCAACTTTGAAGGCTCAGGTTCGGAAAGCTCCATTTTGTGCCATTTTGTGGCACTCGCTGACTGTATAAGATCTGGTTACGTTGGTGGACAGTTTGTCATAACTCGTAACATTTGGTCCTTTTCCTTTCTTCAATATAACTATATTGGCTGACCATCCGAGTTCCACATTTTAAGAGTTTGTATAGGGACTAGAAAAGGACTATAATACGATGCCAAGGGCACTGAAGCTACATACAGGAAAAAAAGTACAACACATATTCAGCAACAGGTGCGAGCTTCAAAACAGCACAGCGTCTCATTCTAGGGAAAGAATCTATACCCGGCATGCGTGCAAAAGAATAGAAATGCACGAAAAGATACTGATTTTATCAAAAATGAGCCGCATGTTCAGCGAAACTGAGTTTTTTTAAGAACATTGCATATGGAAATACGCGTAAGAAGTGCATTGAGTAATATGGTTAGAAATTGTGCCCTGTGCAACCGTGATAATGAAAATGTTTGTGATGCCACAAATGTAGAAGTCAGCGTGTAAGAAGTGAATTTTGCATGGAGTTCAGATTGGGTTACTTGCATTTCAAAACGGACCTACATCTTCCATTATTTTAAAATGAAGTGTGTTGTTTGATTGTGTTAGTGTTTGCATGGTCTTCTAAGTGTTTCTTTTCATAAAAAGACTTGTGACAATCCTTGATCAGTTTCTATCAGAGATAGATTCTTTCATGTACTGCTAAATTGGTTTTCCAACGGAAAGACTTTCCACATACTTTACACTTGAATGGCTTCTCTCCGGTATGGGCGCGTTGATGATCGGCGAGATGTGATGATCGTCTAAATGCCTTTTTACATTCGGTACACTTTAATTGCTTCTCTTCAGTGTGTGTGCGTTTATGACGTATAAGGTTGGAACTGTCGCAAAAACCTTGGCCACAATGATCACACCCAAACGGCTTCTTCCCGGTATGGATGCGTTCATGAACAGTACAGCTTGATTTCTCACTGAATGATTTAGCGCAGTACTTACACATAAAGGGTTTCTCTCCTGAGTGAACTCGTCCATGACGAACAAGATGATATCGCCTACTGAAGGTTTTATCGCACACTTTACATTTGAAAGTTTTCTTTTCTGGCTGTACACATTCATGAGATGTTAGACGAGATTGAGTAGGAAATGATTTTTTGCAGTACTTACAACTATGCGGCTGTTCTCTAGTCTGTGAATTTGCACGGTCACGCATTATATGCTGACGATCAAGTGACACCCTGGTTTCCTGGCTGAGCGACGTATGATCTTGAGGAAAGTCAGCTAGAAGTTGAGTGTCTTCAGCGGAATGCGTCGCCGATGTATGCTGTTTCTTAAGCTTGTAATGATCATAATGTTTGCCATATTCAGATACGCTAGGCAGTCGGTGAGATACTGGAACATGTCCGATATTTTGAAGATCTACTTCGGAAAACGTGCTTGAGTAATTGTCTTCTTCCGAGTCATACTCTACGTGCCTGTGTCCTGTGAAGTGATCTGAAACTGAGATTGGATAGTTGACAGTTTGGTTATCGCTGTCTCGCGATCTTGTTTCAATTTCCATTGCCGATGTGATGGGAATCGAACATGGATTATCGAAAACTGTTGCTTAAAGCTCAGTAGGGTTTGTACCTTCCTTCCTTCGACACTCTGTTCGACAGTCCCTGACGCGGTCTGTTAGGTCCGCCGGTGGATGAACTAGCGGTAAATTGGTGGTAACTGATGGTATGTTCCAATGACTGAATGAGGTATGCTGAATTGCATAATAGGCAAAGGAGGCATCTGAGGTCGATATTTCATTCTCACCAACGGCATATACGTGGTGATGAGCTGAATAAGGTGTACCAGAAGTTGGTGTGTTCTGCGGTGGAGGACACACAGTTGACCTTCTGCTGGTCCATATCACTAAGGGTGGAAGTGGTGGGAGTGCATTAGAGTCGACACTCCCGTCCAAAGTCCAGTCAAGATCATCCATGATTCACTTACTTATATACAATCCTTCCAAACGCAATTCTAATGCCACGCAGGTCAAAGTATCCGACTTCAATACCAATAATCCAAAGAGCAGGAACAACTTGTCCTAGGAGGTAAGTATTGTGATCCGTAGCACCTATGTTTCCCGAATATGTACATAAACAATCTGCTAATTTGTCACGTCTTTTAGTTGATATCTATTTCTTAGCCCTTACATTTAGCGGACACATTATGATCTGTTCACATCATGAGCGCCCACACCGAACCACATACATACACAGTAACACACACCCATCCACACAACCCGACACCCACTTAAAGACACACTCAGATACACGGACACACACTAACACAAACACGCTGTGCCTGAAATGATCGAATTGCAGGACTGCAGAGGAGATTCTCTTTGACCTTTCTTTGATGTAAATTGCAGTGAATTTCTTTAGCGTCAGCACAGACACAGCTTTATGACTTCAAATGTAGTCATCAACAGTATTTGTTCAGGGAACGAGATAATCATAATCATATGGAATGGATGATCAGCTCCTCATGGAAATGTATCGTGTCATATCCTGCCTTGCTTGTGACTTAAAGGTTCTAATTACCTGAGGAAAGAGCAATGGAACAAGTCTCGTTCCTTGGCACATGGTAGTTAAAATGCACATTTATGCCTACCTTATGATTTCACAGTATTGCTTAGGAAATTCATGCTAGATAAAGAAACCCAGAGTATCGACGATCTGAGTTTGTCCCGGTATTGCAGGTATAAAAATATGTATGTATTTAGCATACTCCAGAGGCGTAGCATATTCAGCTCGCACACAGTGCATCCTGCTGCGATTCTAGAAGAAAGCCTCTCTACCTCGCACCGGTTTCATTCAGTAGAGAAAGATATCCTTTACATACTGAGATATCAATCATCGCCGGGAATAAGAGTCCTCGTGATGACAGTCGACGTTTTTTTTCTGACCCTTCCCCTTTTACATCTTTTCCTCGAATATATGATTTCTTTTGTGTCGGGAGTCTTCCCGCGTACTACATAGTGCTAAAGACTAGCGTGTGGGATTTACAGGGGTACTGCGTATCGCAAGACTGTGTGAAATCACAAGAAGTGAGTGTTTTGAAGTCTAAAGAACGTGTTCCGCGGTAGCTGCTTTGATGACCAATAGGCCATAGCTTAGTTGTAGATCATTGGTTGACACAAAATCTTCTTTCAAGTTCATCAAAATGTGTCATCAGAAAGGAAATTTAACTCCGACGGTGAGCCTATTAAATTATTATGAAAAGAAGAAAGACAAAATGTTACGAGTTATGACTAACCGTCCACCAACGACTTACGTAACCAGATCTTATCCAGTCAGCGAGTGCGACAAAACGGCACAAAACTGACGAGGAGTACTGAGACATTCGGCGACCTGACACCTAACTCCAACACTTCTCCAAGGCGCAAACCAACAACTTTCGGCATTCTTTGTTGCCGGGATGCGTAACTCGTGATCTTCTTCGTTGCGCTTTCCTTCACCTCTTGGACCTTTCCGAACCTGAGCCTTGCAAGTTGGAAGGTTGTTGGTTTGCGCCTTGGAGAAGTGTTGGAGATTGGTGTCAGGTCGCCGAAAGTCTCAGTACTTCTTTGTCAGTTTTGTGCCATTATGTCGCACTCACTGACTGTATAAGATCTGCTTACGTTGGTGGACAGTTACCCATAACGCGTAACATTTTGTCTTGCTTCTTTTCAGAAAGGAAATTGTTGGTCATAATCTACTGTAAAAATATAATGAAAGTAGAAGAAAACACATGAGAACGAGGTACGCAGCAACTATCCACGACTGTAACTAGATGATAAACCGTCATAAAGTGCGATAATAGGGCACAAAGCTAACTCTTTTGTACATTTATTACTGGCTCAGTATTCGAGTTAAAAATAATAGAAGAAATAACACAATCACAATCACATACCCTTGAACCTACCAAGCTGGAAGGCTGTAGGTTTGCGCACTAGAAATGTGTGAGAACTAGGTCTCAGGTGGTTTAATGTCTCAGTAACATGCCAGTTGTGTGCCCTGTTAACACACTTATTGACCGTTTATTATCTTGTTACAGTCGCGGATATTTGCTTCATAACTCGTTTCACTGTGATTTACATTTTCATCAAACTTTTGAACCGTGAGATGTTAGGACGTAAAATATTTGACAAGTTTTGAGAAGGACTAAATGTTACTATACAACAATTATTACACATGGGACCAAGGGTAAATATAGACATTACATTTAGCTTTGTGTGCAAACTTCAGAACAGCACAGCGCCTCGTCCAAGAAAAGGAATTAGAATAGCCGACCAAAATCAGTACAGATTGATGAAAAATGAACCATAAAGGCACGTTCAGCCGAATGGAGTTTTTAATGCATGGTAAATATGGAAACATGTTCCTGCTGTGTAGGAATGGAATAGAAAACAAGGAATGCAACAGTGGATATCAACTGGAATACAAAAGAATTATAGTGTTTTGGATGTCGAACATGGTGAGCATACATGCGGTTACTTTTGCAAAGATATGGGTGAGAGCTGTAAACTGCAATAACGCTATTTGCGGATCAGTACGGGCCTGTAATGATACCATTTTCCATAATCATGAAAACAAGCCGTATCTGTTTTACTGTGTTGGTATTCGTGTGGTCTTCCAAGCGATTTGGTTTCAATTAAATGACCCGTCGCTAGCACTTGTTCAGTTTTCCGCAGGAATGGATGCGTTCATGAACTGTTAGGCTGGTTTTCGTAGTGAAAGACTTTCCGCACTCTCTACCTGAATATGGCTTCTCGCCAGTATGAATGCATTCATGAACTGTGAAATTCCACAGTCGTAGGAATGCCTTGCCACATTCTTATACACTTGTATGGTCTTTCTCCAGTGTGGACGCGTTGGTGATCTATAAGATGCCCTGATTGTCTGTATGACTTGTCGCATCGTTGAAACTTGAATGGCTTTTCTCCAGTATGTGTACGTTTATGCCGTCTAAGGGTGGAACCTTGGTAAAATCCTTGGTCACAATGATCACACCTAAACGGCATATCCCTGGTATGGATGCGTTCATAAACAGTGGGGTATTTTGACTGAATGTTCGAGAGCAGTTTTGCATGTAAAGGGATTCTCCCCTGAGTGAACTCGTTCATGGCGGACAAGAAGATGTCGCATACTGAAGGTTTTATCACACATTTTACATTTGAAAGGTTTCTCTACTGGGTGTGCACGTTCAAGAGATGTTACACGGGATTGAGTAGAAAATGATTTATCGCAATGCTTACATTTACGAGGCTCTTCTACAGATTGTGAATGTCCACGACCAAGCATATGATGCTGGCTATCAAGTAACACCCCGGTTTCCTTGCCGAGAGACGTATGGTCTTGAGGGAAGTCAGCTAGAAGTTGATTGTCTTCATTAGAAAACGCTTCGGAGTTAAATTAAGCTGTTTCTTGAGCGTTTGATGATCATGATGTTTGGCCTCCCCAAATACGCTAGGCGCTAGGGGAGATACTGGAACATGTCCGATATTTTGCAGGTCTACTTCGGAAGACGTGCGTGAGTAATTGTCTTCTTCCGAGTCATACTCAACGTGTCCGTGTCCTGTGAAGTGATCTGAAACTGAGATTGGATAGTTCGCAGTTTGGTTACCGCTGGCTTGCTATCTTTGTTCAATTTCCATTGCCCATGTCATGGCATTCGAGCATGGATATAAGACAGTTGTTGCTGAAATCTCAGTTTGTATCTTTTTTCCTCTGGAAATCGGGTTGAGGTTCTTTTATGTCCAGCATTGGAAGATCTGGTAGAAACATGTGCATAACTGATAGTATATTGCAAAGGCTGAATAAAGTCTCCTGAAGTGCATCATAGGCAAAGGAGGCTTCTGAGGTCGCTTCTTGATTCCCACTACCGGCGCATGCGTGGTGACAAGCTGTATAAGTCGTACCATAATTTCGTATATTTAAAGGTGGAGCGCACGCAGTTGACTTTCCGCTTGTCCATATCACTAAAGATGGAAGTGGTGGGAGAGCGTCAACACTCCCCTCCGAAGCAGTGTTTCTCGAATAAGTACATGAACACTTTGCTATTTTCCACGTCTTTAAATTGATATCATTCTATTCTAGACCCTTACATTTAACTGATATATTATGATCTTTTCACATTATGAGTTCACGGGAGAAAACACAAACATACACACACACACACACACAATCACTCACCCCTCAAACATACACACACGCACAAACAAATTGACCCGGTCTCAAATTCAATATTTAACTTCACATTAACGCTTAGTATGTGATCACCCAAGCTGAGAAATTACCTTCATACTGACTCTGCAACACTTGACAAGAGGTGATGCAAACTCAGACAATTCGTTGAGAGACTCCTACAAAAGGAAGATTCAAATATGAATATTTAAACACACGGCGAGGAGACAATAATTTGATAACCGCAATCAATAAAACTAGCTGAACCGACATTTGTGTACTTTATTCATGCAATGTAAAAATGGTGGAGACGATGTGCAATAAAACGATGAAAATATGAAGAAATGGTGTAGGGAAAAATATGGATTCAAACAAGTTTTCGTACAACACTCATCAGGAATCGTCGTTGTACTGAAGCCGGGTCGGCTTGTGTGGCCGCCTTTGCTCCGGCCGTCGGTGGTTCCCTCGTCAGTGCCCACGGCGGCTTTGGCTGAGGCGGTGTCGCTTGCGGTCCCGGTCCCACTGCCTCCTCCTGATCCTCCGCCATCGGCTCTTGCGGCGGTGGAGCTTGCCAGTGGGAGACCGAGAGCAACACTGACAGCTGCATTAACACTACAAATGCCGACTCAAAAAGACCCACCTTGCATATCAGTAGCTCCCACACCAACACCAACAACGCAATCTACAGCAACCACAACTAATCCACCATCCAAGCCCATAATTGAAAGACCAAGACGATCAACAGCCAACTACAACAGAAGCTACGCACTCAGCGGACAAGGGCGAAAGGAGGGACGTGATAGCAGGGTGACGGCCCAGTTGAGTGCAATGGACCCGGTCAGGCGGGATGGACGAGACAGAGAGTACAGAGGAAGCGGAGGATGGAACGGACGGCGGAGGGAGCAGTGAGTCGGAGAGCAGTGATGGGAGTGATGGTGGGAATGCCGGTGAGAGTGTTAGTGTTGTGCGTAGGTTTCGTGGTAGCAAGTCTTCAGTGGACAATCATCTGCTAGCTAGTCCTGATTGTTGCAATTCATATTCCGACTCTTCGTTCACTGTATTGTGCCGTGGTCGTCATGGTTATGAACTACAGTTAAAAGTGTGGGAAGCTATCTATCAGCGTCTGTACAAGCCTAATTTGTGTGTACAGAAAGATAGTATAATTGGGTTGAAATTGTTCAAGTAACGTGTCGTGTTTAGTGCGGCCAAGCTTGGCCGTTAATGTTCTAGGTGTAATGTACTGCTGTTATGTGTTATCACGTTGTCTTTCCTTCTTTTCTCCTTTGTTCATTTCTCGCTTTGATTGTTAAAATTCACACTTGTAAATTTCACTGTTGTTGCTCTTAGTGTTATTTCTCTAACTTAGATTTTCTATAATAGTTCAATTTTTGTTTCAGTGTCCTTTAGTACAACGACGATTCCTGATGAGTGTTGTACGAAAACTTGTTTGAATCCATATTATTTTCCCTACACCATTTCTTCATATTTTCATTGTTTTATTATACATCGTCTCCACCGTTTTTACATTGCATGAATAAAGTACACAAATGTCGGTTCAGCTAGTTTTATTGATTGCGGTTATCAAATATGAATAGATGCTTAATTTAAACCGCGGATTGTCATATGATATAAGTAGTCCGAGGTATTACAGGGTAACTCATCTCAAACTCTCCAACTACGGTCTCTTCGCTGCATAATTTCACTTCATGTCCAAAGAACTAAATATTGCGACAGAGCTTTCGGCCATATTTTCAATTCATTGCATTCCCAACTCATCACAACCACGCGCTCTTCAGCCGAACCATACAGACACCAGCAAGGACACTTCCGTTGAGAGATAATAATTATTGCTCCACGCCTCTAGACAGCTGTTTCGCTCCCTGTCGGAGCTCATCAGTAGAGGATGATAATGATGATAATGGAGGAATGATCATTCTTATACACCAGAAATGGCGCAAGTGCGAGCTTTCCACATAATTATATCAATGGCATATGCAAGCTGCTAAAATGGTAAAGTGTGAGAACAGCGATAAATAATCATAGTACGCGCTCATTGGTGGAGAAACACACCACACAGGCGACGAAAATCTTACGCGGAATACTGATGCCAAAGGAAAGTATATGTATGTTGTTTATTATTATGATGTTGCAATGTCCATGTATGCAGGCCAGGCGAGACTCACCGCCGAGATCCCCTAACGCGACAGGCTCGGTTGCCCTTCAGGATTCACACCGACCTGTCCGCCCGTCAACAGGATCGACAGCGGGAGGCCCCACTGATGCCGATGTCGATGCACACCAGGAAACTTGTAGTCGTGAGTGTGATACTAACACGTCCATCGGCAACCACTGACAAACTAGAGGCCAGCTGGGGCATTCACTCCAGTCAGGGATGCTTGGTCGACGCTTCGTATCAGCAGCTCAGCTCATTTTGATCAAACAAAGATATTGCAGATGTGTCTTGCTTTTCTCCTTCCTTCTTCACCGACTCGTCTTGTCATCTCTCCTTCTTTCTTCACCGACTCTTCGTGTCCACTCTGCTCTGCCACTAACGGCGCATTAAAACTTCAGAATTAAATATTGCGACAGAGCTTTCGGCCATATTTTCAATTCATTGCATTCCCAACTCATCACAACCACGCGCTCTTCAGCCGAACCATACAGACACCAGCAAGGACACTTCCGTTGAGAGATAATAATTATTGCTCCACGCCTCTAGACAGCTGTTTCGCTCCCTGTCGGAGCTCATCAGTAGAGGGTGATAATGATGATAATGGAGGAATGATCATTCTTATACACCAGAAATGGCGCAAGTGCGCGCTTTCCACATATATCAATGGCATATGCAAGCTGCTAAAATGGTAAAGTGTGAGAACAGCGATAAATAATCATAGTACGCGCTGTGGGGCCTCCCGCTGTCGATCCTGTTGACGGGCGGACAGGTCGGTGTGGATCCTGAAGGGCAACCGAGCCTGTCGCGTTAGGGGATCTCGGCGGTGAGTCTCGCCTGGCCTGCATACATGGACATTGCAACATCATAATAATAAACAACATACATTATACTTTCCTTTGGCATCAGTATTCCGCGTAAGATTTTCGTCGCCTGTGTGGTGTGTTTCTCCACCAATGAGCGCGTACTATGATTATTTATCGCTGTTCTCACACTTTACCATTTTAGCAGCTTGCATATGCCATTGATATATGTGGAAAGCGCGCACTTGCGCCATTTCTGGTGTATAAGAATGATCATTCCTCCATTATCATCATTATCATCCTCTACTGATGAGCTCCGACAGGGAGCGAAAAATCATGTCCAAAGAATATAAATAATACTAGATATAAATGGAATGCACCGAATTTTCGGGCATGGGCCATCTTAAGGGTGAAAAACCAAACAGTATAATAATGTTCTGTCATCTATGGTGCAATGCCAGACCTCATGTCGGCAGAGATGCTGCTGTTTCACCAGCACCGTTGTAAATGCAGCCATCTCTTTAATTCAGTATTCTGTGTTCGAGGTTCTTGGTTTCTCGTAAAGCAAAATACACAGTTCTATGCAATGATAGGAATTTCTTGCTACCTCGTCACGTTACAACTTTTGAAAATTTTGGTGGAACTATAATTATTATAAAGAATGATTTAAGGGAACTGAACATCTTGAGTTTCATACTGTGAACAAAAATCAAAATTAAGGCATTAAACGTCATGTACGTTCCTTGCATCCCACCAGCTTGGTGGCTTCGCAGGAGACAAAGGAAAATGTTGAACGGTCGCTGCTTAGACCACCACTAGCGGTAGAGTGCTTAGTGGTAGAGCATCGCTGGGCATAAACAATTGTCACATTTTCGATTCTTGGTAGTAAGTGTCACGTTCTGTTGTTTGCACATTCCCACAAGCAAATGAACATTGAGATCATAATTTCAAGAAGACTTTATGAGTTTCAACAGGGACTATAACGACACAAATGCGGCAAAAGCACGTACAGGAGCAAAGTACATCACATATTTAGCATAATGTGCGAATTTCAAAACAGCAAGGCGTCTCTTCGAGGGAAAGGATCCATACCAGATACATGTGCAGTACAATAAAGATGAGCGAAAAGCTACTGATTTTATCAAAAATGAGCCGCATGTTCAGCGCAAATGAGCTGTTTTCAGGCGTGGTAGCTATGGAAATACGTGTAAGAAGTGCATTGAATAACAGAGTTAGACATTGGACAATATATCAACTTTAAAACAATGATAATGATAACGATAATGTTTGTGATGCTACAACTGTAGAAGTCATCATATAAGCAATGACTTTTGCATGGAGTTAAGATGGGGCTAATTTCATTTCAAAACGATTATAAAATGAACATTTCCAAAACGTTGCAAAGAAGCTTTTGTGTGGGGTTAGTGTTACCATGGTTTTATATGTGTTTTTTTTCAGTGTAAGACTAGTCACACTTGTTGATCAGTTTCTTTCAGGAATGCAACATTTCATGTACTGTTAAATTGGATTTCTGAGAGAAAGACTTTCCACAAATTTTACACTTGAATGGTTTCTCGCCAGTGTGGATGCGTTGATGATCTGTGAGTTGCACCTTTTGTCTGTATGACTTGCCACATAGGTTACACTTAAATGGCTTCTCTCCAGTATGTGTACGTTTATGAACTCTAAGGTTGGAAATATGGGAAAAGCCTTGGTCACAATGATCACACTTAAACGGCTTCTCCTCGTTATGGATACGTTCATGAACAGTGAGGTGGGATTTCATCCTGAATGATTTAGGGCAGTACTTGCACGTAACGCGTTTCTCTCCTGAGTAAATTTGTCCATGAGAGACCAGATGATATCTCCTATTGAAGGTTTTATCGCACACTTCACACCTGAACGGTTTCTCCTCTGTGTGTATACGTTCAAGAGATGTTAGACGGGATTGAGTAGAAAATGATTTATCGCATTGCTTACATTTATGAAGCTCTTCTCCAGAATGTGAATTGGCACGATCACACGCATCATGCTGGCGATCAAATGACACCCCAGTTTCCCTACTTAGCGACGAATGATTGTGGAGGAAAGTCATCTAGGAGTTGACTATCTTTCTCAGAACACGTCTCGGAGGTATGCTGATTGTGGAGACGAATGATGGGGAGGAAAGTCATCTAGGAGTTGACTATCTTTCTCAGAACACGTCTCGGAGGTATGCTGATTGTGGAGACGAATGATGGGGAGGAAAGTCATCTAGGAGTTGACTATCTTTCTCAGAACACGTCTCGGAGGTATGCTGATTGTTGAGACGAATGATGGGGAGGAAAGTCATCTAGGAGTTGACTATCTTTCTCAGAACACGTCTCGGAGGTATGCTGATTGTGAAGCGTTTGACTACTGTGATGTTTGTCATCCTCAGATACGCTTGGCCCTAGGGGGGATACTAAAACATGTCCAATACTGTGAAGGTCAAATTCGGGACACGTGTTGGAGTCTTCGCCACATTCCGAGTCATAATCTTCTTGCCCGTGTCCTCTGTAATGATCTGAAACTGAGATAGGATAGTTAACAGCTTGGTTACCGCTGTTTTGCGATCTATGGTCAATGTCCTTTGCCGATGTCATGAGAATCGAGCATGTATTTTCGACAGCTGTTGCTGGAAGCCCAGTAGGGTTTGTATCTTTCTTCCTCTGGCACTCTGGGCGACAGTCCCTGACGCGGTCTGTTAGGTTCAGCGGTGGATGATCTAGCTGTAAATGGGTGGTAACTGATGGTATGTTCCAAGGACTGAATGAGGTATACTGATTTGCAGAATGGGCAAAGGAGGCTTCAGATGTCGCTACTTGATTTCCACCTACGGCGTATGCGTTGTGAAATGCTGTACAGGTCCTCCCTCGTTAGTAGATAATCTCTGGGCCATCGAAAAAGTTATCTTATAACGAGACTTATCTTGTAGCAGGACTTGCAGCTAAAGGTAAAATAGGCACTACTTCGTACTTACCCGGGCTACCCTCGATACAACATAAATTATCGATGCTTCAACTCGTTATAAGATAATTGAAAATCTCCAATATAACTCTTCCTTGGATGCAAACATTGCAAAGGATCGTCCATATTCACGAATACATAGACATAATACGTTTTCTCTTTCTGCTTTATCCTACGTGTTTTGGCCTTGGTCCTGCATGGTCAATATTATCTTATACTGAGGGTTTGGCACTCCAGGGACCTGGGCAAAGGGTCGTTAAAACGGATTTTATGTACTAACGGATTATGTTGTAACCGGACCTGTAAACAGCTGTATACACCACGTTTCGGCAGGGGATTTCAGATTTCTATTTACTAACGGGGTTTATGAACTAACCGGACTCGTTATAACGAGGGAGGACCAGGGCGTAGAATAAGATGGTGGATTCTGCGGTGGAGGACACACAACTGACCTTTTGCTGGTCCATATCACCAAAGGTGGCAATGGTGAGAATGTGTCAGAGGCTACACTCCCCTTGGATGTCCAGTTTAAATCAGCCATGATTCACTTACTGAAGTTCTTATGCAATTCGTGCAACCTGATTGGTTTTCCTTCCTAAAACGGCAAAGTATCTGCCAATATCAAATATCCAAATGCCAAAACGAACTCTCCTTACTTGAAGACAATAGCTTTAAAATTAGTTTTATCCAGTTTTTAACGAATATATACGTATGCAAACTCGGTGCTCACTCATCACGTCACATCATAGCAGTCGATATTCATTTCCACGACTCTACATTCCGCACTCTACTATTAACTTTGATAATCACGCGCACATGCACACAGGTACAAAAACGAACTCTCTTTCTCTCTCACACACACGCACACATACACCACAGGTTCACTCGCTACATTTTTCCCTTCACCTTCACACCTGCTTTGGGATCACACCAGATTTGATATGCACTTCAGTATGACACTTCAACACCAGACTAGGGATAGTGCAACTTTGGACAGTTTCATGTTAGATATGAATTTAGAACTGAATATACTGTGGATGTGTACATAGTGCCAAGTGCGATAGTGGCTCATAAACCAGTAAATCGAGTTATGTTGACGCTAGATAAAATAATATGGGTGAGGTGTTTCGAAACCTTGCACTGTTATGCTGTGCACATAGAAGAAGTGAAGTTCTTTGAGCAACAGGGAAAAAATCACATCTCAAGTTATTCTTCACCATCGTCATCCATAATGTCTCCAAAATTTATGAACCAGGTTCTGGGGATTTATTTTTAAAGTGGTGATGCACCAAGGGGTAACCAAGGGGTATAAAGTACAGAGTTAGACGCGTGAATGTACGCCAGTCGGTACGAGTGCAGAAGGCCTTTGTCTGTGATGAGATCGCCAAGTGTAGGATAGAGCATGATCGGCTGAGAAGAGAGTATAGCCAGACGAGTTCCAGGATACGAATGACATTGTGCACATTGGATTACACCCCTTTTTTTCAGGTCGTATCGGAGTGCGACACCAAGCAACACCGGAATCTGGTGGAGCGCTATTCCAATAAGATTTCTGTATGAATAAATAAGGCTATGAATCCTTCCAGTGCGGAGGCCAATTCATAATCAACCTGTCGAGTCTGTCATTAAAGGTCACAGAGAAAGAATTTAGGGAAAAAAAGACGAAGTAGGAGACTCAGCGTGACGACAACACTGGACGTGACCACCAATGATTAGGACGGTGAGGGAAACGGCATTTACTGATGAGATTCTCGCATTTAGTTGAGCGAGGGATCGAGCGTAGGTATGGGTGTGTGTGCCTAAGTGTTATTTATCCATATTGGTCCTTCATAGCAGTCTGTGTTGCAATGTGTTAATTAGTACAACGATGATTCGTGATAAGCGTTGTGCGAAAGCTAGATCTCTCCGGTATGGGCGCGTTGGTGATCGGCGAGATGTGATGATCGTCTAAATGCCTTTTTACATTCGGTACACTTGAATTGCTTCTCTTCAGTGTGTGTGCGTTTATCACGTATAAGGTTGGAACTGTCGCAAAAACCTTGGTCACAATTATCACACCTAAACGGCTTCTTCCCGGTATGGATGCGTTCATGAACAGTACAGCTTGATTTCTCACTGAATGATTTAGCGCAGTACTTACACATAAAGGGTTTCTCTCCTGAGTGAACTCGTCCATGACTAACAAGATGAGATCGCGTACTGAAGGTTTTATCGCACACTTTACATTTGAAAGTTTTCTTTTCTGGCTGTACACATTCATGAGATGTTAGACGGGATTGGATTGGATTGGATTGGATTTTTATTTATAGTGGTGACTATAACAGACAATTGCCTAATAACAATAGACCCACTCGAGGGAAAGATGCAAAAAGATATGAATAATTAATATAATAATAGACTACCGGTATTGGATAGGTGATCATGTTCGCATTTTGCATAGCTGAAAGTCATAATTACTAGCGTGAAAAAGCAAGGCATTGGGGTAACAGTTTCTTAAAACGGGCGGAGTTATCCACACAGCGAGCTAGAGGGTGCAAATCATTCCACAGCTTAGCACATTGGAAGGAAGCGCCATGACGGGCAAAGGCAGTTCTGAGCATGGGCAACTTAAGAGTGCGTGATACAAGGCTGCGCGTTGCAAGACCATTATTTAAACGCTCGAACATTTGACTTAATGTGACACTACAGCGGCCTTCCAAACAGCGCCACGTCAGATACAGTAATTTCTTGCAATACATGGTTGCCAAACGATCTAGACCAAGTCTCGCAAATAAAGGGCTTGATGGGCTACAAAAACCAGTATCGTACACTGAACGCAAAGCTCGCTTTAGCATTCGTTCAAGCCTACCTAACTGGGTTAAGGAAAGGCCAGCAGAAAAACAATTTGATGCATATAGAAAATCTGGCAACACTAGGCACTTTACGAAGGTTTCTCGGCAAGTCAGCGGAATATTGTGTCGATTTCGGAACAGAATACCAATTTTACTGGCTAGTTTGGAGACCATAGAATCAACTTGAGTGCTCCAAGAAAGATCCTGGTCCAAATGTATTCCAAGGTACTTTGCACATGTCACTTGCTTGAGCTGCACTCCATGGCAGTAGACTGCAAATTGGTGGTCAGTAATATGTGGCGTAGACAGGAAGAGCACTTGTGTCTTCCGAGCATTTAGAATTAAATTGCGGTTTGACAGCCAGGTACTAATGGCTGAGACAGCTGCAGACAGGGAGTTGCTAAGCGCATTCTTCTGCGTACCGCAAACATACAATAGAATATCGTCAGCAAATTGAATAACTTTCACACAAAACTCGGAGACAATGGACTGGATCGAACGAACATAGAGTACAAAAGCAGCGGACCAAGAACAGAGCCCTGGGGAACGCCACACATGCAGGGGAAAGGAGGGCTATAGTTCTCAGCAATGTGCACTATTTGGCGACGATTGGACAAATAGTCGGCAAACCAAACTAATGCTGAACCAGATATGCCAAGCTCAAACAAATCATTAATGAGCACTTGGTGCCTGACCTTGTCAAATGCTTTGGACATATCCACGAGCACAGCACCAGTAATTTGTCCGGCATCGCGAGCGCGAACAAACGTGTCCGTGACGAAAACTAGAGCGTCTTCCGTTGAATGTTGACGTCTAAAGCCAAACTGACAGGGAGGGTACAAATTCTCCTTGTCCAGAAATGAGGATAGTTGTCTATGGACAATTCGTTCTAACAGCTTCGACACAATTGGCAGGAGAGACACAGGGCGATAATTTCCCGGATCTTGAGGATTTCCAGCCTTGAATACCGGCGTGACATGTGCTAACTTCATGCCGTCCGGCACAGAACCAACAGCAAGAGATGCATTAAATATCAATGTTAAGGAGGGAGCTAGCAAATCAGCGCAGGACTTCAGAAGAAATGCGGGTATTCCATCACTGCCTGTCGCTTTGCTGGTGTCCAAGGAACCCAACAGTTTACGCACACAACCTATTGACACCGAACTGAAGGATGTAAAACCTTTAGGTCCCACTGGGCCCTGTGGAAGACACAGTTCAGGTGCTCGTTGTTGATCACTGACAACATCAGCAAATACACACCCAATGTTGCTTGCAGAGCATTGTGGAACGGATTGAACACGTTGTCTTCCGGATAACTCGTTCAAAACCTTCCACGTTTTCCTGGGATTACCTTGAACACTGGTGAACTTAGACTGAAAAAAATTCGTCTTCAATTCACGGTTCATACGAGTCACGATACGCCTGGCTTCTTTAAACGCATCGTAATCAGTCTGGCACTTAGATTGCAGCCATTTCCGATGAGCGTGGTTACGTCGTCGTATCAACAGGAACAAATGTTCATTGACCCATGGTGAATGCTGTCTTGGTCGGGAAGACGCGTGGCGCAATGGAGCATGTGCATCAAGAATGGGCACAACCTTAGTCAGCCACTGTTGCCACATGTCATCGCAGGACCCACGAAGTTCACAGAGGTTGGCGCAAGATATATCCATACGAAGTGATGCCAAGTCCATTCTCTTGAAGTTTCGATAAAGTCGCTGAGAAGGCAATGCTGTCGGCACTGGTTTAACACAAATCTTGGTTGCAATAGCACAGTGGTCGCTGAACGGAACTGGACACACATCAGGCGGGGATATGATTTGAGCTGTACTATAGACATGATCTAATAGAGTGCAGCTCCCTTGCAGCGTTATGCGTGTTGGAGATTTTACAAGTTGATGCAGGCCTAAGCTGGTTGTGATGTCATGCAAGGAAGCATGCTGGGATGTGGGAGATTGACTGACCAGATCAACATTAAAGTCACCACAAAGCAGAATATTCTTGGCTTCTCCCGATGCCTTGTGTAACATGGCCTCGAAAGTCTGCCAGTAAGCTAGTGACTGACTCGGTGGGCGGTAAATACACCCGACAAGAAGAGGTTGTGGGTGAGCTTTGATCTCTACCCAAATGCATTCAACGCCATCGGCTGTTAAGTCGGGACGTAGGTGACTAAACAGTGAGTTATTAACATACAAACATACACCACCTCCGGGTTTGTCGCGCCTGTCAAGCCGAAATAAAGTATAGTTTGCGATTGACATCTCCATCGACGGAACGGAGTTGTTAAGCCACGTTTCACAAACAGCAGCAATGTCAGTTTTTGTGTCCGATATCAATTGGGACAAGTCAGTAAGTTTATTACGTAGACTGCAAATATTCAGGGACAGTGTCCGTATACATCCAGGGTAGAACGGGGTTGCGCCTGGGTTCATTTTACTACTACTAGCCATGGTTAATCTTCAGTACTTTGTTCCTTCGTCGGCATGGACGCCTCGTCATGGAAGCGCCACTTTCTGACTGTGTGGCCGATGGTGGCAGGCCAAAACGCAGGCGTGAGTACGGTGTTGATGACATCAGCCGGAATGGTAACTTTTGCGTATGCTGTGCCGAAATAACGATTTGTGGCAATTGAACAGCGGATGATGTCAATGTTACGATCTGCACAGTACCTGACAATAGATTGCGCCTCACAGCCAACTTCAACATTTCCTACATGCAGCACTGCAAGGCGTTTGCGTTCTACTCCACTTAGAACACCTGGGGCTGCTGTTACAGTCACCTCCTTCACATACTTCGATGTGACAGATGAACGTACATGTAGTTCAGTACTGCCAGTAGCACTCGTGCCGGGATGTGAAGATGACCCACCTGATGCACGTGGGCGGTTTGGGCGTCGTGGACCTTGGGTTTGCCAGGACGAGTTCGAATCTTCAGTGCTGCCAGTACTCATACGAGCGGGTTTGTCGGTTTGCTTGGTCTGCTGGGTGTCGGTGGCAGTTTGCATAGACTGATGCTGTACATGTTTGTGGGAGTACGGTTTGGGTTCACAGGCTGGGGCTGGAGCAGACTGCGCTACGGTAGCGTACTGACGGTTCCTAACGTTAGCTGTGCTTTGCGTCTTCGCGCCCTCCTGCTGCCCTTCGTTTTTCATCGTTGCAATTTCCTGCTGTATGTGCTCGATGGTGGACTTCATCTCCATGAAACCAGCCATCTTCATAACCATGCCTTCAAGGGCCTTTGTAAAGTTTGCTAGGGAGTCATGCAGTGAAATACAGCTAGCACAACTTACTGGGGCAGAGCTTGCGTTGGTCCCGATTCCATTAGTCCGCAGGATCGCCACAAGTTCTTGTCGGCTCAGCTTCGATTGACCTTCTTGGAGCACCTTCTTGGATCTTGCAAGGTCACGGATATTGTCATATGACATTGTAGCAAGGTCTACTTCTTCATTCTCACTCATGGTCTCACTCATGGTATGCAAAACGACTGAAGATGATCTTGGAAAGCACCGGAAAGGCGGAGCTCAAAAACTTGCATCCGCACTACAGTCAGTAGGAGTCGGGATTGAGTAGGAAATGATTTTTTGCAGTACTTACAACTATGCGGCTGTTCTCCAGTCTGTGAATTTGCACGGTCACGCATTATATGCTGACGATCAAGTGACACCCTGGTTTCCTGGCTGAGCGACGTATGATCTTGAGGAAAGTCAGCTAGAAGTTGAGTGTCTTCAGCGGAATGCGTCGCCAATGTATGCTGTTTCTTAAGCTTGTAATGATCATAATGTTTGCCATCTTCAGATACGCTAGGCGGTCGATGAGATACTGGAACATGTCCGATATTTTGAAGATCTACTTCGGAAAACGTGCTTGAGTAATATTGTCTTCTTCCGAGTCATACTCTACGTGCCTGTGTCCTGTGTAGTGATCTGAAACTGAGATTGGATAGTTGACAGTTTGGTTATCGCTGTCTCGCGATCTTGTTTCAATTTCCATTGCCGATGTGATAGGAATCGAACATGGATTATCGAAAACTGTTGCTGAAAGCTCAGTAGGGTTTGTATCTTCCTTCCTTCGACACTCTGTTCGACAGTCCCTGACGCGGTCTGTTAGGTCCGCCGGTGGATGAACTAGCGATAAATTGGTGGTAACTGATGGTATGTTCCAAGGACTGAATGAGGTATGCTGAATTGCATAATAGGCAAAGGAGGCATCTGAGGTCGCTATTTCATTCTCACCAACGGCATATACGTGGTGATGAGCTTAATAAGGTGTACCAGAAGTTGGTGTGTTCTGCGGTGGAGGACACACAGTTGACCTTCTGCTGGTCCATATCACTAAGGGTGGAAGTGGTGGGAGTGCATTAGAGTCGACACTCCCGTCCGAAGTCCAGTCAAGATCATCCATGATTCACTGACTTTTATACAATCCTTCCAAACGCAATTCTAATGCCACGCAGGTCAAAGTATCTGACTTCAATACCAAAAATCCAAAGAGCAGGAACAACTTGTCCTAGGAGGTAAGTATTGTGATCAGTAGCACCTATGTTTCCCGAATATGTACATAAACAATCTGCTAATTTGTCACGTCTTTAAGTTGATATCTATTTCTTAGCCCTTACATTTAGCGGACACCTTATGATCTGTTCACATCATGAGTGCACACGCCGAACCACATACATACACAGTAACACACACCCATCCACACAACCCGACACCCACTTAAAGACACATTCAGATACACGGACACACACTAACACAAACACGCTGTGCCTGAAATGATCGAATTGCAGGACTGCAGAGGAGATTCTCTTTGACCTTTCTTTGATGTAAATTGCAGTGAATTCCTTTAGCGTCAGCACAGACACAGCTTTATGACTTCAAATGTAGTCATCAAAAGTATTTGTTCAGGGAACGAGATAATCATAATCATATGGAATGGATGATCAGCTCCTCATGGAAATGTATCGGGTCATATCCTGCCTTGCTTGTGACTTAAGAGAGCATGTCTGAGAAAACCAGAACATATGTGCAAGTCGATCTCTCAGATTTCGCTCAAATTTTGCAGGTAGGTTTGCTTTGGGGTGTAGATCGACATTCCAAAGCCCGCACAATATCTTTTGAAGGGAACCATGAAATTGGCATACCCCTCAATATTGGCCCAATATTGGCACGATTTATGGGTCTACAAACGAGCCACGGCACAGCGTACAAGAACAAGCTACGAACAAAACTCCATCAAGCCAACATTACCTCACCTTAGAAGAGTTCTTGGGGCAGCACCACTTAGCCACGCCAGCATCCCAGAAGACGAGGGAAATCATCCCTTGACGCCACAAATGATCGTCTTGAAAATAGCCAAATTACAAGCGCTGAAAAAACAGCGAGCTACGTCCTCAATCAGCAAACACTATACACCGGCAGATAGTAGAACACCTCTTCTAGCACTGAGGACATGTCCCCCATCATCCTTTTGGGGTTTTCTTGAAATAAACAATTTTGAATTTTTCCACTCGACCATTCTGAAATACGTCCAAACTCATACCTGCGCAGGAAAGCTCGCCCCTCCGCGACGTCTAGTCAGCAATTTCTACTCCAACACCACTCCCAACGCTGCAGAACAAAGTTTATTGTTGACTCTGACAAGGAAAAGCAGCGGTGATGACTTGTCACTCCAAACGACAAGCTTCTCCTTCCGCCACCAACATTTTTCGTTGCAACAGTTGATGCAAAAGTGACTGAATTTTTGCGTGTAGTTTTTGGATTTTACTGCAAGAGGAATGAAGAAATCACGTGGATCGTGACGTAGAATAATGCTTTCTGGTACACGACACAATGCACACGATCACGATCGTTCCTGAGGCGCTATTCGAAACAGACCATGAGGGAGGAGGTAAGACGCATTATATTTCTTGCATGCTCTGCTCAGAACATGCAGAAACTATCGTTATAACGCTAGCCGTATTGCATTGGCAAGAATTATTGGAGATATTTCCTCTTGCAGTAAGAACAGGGATGCATTTTTTCACACTAACCTCGCTCATCCCGAACATGCCATGGTTCAACAGGAACTACGGCTGGTTTACATGCTGATGATCCACGTAGATCTGCAACAGCAAGGAATGAGCGTGGTCCATGCCATCAAGGTCGGTTGGAGTTGACCAGCGCGCGCGGCCAACACTGCACTGGTTGCATGGAAGTATGTGGCGCGCCCTCGGCCACATGGCAGATTTCTTACGTCATGAACAACGTGATTTGACCCTAATCGCCAGTCTCTGTGCTGCATGTTGAGGGAAAGTCCCAGCTGGAAGGCCTACAACACGACATGCGTGCTCTTGAGCTGGACATCAAGATGCACTTGATCCGATCTAGATCGACGGGTGATCCATGTAAGTGCAGGGGCGCTTGATCAAGGTGACTCGGAACAACTGCTGAACCGTGATCTACGAGACCTGGCATTCTTGTGTCACGAGGCACGTGATTTCATCATTCCTCTTGCAGTAAAATCCAAAAACTACACGCAAAAATTCAGTCACTTCTGCATCAACTGTTGCAACGAAAAATGTTGGTGGCGGAAGGAGAAGCTTGTCGTTTGGAGTGACAAGTGATCACCGCTGCTTTTCCTTGTCAGAGTCAACAATACACTTTGTTCTGCAGCGTTGGGAGTGGTGTTGGAGTAGAAATTGCTGACTAGACGTCGCGGAGGGGCGAGCTTTCCTGCGCAGGTATGAGTTTGGACGTATTTCAGAATGGTCGAGTGGAAAAATTCAAAATTGTTTATTTCAAGAAAACCCCAAAAGGATGATGGGGGACATGTCCTCAGTGCTAGAAGAGGTGTTCTACTATCTGCCGGTGTATAGTGTTTGCTAATTGAGGACGTAGCTCGCTGTTTTATCAGCGCTTGTAATTTGGCTATTTTCAAGACGATCATTTGTGGCGTCAAGGGATGATTTCCCTCGTCTTCTGGGATGCTGGCGTGGCTAAGTGGTGCTGCCCCAAGAACTCTTCTAAGGTGAGGTAATGATGGCTTGATGGAGTTTTGTTCGTAGCTTGTTCTTGTACGCTGTGCCGTGGCTCGTTTGTAGACCCATAAATCGTGCCAATATTGGGCCAATATTGAGGGGTATGCCAATTTCATGGTTCCCTTCAAAAGATTTTGTGCGGGCTTTGGAATGTCGATCTACACCCCAAAGCAAACCTACCTGCAAAATTTGAGCGAAATCTGAGAGATCGACTTGCACATATGTTCTGGTTTTCTCAGACATGCTCTCTTAAAGGTTCTAATTACTTGAGGAAAGAGCAATGGAACAAGTCTCGTTCCTTGGCACATGGTAGTTATAATGCACATTTATGCCTACCTTATGATTTCACGGTATTGCTTAAGAAATTCATGCTAGATAAAGAAACCCAGAGTATCGACGATCTGAGTTTGTCCCGGTATTGCAGGTATAAAAATATGTATGTATTTAGCATACTCCAGCGGCGTAGCATATTCAGCTCGCACGCAGTGCATCCTGCTGCGATTCTAGTAGAAAGCCTCTCTACCTCGCACTGGTTTCATTCAGTAGAGAAAGATATCCTTTACATACTGAGATATCAAAGAATCGTCGGGAATAAGAGTCCTCGTGATGACAGTCGACGTTTTTTTTCTGACCCTTCCCCTTTTACATCTTTTCCTCGAATATATGATTTCTTTTGTGTCGGGAGTCTTCCCGCGTACTACATAGTGCTAAAGACTAGCGTGTGGGATTTACAGGGGTACTGCTTATCGCAAGACTGTGTGAAATCACAAGAAGTGAGTGTTTTGAAGTCTAAAGAACGTGTTCCGCGGTAGCTGCTTTGATGACCAATAGGCCATAGCTTAGTTGTAGATCATTGGTTGACACAATATCTTCTTTCAAGTTCATCAAAATGTGTCAACAGAAAGGAAATTTAACTCCGACGGTGAGCCTATTAAATTATTATGAAAAGAAGAAAGACAAAATGTTACGAGTTATGACTAACCGTCCACCACCGACTTACGTAACCAGATCTTATACAGTCAGCGAGTGCGACAAAACGGCACAAAACGGACGAGGAGTACTGAGACATTCGGCGACCTGACACCTAACTCCAACACTTCTCCAAGGCGCAAACCAACAACTTTCGGCATTCTTTGTTGCCTTGATGCGTAACTCGTGATCTTCTTCGTTGCCCTCTCCTTCCCCTCTTGGACCTTTCCGAACCTGAGCCTTGCAAGTTGGAAGGTTGTTGGTTTGCGCCTTGGAGAAGTGTTGGAGCTTGGTGTCAGGTCGCCGAAAGTCTCAGTACTCCTTTGTCAGTTTTGTGCCATTATGTCGCACTCACTGACTGTATAAGATCTGCTTACGTTGGTGGACAGTTACCCATAACGCGTAACATTTTGTCTTGCTTCTTTTCAGAAAGGAAATTGTTGGTCATAATCTACTGTAAAAATATAATGAAAGTAGAAGAAAACACATGAGAACGAGGTACGCAGCAACTATCCACGACTGTAACTAGATGATAAACCGTCATAAAGTGCGATAATAGGGCACAACGCTTACTCTTTTGTACATTTATTAATGGCTCAGTATTCGAGTTAAAAATAATAGAAGAAATAACACAATCACAATCACATACCCTTGAACCTACCAAGCTGGAAGGCTGTAGGTTTGCGCACTGGAAATGTGTGAGAACTAGGTCTCAGGTGGTTTAATGTCTCAGTAACATGCCAGTTGTGTGCCCTGTTAACACACTTCCTGACCATTTATTATCTTGTTACAGTCGCGGATATTTGCTTCATAACTCGTTTCACTGTGATTTACATTTTCATCAAACTTTTGAACCGTGAGAAGTTAGGACGTAAAATATTTGACAAGTTTTGAGAAGGACTAAATGTTACTATACAACAATTATTACACATGGGACCAAGGGTAAATATAGACATTACCTTTAGCTTTGTGTGCAAACTCCAGAACAGCACAGCGCCTCGTCCAAGAAAAGGAATTAGAATAGCCGACCAAAATCAGTACAGATTGATCAAAAATGAACCATAAAGGCACGTTCAGCCGAATGGAGTTTTTAATGCATGGTAAATATGGAAACATGTTCCTGCTGTGTAGGAATGGAATAGAAAACAAGGAATGCAACAGTGGATATCAACTGGAATACAAAAGAATTATAGTGTCTTGGATGTCGAACATGGTGAAGTTAGCATACATGCGGTTACTTTTGCAAAGATATGGGTGAGAGCTGTAAACTGCAATAACGCTATTTGCGGATCAGTACGGGCCTGTAATGATACCATTTTCCATAATCATGAAAACAAGCCGTATCTGTTTTACTGTGTTGGTATTCGTGTGGTCTTCCAAGCGATTTGGTTTCAATTAAATGACCCGTCGCTAGCACTTGTTCAGTTTTCCGCAGGAATGGATGCGTTCATGAACTGTTAGGCTGGTTTTCGTAGTGAAAGACTTTCCGCACTCTCTACCTGAATATGGCTTCTCGCCAGTATGAATGCATTCATGAACTGTGAAATTCCACAGTCGTAGGAATGCCTTGCCACATTCTTATACACTTGTATGGTCTTTCTCCAGTGTGGACGCGTTGGTGATCTATAAGATGCCCTGATTGTCTGTATGACTTGTCGCATCGTTGAAACTTGAATGGCTTTTCTCCAGTATGTGTACGTTTATGCCGTCTAAGGGTGGAACCTTGGTAAAATCCTTGGTCACAATGATCACACCTAAACGGCATATCCCTGGTATGGATGCGTTCATAAACAGTGGGGTATTTTGACTGAATGTTCGAGAGCAGTTTTGCATGTAAAGGGATTCTCCCCTGAGTGAACTCGTTCATGGCGGACAAGAAGATGTCGCATACTGAAGGTTTTATCACACATTTTACATTTGAAAGGTTTCTCTACTGGGTGTGCACGTTCAAGAGATGTTACACGGGATTGAGTAGAAAATGATTTATCGCAATGCTTACATTTACGAGGCTCTTCTACAGATTGTGAATGTCCACGACCAAGCATATGATGCTGGCTATCAAGTAACACCCCGGTTTCCTTGCCGAGAGACGTATGGTCTTGAGGGAAGTCAGCTAGAAGTTGATTGTCTTCATTAGAAAACGCTTCGGAGTTAAGCTGTTTCTTGAGCGGTTGATGATCATGATGTTTGGCCTCCCCAAATACGCTAGGCGCTAGGGGAGATACTGGAACATGTCCGATATTTTGCAGGTCTACTTCGGAAGACGTCCGTGAGTAATTGTCTTCTTCCGAGTCATACTCAACGTGCCCGTGTCCTGTGAAGTGATCTGAAACTGAGATTGGATAGTTCACAGTTTGGTTACCGCTTGCTTGCTATCTTTGTTCAATTTCCATTGCCCATGTCATGGCATTCGAGCATGGATATAAGACAGTTGTTGCTGAAAGCTCAGTTTGTATCTTTTTTCCTCTGGAAATCGGGCTGAGGTTCTTTTATGTCCAGCATTGGATGATCTGGTAGAAACATGTGCATAACTGATGGTATATTGCAAAGGCTGAATCAGGTCTCCTGAAGTGCTTCATAGGCAAAGGAGGCTTCTGAGGTCGCTTCTTGATTCCCACTACCGGCGCATGCGTGGTGACGAGCTGTATAAGTCGTACCATAATTTCGTATATTTAAAGGTGGAGCGCACGCAGTTGACTTTCCGCTGGTCCATATCACTAAAGATGGAAGTGGTGGGAGAGCGTCAACACTCCCCTCCGAAGCTGTATTTCTCGAATAAGTACATGAACCCTTTCTATTTTTCACGTCTTTAAATTGATATCATTCTATTCTAGACCCTTACATTTAACTGATATATTATGATCTTTTCACATTATGAGTTCACGCGAGAAAACACAAACATACATACACACAATCACTCACCCCTCAAACATACACACACGCACACACACATTGACCCGGTCTCAAATTCAATATTTAACTTCACATTAACGCTTAATCTGAGATCACCCAAGCTGAGAAATTACCTTCATGCTGACTCTGCAACACTTGACAAGAGGTGATGCAAACTCAGACAATTCGTTGAGAGACTCCTACAAAAAGAAGATTCAAATATGAATATTTAAACGCACGGCGAGGAGACAACAATTTGATAACCGCAATCAATAAAACTAGCTGAACTGACATTTGTGTACTTTATTCATGCAATGTAAAAACGGTGGAGACGATGTGCAATAAAACGATGAAAATATGAAGAAATGGTGTAGGGAAAAATATGGATTCAAACAAGTTTTCGTACAACACTCATCAGGAATCCTCGTTGTACTAAAGCCGGGTCGGCTTGTGTCGCCGCCTTTGCTCCGGCCGTCGGTGGTTCCCTCGTCAGTGCTCGGCTTTGGCTGAGGCGGTGTCGCTTGCGGTCCCGGTCCCACTGCCTCCTCCTGATCCTCCGCCATCGGCTCTTGCAGCGGTGGGGCTTGCCAGTGGGAGACCGCGAGCAACACTGACAGCTGCATTAACACTACAAATGCCGACTCAAAAAGACCCACCTTGCATATCACAGACTGTCTTCGGCATTAGCTCTCTCACTCATTGCCCGAAGGCATTCACACCCACCAAACTGTGCCACTTTGGAATTATCTCTCTCACGCATTGCCTAAAGGCATTCACACCCTTCACACTTCTGAGCCACACTGGAGCTCTCTTACACTTCACTGACAAGGAAAAGGGGTAAGAAAAGGGTACCAGATATCCGGTAATCGCCTACACAACTATTGCACACTTTTCAGTGTTTGTTTCATTCAGGCTCCTTATCCCTTATTTATGCTTCCGTATACCTTATAATAGTTGTGTTTTTTCATGTCCATGGATCATAGTGATGTTACATCATGGGTTTGGCGTAGGGCAAAGCACCGAGAATTACGAGTAACTATAACCCTCACACAGAAGCTGCATGACCCACCAGAACCCTACATCATATTCATCTGCTTGTAAGAAGCTTGTTGCATGGCCTAACCACTCATTCAATGCAAATTGAATACCTTATGCCAAAAATAGATATTGTTTATCATCAAGTACACCTGCCTGATGGATAATTCAGCCGAGGTGGTATCTGAGGGAATTGACATGCCCTCGGCACATGAATGGCTATCCCGCATCGCACTTGTCAGATTGCCGCTGTGGGTAATACCGGATTTTTCTTGATGCCTAGCCGCTGCCCAAAACTCGGCTAGCCTCCTCTGCTGCAATACCGCTACTGAGGCAGCCACATCAAATCCATCCACTTCCGCGCCACTCCAATACTGCAGCATCTCTGCCATCATGGTTTGATCATTCTTCACGGCCTCCAGACTTAGATGGATGGCGGCTCTCGCACTACACCCAGATCCCTTGCTGCTCATGCAGGGGTTGCTTGCAGACCGGTCGGGGTGTTGCAGCTACTTACTGGACCCCAGAATAATTGTGAAAACCTCTCCACTCGTTCATGTGGCCGCAGAGCCCACGCAGGGGCAGCACTGTCCGGTATATCCATCATTACCGTGATGTGAGAAAACTCGCTGGCTACTTGCAGCAACATGTGCGACTGAAGGCAATACACGACATACGGGTACCGACCGACCGCCAGTAGTCGACATATACGGCGGACCGCCAGCAGGAAATTAGTGGCTGACTGGCTACTAAGGGCAAATATGGGTGACCCGTAATATACTGTCTTCTGAACAATGTGCAAGTGATTACTTATAGGTCACAGACTGTCTTAGTCTGTCTGTCATACGTCCCATTGACCAACAGCAACATTCAAATTTGGCAGACCTGCAGCAGGCGACACGATGGTTGGCTGACGGGCAGAACTGGACGAATCATTCGACAGATTCCGCGCAGATGATACTGTATCATAGTATGTGATGGATCAGAAGTAGCAGCCATGGCCAAATTTGGCAGACTCGCAGCAATTGACACTGGATTTGACTGACCAGATCAGAGGCAGCAACGAAGTAAAATTCGTAGTTGGCTGAACAGCGTCAATGGACAAATTTGGCCGCCTCGCTGTAGATCACACTATATTTGGATGAACAGCCGTAAGAGGCCGTACACGATATGCTTGGCCAGCAGTTGACGTCGACGTCGAGGACTCGACTCTGGCTGCTCAGCAGATGAAAAAACCGGCCGAAGCAAAAAACTATCAGGCTGCCTACGGCTACGGCCCGACAGGGTGAATATTTCACTAGCTAACAGCTAAGCAACAAATCGTTCAATCACGTCTTTCCTCTGACCACCAGCATCGATTTTCTTTCCTGATGTAAATCTACAGTTGAAGCCCTGTTCCCGTCGAGAGAACACTCTTCCATGATCATGATAGACCCAAAAAATTCACACAACTCCAAAATACAAACTGCACCAACGAAAAGCCACTGCGAACGGTGGCTCGGCAATGGCTTTATTTATTGATATTATATCCTCTTCCTGATTTTTTTCTTTTTTTTTCTTCATAATTAGATGCATAGAGATAAGAAAAATAAGCACAAGATACTGCTGCTAGTCGCACAGCAAAGCACACAGAAACGACAAGATGTTACAATGAATGTAACAACACCCGTCCAAGCTAAAGGACCTACATCCCTGCCCCAGGACGGTATCTTGAAAAAACCCACACACTCACCACACGGTCATCATACAGCTTCAGTTCAATCACAATACAGTAGTATTCTTCCCATGCAGATTCAATTGAACTCCCCTGGCACTAGCTATACAATCTGAAGCTGTACGTAACCATACAAAGGCCCGCGACACACACACCACCCCTACGTTTTTAAACTAAAAAAGAAAAGCAGTCGTAACTGCCACAGCCACATGGCCAAAAAGAAAACCGATAAGATTATATCGATAAACACACACCCAGAAGTCAGGGGTGGGAGGGCGGGAAACAAACTGCACCAACGAAAAGCCACTGCGAAGTGACAGGAATGCGGTCAAGCACAACATTTTTGCTGAAGCAAAAAGTTGCAGGGAAATCCCAAAATCAGTGCGATTTTACATGAGCCCCAAATGTTCAAGTTACCCACAAAGACACAAGCTTTCCAACTCTCTTTGGCCGTTGGAAAGCGTACCATGTTTAGTGCGGCCAAGCTTGGTCCTTAATGTTCTAGGTGTAATGTACTGCTGTTATGTGTTATCACGTTGTCTTTCCTTCCTTTCTCCTTTGTTCATTTCTCGCTTTGATTGTTAAAATTCACACTTGTAAATTTCACTGTTGTTGCTCTTAGTGTTATTTCTCTAACTTAGATTGTCTATAATAGTTCAATTTTTGTTTCAGTGTCCTTTAGTACAACCACGATTCCTGATAAGTGTTGTACGAAAACTTGTTTGAATCCTTATTTTTTTCCCTACACCATTTCTTCATATTTTCATTGTTTTATTGCACATCGTCTCCACCGTTTTTACATTGCATGAATAAAGTACACAAGTGTCGGTTCAGCTAGTTTTATAGATTGCGGTTATCAAATATGAATAGATGCTTAATTTCAACCGCGGATTGTCATATGATATAAGTAGTCCGAGGTATTACAGGGTAACTCATCTCAAACTCTCCAACTACGGTCTCTTCGCTGCATAAGTTCACTTCATGTCCAAAGAATATAAATAATACTAGATATAAATGGAATGCACCGAATTTTCGGGCATGGCCCATCTTAAGGGTGAAAAACCATACAGTATAATAATGTTCTGTCATCTATTGTGCAATGCCAGACCTCATGTCGGCAGAGATGCTGCTGTTTCACCAGCACCGTTGTAAATGCAGCCATCTCTTTCATTCAGTATTCTGTGTTCGAGGTTCTTGGTTTCTCGTAAAGCAAAATACACAGTTCTATGCAATGATAGGAATTTCTTGCTACCTCGTCACGTTACAACTTTTGAAAATTTTGGTGGAACTATAATTATTATAAAGAATGATTTAAGGGAACTTAACATCTTGAGTTTCATACTGTGAACAAAAATCAAAATTAAGGCATTAAACGTCATGTACGTTCCTTGCATCCCACCAGCTTGGTGGCTTCGCAGGAGACAAAGGGAAATGTTGAACGGTCGCTGCTTAGACCACCACTAGCGGTAGAGTGCTTAGTGGTAGAGCATCGCTGGGCATAAACAATTGTCACATTTTCGATTCTTGGTAGTAAGTGTCACGTTCTGTTGTTTGCACATTCCCACAAGCAAATGAACATTGAGATCATAATTTCAAGAAGTTTTATGAGTTACAACAGGGACTATAACGACACAAATGCGGCAAAAGCACGTACAGGAACAAAGTACATCACATATTTAGCATAGTGTGCGAATTTCAATACAGCACGGCGTCTCTTCGAGGGAAAGGATCCATACCAGATACATGTGCAGAACAATAAAGATGAGCGAAAAGCTACTGATTTTATCAAAAATGAGCCGCATGTTCAGCGCAAATGAGCTGTTTTCAGGAGTGGTAGATATGGAAATACGTGTAAGAAGTGCTTTGAATAACAGAGTTACACATTGGACAATATATCAACTTTAAAACAATGATAATGATAACGATAATGTTTGTGATGCTACAACTGTAGAAGTCATCATATAAGCAATGACTTTTGCATGGAGTTAAGATGGGGCTAATTTTATTTCAAAACGATTCTAAAATGAACATTTCCAAAACGTTACAAAGAAGCTTTTGTGTGGGGTTTGTGTTACCATGGTTTTATATGTGTTTTTTTCATTGTAAGACTAGTCACACTTGTTGATCAGTTTCTTTCAGGAATGCAAGATTTCATGTACTGTTAAATTGGATTTCTGAGAGAAAGACTTTCCACAAATTTTACACTTGAATGGTTTCTCGCCAGTATGGATGCGTTGATGATCTGTGAGATGCACCTTTTGTCTGTATGACTTGCCACATAGGTTACACTTGAATGGCTTCTCTCCAGTATGTGTACGTTTATGAACTCTAAGGTTGGAAATATGGGAAAAGCCTTGGTCACAATGATCACACTTAAACGACTTCTCCTCGTTATGGATACGTTCATGAACAGTGAGGTGGGATTTCACCCTGAATGATTTAGGGCAGTACTTGCACGTTACTCGTTTCTCTCCTGAGTAAATTCGTCCATGAGAGACCAGATGATATCTTCTATTGAAGGTTTTATCGCACACTTCACACCTGAACGGTTTCTCCCCTGTGTGTGTACGTTCAAGAGATGTTAGACGGGATTGAGTAGAAAATGATTTATCGCATTGCTTACATTTATGAAGCTCTTCTCCAGAATGTGAATGAGCACGATCACACGCATCATGCTGGCGATCAAATGACACCCCAGTTTCCCTACTTAGCGACAAATGATTGTGGAGGAAAGTCATCTAGGAGTTGACTATCTTTCTCAGAACACGTCTCGGAGGTATGCTGATTGTGGAGACGAATGATGGGGAGGAAAGTCATCTAGGAGTTGACTATCTTTCTCAGAACACGTCTCGGAGGTATGCTGATTGTGGAGACGAATGATGGGGAGGAAAGTCATCTAGGAGTTGACTATCTTTCTCAGAACACGTCTCGGAGGTATGCTGATTGTGGAGACGAATGATGGGGAGGAAAGTCATCTAGGAGTTGACTATCTTTCTCAGAACACGTCTCGGAGGTATGCTGATTGTGAAGCGTTTGACTACTGTGATGTTTGTCATCCTCAGATACGCTTGGCCCTAGGGGGGATACTAAAACATGTCCAATACTGTGAAGGTCAAATTCGGGACACGTGTTGGAGTCTTCGCCACATTCCGAGTCATAATCTTCTTGCCCGTGTCCTCTGCAATGATCTGAAACTGAGATAGAATAGTTAACAGCTTGGTTACCGCTATTTTGCGATCTAGGGTCAATGTCCTTTGCCGATGTCATGAGAATCGAGCATGTATTTTCGACAGCTGTTGCTGGAAGCCCAGTAGGGTTTGTATCTTTCTTCCTCTGGCACTCTGGGCGACAGTCCCTGACGCGGTCTGTTAGGTTCAGCGGTGGATGATCTAGCTGTAAATGGGTGGTAACTGATGGTATGTTCCAAGGACTGAATGAGGTATACTGATTTGCAGAATGGGCAAAGGAGGCTTCAGATGTCGCTACTTGATTTCCACCTACGGCGTATGCGTTGTGAAATGCTGTACAGGGCGTAGAATAAGATGGTGGATTTTGCGGTGGAGGACACACAACTGACCTTTTGCTGGTCCATATCACCAAAGGTGGCAATGGTGAGAATGTGTCAGAGGCTACACTCCCCTTGGATGTCCAGTTTAAATCAGCCATGATTCACTTACTGAAGTTCTTATACAATTCGTGCAACCTGATTGGTTTTCCTTCCTAAAAACGGCAAAGTATCTGCCAATATCAAATATCCAAATGCCAAAACGAACTCTCCTTACTTGAAGACAATAGCTTTAAAATTAGTTTTATCCAGTTTTTAACGAATATATACGTATGCAAACTCGGTGCTCACTCATCACGTCACATCACAGCAGTCGATATTTATTTCCACAACTCTACATTCCGCACTCTAATATTAATTTTGATAATCATGCGCACATGCACACAGGTACAAAAACGAACTCTCTTTCTCTCTCACACACACACGCACACTTACACCACAGGTTCACTCGCTACATTTCCCCCTTCACCTTCACACCTGCTTTGGGAACACACCAGATTTGATATGCACTTCAGTATGACACTTCAACACCAGACTAGGGATAGTGCAACTTTGGACAGTTTCATGTTAGATATGAATTTAGAACTGAATATACTGTGGATGTGTACATAGTGCCAAGTGCGATAGTGGCTCATAAACCAGTAAATCGAGTTATGTTGACGCTAGGTAAAATATTATGGGTGAGGTGTTTCGAAACCTTGCACTGTTATGCTGTGCACATAGAAGAAGTGAAGTTTTTTGAGTAACAGGGAAAAATCACATCTCAAGTTATTCTTCACCATCGTCATCCATAATGTCTCCGAAATTTATGAACTAGGTTCTGGGGATTTATTTTTAAACTGGTGATGCATCAAGGGGTATACAGTACAGAGTTAGACGCGTGAATGTACGCCAGTCGGTAAGAGTGCAGAAGGCCTTTGTCTGTGATGAGATCGCCAAGTGTAGGATAGAGCATGATCGGCTGAGAAGAGAGTATAGCCAGACGAGTTCCAGGATACGAATGACATTGTGCACATTGGATTACACCCCTTTTTGTCAGGTCGTATCGGAGTGCGACACCAAGCAACGCCGGAATCTGGTGGAGCGCTATTCCAATAAGATTTCTGTATGAAGAAATAAGGCTATGAATCCTTCCAGTGCGGAGGCCAATTCATAATCAACCTGTCGAGTCTGTCATTAAAGGTCACAGAGAAAGAATTTCGGGAAAAAAAGACGAAGTAGGAGACTCAGCGTGACGACAACACGGGAAGTGTTCACCAATGATTAGGACGGTGAGGGAAACGGCATTTACTGATGAGATTCTCGCATTTAGTTGAGCGAGGGATCGAGCGTTGGTATGGGTGTGTGTGCCTAAGTGTTATTTATCCATATTGGTCCTTCATAGCAGTCTGTGTTGCAATGTGTTAATTAGTACAACGATGATTCGTGATAAGCGTTGTGCGAAAGCTAGATCGATGCATCTTTATATTTTTTATCATTCCTAATATTGTTCATCACATTACATTTCCACCACAGCTATCTTTGTCCTTCACATCTTTCTCTAGAATTTTTTCGTTACAAAACCTTCGAAACATGACGCTTCAGCAGATTCTACTTTTTGTCATCCTTATCTCGAATACTGAGTTAACGAGAGAGCTTGGAAGTTTAGCGCCCTACGCTATGCTTCTTGCCTAGCTCATCGTACATGTGAACTGATGGAAATGTTTTTTTCCTTTGATTGGCTACATCATTGCATTGCAAAACGTTTCAATCAGTTTTGAATACAAGTAAGGCAAAAGTATTTGCAGAATTTTTGCGGGTTGTTATTTTCTCACACTTCATCCACTTTTGGTTTGCTCCTTCTTGTCCTTTTCATCTCCATATACAGGAAAGTCCGCAAACTTCGGAAGCAACAACTGGTTGCGCGCGTTCACGCTTGCTTGGTGCAACACAGTTTTCACTATCTACCAACTTTGCCAGAAAACCCAGTTTCATGAAGGAGGTCCTGCCCGAGTTTTGGAGATTGATATTCTGTTATGTGTATGGCTCCATAGCTTTATCACCACCATTATCCGGTTGCTCCCTCGACTCTGGTCCCGTATTACACTGATCGAGAACCCGGAGAAATTAGTATTCACTCATCTTCTTCTGGAGCATTATAACTATGTGTCTCTGCGTTCGGTCACTTCACATTGCTTGCGCACAATGCTCCAAGCACTCACCTTGCAATCATCCTCAAACTTTCAAAATCAAATGAAAATCAAATGAAATGCTTTATTGGCAGCGACACTGCGCCTACTGAACGTGTCTTCCGCCAGACCAACGTAAACTCAAAGGACGTTCCTAGAATATTATAACTGCCCTGGCACTTCCTATCGTTCTATCCTGCAGATGACATAGTGAATCACTTCCCAAACTTAGGACAAACAATATTTAATGTGTCTGTTTCGGCAGGATTCAGGATTACGATATTGACCATAATTCGTAAATGACCCTTTCCTTTCCTCCTACTCCACGTGGCTCCAACTGCCTCCCAGTGTTAGACAAGCTCCAGATATGCCCAAATTCCCTACCCTCGTCAGGCAGCACTTCAGTATCTCCCAGTAAACAAAGTCACAGTCACCACTTCCGCTGCATAGCTCGCTGAGCATCCCATTGCTTTTTAAGTTGCTAATCCCTTCCCACTTTGTGTACGTGCTCTTCATTTTTTTTTCTTCTTCCGTGGTTGGTCTCACCCTCTCCTCAATTCAATTGGCTGTCTTGACATGCCACGAGGTGCAGAAATAAATAAATAAAGAACGACGCGTGAAATGCAGATATTAGCATGTCCACATGTACAAAATCATCACCTTCATTGTCCCCAAACTCTTTTCTCCCCAATGTTTTCCTCTTCACGTTATTCACGTGTGGTTCTAAGCCAAATTCGCCCTTTTATTGATGCCTTTTTATGGGGAGTCATATGATGCACCGCGGTAGTTCTAGGTAGCACCCCTGGCATTTCAGAACTGCACTAAATTTTTGAAAACACAACCCACTGCCATTAACAAGATACAAAATAAATAAAAGTCACAAAATTTGGGGAGATTCTAAGCCGCCATATAACAGCAATCCCATTTTGAAATTCGCAAACGCATCATACGATGCCGCCAGTAGTTCTAGGGTTAACCCTTGATTTGACATCACCAAAGCTGAGACATCACCTTCAGGCCGGCGTGGCAACAATTGACAAGAGGAGATGGGAGCTGAGGCAGTTTGTTGTTAGAATCTAACAGCAAAGTGACTACTATGAATAGATGCATGATTTATACCGTCTCTGGTCATGATATAGGTAGTGGCGCCTATATGTTACATAATCAGATTCTATTACTCAAAGCCCAGTTCTACGCAGTGATTTGATACTCTTGCAACCTCTTCAATTTTTGTGGAGCTAAATGATAAAGGATGACACCAGGCAACTGAAACCGCGAGTTTTGCAGTATGTAAACGCATCACAATTAAAACACTAAACGTCATGTACGTTTCTTGCATCACACCAGCTTGTGTGAATTCACAGGACGCGAGAGTTTCTCAGTCTGATCGAAATGTTGAACGGTCGCTGCTTAGATGACCACAAGTTGTAGGCTGCTCACTGGTGAAGAATCGCTGGGCATAAGCGATTGTCACAGGTTTGAGTCCTGCTAGAAAATCGTTTTTCAGTCGAGCAAATGAACATTGAGTAATTTATCTCGGGTTTTGACATTGCCTAGAATAGGACTATACGACGATGCAAATGGGAATAAAGGTAAATACAGGAACAAAGTACTTCACTTATTCAACATCATGTGCGAACTTCAAAACAGAACAGCGTATCTTCTATGCAAAGGATCCGTACCCGATATGCGTGCACAAGAATAAATATTCACGATAAATACTGATTTTATCAAAAATTTAGCCGCATGTTCAGCGGACCTGAGCTATTATTATGAATGGTGGATATATCAAAAAACTGTAAAATATATCAAGTCCAAAACAATGATAATGATAATGTTTGAGAGGCTACAAAATGTAGAATTCAGCATGCAAGCAGTGACCTGGAGTTCATATTGGGGTACTTATACTTCAAAACGGACCTATTATAAACATGTTCCATCATTATGTAAAGAAGCCTTTTGTTAAAGGGTGTTTTTTTATTTTCACGGTCTTCCGTGTGTTTTTTTTAATCATTGAAAGACTTGTTACAATTGCTGATCTGTCTCTCTCAAGAGTGGATTCTTTCATGTACTGTTAGACTGAATCTCCGAGAGAAGAACTTTCCACATATTTTACACTTGAATGGTTTCTCTCCGGTATGGATGCGTTCATGGTCTGTGAGGGATGACTTATGCCTGAATGCCTTGTCACAAAAGTTACATTTGTAAGGTCTCTCTCCAGTGTGGATGCGTTGATGACTTGTGAGAAGTGATGTTTCCCTGTAGGACTTACCACATTCTTCACACTTGTGTGGCATCTCTCCAGTGTGGATGCGTTGATGCTTTGTGAGATGTGATGATTGTCGGTATGCCTTGCTACATACCTTACACTGAAATGGCTTCTGGCCAGTATGTTTACGTAAGTGAATTCTAAGTGCTCCACTGGTTTTAAAACCTTCGTCACAGTGATCACACTTGTACGGCCTCTCCCCAGTGTGGATTCGTTCATGAACAGTAAGACTGCATTTCACCCTGAATGCTCTTGCGCAGTACTTGCACGTAAATGGTTTCTCCCCCGAGTGAACTCGTCCATGACTGACAACATGATATCGTTCATGAGATGTTAGACGGGATTGAGTAGAAAATGATTGATCGCAATGCTTACATTTATGCAAATCTTCTCCAGAATGTAAATGTGCACGATCACACGTATCATGCTGTCGATCAAGTGACACCCCGGGGTCCTTGCTGAGCGACGTGTGATCTTGAGGAAAGTCAACTAGAAGTTGACTGCCTTCCTCACAACACGACTCCGATGTACACTGATTGTTGAGCGTTTGACGATCTTCGTGTTCAGCATCCTCAGATACGATAGGCAATAGGGGAGATACTTGAACATGTCCGATATTGTGATGGTCCACGTCGGAAGACGTGGTTGAGTAATTGCCTTCTTTCGAATCATACGCTCCATGACCGTGGCCTGTGTAGTGGTCTGAAACTGAGACTGAACAGTTTACAGTCTGGATATCGCTGTGTTGCAAACTTTGGTCAATGTTTATTGGCGGTGTTTGGTCATTCGAGCATGGATTTTCGACAGCTGATTCAGAAATCTCGCCAGAGTTTGTATTTTGCATCCTCTGGCACTCAGGTCGAGGATGCCTAAACTGGTATGTCACGTCCAGCCGTGAATGACCCAGCAGAACATTGCCCGTAGCTAATGGTGTATTCCAAGGGCTGAATGAGGTATGCTGCAGCGCATAACAGCCGAAGGGGGCTTCTGTGGTCACTACTTGATTCCCACTAATCGGGTGTGCGTGGTGAAGAGCTGTATAAGGGTTGCATTGAGATGGTGGATTAGGCGATGGAGGACACACAGCTGACCTTCTGCTGGTCCATATCACTAAAGGTGGCAATTGTGAGAATGTGTCAGAGGCTACACTCCCCTCGGATGTCCAGTTTAAATCAGCCATCATTCACTTACTGAAGTACGTACACAACCTTATTTCTTCTCCTTCCTAACACGCCAAAGTACCTGACATTGTCAAATATTCAAGTGCCAAAAGAAACTCTCCTTACTTGCGGACAATATCTGTGTAATGAATTTCGTCTGGCTTTTACCAAAATATGTATTTGAACACCGCGCTTACTCGTCACGTCACATCACATCAGTCCACATCTATTTCCAGCATCTTCATTCAGCACTAAACTCTTTGACAGTCACGCACGCATCCTCTCGGATAAACTAAACAAAATTCTCTCCCTCTCTCTCTCCTTCTCCGTCACAAACACACAGACACCCACAAACCGACACCAGGCTCTCCCACTCTCAAATTATCCTCTTCACATTCACACCTCCTTTGGGATCACAACAGATTACACATGCAGTACAGTGGCCCCATTCAACACCAGACTTAGGATAGTGCAACCTCGCAAAGTTTCTTGTTAGATATGTAGTGAGAAGTGAGTGTGAATGTACTGTAAATACGTGCATAGTGCGAAGTGCAATAGAGGATCGTAAAACAGTTAAGAGAGCATGTCTGAGAATACCAAAGTATGTGTGCAAGTGGATCTCTCCGATTTCGCTCAAAATTTGCAGGTAAGTTCCCTTTGGGGTGTGGATCGATTGTGCAAAGCCCTTGAAAAAGTTTCTGAAGGGAACCTTGAAATTTGCATACCCCTCAAAAATGGCCGAAATATCACATTATTTATGGGTCTAGAAACGAGTCACGCCACAGCGTATACGAACAAGCTATGAACAAAACTCCATCAAGCCAACATTGCCTCACCTTAGAAGAGTTCCTGGAGCAGTACCGCTTAGCCACGCCAGCATCCCAGAAGACGAGGTCCATCACCCCCTGACGCCACAAATGATCGTCTTGAAAATAGCCAATTTACAAGCGCTGGCAAAACAGCCAGCTACGTCCTCAATTGGCCAGAACTATACACCGGCAGATAGTAGAACACCTCTTCTAGCGCTTAGGACATGTCCCCCATCTTCCTTTTGGGGTTTTCTTGAAATAAACTTTTTTGAATTTTTCCACTCGACCATGCTGAAATACGCCCAAAGTCATACCTGCGCAGGAAAGCTCGCCCCTCCGCGACGTCTCCTCAGCAATTTCTACTCCAACACTACTCCTAAAGCCGCAGAACAAAGTGTAGTGTTGACTCTGACAAGGAAAAGCAGCGGTGATCACTTGTCACTTCAAACAACAAGCTTCTCCTTGCGCCACCAATAATTTTTTGTGTGACTGTTGATGCAAAAGTGACTGAAGGCCTGAGAGCAGTTTTTGAATTTTATTGCAAGATGCACGGTGAAATCACGTGCCTTGTGACGCAAGAATGCCAAGTTGCGTGGCCCACGGCTCACGAGATTTCAGAGTCACCTTTGTCAAGTGCGCTTGTATACTCGCCTTGAACGCCCGTTGGTCTGGAAGTGATCACACTTGTGTTGTTGCTGCGCTCAAGAACACGCTGACCGTGTTGTAGGCGTACGAACCGGGACTTTCCCTGACCATGTAGGTCGAAGACCAGTGAAATGATGATGAAATCACATTCTTTATTACGTAAGAAATCTCTCATGCAGTTCACGCGACAAGTGCGTGCAGCCAGTGCTGCTCGCGTGCCAGTCAACACAAAGGGACCGAGCTAGCCGCTTTTGTCGAGCATCGACATGAAAACAAGGGACTTTTACTGTTGGACTATGTTCGGGATTCAAAGAGGTAAGGGTGAAAGACGAATAACTTTCCATGCTGTAGGGGGCATTTTTCAACGGCTTGCTGCGATTGCAACACTCCTAGGACAGTTTGTTGGGGTTCTCAGCAGTTCAAGCAGGAAATGAAGCTCATCGTACCTCTGCCATCATGGTCTGTTCCGAGTAGCGTTCCAGGCACATTCTCGATCGATGGCTGCGTATGGTGATGCAGGAAGCGTCATCCTACGTCACAGAGCACGCGATCTCACCGTGCATCTTGCAAAAATAATCAAAAACTGCGCTCAGGCCTTCAGTCACTTTTGCATCAACAGTTGCACAAAACATTATAGGTGGCACAAGGAGAAGCTTGTCGTTTGGAGTGACAAGTGATCACCGCTGCTTTTCCTTGTCAGAGTCAACACTACACTTTGTTCTGCGGCTTTGGGAGTAGTGTTGGAGTAGAAATTGCTGAGGAGACGTCGCGGAAGGGCGAGCTTTCCTGCGCAGGTATGATTTTGGGCGTATTTCAGCATGGTCGAGTGGAAAAATTCAAAAAAGTTTATTTCAAGAAAACCCCAAAAGGAAGATGGGGGACATGTCCTCAGCGCTTGAAGAGGTGTTCTACTATCTGCCGGTGTATAGTTCTGGCCAATTGAGGACGTAGCTGGCTGTTTTGCCAGCGCTTGTTAATTGGCTATTTTCAAGACGATCATTTGTGGCGTCAGGGGGTGATGGACCTCGTCTTCTGGGATGCTGGCGTGGCTAAGCGGTACTGCTCCAGGAACTCTTCTAAGGTGAGGCAATGTTGGCTTGATGGAGTTTTGTTCATAGCTTGTTCGTATACGCTGTGGCGTGACTCGTTTCTAGACCCATAAATAATGTGATATTTCGGCCATTTTTGAGGGGTATGCAAATTTCAAGGTTCCCTTCAGAAACTTTTTCAAGGGCTTTGCACAATCGATCCACACCCCAAAGGAAACCTACCTGCAAATTTTGAGCGAAATCGGAGAGATCCACTTGCACACATACTTTGGTATTCTCAGACATGCTCTCTTAAGCGAGCTACGTTGACCATGTCTAAAATAGTATGGGCGAGGTCTTTCGAAAACTTACACTTTTTTACCGTGCACATAGAATAAGTGTAGTCCTTTGAATTTGTTAATTTTCGTGGATACAGTACGAGCCTCCTCTCGATTTGGTTATTCCTCTCTTTCTGATCTAGCCGCCGACCGCTGGAACTCCGTTCCGGTAACAGTCCGCTTTGCTGCTTCACGAAGTCAATTTCGTATCGCAATTCTAGATTGGCTAGAGTACGCCGTAAGGAGACCATAGGTCTGTGAGGACCGCCCTAGAGATATGAATAAATAATTGGAGTACTAAATACTACAAACACAGTTATGTTTTGTTCTACAATCTATTTTTGATATCGAACTACTCCTCGTCAGTATCACTGTCTTCCTCCACTTCCGGATCCTGCGCACCCTTGCGGTTCTCCTGACCATGCTGTTCATCCGTTTCATCATCATCCGTCTCCATCTCCTCATGTCACTGTTTCTTTCCCCTTCATCCGATGCTTGGCACGTTTCTTTCAGCAGTTAAAGGTGTTGGAAGCTGGTTATCTTCGTGCACGTGACCCTGTGCCATGCATACAGAAAGAAAACTTTGCACACTTACACCTGTCAACTAATACGCAATCACTGGTGCTGATGGACGTGCTGATTGGTGGTGATCAGCCAGGTCGTCTCCGGATGAAGTGATTGGGACGGCCGGTCAACCTGTCGCTCGCCCTTTACCTCTCAGGTTTACATGTGTTGGACCTCAAAAGCCAGATACCAACTTGTTCCCTGGTCTATCCTGCTGTATCCTCACACAACATAGGATAATGATTCTAATCTTTTAATAAAAACAAGCAGAAAGGCACGGAAAAGCTCTCGACTGACTTGCAGGATCCTGGTCCTGTGTCTTAAAAAAGAAGAAGCAGCACCGAGAGCACCATTCATAGATGAACGATCAGCCGGACAGTCATGTGTCGCGGGAAGAAGTGACTGGGAAGGTCGGTCAACCCGTTGGCCGTCGCACACCTCTCAGGTGGATGTCCGAAGACAATACCATCAACTTCTTTCCACGCCTGTCTCCGTTCTGCATGCATCATGCAAGTATAAGGTACACTGGTCCATGCGTCTGTTCTGACTCTGGTGCAGGGTGGCTCTTACAGGTCAGTGTAGCAAGCAGATATAAGTTTCAAAGGAATGTGCCTCTATCCCAGCTCTGCGCAGCATTAACAGCTCAATGATCGAGCATACATTGTAAATCACACCGATTTGGAGAGCTCGAACGACTTAGTTTTTTCCGTTGCTTCTTTCTCAGCAGAAGTGTTTGGCTTCTGAATTCTTTTCTTGCCACCTCACTAAAACTATTAACGACAATGGTTTACCTCGTTCAATCGCTCTCTGCTCTTTGCTAAGCAACACAAGCGATCTATGTTGCTCTATGTTGAGCGACTCACTCTTTCGTGCCCTATGCTGAGCCACCCTCCCACTCTCTCTCTTTCTCTCTCTCTATCTATCTATCTCTCTCTCTCTCTCGTGCTCTAAGTCGAGCCACGCACTCTCTCGTGCTCTGCGTTGAGCCACATTGCCTCACACGCAACCAGCACCCACTACATGTAACTCCAAACTCTATGTCCTGGGTAGGTGTGCCCTTCATAGCTGCATGTTTATTTTATATTATGTGTATGTGCAAGGTAGGTTAATAAAAACATAATTACTCATCACATTTGAGTGCCGGAATTGTGATAGCCGGTACGTTGGTAGGACCCTTCAACACCTGAGCGCACGTATCAAGCAGCATGTACCACTTCACATGCTGCCGGACGCAGCAAAAGCGAGGCGCCCGAAGCGGGGAAGACCACGCAAGAACCCGCTCCCTCTACCACCGACACAACCAGAGCAAGTCGAACACACGGTGCAGAGGAAGAGTGGTGGATCACTAACCCAATCGAATGTGCCTTCTCCACCGTTGCCCTTGCCGCCACCGGAGCCACCACCAGTGGCGTTGGTGGCTGGGGTTGGGGAAGAGTCGGCAACAACGACAGTACCGCCAATCACAGAAATTGATCCCATTTCTTTGACACAGTATCCGGCTGTGCGGACACCGCAGCACCCTCCGGCGCTTGATCCGTGGGTCCAGAGACCACGAAGGTCGACCGCCCATTATTTAACCGAAATATATGCTAGGAATGGCCAAGGGCCACGCGGAGCATTGAAGGAGACAGGAAGCCGGGGGCAAAATGGAACACAATCTCGGGACGTAGATGAGGTAAAGACAGTGGCACGGGACAGACGTAGGAAGGAGAACATGGATGGTATCAGACGACTGACTGGTGGTGAATATGAGTTGGGTGATGATGCGGCGGATGACGAGGATACAGATGACGACGAGGCGGATGACGGCGAGGATACAGATGACGACGAGGCGGGTGATGACGAGGCGGCGGATGACGACGAGGCGGATGACGATGAGACGGCTGGTGGTGATGGTGATAAAACGGACGAGGAGGAGTCAGGTGGCAGGGAAGGTGATGGAGCTGATGAGGGTGAAATTCGTAAGAAGTCAGCTGTGTACTTGCACTTGTTATTTAGTCCCGATTGTTTGAGTGTTTATGATGATTCCCACTTCTCCGTACTGTGTGGTGCCCGTTATGTCCAGCAGTTGAAGGTCCTTGAAGCTGTTTGTTTTCGTACGCATAAGCCCGATTTGTGTAAGCAAAATAACATATTTTAGGACTTAGGTTATTTTCGTAAGTTTGCACCCCGTGTTCATGAGTTGTTTCTGCACTGTTCATGTCCGTTTGTCACACTTACTCTTTATTTTAGTTCTCACTTTTTGTAATACTTACCACAAGTTACCCGTCATGTGTCACACTTCTTTGGATTTTTAACCTTTGTTTTTCCCTTGATCTCTTTAGTTCCGTATTTCCACTGATGATCGAAGCGTGAAAATCGATTTTGGAAACACACAAAACCAAACCTTGAACAAATTGACATGTTGCGTGGTGATGTCTGCAGCATTCATACTTTTCATAGCTATTATTAAACTTTTAGCTCCACGTTGATTACTCATCAGAAATGCGAAAAATTGATTATATATGCAATATCCTGTGACAATGTACAAAAGTTCACAAACTGAACAGTTGGGATTTTGGATGAAAAAAAAGGCACGAGAGCCATACTCTTTAAAAACAAGCCTTCTGCTTTTAGATGCTAGTATTTGCGTGGTAGACCAAGTGTGTTCTGGTGGTGAAAGGCCTGTCACGATTAATCAGTTTATCTGAAGGATGGATTCTAATATGGACGGTTAGACTGGAATTCCGAGAGAAATATTTCCAAATATTTTGCAATTGAATGGTTTCTCTCCATTATGGTTGCGTTGATGAGATGAGAGATGACATTTGCGTGAATAACTTGCCACATTCTTTACACTGGAAAGGTTTCTTACAATTATGTGTACAATTATCACGTCAAAGGGTGGAACTGTCGTAAAAACCTTCGTCACGATGATCACACTTAAACGGTCTCTCCCCTGTATTGATACGTTCATGATCAGTAAGGTTGTAGTTCCTACCGAATGATCTAGGACAGTACTTGCACGTAAAGTACTCCCCGGAGTGAACTCGTCCATGACTATAGGGAGGTTTAGTCCACGTAATCCGCGGGTACTTTACGTGTGTGTACCACGTGATACTCAGTGCACTAGTGACCCACGTACAGATGTTTTCGGATTCGCGACATACCGCGTATCGAGGCTCACCCACGTTCCGCCAGAACGTGGGTGAAAATCAAAATGGAGCGCATTGTGCGAGCTGTGAGGGTGCTCAGCTGAATAAGTTTCCGAAGCACGAAATCAAAATATTGGATTAGCTTCTAAGGCCTGGATAGTTTCGTCCTTGACCAGGTTTGGGCTTTTCGCTTCATGCTTTTGTTTGTTCCGTGTGACTAAACGCAACATTGTTACTTGGGTGCCCTTCATCCACTTTACGTGGATCACCCACGTACCCATTTCCGTTACATAGGAACTAAACCTCCCTAATACCGCCGATTGAAGGTTTTATCGCATATTTCACACTTGAATGGTTTTTCTTCTGCGTGTGTACGTTCATGAAATGCTAGACGGGATTCAGTAGAAAATAATTATTGACCGCAATGCTTACATCTATACGGTGTTTCTTGAGAACGTGACTTCTCACGATCACACATAAGTATAATGCTGGCGATAACGTGACACCCCGGTTTCCTTGCTGAGCGACGTATAATGTTGAGGACAGCAAGCTAGCAGTTGCTTATCTTCATCAGAACACGACGCCGAGGTATTCTGTTTATTGATCATTTGACAGTCATGATGTTTGGCATACTCAGATACGCTAGTTACACTAGGGCATGTCCGATATTGCGAAGGTCCACTTCGGAGGACCTGTTTGAGTAATCGCCACCTTCCGAATCGCACGCTCCGTCTCCGCGTCCTGTGTAAAAAGTAAGTAAAGTTTGCACGTCCGCGTTACCACCGGCTATACAATTGCGTTGAGAAACACAACCAGCTTAGGAAGTTTAGCATGTGCCAGGCCACCACCATGCATGTGATACCAGGGTGGCAGATGCAGCGCCTAACGTTGAGGGTGAGGTGGTCAGTCTCACAACCAATGCCCGACAAGGGGGCTAACCTCGTTAGCTGCATCCATGTTACCCTCACTAGGAGTAGTGAGCACGCAGTTGACCGTGGGTGTCGGCGCAGTTCACTGCATGTAAAGTGGTTCACGCATGCATCACCGCATTTGCTAGCTCCCTGCTCCCAGCGCGGGTCTCGAACTCGGGACCTTGTGATTCGCAGGCAAGCCCACAACCACTGGGCCAAAGTCCGCGTCCTGTGTAGTGATCTAAAACTGGGATTGGATAGGTCACAGTTTGGTTACCGCTGTCTTGCGCTATTTTGCCAATGTCCGTTGTCTATGTCATGAGATTAGAGCATGAGTGTTAGAAAGCTGGTGCTAATACTTCATTAGTGTTTATACCTTCATTCCTCTGGAACTCTGGTCGAGGGTCCGTGAACCTGACAGTTAAGTCAAACCATGGACGATCTGGCAGAATCGTGGGGGTAACTGATGGTATATTCCAAGGGCTGAATACGGTATGTGGAAATGTAAAATGGGCAAAGGAGGCATCCGAGGTGGCTAATTGATTCTCACTAACGGCGTATGCGGGCTGATGAGCTGTATAAGTCGTACCGCAAAATTATGGTAAAATGGCCGGTGGAAGACACGCAGTTGACCTTCTGGTGGTCCATATCATTAAAGGTGGAAGTGGGGAGAGTGCATCAGAGTCAACACTCCCTTCCGCAGTCCAGTGCCGATCGTCCATTATAAATAATGAAATAATAAATTTCACGGTTCGTGTGAGACTCGGCTGGAAGCCGAGTTTTCCGCATCCGCCGTGGGAACGCCACTACCCTCTAGGACCTCTAAGATCTCTAGGATCGTCTCGTGTGTGACAGCCCACATCGGCGAGCTTGGTGAAATTTTCGGTTGTTTGTTGTCTGGTCCAGCGTCCGCCCCATGTCGAAGTGTATCGGTGGCAGTGTCGTGTGCGACAGCCCACAGCGGCAAGCTTCGCGAAATTGAGTTGGCCGAAGTGGTGAGCAGTAGAGATATTCCACCTTGGCCACCACCACAGCAGCGGATGACTCGTTCTGGGCGTGCAGCCAGAGCCCCGGTGGTTTTTTATAATTTATATTTATTACAACATCTCAAGACTCGGTGGAAACACGGGCCGATGTGGGTGATTGCCAACCACGGCGATAAATAAAAGTAAGGGGAGGGAAAAAGGAGGAGTAGCAAAATGAACAGCAACAACAACTCCGTAAAGAAAGATAATGTCAAAAACAGTGAAAGACACAGAGACGAAAAGGACATGTGGATAATGAATTATTTATGTCGTAGTAAATAAGGGGCGGCACGGATCTTAAACAGGCGGAGTGAGATCAGATCCTCAACTTCTCTGGGTAGCGTGAGCCAAAAAGAATAAGCAATAAAGAGAGGGGAGCGCAAAAGAGTGGATGAGTTACACTTAGGGAGTAAGAGCGAGTTTCTAGTTCTTAGAGAAGAGAGCTAATTAAAACACATGAGATGAGGTGGGCACAACTCAAGCTTAATAGAATGGACAATAGAATCCAGGTGTGCACTGCGTCCATGTGATAACGGGGTTGTGAGAGCGATTTTATAAAGGGCGGATGATTAGAGCATGCGGGGTTGGCGGAGGAGAATTTTACGGATTTTCTTGTAGTGTATTTCAAGCTTTGCAGCAGCGGAAGAGGATAATCTAACCCAAGACGTATCGGCATAATCAAATATTGGGCGAAGGTAGGCTTAACAAAAATGAAGCTTGCAAGAAAGTGGGAGGTAGGAGCAGTGGGGGGGGGGAGAATTCCTTAGGATTTACTTGATTTTTTACAGATATATTCGATGTGGGGCACCCAAGAGAGTGCAGAGTCAATCACAATGCCAAGGTGTTTGTGAGAAGACACGATGTCAATTGGATTTGGGAAGTCGGCATGGATGAGGGTTGTGAACTCTGGCTGGGGCGGGAAGAGCATGATCTTTGTTTTTGATAGATTTGGGGACAATCTCCAGGACGACATCCAGGAAAGAACTTCCTGAATGCCAGCACGCAAGTTGTTTTTCAGGCCAGTGAGGGAAGCTGATGAGGTGAGAAGGATCGTGTCGTCAGCAAACAGAGACGTTCCAGGGAAGACTGCAGGTAAATCGTTTACGCAAATTATAAATAGTAGGGGACCAAGAATTGATCCTTGAGGAACGCCTGACAATACTGGCTCTGCAGGCGAGGATGTGCAAAGCACAGTTACGTACTGATAACGCCCAGAGAGATAATATTTCAGCCAGGAGAGTGGTTGTTTACGCACCCTGAATGCATGCTCGAGCTTGGCCAAAAGTCCTCGATGCCAGACGGTATCAAACGCCTTGGCCAAGGCAAAGAAGCAAATACCAGCAAGCGCTCTGTTACCCCTATGCTGGCACACCTGCTGCACGATGCGGGTCAGTTGAAGGGAGGTGGAGTCGCCTTTTTTTTTTTTTTCGGTCACACCGAAACAAGCCACTTTGGGCTTGTTATCGCTGGCGCTCAGCTGGCTTGCGTGGTCCCTGTGACGCGGTCACACCAGACCTTTTACTGCAAAGCTTGAATGGCTTGTTTTTCTTACCCGCCAAATTTTGAATATCTCGAAGCACACCAATGTTTGCAAGAAACCGGAAAGCAGAACGTTCGAGATCTAAAACTGTACTTGTTCTTGTGTCCAGTTTTGATGAAGAAGCAAAGGAAGCCCGGATTCTGAATTGCGAAGTCGTGCTCTTTTTATTTGTTCGGTGTGCATGGACGCGATGGTTCGGGTGGTGTTTCCTGATGTCGAGCTTTCTGCCCCGCCGGTTGCCGTTCTTCAACTCAGTTGCAATCCACTCTCTTCTTCGTACCCGGCTTTCTTCATGAATTCGGTCGTGAGTGTGGTGCCTTGTCTTGGCCTCAAACCACAGCTCCAACAATCTACGCAGCAGTCTAGAGGCACAGCGGCAGAAATCCATGGTCGTCGGACAAAATCCAAATCAAACTGAATACAGTGTAGTTGGATAGACAGACTCACGGTCAAAACCAAAGGCGCAGTCATAGCACGGTTCCACAGACACAAGAAAGAACATCAATATCAGTTCATCATGTCAACTAGCTACATGGTGTGTTCCAAGCGCACTCAAATTATTTTTTGAATTTCGGCTTTCAGCCGCTTGTACAAGCTGTGGCTGAAACAAGCCGGAAAAAACGGCTGAGAGTCAGCCACGGCTGAAAGTCGCTTGTTGGACATTTTTCAGCCATTTCCATGGTAATAGTGACGTAAACAAGCGCTTTTTTCGGCTGAACGGCTGAATCGAGCTCGGTGTGACCGCGGCCTAACGAAACCCAGATTGTGCGGGACTCAGAAACGGCGAAACATGTCTGCATAAGTGATCATAAAAGATGCGTTCACATTAGGCGTGAAACAATTATACCGAATACTGGAGTACTCGCTCGGTTTTTTCAAAAATAATTGTACTAGGAATAAATCCGATTATCACTTCCTTAGTATTGACTCGCATAGATTTAGGCCATACCTAAGCAGTCAAACATTCCTGCATATTTCACTCCTTAGGGCTATATTGACTGCTTATATTTGACTGCTTAGGGGTTGCGCAGTTGAACGGTGCTTAGTGCAGCATTTTCACTGCATGAGTAGGTGGTGGTGCAACGGTTGTGCAATCATAAAACCGGGATTCATGAGGTTATCGTTCTGGAATTCGAAATACGGACTGTTTGTCGTGATAAATCTAATATTGACTTCGTACTTGGTCAGTATAGGAAATAAAAACCTCGTAAAAGACCTCGGCCTCGCCTCGGTCTTTTACTCGGCTTTTATTTCCTATATTTATCTCGTACTCAGTCAATATTAGAAACGTACTCGTTCATACATGGTACATGCATTTACCACTGAAATCTGCAGTTTCAGAGCAGTAGTCGGCAGATATTGATGTGCAGACTTTGTGGTGAGCATTTGTTCACGAGTAGAGAGAGCCCAAATGACCCACCAACCAATATATCCGAGAAAAGTGACTGCCACTCGGTTCAATCAGGGTTGTGTCATGTTATTGTAAGGCCATTGGTGTGCAGTTTTTAGGAAATGAAGATTACTCGAATACTCGAATGTTCAATCGGAGAAAATCAGACTACTCGAACTCGGGATCTCAGAGCCAACTTTCACCCCTAGTTCACATACTTTGGACACGCAGAGAAGAAAAGAGATAGGGCGGTAGTTTGCATGTTCGTGGCGGGAACCTTTCTTGTGTACAGGTATGACTTTCGCTGTTTTCCATGCGGAAGGGAATATGCCCGTGGTAAATGACATGTTGAAAATATGGAACAAAGGGATGGGATGGATGGTGCCAGGGCCTTGAGGACCCGGTTGGGTATGCCGCCGGGACCAGATGCCTTGCACGTCGGAAGCTTCTTCAGATGACGCCGGACAGTGGCAGTTTTGGTGATGACGGACGTGAAACTAGCTGAGGGCTCCGAGGGGGTGAAAATAGGGGGAAGAGAGCAACGGGTCATCTGGCCGAGTCATAGAGGCAAACTGGGCGTTTAATGCGGTAACTTTGGCCAAAGGGTCAGCCGCCTGCTGAGTCCCTGTGGTGAGTGACGGAATTTCCCGTGATACGTTTCGAATTCCTACTTGTCTCACAAACTGGTGAAGAATTGGACGGTGTCTACCCTGCAAAGTAGTTTGCACTGAGCGGATATAAGCTCTGTACTTTTTCCGCGTCAGGGTTTTCACTATATTTCGCTGCTGTTGGTATGTTTGATTGTTTGGTTGTGTTAGGCACTTCTTAAAAATGCTAAAGACATCATAGTACCACTTGATTGCTGTGCTGAGATAGGCATCAACCCAGGGTGGCTGACTGGGCCGTGGGCAGGGGTGAGAATACGGCTGCTTTCCGAATGGCCGGAGGTGCTTCTCAAGGGCACTGTTGAGAATGAAAGAAAAGTGCGAAAGCGCATCATTGACGTTGCTGGCACGTAGATGCCAGCTCCAGTCAATATCAGCGAGCTCTGCATTCACACTATCCCAGACGGAAGATGGCACGGATTTAAAGTCATATTCCGGCTTTGCAGGAACATTCCTGAAGTGGTATCGGGTAGCAGCAGCGGAATGTCCATTTGCAGCAGATTCCTCACGATAAACAGCATCAGTAGGCATTAGGAAGTGACTGAGGATCTGTGCATGATCAGATGCACCAAGAGGTGCAAGAGATGTAACAAAGAGCAGTAGGTGAGGATGATCCGTGAGCACCACGTCAATACACGATGTTGAGCCGTGGTGGGTAAGGTGTGTGGGGAATGTCACCATTTGCTTTGACTTATGAGTTGTTGTACTGCGTTTAGAAGCTCTTTGGTGGGGAGAATGTTGAGAAACCACAAGTTCTTCAGAGTGAAAGGCCTTCTCGCTTGTGACATTGTGTTCGTTTCAATGCAGGAGTATCCCGACTCCGCCGTACCGCTCATGTTTACGATGTGGCATACGCTACATGCGCTACGTGCGGTTTCCTGCGTGAGCTGTAGTTGTATATTGTATGTGTATGCTTTTCTCATATACGCTGTCATTTTCACGCTATAACTACCGGATGGTTTTAGTGTTTCGGTAGTTATTCATTGTTCATTGTTATAGTCGATCGAAGTGAAATATACTGTCAAGAGTGAATAGTTGTCCTCGTGCCGTGTGGTCGTTCGTTCCTGACATTCTAGAGAACCAGAGGGTTCACATCATGGACGATCGTCCATGATTCACTTAATTCAACAATCCATACGAGGGCACTTCACATCCCCTTGATTTAGGCTTCGGTCTTTGGGGAATCCCTCAAATAATAATAATAATAATAGAAATAATAAAACATGGCATGCAAGGAAAAGTATCCGACTTCAATACCAATAATCCAACAAAACTGGAACAATTCGTCCTAGGAGGTAATTATTGTTATCAGCAGCAGCTGTGTTTCCCGAATAAGTGCATGAACATTCGGCTAAATGATCAAGTCTTTAACATGATGTCTATTTCTAGGCCCTTATATTTAGCTGACACATTATGATCTTTTCACACCATGCGCTGACGCGCGGAGAAACACCCACATACACCCACACACAAACAAACACACATACACTCACCCACACAAAAACACCCACACACCCTCATACACACACACACACACACACACACACACACACACACACACACACACGCCAACACACATACAAACACACACACACGCTATCTCTCTTTCCATAGTTCTCTTCGCCTTCCAGCTTGATTTGACATCACCCAAGCTGAAACATCACCTTCAAGGTGGCGTTGCCATACGTGACAAGAGGAGATGAAAGTTAGAATCTACCCACAAAGTGCCTGCTAGGAATAGAGGCATTATTTATATCGTCTCTCGTAATGATATAGGTAATGCACGTATTTTGTTACATAATCTGTTGCACAATGCCCAGTTCTAAGCAGTGATAGTGGGTTATTTATACCTCGTTAATTTTGGTGGAGCTAAATGGTAACCAATGACACCGAGCCCCTGAAAACCGTGAGTTTTGCAGTAACTAAAACCGCTACAATTAAAAACTTAAACGTCATGTACGTTCCTTGAATCCCCACAGCTTGTGTGGATCCACAGAACGCGAGAGATTGTAAGTGTAAGGAAAACGTGGAACAGTCACCGCCTGGATGGTCACAAGTGGTAAAGTTTTTGCTGGGCATACGCGATTGTCACAGGTTCGAGTCCTGCCAGTAAGTCATTTTTTTCCTCAATTATTATTATTATTAAAAGCATGTCCGCGTAGGTGGCGGGGGTGCCACTTTCGCTTATGCCATTCAGGATTGATGTCTGAAGAGTAATACGATACAATAAAATGACAGAAGTGACGTCAACAAAAGCCGTTAGCAACAACACCAATATGACTAATGGAAAACTTCATCCAAAGTATAAAATAAAATAGAATATGCATACAACATGTCTGGTCAGTCCTGTTAGGTGGGGCGGGCTCCACCCCATGCCTGTCGGTCCGCTGCCATTGTGCGGACTGTGTCAACATCTAGCGGCTGGTGGAGGGTAAGTCCATGCCATGATAACAGTTCCGTCTGCAAGACCGTTACCAAAGTCGTCCGAGGTCGACCCCTGAAGCGTTTAGTGCCCTCGTCGTTGGCCAGGCGAAGATACATATCCACTGCCAACTGTGGAGGAGCAGTTGGGGCCAAACGAAAGATATGGCCAGCGAGACTGTAGCGCTGCCTTGTGATCGTCTCGCTGATGGGGACAGCTCCGCAGCGCTTATACAGAGTGTCATTGCTAATTCGTTTAGGGTACCGCATGTCGATGATGCTCCTTAGCTGGGTCCTGTGGAACGAATCCATTCGCGCGAGCTCCGACATCGGTAGGCCCCAAGTGCCGCAGTTGTAGGTAAGGACTGGGATGACGTAGGCGCTGTAGAGCCTCAGCCGAAGACCTTCACTGATCTGGCGCCTCCGGGTCCAGATCTTGAGGAGTGAGTTGAAGGCGGCGGCGGCCAGTTGACGCCTCCGAGCAGCATCTTCGGCGTCACCCAGGAGGGAGCCTAGTTTGCGGACAGTACGCCACGTTTCTTGGTTCCTATCGGGCGACGGTGGTATGCTCTGTCTTGGAGGGATTAACGTTCAGGTTCCATCTCGCAAGAACTGCTGGAGCTTGTTGTTCAACTTCACTGAGAAACGTCTCATCCCGGCTCACAAAATCAACATCGTCCGCGTATGCGATATCCAACGGCAGGTCATTGTCCACAGCAGGGCGAGATGGCAGCTCCTCAAGCAAATGATTATTGAGTTATTTTATTAACGTTTTTAGAGTTTAGACCGGGACTAGAAAAGGACTATAGTGCGGTGCCAAGGGGACTAAAGGTACATACAGGAAAAAGGTACAACACATATGAACATGTGGGAACTTCAAAACAGCACAGCGTCTCTTCTCGGGGAAGAAGCCAAGCCCTGCATGTTTGCAAAAGATTACGAAAAAGTACACGAAAGAGCAATGATTTTTTCAAAAATGTGCCGCTTGTTCAGCGAAACTGAGTTTTTGTATGAACATTGCATATGGAAATACGTGTAAGAAGTGAATTGAGTAAAATGGGTAGAAACTGTACAATAATTATATCAACTTTAGCCCCATCCCTCACACAAACAAGTCAACAAAGAGGCATCTTTGGATTGAGGAGTGCTGGTTTCGAAACAACTGGTTTGAAGCTCAAAGTAGAGCTGGTGTTAGCTCAGAGCAGAGCTGCTGTTAGCTCAGAGCAGAGCTGCTGTTAGCTCAGAGCAGAGCTGCTGTTAGCACAAAGTAGAGCTGCTGTTAGCTCAAAGTAGAGTTCCGGTTAGCTCAAAGTAGAGCTGCTGTTAGCACAAAGTAGAGCTGCTGTTAGCTCAAAGTAGAGCTGCGGTTAGCTCAAAGTAGAGCTGCTGTTAGCTCAAAGTAGAGCTGCTGTTAGCTCAAAGTAGAGCTGCTGTTAGCTCAAGGTAGAGCTGCTGTTAGCTCAAAGTAGAGCTGCTGTTAGCTCAAAGTAGAGCTGCGGTTAGCTCAAAGTAGAGCTGCGGTTAGCTCAAAGTAGAGCTGCGGTTAGCTCAAAGTAGAGCTGCTGTTAGCTAAAAGTAGAGCTGCGGTTAGCTCAAAGTAGAGCTGCTGTTAGCTCAAAGTAGAGCTGCTGTTAGCTCAAAGTAGAGCTGCTGTTAGCTCAACGTAGAGCTGCAATGCTAAATGGATGTAATATAGCGCAAGGCAGAGCCGCAGCAAATAGCTAGATAACACCAGTTGTGAGAGTGGACCCGATTAGTGGGTACGATAATTATGATGGTGTGAATAAGTTGGATAGGGAGGGATGGTGGGAAAAGAAACACTGCTGAAGCACGATCCGTTGTCTGGAAGAGCACAACAGGGCAAGCAAGATTTGTTTTTCTTTTCCGCAAAATGGGCTGGTGCCTTTTGTGATTACGCAGCAAAACAAAGCGCATGACGTCAGTCTTGAATGCAGTACAAAGCAATGAAGTGCAGTGTGTGCGCTAGTTCGGATTGTTGCTAACAAGTACTAGCACAGCTAGTACACCATTAGCCCCATCCCTCACACAAACAAGTCAACAAAGAGGCATCTTTGGATTGAGGAGTGCTGGTTTCGAAACAACTGGTTTGAAGCTCAAAGTAGAGCTGGTGTTAGCTCAGAGCAGAGCTGCTGTTAGCTCAGAGCAGAGCTGCTGTTAGCTCAGAGCAGAGCTGCTGTTAGCTCAAAGTAGAGCTGCTGTTAGCTCAAAGTAGAGCTCCGGTTAGCTCAAAGTAGAGCTGCTGTTAGCTCAAAGTAGAGCTGCTGTTAGCTCAAAGTAGAGCTGCGGTTAGCTCAAAATAGAGCTGCTGTTAGCTCAAAGTAGAGCTGCTGTTAGCTCAAAGTAGAGCTGCTGTTAGCTCAAGGTAGAGCTGCTGTTAGCTCAAAGTAGAGCTGCTGTTAGCTCAAAGTAGAGCTGCGGTTAGCTCAAAGTAGAGCTGCGGTTAGCTCAAAGTAGAGCTGCGGTTAGCTCAAAGTAGAGCTGCTGTTAGCTAAAAGTAGAGCTGCGGTTAGCTCAAAGTAGAGCTGCTGTTAGCTCAAAGTAGAGCTGCTGTTAGCTCAAAGTAGAGCTGCTGTTAGCTCAACGTAGAGCTGCAATGCTAAATGGATGTAATATAGCGCAAGGCAGAGCCGCAGCAAATAGCTAGATAACACCAGTTGTGAGAGTGGACCCATGAAACCAGCACTCCGTTAGCTAAGCACTATTGACGCACAGCAAGGGTCAATATGTCAGCACAGGCAAGCATTGCGCAGCTAGAGTTCAGTAGCTCATTACTCACCCGAGTTGGGGATCATGGCATCCATGGCACGGCAGCAAGCCGGGACGATAGCTGGCGCTTAGCGCTTGTTGTAGTCCGGATGTAGCATAGACACGCATCGCTCTTTTCACTGACCTACCACTCGGAAGAAGGAGTCGGGGCACTAGCCATAGCAGCGGTGGTGGCTGCACCAATGTGGACCGAATGCCCGGAGTAGTTCGACTGGGATGGTACACCGGCCGCAGCGACAAGAGACCATACTGTTACTGTGAATGACTGCCTGGTCAGCTGCTGTCTCTTCGAGAGTACGAACAAGAGTTGCTCTGGTCCCTCGCGACGAGTGACAAATGGGTAGCTAACAATGGCACGGACCGGGCAGTACGGCGGTACAGACGGGCCAATGTCACTAGTAATGCCTTTACCGAATGGGTCCGTCTTGGATGACAGCAGGAAGAGTTGCAGGCGTCCGTCACCAGGGGAGCTAGTACAGCCCCGTGTGATGCCATTAGTGAATTCAGCACACCGAAGAAATCCAAAGAAGCAGCATGGCGGCTTGGTAGAGCAGCTTGTCATGGCCATTCAGGATACTACTTTTCCGGCGTGTATCCGTCAGGTGTCGTAGGATTGGCATAGTTATAGGAAGGCGAGGGGTGAGTACAGCCGTACCATGGCATCGCTGGATGCCCTTCAATACCCTCTCCAGAAGCCACGCATCTACTAAGGGGCCGGCAAACCCATTCTCAAGGTGGGCTTTATGCACCGCACTCGCATACACAGATACAGTTCAAGGCACGCTGATCATAGTTCACGCATGAATGTGTGTCCAGGAACGATGACTCGGGCAGCAAAAGTGAGCTTCCCCAGGAGGGACTCGAGTTGACGCTGGCCGATGCTGCGCTCGCTGATAGTAGCCATGAGTGGCGCACGGATCTCGGACAGCTTGTCCTCTGGTAGCCGCAGTCTAGGAAAATACCAAGGAAGGTCAATGATGGTGATGGCCCTTCGAGCTGGGATGGAGGAAAGAGGAGTGCCGAGATACGTGAATGCCCGGAGGGGGATGGTGAGTTGCTGGTTGGCTGCAGCCGAACCAGTGGAGATATCGAGAAAGTCATCGAGGTAATGAAGCCGGTGATCTATAGCAAACTCGTGCTGCATGATGAAGTTGACTGCTGTGGCTACTGAGTCAAAGACGGCTGGGCTGGAGCGGAGGCCGAAAGGCAGAAAGCGCTCGTAGTAGTAGGAGCCTTCCCAGCGAAGTCCTGACGGCGGACTGGGATCTGCCGAAATGCACTGCGTACATCGAGCTTGGACAAATACACAGGCTGTGGGCATGACATGATGATGTTGATCGCGTTGTCAATGCTCGCGTAGTGCAGAGAGAGTGGCTCGGCAGGAATGCTGTCGTTCGCGCCGGTGCCTTCCGGACTAGACAGATGGTGGATCATTTGCAGCTTGCCGTTCTTTTTGGGGATGGCACCAATACCAGAGCGGCGCATGAACTGAAATGGAGGTGACGGAAATGGGCCTGTGGTCTCGCTGCGGGCGCAGGAAGCAGCTAATTGCTCGGATATAAATGCCGAGTGAGTGAAAGCCAAGGGTAGATTATTAGAGAAAACCGAAATGTCGTGTTGGCCGGCAGATCCAAGAGTAAAGCCGCGGCGCAGGCCATGGAGAACATACACAACACATTATTGATATGAGTGGTTACGTAACAGGCGGGCAAAGTGGTCAGCTAGCAGTGTGGTGTCTGCAGAGTGTATAGGAAAGAAGCTACGTACCGAGTCAAGCTATTCAGTAGCCATTCTGCTAGGAGCGGCGGGGTGGCCGATTGGCTCCGCGCTGCTGCTGGTTGCACATGATGCATGGGTGGTCCTTGCCACACTGGCTGGAGGTGTGGGAGAAGCGGCACGACGACGAAGAACAGCGACCTTCATTGAAGTTGCGGCAGATTTCTTGGCCGTCGCTGGTATGGTTGCGACCACTGGAGGTAAATGCTGCTGGCTTGGGGACGAAAAGGACACAAACCGCCCCTGGATGGGCCGTCTTACATTGAGCGCATTTTGGGTGTGCATGGCCTGTGACAGCTATCTGCCATAGGTTCACGTCGATGGTGTCCAACCTCTTCGTGCCTGGTTACTGGGCCACGAGCAGCCGCAGCTGGCGGTCGTACTCTAGCCACGCGCTTGGGAATAACTGGCGGTTAGCAGTCAGGATCAACTGCTGGTACGCAATCAGTTCAGCAGTTCAGCAGTGCGGTGTAGGGCAGCAGCCGTGATAACAGACATGTATGTGGTCCATGCCTCGAGCCGGGTAGCTACATGTATAATTATCGTGAACCTTGCGACGCACCTGCTTCGCGTACGGTCATCCGACTCAACGATATTTAGCTGGCTATCGTTATTCGGGCTGTGCACCAGCCGGAATGTTGGGCCGGAAGTGTGCAAGAATTTCAGGCAACAAACTTGAAAAATCTACGAACTCCCCTCGCAAGATACGTTCTTGCACAGCCTTGGGCACAGCTGGTGCAAGTGGCTGATCGGGTGGGTTACAGGAGCTTGGCCTGGCGTAGTGGCGGCAGCAGCCGCATTGCCTTGGCCTTGGCTTGGGTGAGGAGCGGCACAATGCTATCCGATAATAATAAAATGGCGGCCGACAAAGCCGACTACACCTCGTCACGTAGATCTACGGGAGCGCAGAGATCCGTTGAGCCCGCGTCACCTGAGCTGGCGGAGGAGGCATTGGTGCAAGTCGGGCTTCTGGGCTCGCGAGCCGTGTCCGCACTGTCATGTTGCTGGTTCTCCTGGCCGGAGCAGACCTCACTACCAAGGGCTAGTTGTGCCAGCAAACGGTCCTGTAAAATACTTTTACTAAGTTTCCTTTCGGATTCAAGCCGCGCTGAGAAGGCTCGCCGCGGGGGCTTGGCAAGGCATTGCCTTGACAGTGTCGACAGTTAGGTCAGACGTACTGAAGAAATACAGTGTCGAGGTGACACTCGGGCTGGCAGAAAAGCTACGAAAGGAAAAGAAACACTGCTGAAGCACGATCCGTTGTCTGGAAGAGCACAACAGGGCAAGCAAGATTTGTTTTTCTTTTCCGCAAAATGGGCTGGTGCCTTTTGTGATTACGCAGCAAAACAAAGCGCATGACGTCAGTCTTGAATGCAGTACAAAGCAATGCAGTGCAGTGTGTGCGCTAGTTCGGATTGTTGCTAACAAGTACTAGCACAGCTAGTACACCATTAACACAATGACAATGAGAATGTTTGTGATGCTTCTAATGTATAAGTCAGCATTTAATCGGAGACTTTTGCATGGAATTCAGATAGGGCATCTTGCATTTAAAAACGGATCTATAATATTATATCTTCTATTATCTTGAAAAGAAGAGTGTTGTATCATTGTTTTAGTGTTTGCATGGTCTTCTAAGTGTTTTTTTAATTAAAAGACTCTGGACAATCCTTGATCATTTTCTATCAGGGATGAATTCTTTCATGTGCTGTTAAACTGGATTTCCAAGAGAAAGACTTTCCACATACTTTACACTTGAATGGCTTCTCTCCAGTATGTATGCGTTTATGACGTCTAAGTTTAGAACTGTCGCAAAACCCTTGGTCACAATGATCACACTTTAAAAATGGTTTCTTCCCGGTATGGATGCGTTCATGAACAGTACAGCTTGATTTTTCACTGAACGATTTAGCGCAGTACTTACACGCGAAGGGTTTTTCTCCTGAGTGAACTCGTCCATGACGAACAAGACGCCATCGCGTACGGAAGGTTTTATCACACACTTTACATTTGAAAGTTTTCTTTTCTGGATGTACAAATTCATGAGATGTTAGACGGGATACAGTTGAACATGATTTATCGCAGTGCCTACAATTAGGAGGCTCTTCTCCAGATTGTGAATGTGCACGATCACGCATATCCTGCTGGCGATCACGTGACACCCCGGTTCCAGTGCTGAGGGACTCCGGGTCTTGAGGAATATCAGCTAGAAGTTGAGTGTCTTCAGCGGAAAACGTCTCCGATGTATGCTGTTTCTTGAGCTTTTGATGATCATGATGTTTGCCATCCTCAGATACGCTAGGCAGTCGGTGATATACTGGAACATGTCCGATCTTTTGAAGGTCTACTTCGGAAGACGTGCTTGAGTAGTTGTCTTCTTCCGAGTCATACTCTACGGTCCCGTGTCCTGTGTAGTGATCTAAAACTGAGATTGGATAGTTCACAGTTTGGTTATCGCTGTCTCGCGATCTTTGTTCAATTTCCATTGCCGATGTCATGGGAATCGAGCATGTGTTTTCGACAGCTGTTGCTGAAAGCTCAGTAGGGTTTGTATCTTCCGTCTTTCGGCACTCTAGTCGAGAGTCCCTGACGCGGTCTGTCAGGTCCGGCGGTGGATAATCTAGCGGTAAATTGGTGGTAACTGATTGTACGTTCCAAGGACTGAATGAGGTATGCTGAATTGCATAACAAGCAAAGGACGGCTCTGAGGTCGCTACTTGATTCCCACCAACGGCGTGTACGTGGTGATGAGCTGTATAAAGTGTACCCAAAGTTGGTGTGTTCGGCGGTGGAGGACACACAATTGACCTTCTGCTGGTCCATATCAGTAAAGGTGGAAGTTGTGGGAGTGCAGCAGAGTCGGCACTCCCGTCCGAAGTCGACTCAAGATCATCCATGATTCGCTTACTTCAACAATCCTTCCAAGCGCAATTCTAATGCATGCAGGTCAAAGTATCCGATTTCAATACCAATAATCCAAAGAGCAGGAACATTTTGTCCTAGGAGGTAAGTATTGTGATCAGTAGCAACTGTGTTCCCCGAATATGTGCATAAACAATCTGCTAATTTGTCACGTCTTTAAGTTGATATCTATTTCTTTAACCTTACTTTTAGCTGACACATTATAATCTTTTTACATCATGAGCGCACGCGCCGAAACACACACATACACACTCACGCACACCCATCCACACACTCAGACACCCAACTCAAAAAGACACTCAGATACACGGTTCCACAAACACGCAAACATACTGTGACTCGAATGATCGAAATTCAGGAATGCAGAGGAGGTTCTCTTTTACCTTTCTTCGATTGAAATTGCAGGGAATATCTTTAGTGTCAGCACAGACACAGCATTATGACTCCAAATGTAGTCATAAACAGTATTTGTTCAGGGAATGAGATAAGCCCAATTATACGGAAGGGATGATCAGTTCCCATAGAAATGTATCGTGTCATCTGCTTTCTCGCTCCACATATACTGGCATACACAGAGACATAGACAGCAATAGCGACAACACACAAAGTGAAGGGTAGTTGGCCGCAGCCAGATGTGAACCGGATAACGAGTGAGGTATGGAAGCAAGCAAGGACTGAGAACAGAGTGTCTCAGAAAGAATAGTCGTGCCAGTGGATAGCAGAAATAGGCCATGATGCAGAACCACTTGGGACCGTCAGATTAATTTTTCTGGACCGAGCCAGCCGGGAAAAAACCCTCGCGCCGACGGACGCATTTGTGAGGGAAAAAACCGGGTGTATATCCCCAATGGCGATTAGGCATCATGTAGGCATGGCAAGCACATCAAGGCAAACAGTGATAAAAAGCATTGATAATATGCACAGAAATAAAGGGTGGGAGGGCAGGGACACTGGTGAGACTCAAAACTGACTGAAGAAGTCAGGAAAAGAAGCGACAACAAAGAACACACCAGATGCCATATTTGCAACTGAAAAATATTTCGCGAGAAATCATTTCTCGCCTATCTCGCTGCGCTCGGCCGGCGAGAAATACAACGTCTTTCTTGTGACTGAAGAGTTCTAATTAACTGAGGAAAGAGCAATGGAACAAGTCTCGTTCCTTGGCACATGGTAGTTATAATGCCCATTTTTGCCTATCTTATGATTTCACAGTATTGCGTATGAAATTCATGCTAGATAAAGAAACCCAGAGCTTCGACAATCTCAGTTTGACCCAATATTGGAGGCATAAAAATATGTATGTATTTAACATACTCCATCTGTGTAGCATATTCAGCTCGCAGGCAGTGCATCCTGCTGTGACTCTAGTAGAAAGCTTCTCTACCTCGCATCGGTTTCATTCAGTAGAGAAAGATATCCTTTACATACTGAGATATCAAAGCATCTCCGGGAATCAGAGTCCTCGTGATGACAGTCGACGTTTTCTTCAGACCCTTCCCCATTAACATATTGTCTGCGAATAAATGAATTCTGTGTGTGTTGGGCCTCCACGCGTGCTACATTGTGCTAAAGACTAGCGTGTGTGATTTACCGGGTAACTGCGTATCGACTGCCTGTGTGAAATCACAGGAAGAGAGTGTTTCGAAGGCAAAAGAAAGTGTTGAGCGGTAGCTGCTTTGATGACCACTAGGCCATAGCTTAGTGGTAGAGCATTGGTTGACACAATATCTTCTTTCAAGTTCATCAAAATGAGTCAACATAAAGGAAATTTAAACTCGGATACTGAGCCAGTATTCTCAAGTGTTTCTTCTCTTTTTAGAAAAGAAGTTATTGGTCATAATCTACTGTGAACTTAAATCGGATACTGAGCCAATAAATAGAATGAAAGGAGAAGAAAACACATGAGAACAAGCTACGCAGCAACTCTCCACGTCTGTAAAAAGATGATAAGCAGTGGCTCAGTATCCGAGTTAAAATAGAAGAAATGACCTAATCACAATCACATACCTTTAAACCTATCAAGCTGGAAGTCTGTTGGTTTGGAAACTGGAAGTGTATGAGAGCTAGGTCTCAGGTTGTTGAATGTCTCAGTAACATGTCAGTTGTGTGCCCTGTTAACACACTTCCTGACTGTTTATTATCTTGTTACAGTCGCGGATATTTGCTTCATAACTCGTTTCACTGTGATTTCCATTTTCATCAAACATATGAACCGTGAGATGTTAGAACGTAAAATATTTGACAAGTTTTGAGAAAGACTAAAACGTTACTATACAACAATTATTACACATGGGACCAAGGGTAAATATAGACATAACATTTTAGCTTGGTGGTCAAACTTGAAAACAGCACAGCGCCTCTTCCAAGAAAAGGAAGTAGGATAGTCGACAAAATTCATTACAGATTTATCAAAAATGAACCATTCAGGAACGTTCAGCGCAATGACATTTTTAATGCATGGTAAATATAGAAACATGTTCGTGCTGTGTCGGAACTGAAATAGAAAACAAGGCATGCAACAGTGGATATCAACCGAAATACAATAATAATGATAGTGGTTTGGGTGTTACACATGTTGAAGGTAGCAAATAAGCAGTGACCTTTGCAAGGATATCAGATTGACCTGTAATCGGCAATGACGCTATTTGCGGATCCAAACGGACATGTAATGCTGGCATTTTGCATAATGTTTCGTGTGTTGGTATACGTGTGGTCTTCCTCGTGGTGTTTGGCATTGAAAGACGCATCGCCCACACTTGATCAGTTTCTCTCAGTGATGGATTCGTTCGTGACGTGTTAGGCTGGATTTCGTAGTGAAAGACCTTCCACATTCCCTACAAGAAAATGGTTTCTCTCCAGTATGGAAGGATTGATGAGCTGTGAGATTCAACATTCGCGTGAATGCCTTGCCACATTCTGTAAACTTGTAAGGTCTCTCCCCAGTGTGGATGCGTTGATGGTTAATGAGATGCGCGGACTGCCTGTATGACTTATCACATCGTTTACACTTGAAAGGCTTCTCTCCAGTATGTGTAAACTTATGAACTCTAAGGGCATAACTTTTGGAAAAACCTTGGTCACAATGATCACACTTAAACGGCCTCTTCCCTGTATGGATGCGTTCATGAGCAGTACAGCTGGATTTCTGACTGAATGATTTAGCGCAGTACGTACACAGAAAGGGTTTCTCTCCTGAGTGAACTCGACCATGACAGACCAGACTATATCGCTTGTTGAAAGTTTTATCACAAACCTTACACTTGAACGGTTTCTCTTCGGGGTGTGTACGTTCATGAGATATTAGACAGGATTGCGCAGAGAATGACTTATCGCAATGCTTACATTTCTGAGGCTCTTCTCCAGATTGTGAATGTGCACGATCACGAATATCATGCTGGCGATCAAGTGACACCCCGGTTTCCTTGATGAGCGAGGTATGATCCTGAGGAAAGTCATGTAGAAGTTGACTATCTTCCTCAGAACAGGACTCCGAGATGTGCTGATAGTTGAGCTTTTGACGATCGTGATGTTTGGCAGATACCCTTGGCGCTAGAGGAGATACTGGAACATGTCCGATGCTGTGATGGTCCACTTCGGCAGATTTGTTTGGGAAGTTGCCTTTTTCCGAGTTAATTGGTACGTGCTCGAGTCCGGCGTAGTGATCTGAAACTGAGACTGGATAGTTCACAGTTTGGTTACCGCTGTCTTGCGATCTTTCGTCTAAGTCCATTGCCGATATCATGGGATTCGAGCATGAGATTTCGACAGCTGTTGTTGACATGTCAATAGTGTGTGTATCTTCGTTCCTCTGGCACACTGGTCGAGAATCCCCGAACTGGTCTCTTATGCCCAGCGATGCATGATCTGACGGTAATTCGGCTGTAAATGATGGCGTTTTCCAAGGGCTGATTGAGGTATGCTGCTGTGCATAATAGGCAAAGGAGGCATCTGAGGTCGCTACTTGATTCCCACTAACGGCGTGTGCGTGGTGATGAGCTGTACATGTGTAAGGAGTACGAAAAGATTTTACATTCTGCGGGGGAGGACACGCAGCTGACCTTCTGCTGGTCCATATCACTAAAGGTGGAAGTGGTGAGAGTGCATCTGAGTCGACACTACTCTCCGAAGTCCAGTCACGATCATCCATATTTCACTGAATTCAACGATCCTTCCAAGCGCAATTTACTTGCCATGCAGGGCAACGTATACGACTTCAATACCAAAAATCCCTATAGAAGTAACAACTCGTCCTAGGAGGTAAATCTTGTAGAAGTTGAAAGTTGTGTTTCCCGAATAAGTAGCTGGAAACCCTGTATATTTGTCACGTTTTGAAGTTGACATCTATTTCTAGTCGCTTGCATTTTTATCTGACACATTTTTATCTTTTACATCTTGAGCTGAGAGATGGAAACACACATATACATACACACCCACACAAACAACCACCCACTCACATTCACACCAACACCCCCCCCCCCCCACACTCACTCACTATCTCTATTTCCTTATTTCTCTTCACCTCACCGCTTGATTTGGTGTTACCGGAGATGAGACATCTCCTTCTTGCGAACTCTGTCACACCTGACAAGAGGTGATGCAACCTGAGACACTGTGTTCTTAGAATCTTATATCAAAATGTCTGCTTTGAATAGATGCATTGTTTAAATCGTCTCTTATGATAATTATGATGTAGGTAGTACCGCCGGGTATATGTTACATAACCTATCAAAAAATGCCCAGTCATATGTATTGATAGCATGGTTTTGCTAAATCGTCACGTGATTGCTGTCGAAAACTTGATCGGAGCTAAATGTTAAGAAAGAAAAAAGTGAAATTAACATCGTGAAATTCGCACTATCTGCAAACCCCGCAATTAAAACACTAAATGTCATGTACGTTCCTTGCATCCCACCAGCTTGTGTGATTCAGAGGAAGCGAGAGATTCTAAGTAGGAGCAAAAAGTTGAACGCTCGGCCGATCGCTGCTTGGACGGCACCTAGTAGTAGAGTGCTTATTGGTAGGGTGTCGCTGAGTATACTCGATTGTCACAGGTTCGAGTCCTGCTGCTGAGCATAATTTTTCCCCTTTGAACCTTTTCCTCAAGGAAATGAACATGATAAATTGTTAAGAAATTAGAGGCCACATGCCACGTTCTGCTCCTTTCTCTCCGAAACTCAACATTTACAAGCCAGATATGAAAGAAAGAAAAAATCATCAGTCACACCACCGGAACTCGAACCAAGGACCTTGCTATTCGCGAGCAATGCTCTAACCAACTGAGCTACAGTATGACTCTTATCCACGCTGATCGTAAATCTATCATCCTTCGATCACTCTATATCTGGCTTCCATCATACTGGCAACTCATGCCAATCAAGAGGGCCCTCGGCCATTCGCTTGATATCATGGGGAGCGCATCAAACTATGTCCACTGCGAGCATATAACAATTGCAATTTCAAATTTGGACATCACGGAGAATTTCAAAGAATTTCAAAGTTTTAGGAAATTAGAGGCCACATGCCACGTACTGCACTTTTCTCTCCGAAACTCAACACTTGCAAGCCAGATACTAAAGAAAGAAAAAACCATCAGTCACACCACTGGGACACGAACTAGGCACCTTGCTATTCGCGAGCAATGATGATAGATTTACTATCACTGTGGATAAGAGTCATACTGTAGCTCATTGCTGGTGAATAGCAAGGTCCCTGGTTCGAGTGGTGGGGCATTGGGGGGCATGACCGATTGTCACAGGTTCGAGTCCAAATGATTATTGAGTTATTTTTTAGAACATTTTAAGAATTTTGAAAGGGACTAGAAAAGGACTATAATGATGCAAATGGGACGAAAGGTACATATAGGAAAAAGTATCACTCATATTATTTTAGCAACATGTGTGAACTTCAAAACAGCACAGCGTCTCTTCTAGGGAAAGGATCCTAACCCGGCATGCGTGCAAAAGAAAAAAGAAACACAACAAAGTACGGATTTTATCAAAAATGAGCCGCTTGTTCACCGAAACTGAGTTTTTTTATGAACATTGCATATGGACGTGCATTGAGTAACACGGGTAGCAACTGTACAATAATTATATCAACTTTAACACAATGACAATGATAATGATAATGTTTGTGGTGCTACAAATGTAGAAGTCAGCATGTAATCGGTGATTTTGCATGGAGTTCAGATTGGGCATCTTGCGTTTCAAAACGGACCTATAATAACTATCTCCCATTATCTTGAAAAGAAGACTGTTGTGTTATTGTGTTAGTGTTTGTATGGTCTTCTAGGTGTGTTTGTAATATTAAGAGAGCATGTCTGAGAAAACCAGAAGATATGTGCAAGTCGATCTCTCAGATTTCGCTCAAATTTTGCAGGTAGGTTTGCTTTGGGGTGTAGATCGACATTCCAAAGCCCGCACAAAATCTTTTGAAGAGAACCATGGAATTGGTATACCCCTCAATATTGGCCCAATATTGGCACGATTTATGGGTCTACAAACGAGCCACGGCACAGCGTACAAGAACAAGTTACGAACAAAACTCCATCAAGCCAACATTACCTCACCTTAGAAGAGTTCTTGGGGCAGCACCACTTAGCCACGCTAGCATCCCAGAAGACGAGGGCAATCATCCCTTGACGCCACAAATGATCGTCTTGAAAAAAACCAAATTACAAGCGCTGATAAAACAGCGAGCTACGTCCTCAATTAGCAAACACTATACACCAGCAGATAGTAAAACACCTCTTCTAGCACTGAGTACATGTCCCTCATCATCCTTTTTGGGTTTTCTTGAAATAAACAATTTTGAATTTTTCCACTCGACCATTGTTGTGAAACGACAGGTTCTCGAGAGTGAAAGGCCTTCTCGCTTGTGACATTGTGTTCGTTTCAATGCAGCTGTATGCCGACTCCGCCGTACCGCTGATGTTGCTGCATGGCATACGCTATATGCGTTGTGTGCGTTTTTGCTGTATACGCTGTTATGTCCAGTTTTATATGCTTATGTTTTGCATGTACGCTGTTTCTGCACGCTATAAATAGCTGGTGTTATTAGTGTTCATTTTTAATTATCAGATGAAGTGAAATATACTGTGTACAGGAAAAGAGTTGTCCTCGTGCCGTGTGGTCGTACGATCCTGACAATTTAGAGAATCTTGCAGGGTTCACAACATTTGGCGACCACGCCAGGATACGAAGCGAGCATGGCACAGGAACTATGGATCATTGAAGCCAGCTTTATCGCCAACGGAATTCGGTATGGATTTGAAGGCGATAGGTTGAGAGAATACGTGGAGAAGAGGCTCCGACAGAGCGAGGAGTTTGAAGAGCGCAGTGCTAGACGGCAAGAGTGTGCGCTCCGCGCAGAGTTTAACGAAAAGCTCAAGAAGATGGCGGAGCGCATCGCCGTCAATACATATTATGAGGAAGCAAAGCGAGATTTGCTTGCCTCGCCCGGAAGGACGCCGGACAAGGCGTGTAAGACTTTGCTTGCAGACAAGCAGCGGTCAGAAGAGTATTCGAAGCCAGTGGGAGGATCAGATCCGAGGCCCACTGGGTCGGTACAGTGCATGGCGACATCGGTCGGAGACGCTCAGAAGCAGCTGGAGTCTCGGCCGAACAAGTTGGAGGCGCAAGAGTTGGAGGCGCAAGAGTTGGAGGCGCAAGAGTTGGAGGCGCAAGAGTTGGAGGCGCAAGAGTTGGAGGCGCAAGTGTTGGAGGCGCAAGAGTTAGAGGCGCAAGACTTAGAAACGCAAGGCGTAGAAGCCGAGAAAATGAGAAGGGCGATACTACTGGTTAGCACGGAAGATGTAAGCGGCGAGACTGTGTGGAACACAGAGATCCGATGTGTGTCCTCGGATTCCGCGCCCGCCCCGGGTCGAAGCAGTGTACCGGTGACCATGTCGTGTGTGACAGCCCACATCGTCGAGCTTTATGACATTATGGGTTGTGTGTTGTTTGGTCCAGCGTCCGCCCCATGTCGAAGTGGATCGGTGGCAGTGTCGTGTGCAACAGCCCACAGCGGCAAGCTTCACAAAATCGAGTTGGCCGAATTGGTGGGCATTAGTGATATTCTACCATGGCCACCACCGCAGCAGCAGATAACGCGTAGTAAGCCCCAAATCGTGTGACTTGTGAGTTGTTGTACGGCGGTGAGAAGCCCTTTGGTGGGGAGAATGTTGTGAAACGACAGGTTCTCGAGAGTGAAAGGCCTTCTCGCTTGTGACATTGTGTTCGTTTCAATGCAGCTGTATGCCGACTCCGCCGTACCGCTGATGATTACGACGTAGTATACGCTACATGCGCTATGTGCGGTTTGCTGTGTGCGCTGTAGTTGTATGTTGTATGTGTATGCTTTTCTCATATACGCTGTCATTTTCACGCTATAACTACCTAGTGGTTTTAGTGTTAGTTATTCAGTTCATTCAGTTGTTCCATTCATTGTTTCATTGTTATTAGTCGATGGAAGTGAAAGATATTGTTGAGAATAAATAGTTGTCCTCGTGCCGTGTGGGGTCGTTCGTTCCTGACACTTTAGAGAACCAGGGGGTTCACAACAACCATTCTGAAATACGTCCAACCTCATACCTGCGCAGGAAAGCTCGCCCCTCCGCGACGTCTAGTCAACAATTTCTACTCCAACACCACTCCCAACGCTGAAGAACAAAGTGTATTGTTTACTCTGACAAGGAAAAGCAGTGGTGATCACTTGTCACTCCAAACGACAAGCTTCTCCTTGCGCCACCAACATTTTGCGGTGCAAAAGTTGATGCAAAAGTCCCTAATGGTCCGTTTCGAATAGCGCCTCAGGAACGATCGTGATCGCGTGCATTGTGTCGTGCACCAGAAAGAATTATTCTACGTCACGATCCACATGATTTCTTCACTCCTCTTGCAGTAAAATCCAAAAATTTTCAAAAAAATTCAGTCACTTTTGCATCAACTGTTGCACCGAAAAAAGTTGATGTCGCAAGGAGAAGTTTGTCGTTTGGAGTGACAAGTGATCACCGCTGCTTTTCCTTGTCAGAGTAAACAATACACTTTGTTCTGCAGCGTTGGGATTGGTGTTGGAGTAGAAATTGTTGACTAGACGTCGCGGAGGGGCGACCTTTCCTGCGCAGGTATGAGTTTGGACGTATTTCAGAATGGTCGAGTGGAAAAATTCAAAATTGTTTATTTCAAGAAAACCCAAAAAGGATGATGGGGGACATGTCCTCAGTGCTAGAAGAGGTGTTCTACTATCTGCCGGTGTAAAGTGTTTGCTAATTGAGGACGTAGCTCGCTGTTTTATCAGCGCTTGTAATTTGGCTATTTTCAAGACGATCATTTGTGGCGTCAAGGGATGATTGCCCTCGTCTTCTGGGATGCTAGCGTGGCTAAGTGGTGCTGCCCCAAGAACTCTTCTAAGGTGAGGTAATGTTGGCTTGATGGAGTTTTGTTCGTAGCTTGTTCTTGTACGCTGTGCCGTGGCTCGTTTGTAGACACATAAATCGTGCCAACATTGGGCCAATATTGAGGGGTATGCCAATTTCATGGTTCCCTTCAAAAGATTTTGCGCGGGCTCTGGAATGTCGACCTACACCCCAAAGCAAACCTACGTGCAAATTTGAGCGAAATCTGAGAGACCGATTTGCACATATCTTCTGGTTTTCTCAGACATGCTCTCTTAAAAGACTTTTGACAATCCTTGATCAGTTTCTCTCAGAGATGAATAATTTCATGAGCTGTTAAAGTGGATTTCCAAGAGAAAAACTTTCCACATACTTTACACTTGAATGGTTTCTCTCCAGTATGGACGCGTTGATGATCTGCGAGATGTGATGGTTGTCTAAATGTCTTTTTACATTCGTTACACTTGAATGGCTTCTCTCCAGTGTGTGTGCGTTTATGACGTCTAAGGGCGCGTTCAGACTGGCGTAAAAAACAAGCGGAATGGGAAAGTTGTCAAGGTGAATCGCTCACGTGACGTTCCCGCCAGCGGAAACACGGAAAAGGTTTCCCACCACTCTGCAGGCCAGTGGAATGCAGATTCCGGCGGCACGCGGGAGCACTTTTGATATCCTCTATCGTCTGCATTGATCTGACTGTGTGCATGCTTTTGAGTTTTTTGGAATTTCGACTTCTGCCAGCTCCGTGTTGTTACGTCTTCCATCATGCCGAAGTCTTTATTTGATGCTGCAATGGAGAGAGAGCTCATGGAGCTCTACGTTGTGATCTTTGCGGGATCTGCAGGCAAAACATTGACTGCAAATGAAAAGCACACTTTGATCGCAGAGCGGATGAATGCGAAAGGCAAATCCCTCGGCTGGGCCACACTGAATGCAACAAACATAGACAACAAGCTTGACGGATTGAGGAGGAAGGGGAAGAAGATGTACAAAACGTTCCGGAGTAAGACAAGGACCGGTGCTCCAGTCGAAGATGATTTTGACTTGAAGGTAATTCAATTGAAAGAGATGATAATTATAATAATTATTATTATGAAATGATACTTCACTCAGACCATAATACGATGTGCATTCAACTAATCGAAATCTCTTTGATGTGTAGAGTAATTCCAATCCAACATGCACCATTGCATTGTATCGTTGGGAACTGCAGATACTTTATATGCTGGCTCGAATGGGAGTATCGTATAAAATCACATGCCAACTTAAAATCTCCATTTGCCTGTGCATCTGTGCGTCTCTCTCTCTCTCTCTCTCTCTCTCTCTCTCTCTCTCTCTCTCTCTCTCTCTCTCTCTCTCTCACCCTCTCTCTCTCTCTCCTCCCATTTCCTCCACTGCACAGGCTGCATACAAAGAGTGGGGTAATTTCCAACTGTACCACTCGTTGTTTTTCAAAAACCAGTCGCTCGGTCCTGGAGGGAACAACGAGGACACTGTTTCCGTGAGCCCAGCTACGGACGGACCACCTGCATCCCCAACAGTGGCAACACTATCAGAAGAACCAACCGAGGCATCGACGACCAGTGTTGCTGGTGCCGCATCCGTCGCATCATCTCCCGTTAATCATTCTCGCCGCCGCCGCCGATCGTCGGACTCCGAGTCCGAGGTTGCTAGTCAGCTTGAGCCTGGCCGGAAGCCTGCCCGAAAAACAACCCGCAAGCGGGAGGATCATAATCCTTCTATGATAGATGCCGTTCTCGAATCGCAGGAGCGCCAGATACAAGCCGATCAGGAAAGAGCACGGCAGAACGAGGAGTTTCAGGAGCGCATGGAGGCACACCGACAAGAGAATGGGGATCGGCGAGAAAGAGAAAGAAGGGAAGAGGATGATCGGCGTGCCAGGGAGAGACGGGAGGAGGACGACCGACGTGAGCGAGAAAAGCGAGAGTATGATGAAAAGAAGACAAGGGAAGAGAGGGAGTACCAGGAGAAACGAGAAGAGGCCAGAGAAGCGAAAGCCGCCGAAGTGCGGATGGATGAGAAGACATTCAATGCCCAACTTCTCCAAAGCCTGTTGCGGAAGTAAGACGAACTCAATAGCTCCGTCATCTCTCCCGCCCCCCCCCCCCCCCCCCAATCTCTTGTCTCGCTCAGTGTACAAGTAGCATGTTATGTAGAAATTGATTCCATACATTCCCTCAAGCTCAACCAATTGTGTTCAATTGTGCATATGTACAAGCATGTTTTTTTTTAGTTTGATTTTCGAAATACGCGGAAGTAGTGCGTCATCTACTTTCAGCATTGGCCGTGATGATTGAATTATCATTCTGCAACTTCACTTTGTTGTGAAAATTAATCATCATGCATGAATGTGAAATTGAAAAAATACAATTGTCTGGGAATTGCATGCAGACAGTGTGCTCGAGGGATGATGCAGCTGTCATTGTGATTGCCTGCTCACTGTTGACTAGCTCAAAGTCATCCTCACACTATCATAAAGTTTGTGCAATGGTGTAGCGGACATCACCTCCACCCATCAGCTCGTGCACTGGCGCTTGTGGAAGCGGCGGACCAACACGGACATAGTTGCCTTCTTCCACGGTCCAAGTGGAATTGTATTCACAATTAGCACGCTGGCACACATTGTGCAGAGCAGCACAAACTAAGCTTACGTCCTTCATGAAGCCAGGGTCTCTGATATAGTTGTCGGTGAGAATGTGCCACCTGCCTTTCAGGAATCCGAATGCATTCTCGATCTTCTGACGCGTAGATGTCAGTGCACGGTTGAATCGTATGTGATGCGGCACTGTTGGCCGATCATAGCACTTGAGAAGCTGCTGTTCTAGGGGGAAAGCACTGTCGCCGATCAGGTACGGCTTGACCGTCACACCATCGAGGTCTTCCGCGTACTCGCTGAGCCACTCTCCTGAAGTAATCAGCCGGCGAAGTGAGCTTTCGCGGTACGTGAACGCGTCGCCAACACATCCAGCTCTGCCAACATCCACAAACGTAAACTGGCAACGGTGGTCACAAACGGCGAGCATAATAATTGCTATAAAGTTCTTATAGCACCAGTAGGTATCACCCCACAGGGCTGGCTTTTTGATGTGGACGAATGTGCCATCAATAGCTCCAGCGCACAGACGCAAGTTTGCCAGGTCTTCAAAGCCAGTCATGACTGTTTGCAGCTCGTTCCCAGAAGGGAACTTGATACATTTCGAGACCAGGGTGGTCTTCACCACTGCGATAGTGTCGTGAACGATTTGGTGGGCAGTAGATGCTCCTATGCAGTACACCTGTGCAAGCTGGTCAAATGTGAGGGCATGGGCCAGCCAATGCAATGTGATGGCAAACCTCTTCTCTGGTGCTACAGGTGAACGCAAATGGGTGACCTGGCATCGAAGGTGTTCTTGGACTTGTCCTAGCACGTACTGAAATGTGCGACAGTCAAACCGGTACGTTCTCAGGTATCTCTCATCCAGATAGTCGTCTGCCTCACCTGGAATGCGATAATTATCTGCCACTCTGTGCCACAGTTGCACTTTCTCCTCCCAAAATCCAGGACGACCTCGATGGATGGACCACCACCGCCTCTCTCTCCTACAAGCTGCCACCTCTTCTGCGGCAAGCAGTGGCAAAAGGACAGATTGCCTCCTCCAACGAGAGCAGCTGCCAGGCATAGGTGGCTGGATGTCACGAGGTAAACATCGCCTCCTTGTGTGCTGGGTTCCACCTGAAGACAATCTACACGACGCTGTTGTCGTTCTAGATCGCAGGCCGACAGGAGTATCTACATGATCACCTCGCCCTTGCAAGACCACCCAAGCACCAAACACTCCGGACATCGTATTCTTTCCGTCGACAAGCACAAGGAAAAGCACAATGATCCAGTATCTCAACAGACTGAATTAGTTTATTTTGATGTCCAACTCAACTTGAACTGTGAGTCAAAATCACATTTTTCCAATGTCGATTGATTATGTAAAAAAGCTTGTCAAAGTCTGTAAAAGTATGACATGTACTCGCCATTCCAGCGGGATACACGTGCAGTGTGACTGTGATTCCCGGGATTACGCTGCAGCATTCCGGCGGCTGTTCACGGTAGTCTGAACGCGCCCTAAGGCTGGAACTGTTGCAAAAACCTTGGTCACAATGATCAGACTTAAACGGCTTCTTCCCGGTATGGATGCGTTCATGAACAGTACAGCTTGATTTCTCACTGAATGATTTAGCACAGTACTTACACGAAAAGGGTTTTTCTCCTTAGTGAACTCGTCCATGACGAACCAGATGAGATCGCGTACTGAAGGTTTTATCACACACTTTACATTTGAAAGTTTCCTTTTCTGGCTGTACACATTCATGAGATGTTAGACGGGATTGAGTAGAAAATAATTTTTTACAATATTTACATTTATGCGGCTGTTCTCCAATTTGTGAATGTACGCAATCACCCATATCATGCTGGCGATCAAGTGACAACCCGGTTTACTGGCTGAGGGACGTATGATCTTGAGGAAAGTCAGCTAGAAATTGAGTGTCTTCAGCGGAATACATCGCCGATTTATGCTGTTTTTTTAGCTTTTGATGATCAGGATGTTTGCCATCCTCAGATACGCTACGCGGTCGGTGAGATATCGGAATATTTTGAAGGTCTACTTCGGAAGACGTAGTTGAGTAGTAAGTGTCTTCTTCCGAGTCATACTCTACGTGCCCGTGTCCTGTGTAGTGATCTAAAACTGAGATTGGATAGTTCACAGTTTGGTTACCCCTGTCTCGAGATCTTTGTTCAAGTCCCATTGCCGAAGTCATGTGAATCGTACGTGGATTATCGACAGCTGTTTCTGAAAGCTCCGTAGGGTTTGTTTCTTCCTTCCTTAGGCACTCTGGTCGAAGGTCCCTGTTAGGTCCGGCGGTGGAAGATCTAGCGGTAAATTGGTGGTAAATGATGGTATGTTCCAAGGACTGAATGAGTTATGCTGACTTGCATAATAGGCAAAGGAGGTTTCTGAGGTCGGTATTTCATTCCCACCAACGGGGTATACGTGGTGATGAGCTGTATAAGCGGTACCAGAAGTTGGTGTGTTCGGCGGTTGAGGACACGCAGTTGACCTTCTGCTGGTCCGTATCACTAAGGGTGGAAGGGGTAATAGTGCATCAGATTCGACAGCACCCTCCGAAATCCAGGCAAGATCATCCATGATTCACTTACTTCAAAAATCCTTCCAAGCGCAATTCTAATGCCATGTAGGTCAAAGTATCCTACTTCAATACCAATAATCCAAAGAGCAGGGACAGCTGGTCCTAGGAGGTAAGTATTATGATCAGTAACAACTGTGTTTCCCTAATATGTACATGAACAATCTGCTAATTTGTCACGTCTTTAAGTTGATATCTATTTCTTAGCCCTTACATTTAGCTTACACATTATGGTCTTTTCACATCATGAGCGCACGCGCCGAACCACACGCATACACACTCACACACACACCCATCCACACACCCAGACACCCACACAAACACACACTGAGATACACGGACAATCGCACACACACACAAACACGCTGTGACTGAAATGATCGAATTTCAGGACTGCAGAGGAGATTCTCTTTTAACTTTCTTCGATGTTAATTGCAGGGAAGTTCCTTAGCGTCAGCACAGACACAGCATTGCGACTCCAAGTATAGTCATCAACCGTATTTGTTCAGGGAATGAGATAAGCATAATCATACGGAATGGATGATCAGCTCCCCATGGAAATGTATCGTGTCATGTTCTGTCTTGCTTGTGACTTAAGAGTTCTAATTAACTGAGGAAAGAGCAATGGAACAAGTCTTGTTTCTTGGCACATGGTAGTTATAATGCACATTTAAGACTACCTTATGATTTCACAATATTGCTTAAGAAATTCATGCAAGATAAAGAAACCCAGATTTTCGACGATCAGGGTTTGTCCCGATATTGCAGGCATAAAAATATGAATGTATTGTTTTTACGTGTATTTACCATACTCCATCTGCGTAGCATATTCAGCTCGCAGGCAGTGCTTCCTGCTGTGACTCTAGTAGAAAGCTTCTCTACCCCGCATCGGTCTCATTCAGTAGAGAAAAATATGCTTTACATACCGAAATATCAAGTAGAGCATCGCCGGCCATAAGGGTCCTCGTGATGACAGTCGACATTTTTTTTAAACCCTTCCCCGTTAACATCTTTTCCTCGAATATATAAATTCTGTGTGTGTTGTGTCTCCCCGCGTACTACATAGTGCTAAAGACTAGCGTGTGTGGTTTACAGGGGTACTGCGTATCGCAAGCCTGTGTGAAATCACAGAAAGTGAGTGTTTCGAAGTCAAAAGAAAATGTTCTTCGGAAGCTGCTTTGATGATCACTATGTCATAGGTTAGTAGTAGAGCATTGTTTGACACAAGTGGCTCTTTTTTACATTTATTACTGGCTCAGTATCCGAGTAAAAATAAACGAAATCACCTTATCACAATCACATGACCTTGACCTTTCCAAGCTGGAAGGCTATTCGTTTGCGCAATGGAGGTGTGTGAGAGCTAGGTTTAAGGTCGTTGAATGTCTCAGTAAAGTAATTTTTTGCAGTGTCATCGCATTTTGTGACCGTTTATTATCATGTTACAGTCGTGTATGGTTGCTTCATAACTCGTTTCCGTGTGACATGAAATTTTAAGAAAAGAAATTAACAGTGAGATGTTACAACTTAAAAGATTTGACGAGTTTTGACAAAAACTTTACTACACCATAATTATTAAACAGAGGTCCAGGGTACATCTAGAAATACCATTTAAAGTTCGGGGGCGAACTTGAAAACAAAACAGCTTAGCGCCTATTAGAACGAAGGGATTCATACCCGGCATGCGTGCTCCCCTTCAGTAGGGCATCCGACATAAAAAAGGACCGATTTATCAAACATAAACCCTACAGGAACGTTCAGCGCAGTTGAGTTATGGTAAATATGGAAACATGTTCCAGCTGTGTAGGAACTGAAATGGATAACAGGGAATGTAAAAGTGAATATCAACTGGAATACAATGACAATGATAATGCTTTGGATGTTAATAGGTTGAAGTTAGCATGTAAGCATGGATTTTTGCATGGATATGAGATTTAGCTGTAATCGGCATTGAAACTAATTGCTAATCACAGCGGACCTGTAATTATAGCATTTTCCATAATCATGAAAACAAGCCGTTTCTTTATTTACTGTCTTGGTATTCGTATGGTCTTCTACATGGCTTTTTAGCGTTGCAAAACGCGTAGCAGGTATTTCATCAATTTTTCTTTCAAGGTTGGATTCTTTCATGACGTTTTAGACTGGATATCGTAGTGAAAGGCTTTCCACACTCCCTACACGAAAATGGTCTCTCTCTAGTATTGATGCGCTGATGATATGTGAGATTCGACATTCGCGGGAATGCCTTGCCACATTCTTTACACTTGTAAGGTCTATCTCCAGTATGAATGCGTTGATGATAGTTTGTGAGATGTGGGGTTTGGCTGAATGACTTGTCACATAGTTTACATTTGAATGGCTTCTCTCCAGTATGCGAACGTAAAGGAACTCTAAGGTTGGAACCGTCGTGAAAACCTTGGTCACAATGATCACACTTAAACGGCTTTTCCCCGGAATGCCTTCGCTCATGAACAGTAAGATTGGATTTCCAACTGAATGAGCACGGTCAGGGTTATTTTCCTGAGTGAACTATTTGCGAATCAAAGCGGACCTGTAATGATAGCATTTTCCATTATCATGAAAACAAGTCTTTTACTGCGCTGGTATTCGTATGGACTTCCAAGTGGTTTTTCGCAATGAAAGATTCTTCGCAGGTACTTGATCAGTTTCTATCAGGGATGGATTCGTTCATGACGTGTTAGGCTGGATTTCGTGGTGAAATACTTTCCACATTTCCTACACGAAAATGGTTTCGCTCCAGTATGGATGCGTTGATGATGTGTGAGATTCGATATTCGCGAGAATGCCTTGCCACATTCTGTACACTTGTAAGGTCTCTCTCCAGTGTGCATGCGTTGGTGATTTTTGAGATGCGCTAATTGTCTGTATGACTTGTCACATAAGTTACACTTGAATGGCTTCTCTCCAGTATGCGTACGTTTATGAACTCTAAGGTTGGACGTGTCGGAAAAGCCTTGGTCACAATGATCACACTTAAACGGCTTCTGCTCGTTATGGATACGTTCATGAACAGTGAGGTGGTATTTCACTCTGAATGATTTAGAGCAGTACTTGCACGTAAAGGGTTTCTCTCCTGAGTGAATTCTTCGATGAGAGACGAGGAGATATCGGCTATTGAAAGTTTTATCGCACACTTCACACTTAAACGGTTTCTCTTCTGGGTGTGGTCGTCCATGAGCTGTTACACCGGATGGAGGAGAAAATGACTTATCGCCACACTTACATTTATGCAGCTCTTCTCCAGAATGTGATTGTGGACGATCACGATAGTAATGCTGGCGATCAAGTGACATCCGGGTTTCCTTGCTGAGTGATGTGTGGTCTTGAGGAAAGTCAGCTCGAAGTCGACCATTCTCCACAGAACACGACTCCGACGTATACTGTTTGTTGAGAATTTGACGATCATGATGTTTGGCATCCTCAGAAGTGCTAACCGCTAGAGGAGATACTGCAACAGGTCTGATATTGTGAAGGTCCACTTCGGAGTGATTACTTGCATAATTGCCATCTTCCGAGTCATAATCCACATACCCGTGGCCCATGTAGTGGCCTGAAAACGGAACGGGATAGTTAACAATTTGGTCACTATTGCCTTGCGATGTTGGGCCAATGTCCATTGCTGATGTCATGGGAATAGAGCATGGGTTATCGACAGCTGCTTTTGAAGCATTATTAGCGCGCGTATCTTTGTTCCTTTCGAACTCTGGTCGAGGGTGCCTGAAGTTTTCTCCAGCAGATTCCACCCAAGGATAATCTTGAAGCACATTGGAGGTAGATGTTTGTGTATTCCAAGGGCTGAGTGAGGTATGCTGAAGTGTACCATATGCAAAGGAGGCTTCTGAGGTCAATACGTGATTAGCACTATCGGGATATGCGTGCGGAAGAGCAGGATGCGTCGTACCATGATATGATAAATTGGGCGGTGGAAGACACGCAGTTGACCTTCTGCTGGTCCATATAACTAAGGGTGGAAGTGGTGAGAGTGCATCAGAGTCGACACTGCCCTCCGAGGTCCAGTCACGATTATCCATATTTCACTTACTTCAACAATCCTTCCAATCGCAATTCTACTGCCATGCACGGTAAAGTATCCGACTTCAATACTAATAATCCAAAGAGCATAAACAACTCGTCCTAGGAGATAAGTATTGTAATCAGTAATAGCTATGTTTCCCGAATATGTACCTGAACACTGTACTTACTTGTCACGTCTTTAAGTTGATATCTACTTCTAGGCCCGTCATTAAGTGCCACCTTTTAAAAGATCTTTTCACGTCATAAGCCCCCCACGCGGAAAAAAACACACATACAAACGCCACACACACACTATGTCTTTTCCCAAGCCGAGACAAGCCATTCTTGCTGACTCTCCAACACCTTATAAGAGGTGAATCTACAACAAAATGTCTGCTATGAATAAATGCATGGCTTACAAAAGTACACACTTCAGGCTCTTTACGAACATCTTGAAAGTTTTTGAATTCACAAGTACATGTATACTTTCAAGGCTTCTCATCAGGTGAAATACAGGTAAGGGAAAAGGAACAGGTACAGTAAGGAGTTCTGACAAATATGAGCCGTCCATTGCTAGTTATTTGTTTGAGCATCCTGATTGTCGTACTCTGTATTCACATGATCGGTTTTCGATTGTGTCACGTGTACGCAGTGCTAGAATGCTGAATGTTGTGGAAGCCGTATACTTCCACACAAAGAAACCCAAACTTTGCAGGCAGAAGCAAATTAAATTCACACGTAGGCTGTTAGGCAGGTCGTCAAAATCTCATTAGTTATGTCCAGTGGTTGTCTCTTGTTGTCGAACTACATATCACGCTTATTGTGTTTTCTCGCACTTGCACCTTTGTGTCATTATTTCTATGTGTATAGTTCACGCATTTTTGCTATTTACTTTAGCTCTCCTCTTCTTTGCGCTGTTTTACCACCTCCTTACTGTACTTAATCCACTGTTCCTGTTCTTTTCCCTTGCCTGCATTTCTCCTGAAATACAGTCAATGAGAAGGCTTGAAAGCATACTTGTGAAACCAAAAACTTTCAAGATGTTCGGAAACAGCCTGAAGTGTGTCCTTTTTATCAGTATTATCGCATTTTTGTGTCAGAGAAAACTATTTAATTATAAAGGTGTATTGTGATATAGGTAGTGCCGGGAATATGTTATCTAATTCCACGTGCCACACTATGAATGCTTCCGTCGAGACCGACCTGTTTTAGAAAATAGACAGAACCGTGACCCACACGGAGGAGTTCTCATCTTATTTCGTGAAGGTCTCTGTACTTCCATTGATCAGCTACCGGATTTTCAGCAACCGAGCTTACCGAGCTTGGAAGCGCTAGCACTTCGGCTTACACTCGCTGAACATAAGCTTGTCTCACCTTCTGACCTGCCAACAACCCACCTAACATGAGCCTGTATCTACCGTACTCCTTCCCCGTCGACGGATGTATTTGTATTTGTATTTATATCATTATCTCATGGCACATCATGATGACGGCCAATAAAACTGAGACAAGGGTGAAAGCCAACCACAGCAGTAAAACAGATAAAAGAATACAAATAAGAGGCAAAGAAGGCAAAGGAGGAGACAAACCAGCAGGATATACATGAAACCTATAATTGAGCAGAGATTTTAGCAACAAAATTATCCATCGACGTGCTGGTCTTGGCCTGCGTTGGTAATGTTGCCCAAAACACATAGCCAGCAGATGACTTCTCGACTTTTCTCGACCGCCTCCAAATAGCCCTGCAATCCACTCAAAGGAAGCCCGAAGCCCTTGTGATATCAGGCGACTTCAACTGTAGGTATTCCGGCTGGTGCTCAACTGACCAAACGGATGCACAGGGTCTGAGTCTTGACAACCTCTTCTCATGCTATAATTCGACCCAATTGGTAACCTTTCCCACCCACCTCCGCTCGAATGGACTTGGCAGCTGTCTAGACTTTATCGCGAGCAACATCCCTAACCAACTCAACCACATTCAACACCTGGCTCCTCTTGGCGCATCAGACCATGCCGTCCTGCTGGCTGAGTTCTCCTCCTCAAAGTCTTCCCCCACAGCAGCCAGCACCTGTCGTAGCCCACCATCTACGCAAAAATACAATGTCCTGAGTGCCACGGATAACATGTGGAATGCCATGAATGTTTTTCTCGCAGATGTACCCTGGTCTCAGGTCCTTGCCTCCCACTGCATCGACACGGCTGTCTCCGCATTCACTGACATCCTTGAAGGTGCCTTGGACCTATATATAGGAAGATCCTCACCTCCTCGTCGGAAATCACGCCACAAACCCTGCCCCTGGATAACTCCATCACGGAAAACAGCTATTAAAGTCAAGAGCGATCTCTACAGCATCTACCGGAAATATCCATCCCCTACAAATTTCAACAAATACAGACACCAACGTAACTATGTAAAATGCCTTTCCAGATCCTGCCATCGCTGCTACATCCGCAACCTCCGTGCCACGATATCTCCCACAAACCCTCACCTCCCATCCCTCCCTGTGATTATTCGTCAACTGCGAAATCCTACCAGCGCCCGGGTCATACCTTCGAAGATGGTGGGCCCCAATGGTCGAACAAGCACCTCTCCGGCATCCATTGGTAACTTATTGAACCGCCACTTCGTCAGTGCTGGCTTACAGGTTGACCCCGATGCTCCTATTCCCACTATTTCATCCCTACCTCCACCAGCAACTACATTGCACTCCCTGATCATCACCTCATCGACTATTCACAAGTATATTGCAAGACTGCCTCTGAACAAATCCCCCGGAGCTGATAGGATCACCAATGAGATCCTCAGGAAACTGAGCTACTCAATTGCCCGCCCACTCTCCATTCTTTTTAACCTTTCCCTCTCCTCCGGCACATTCCCGTCACGATGGAAGTCAGCCACTGTCATTCCAGTGTACAAAAATAAAGGCGACAAGAACAACCCGTCTAATTACCGACCAATCTCCCTCCTGCGTCTCCAAGCTGCTAGAGAGAAGAGTGTACGACCGCTTGTACGATCATATCTCCCCTCTTCTTCACCCCACACAATCTGGCTTCCACCGTAAGGACAACACATCCCTGCAATTGTCCTGCATAATCCAAGACCTCTGCTCCCTAAAAGACCAGCGGCAGGTCTCCTGCATCTGTTTCTTCGACCTCTCCAAGGCCTTCGACACCGTGTGGCACAAGGGCCTGACCACCAAACTTCGTGCCCATGGTGTCTCCAGCTCCCTACTCGCCTGGATAACTAGCTACCTCTTGGACCGAAATCAGTGCGTCACAGTATATGGAACTTTATCTGACCCCGAGTCTGTGACATCCGGAGTGCCCAAGGGCTCCATTTTAGGTCCCCTGCTCTTCCTCACATACGTTAATGACCTCCCCTATTCAATTCCCAATATTTCTTTGTTTGCAGATGATACCACTGTCCTTGCTTCCTCCCCATCTCACACCACCCTGTACCCCAAAGTTCAGACCTGTATCAACGACATTGTTCACTGGATGAGCACTTGGCACCTTAAGCCAAATGTGACCAAAACCGAGCTCCTCCTTTTTCCCCCTCCCACAGATCCAGTGCCCATCTTCCACTTTCCCCATGATCCCGGTCACCCTATGTCTGTAGCGCCCCACCATAAACACCTTGGCATTGTCATAGATTCCGCCCTCTCCTGGTCTCACCATGCTGATCATGTGTCGTCCAAAGTATGCCGATCTGTCGGCATAATGTCAAGTCACTTGTCCCATTTGCCCCAAAATTGCCGGATTAATTTTTATAAATCATACATTCTTCCCCTCTTCACGTACGGCTTCCCTGCCTGGTCCACCATTAACAAAACCCACATAGGTAAATTAGAAGTTCTCCATCGCCGTATACTGCGCATCATATTTCGTACTGATCGTTATATCACAAATCTAGACTTTTATGCTGCTGCATCCACTACCACTCTGCAACATTACCTTGATGCTTCCAAGTGCACCCTGGCACATTCAATTTTACTTGACCAGCACCCTGCTCATTTACAGTCCCTTAATTGGTTCAATTCAGTAGGCACCACCCGAAGCTGCCTTCGTCTCCCCCTAGCTAGGTCTACCCTATTCGTAAATTCCCCTTTCTTTTCCTCCTACTCCACGTGGCTCCAACTGCCTCCCAGTGTTAGACAAGCTCCAGATATGCCCAAATTCCGTACCCTCGTCAGACAGCACTTCAGTATCTCCCAGTAAACAAAGTCACAGTCACCACTTCCGCTGCATAGCTCGCTGAGCATCCCATTGCTTTTTAAGTTGCTAATCCCTTCCCACTTTGTGTACGTGCTCTTCATTTTCTTTTTTTCTCTTCTTCGGCGGTTCGTCTCACCCTGTCCTCAATTCAATTGGCTGTCTTGACATGCCACGAGGTGCAGAAATAAATAAATAAAGATAAATAAATAAAATAAATCTATTGCACAATGCCCAATTCTAAGCACTGATAGAGTGCTCTTGCTACCTCGTAAAGTTTAATCCGTTTCCAATTTCGGTGGCCCTAAATGCTAAAAAATATATAAGCTAAATGAACATCTTGAGTTTCGCACTTTGTACAAACACCATAATTAACGCACTGAACGTCATGAACGTTCCTTGAATCCCACAAGCGTATGGATTCATAGGAAGCGAGAATGTCTAAGTCTGCGGAACCTTCTGAACAGTTCCTGCTTGGACGACCACAAGTGTTAGAGTGGTTAATGGTAAGGCATCGCTGGGCATAAGCGAGCGTCACATGTACGAGTCCTGTTAGTGAAAGTAATATTATTCCATTCGCACATTTTCCTCAAGCAAATGAATATTGTGAAGAAGAGGTTGTTGCGACTTCGGCGATAGTTCGGGAAGTGTGTGTTGCTCCCTGCATGGGAGCTCGTGGTTTTCCTGCCGACTTGAATGTAGGTAGCAACTCACATTTCCCCAATGAATATTGAGATTTTGAATAATATAAAAATTCTTTAACCCTTAGCGTTAAAATTCGATTAACTCGTTGTTGTCCTGCCATATCTGCGTCTATTATACTTCGAAGTACTCTTTATTGCACTCATAGAATATTGAGATATAACTTCTTTAGAAGATTTTAAAAGAATTTTGACATGGACTAGAATGGGACTTTACGACGATACAAAGGGGGAAAAAGTACACAAAGCAACCAAATACTTCACATATAGAGCATTAAATGCGAATTTCAAAACAGCACAGCATCTCTTTTAGGGAAAGGAACCATACCAGGTATGAGCTGGGAAAAATATTGATTGCCGAAAACGTATTGACTTTATCAAATATCAGCCGCATGTTTAGCGCAGCTGAGTTTATTTATATGAGTACAAGTAGTAGATACAGCAATACGTGTATGAAGTGCATTGAGTAACACGGTTAGAAACTGTACAATAATATCAATTTTAAACAATGATCACGATAATGTTTGTGATGCTACAAATGTAGATAACCAGCAAACAAGCAATGACTTTTGCATGGAGTTCAGATTGGGAAACTGGTACTGCAAAACGGACCTATAATGAACATTTTCCATAACCTTGCAAAAACGCAATCTTTTGATGGTGTTACTATAATTTTGTATTGTCCTCCAACTGTTTCATTCCAATTGATAGACTTGTCACATTCGCTGATCAGTTTCTCTCAGGGATGGATTCTTTCATGCACTGTTAGATTGGATTTCCACGAGAACGAATTTCCACATATTTTACACTTGAACGGTTTCACTCCAGTATGGATGCGTTGATGATCTCTGAGATGTGTTTGTCGTCTGAATGCCTTATTACATTCTTTACACTGGAAAGGCTTCTCTCCTGTATGTGTATGTTTATGACTTTTAAGGCTGGAACGGTCGCAAAAACTTTGGTCACAATGATCACACTTAAACGGCTTCTCCCCGTTATGGACAAATTCGTGACGAGTGAGGCTGAATCTCGTACTGAACGATCTAGGGCAGTACTTGCACGTAAAGGGTTTCTCCCCTGAGTGAACTCGTCCATGACAGACCAGATGACTTCGATAGTTAAAGGTGTTATCGCACACTTCACACTTGAAAGATTTCTCTTCTGGGTGTGTACGTTCATGAGATGTTAGACGAGATTGCGTAGAAAACGATTGATCGCAATGCTTACATTTATGAGGGTCTTCTCCAGAATGTGCATGTTCACGATCACACATATCATGCTGCCGATCACGTGACACACCGGGTTCCTCGCTGAGCGACGAATGATGTGGATAAAAGTCATCTAAGTGTTGACTATCTGTCTCAGAACACAACTCGGAGGTATGCTGATTGTCGAGCGTTTGACAATCGTGATGTTTGGCAACCTCAGATACGCTAAGCGCTTGGGGGGATACTAAAACTTGTCCAATGCTGTGAAGGTCCAATACGGGAGACGTGTTCGAGTAATCGCCACATTTCGAGTAATATTCTACTTGCCCGTGTCCTGTGTAATGATCTGAAACTGAGATAGGATAGTTAACAGTTTGGTTACCGCTGTTTTGCGATCGTTGCTCAATGTCCATTGCCGATGTCATGGGAATCGAACATGGATTTTCGACAGCTGTTGCTGAAAGCTCAGTAGGGTTTGTATCTTTTTTCCTCTGACACTCCGGTCGAGGGTCCATGAACTTGTATGTTAGGTCCGGCGGTGGATAACATGGAGGTAAATTGGTGGTGACTGATGGTATGTTGCAAGGACTGAATGAGATATGCTGAATTGCATAATAGACAAAGGAGGCTTCTGTAGTCTCTACTTGATTCCCACCAACGGCGTCTACGTGGTGATGAGCTGTATAGGGTGTGCCGAGATGTTGTGTATCCGGCCATGGAGGACACGCAGTTGACCTTCTGCTGGTCCATATCACTAAGGGTGGAAGTGGTGAGAGGGCATCAGAGTCGACACTCCTCTCCGAAGTCCAGTCACGATCATCCATGATTCAATGACTTCAACAATCCTTCCAAGCACAATTCTACTGCAATTCAAGGCAAAGTATCCGACTTCAATACCAATGATCCAAAGAGCAGGAACAACTTGTCCTAGGAGGTAAGTATTGTTATCAGTAGTAGGTGTGTTTTTTTAATATTAACGATCTGCTATTTTGTCACACTTTAAGTTGATATCTGTTTCCAAGCTCTTACATTTGACTAACACATTAGAATCTTTTCACTTCTCGAAATCACGCGCGGGAGCATACACATACACATAAACCCACACACACACACACTATCTCTATTGCCATACTCCTCCTCACCTTAAAGCTTGATTTGACATCACGCAAGCTGAGACATCACCTTCAAGCTGGCTCTGCAACACCCGACAAGAGGTGATGCGAGTTGAGACGCTTTGTTTTTGGAATGTAACAACAAAGTGTCTGCTATGAATGCGTGCACGATTGTTATCGTCTCTTGTTAGAATATAGGCAGTGCCGTGTATATTGTGCCTAATCTATTATACAATACCCAGTTCTAAGAACTGATACGATGCTCTTTCTGCCTCGTGTCGTGAGAACTGTTGACAATATTGGTGGAGCTAAATGATAAAAACTGACATGAAGGAACTGAATATCGTGAGTTTCGCACTGTGTAAACACGCCACAATTAAAACTGTTAGGTGCCTTCTCCCCATACCTTTTCTAGCTGGCCTGCATTCACTTGCGTACTCACCTTTTGTCTCCTTTTGTGCCGTTGGCCTGGGCAGCTACTTGCGTGCCCATATTTGCCATAGCTACCAAGGCCCTTTATCTTGCCGTTCAGACTTGATCTCCTTCTCTCTCTTTTCTCACTCTTCAATAATCACCATGTAGTCGTTTCGTTCGTCTTGGTCTTTTGTCCCGTCTCTAATAAATGTCGTTCCACCAACCTACCTGTTCTCGTCGTTATGTCTGGTTAATGTGTCGTCAGTTGTCCTTTTTCGTATTCAACAAAACACTAAATGTCATGTAAGAAAAACGCCATGTACATGTTCGTTCCTTGCATCCCACCAGTTTGTGTGGATTCACAGGACGAGAGAGTTTTATGTGTGATAGAAATGTTGCACGGTCGCAGCTTGGATGACCGCAAGTGATAAAATCCTCAGTGGTAGATCATCGCTTGGCATAAGCAATTTTCACAAGTTCGATTTATGCTTGTGAGAGTCATTTTTTTCCCCTTTGCACATTTCCCAATGAACATTGAGTTAATACCACTTAAAGAGTATTGACAGAAACTAGAAAATGAATATACAGCGATTCAAATGGGACCAAAGGTAAGTATAGGAGTAAATTACCACGCATATTTAGCATCATGTGCGAACTTAAAAACAGCAAAGCGTCTCTTTTAGGGAAAGAATCCATACCCGGCATACGTGCACAAGAATAATGATACACGAAAAGTACTAATTGTATCCTAAGTGGGCGACACGTTCAGCGCAATTGAGTTTTTTTATGAATGTTAGATTTGACAATACGCGTAAGAAGTGCACTGAGTAACATGGTTAGAAACTATACAATAATTATCAACTCTAAAACAATGATAACGATATTATTTGTGCAAATAATCTACGTGGAGATAAGAGTTTAATAATAGCTATGAATAGTATGAATGCCGCAGACATCACCACGCAACATGACAATTTGTTCAAAGTTTGGTTTTGTGTGTTTCCAAAATCGATTTCAAGCCCCGATCATCAGTGGATTACAGAATTAACGTGATCAAGGAAAAACAAAGGTTAAAAATCCAAAGCAGTGTGACACATGACGCGTAAGTATTACAAAAAGTGAGAACTTAGATAAAGAGTAAGCGGGCATGAACAGTGCAGAAACAACTCATGAACACGGAGTGGAAACTCACGAAAATACCCCAAGTGCTACAACATGTTCTTTTTGCTAACACAAATCGGGCTTATCCGTACGAAAACAAACACCTTCAAGGACCTTCAACTGCGGGACATTACGGGCACGACACAGTACAGAGAAGTGGGAATCATCATACCCTTTCAAACAATCGGAACGAGATAACAAATGCAAGTACACAGCTGACTTCTTACGAATTTCACCTTCATCAGCTCCAACACCTTCCCTGCCACCTGACTCCTCTTCGTCCGTTTCATCACCATCACCATAAGCCGTCTAATCGTCATCCACCTCGTCGTCATCCTCCTCGTCGACTGGCCTGAGTAGATAGTTGCGCGAATATATTTGCCATAGCTTCCCAGGTCCATTATCTAACATTCGCCCTGAATCGATTTTTTGATCTCTCTCCCTTCCAGAATGTAGTCGTTTCCGGTTCGTCTTTGTCCCAGCCTCTTCGTCTCTCTCTAGTAAAATGTCTTCCCACATACCCGTGCTCCTTGTCCGTACTGCCTTGGGAGTATGAACCCTTTAGGAGCTCAACACCCTTTACACATCAAACAAATGAAAAAACGCGATAGTATCAGAACTTAGAAGATTTGGCGAGTTTTCAGAAAGACTAAAACGTTAATTGTAACATGGAAATTGTGGGCACAAGTCACTCGATCGAGTCCAACTACTCACCACCTGAGTACTGAAACGTTACTATACAAAATAATACATGAGACCATTGAGGCTTCGTGTACGAACTTGAGAACAGCACAGCGCCTCTTCCAGCGAAAAGATCCATACTCGGTAGCCGTGCTCCAGAAGTAGGATGTCCGACATAAAACAGGACTGATTTTTCAAAAATGAACTGTACAGGAACGTTCTGTGCAATTGAGTTTTTAATGAATGAATGGTAGATATGGAAACATGTTCATTTCGATATCATTATGATTGTATAACAGTATTATCCATGCTGTGACTGCTGAAACATGAAACATGTAGGAACTGGAATACAATGATAATGATAACGTTTGTATGTTACTTTTAAAATTATGTTGCAGCTAGCATGTAAGCAGTGAGTGACAGTGGCATGGATATCAGATTCGGGTATAAACGACAATTACGTTACATGCGTTTCAAAACGGACCTACAATTAGCGTTTTCCATCATCTTCGAAACAAGCGTGATGTTTTATGATGTGTGTATTTACATGGTCTTCCCGTGCTTTTTTCACATTGAAAGACTTATCACGAGCGCTGCCATTGATCAGTTTCTATCAAGGATGGATTCGTTCATGACGTGTTAGGTTGAATTTCTTTGTGAAAGACTTTCCACATTCCCCACAAGAAAATGGTTTCTCTCCAGTGTGGATGCGTTCATGGTTAATGAGATGTGAGGATTGCCTGTATGACTTGTCACATCGTTTAAACTTGAAAGGTTTCTATCCAGTATGTGTACGCTTATGAACCCTAAGGTCAGAACTTTTGGAAAAACCTTGGTCACACTGATCACATTTAAACGGCCTCTTCCCTGTATGGATGCGTTCATGAACAGTACAGGTGGATTTCTCACTGAATGATTTAGCGCAGTACGTGCACGGAAAGGGTTTCTCTCCTGAGTGAACTCGACCATGACAGACCAGACTATATCGCTTGCTGAAGGTGTTATCACACACCTTACACTTGAAGCCTTTCTCTTCTGGACATGTAAGTTCATGAGATGTTAGACGGGATTGAGCAGAGAATGACTTCTCGCAATGCTTACATTTATGAGGCTCTTCTCCAGATTGTGAATGTGCACGATCACGAATATCATGCTGGTGATCAAGTGACTCCCCAGTTTCCTTGAGGAGCATCGTTTGATCTTGGGGAAAGTTAGGTAGAAGTTGACTATCTTCCTCAGAACACGACTCCGAGGTATGGTGAAAGTTGAGCTTTGGACGATCCTGATTTTTGGCATCTTCAGATACCCTTGGCGCTAGAGAAGATACTGGATCATGGCCGATACTGTGATGGTCCACTTCGAGAGACGTGTTTGGGTAGTTGCCTTTTTAGTTCACAGTTTGGCTACCGCTGTCTTGCGATCTTTGGTCTAAGTCCATTGCCGATATCATGGGATTTGAGCATGAGATTTCGACAGATGTTGTTGACATGTCAATAGTGTGTGTATCTTCGTTCCTCTGGCACACTGGGCGAAAGTCCCTGAACTGGTCTGTTAAGTCCAGCGGTGTATGATGTGATGGTAATTCGTCTGTAACTTTTGGTGCACTCGATTGAAGTATGTTGCTGTGCATAATAGGCAAAGGAGGCATCTGAGGTCGCCACTTGATTCCCACTAACGGCGTATGCGTGGTGATGAGCTGTATAAGGAGTACGAAAGATGGTACATTCTGCGGGGGAGGACACGCAGTTGACCTTCTGCTGGTCCATATAACTAAGGGTGAAAGTGGTGAGAGTGCATGAGAGTGGACACTACCCTCTGATGTCCAGTCACGATCATCCATATTTCACTGAATTCAAAGATTCTTCCAAACGCAAATTACCTGTTATGCAGGACGACGTATACGGCTTCAAAACCAATAATCCCTATAGCAGTCCCAACGCGTACTAGAAGGTAAATATTGTAGACATTGGAAGCTGTGTTTCCCGAATAAGTAGCTGGAAACCCTGTAAATTTGTCACGTTTTGAAGTGGACATATATTTCAAGTCGCTTGCATTTTAACTAACACTCAGTTTTGATCTTTGCACAGTTAGAGCTGAGGGACGGAAACGCACATATACGTACGCACTCACACTAACAAAAAACCACACACTCATACTCACACCAACACTTCCCCCCCCCCCCCTCCCCCACGCACAGTCACACCAACACCCCCCCCCCCCCTCCTCTCATACACTCGCTATCTCTATTTCCATATTTCTCTTCACCTTACAGCTTGATTTGACATTCCCCGAGATGAGATATCCCCTTCTTGTGGACTCTGTCACACATGACAAGAGGTGATGGAACCTGAGAAACTTTGTTCTTAGAATCTTCTACCAAATTGTCTGCTTTGAATAGATGCATGGTTTATATCGTCTCTTGTGATATGATATACTTCGAAGTACGTAGTACCGGGTATATGTTACATGATTTAACCAAAAATGCCCAGTTATAAGTATTGATAGCATGCTTTTGCTACATCGTCACGTGATTGCTGTTGAAAACTTGAACAGAGCTAAATGTTGAGAAAGAAAAAAGCGAAATGAACATCGTGAAATTCGCACTATCTACAAACCCCACACTTAAAACACTAAATCTCATGCACGTTCCTTGCATCCAGCTAGCTTGTGTGATTCGGAGGAAGCGAGAGTTTCTAAGTCGGAGGAAAACGTTGAATGGTCGCTGCTTGGACGGCAGGTAGTGGTAGAGTGCATATTGGTAGGATTTCGCTGAGTATACAAGTACTTGATTGTCACAGGTTTTAGTACTGCTAGTCAGCGTCATTTTCATTTTCCCCTTTGCACCTTTCCCTCAAGCATATGAACATTGAGATAAATTTTGTTAGAAGATTCTAAGAGGTTTTTAACGAATTAGAACGTCATTGCAAAACACTACACAAGGCACCAAAGATACGTAAAGGAACAAACTAGCAAACTTCACTTCTCAACTCCAGCTAAACTCTTCCCAACTCCAAAAATTACAAAAGGAACAAACTACATCATTTATGTAGCATCATGTGCGAACTTCAAAACAGGACAATCATGGTATCGTCTAGGGAAATGATCCATAACCGGCATGCGTGCACTTGAATAAAGATGCGCGAACAATCACTGATTTTATAAAATGAGCCGCAAGTTCAGCACAACCGAGTGTTTTTATGAATAGGAGATATAGCCAATACGTGTAAGAAGTGCAGTGAGTAACATGGTTAGAAACTGTACAATAATATCGACTCTAAAAGAATGATAACGAATCGTTTGTGATGGTACAAATGTAGATGTCAGAATTAAAGCAATGACTTTTGCATGGAGTTCAGATCTGGTTACTTGCATTTCAAAACGATTCAAAATTGAACATTTTCCATAACCTTCCAAAGAAGTATTTGATTTAATGGTGCTAGTATTTGCATAATCTGCCCAGTGTTTTTCTCTCATTGGACGGCTTGCCACAATTACTGATCAGTTTCTCTCAGGAATGTATTCTTTCATGCGCTGATAGATTGGATTTACAAGTGAAAGACTTTCCACATGCTTTACACATGAATGGTTTCTCTGCGGTATGGACGCGTTGATGATCTGTGAGGGATGAATTATGCCTGAAATCCTTGCCACATAATTTACACTTGAATGGCTTCTCTCCTGTATGCGTCCGTTTATGAACTCTAAGGTTGGAAATGTCGGAAAAACTTTGATGACAATGATCACAATTAAACGGCTTCTCCCCGGTGTGGACACGTTCATGGCGAGTGAGGCTGAATTTGGTACTGAACGATCTAGGGCAGTACTTGCAGGTAAAGGGTTTCTGCCCTGAGTGAATTCGTCCATGACAGACAAGATCATATCGCCGATTGAAGGTTTTATCGCACACTTCACACTTGAACGGTTTTTCTTCTGGGTGTGTACGTATCATGAGATGTTAGACGGGATTGAGTAGAAAATGATTTGTAGCGATACTTACATTTATGCGGCTGTTCTCCAGAATGTGAATGTGCACGGTCATACATATCATGCTGGCGATCAAATGGCACCCCAGTTTCCTTGCTGAGCGACGTATGATACTGAGAAAAGTCAGGTAAAAGTTGACTATCTTCCTCAGAACACGACTCGGAGGTATACTGTGTGTTGTGAGTTCGACGATCGTCATGTTTGGCATCCTCAGATACGCTCTGCACTCTACAAGATACTTGAACGTGTCTGATATTGCGTAGGTCCAGATCGGAAGACGTGTTTGAGTAATCGCCTTCTTCCGAGCCACACGCTACGCTCCCGTAACCTGCGCAGTGATTTGAAACTGGGATAGGATAGTACACAGTTTGGTTACCTCTTTCTTGCGATCTTTGGTCAATGTCTACTGTCGAGGTGATGGCATTCGAGCTTGGATTTTCGACAGCTGTTGCTGAAAATACAGTGGGGTTTCTATATTCCTTCCTTTGGCACTCACGTTGAGTGTCCCTGGACTGGTCTGCTATGTCCAGAGGTGGATGATCCGGCAGAAACTTAAGGGTAACAGATGGCATATTCCAAGTCCTGGATGAGATCTCCTGAACTGCAGCATAGGCAAAGGAGGCTTCTGAGGTCACTACTTGATTCCCACTAATCGGGTATGGGTGGTGATTAGCTATATAAGTCGTACCATAATTTGTTACATTTAAAGATGGAGCGCACGCAGTCGACCTTCTGCTGGTCCATATCACTAAAGGTGGAAGTGGTGAGAGTCCATTAGAGTCCACACTACCCTCCGAAGTCCAGTCTCGATTATGATTCATGATTCACTTATTTCAGCAATCCTTCGAAGCGCAATTCACGTACCAAAGTCTCAAAAGTACCAAAGTCTCAAAGTACCAAAGTATCCGACTTCAATACCAATTATCCAAAGACCAGGAACCACTCGTCCTAGTAGGTAAGTATTGTAATTAGTAGCAGTTGTGTTTCTCTAATATGTACATAAGCAATCTGCAAATTTGTCATGTCTTAAAGTTGTGATCTATTTCGAAGCCCTTACATTTAACTGACACATTATGTTCTTTTCACATTTTGAGCTCACGCGCGAAAACACGCACATACACACTCACACAAACAAACACTCGCCCCACAACCTTACACACACACGCGCACAATGTCTCTTATTCCATATTTAACCTCACATGTAATCACCCAAGCTGAGAAATACCCTTCATACTGGTTCTGCAACACCTGACAAGAGGTGATGCAAGCTGAGACACATCGGTGTTAGACTCCTAAAACAAAGATTCAGGTATGAATAGATGCTTAATTTCTATTGCCTATTTCCATATGATATAGATAGGTGCAAGGGATATAATTCTATCATCTATTGTACCATACGAGACCACAGGTCGGCGGATATGCTGCTGTTTCACCACCACAGTTGTAACTGAAGCCGCCTGCATGATACAGTATTCTGTTCTCGAGGTTCAAGGTTTCTTGTAAAACAAAATTCCCAGCTCTATGCACTGATTGAGTGCTCTTGCTATCTCATCACGTTATTACCTTTGAAGGAGTTTTGGTGGAGCTAAATGATACGGAATGATAATATATTAAAGGGAACTGATCATCGTGAATTTCGCACTAAGTAAAAACAACACAGATAAAACATTAAACGTCATGTATGTTCCTTGACCAACTTGGAGGATTCGCAGGAGGCAAAGGGAAATGTTGAACGGTCCCTGCTTAGACGACCACTAGTGGTAGAGTGCTTAGTGGTAGAGCATATCAGGGCAAACAAATTGTCACATGTTCCATTCTTCGTAATGAGTGTCACTTTCTGTTGTTTGCACATTCCCACAAGCAAATAGACACTGAGATATTATTTTGTTAGAAGATTTCATGAGTTTTAACAGGGACTATAACGATACAAATGGGAACGAATGTACGTACAGGCACAAAGTACTTCACATATTTAGCATCAGGTGCGAATTTCAAAACAGAGCCACGTTTCTTCAAGGGAAAGCATCCATACGAGGTGGGTGTGCATAAGAATAAAGATGCGCGAAAAGGTACTGATTTAATCAAATATGAGCCGCATGTTCAGCGCCACTGTGCTATTTTTAGGAAAAGTAGATATGGAAATACGTGTAAGAAGTGCATTAAATAACAGAGTTAGAAACTGGACAATAAAATTATCAACTTTAAAACAATGATAATGTTCGTGATACTACAAATTTAGAAGTCAGCATGTAAGCAGTGACTTTTGCATAGAGTTCAGATGGGGCTACTTTCATTTCAAAACGATTCTATCATGAACATTTTCCATAACGTTGCAAAGAAGCATTTTGTGTGGTGTTCGTGTTTACTTGGTTTTATACGTGTTTTTTTTCATTGAAAGACTTTTCACAATCGTTGATCAGTTGTTTTCAGGGATGCAACCTTTCATGTACTGTTAAATTGGATTTCTGAGAGAAAGACTTTCCACAAATTTTACACTTGAATGGTTTCTCGCCAGTATGGATGCGTTGATGATCTGTGAGATGCACCTTTTGCCTGTATGACTTGCCACATAGGTTACACTTAAATGGCTTCTCTCCAGTATGTGTACGTTTATGAACTCTAAGGTAAGAAATTTGGGAAAAGCTTTGGTCACAAAGATCACACTTAAACGGTTTCTCCTCGTTATGGATACGTTGATGAACAGTGAGGTGGTGTTTCACCCTGAATGATTTAGGGCAGTACTTGCACCTAAAGGGTTTCTCTCCTGAGTGAATTCGTCCATGAGAAACCAGTTGATATCTCCACGTGAAGGATTTATCGCACACTTCACACTTGAACGGTTTATCTTCTGTGTGTGTACGCTCATGCCATGCTAGACCGGATTGAGTAGAAAATGATTTATCGCAATACTTACATTTACGCAGCTCTTCTCCAGTACGTGAATGTGCCCAATCACCATCATGCTGGGGATCAAGTGGCACCCTTGTTTCCTTGTTGAGTGACGTATGGTCTTGAGGAAAGTTAGCTAGAAGTCGACTATCTTCCTCAGAACAAGACTCCGAAGTATGCTGTTTATTGAGCATTTGTCGATCATGATGTTTGACATCCTCAGATACGCTACGTGCTAGAGGAGATACTGCAACATGTCCGATGTTGGGAAGGTCAATATCGGAGGGCCTGCTTGAGTAATTGCAACCATCCAAGTTATAATCCACGTTCCCGTGGCCTGTGTAGTGGTCTGAAAACGAAGCGGGATAGTTAACAGTTTGGAGACTGTTGCCTTGTGATCTTTGGTCAATGTCCATTCGTGATGTCATGGGACTAGAGCATGGTTTCTCGCCAGCTGATCTTGAAGACTCGTTATTCCACGTATCTTTGCCTTGGAATTCTGGTCGTGGGTGCCTGAAATTGTCTTCTGCGATTTCCACCCAAGGATATTCTTGAAGCACACTGCAGGTAAATGTTTGTGTATTCCAAGGGCTGAATGAGGTATTCTGAAGCGCACCATATGCAAAGGAGCCTTCTGAGGTCACTACTTGGTTAGCACTATCGGGATTTGCGTGCTGAAGAGCTGGATAAATCATACCATGATATGGTATACTGGGCGGTGGAAGACACGCAGTTGACCTTCTGCTGGTCCATATCACTAATGGTGGAAGTGGTGAGAGTGCATCAGAGTCAACACTCGCCTCCGAAATCCAGTCCCGATTATCCATCATTCACTTACTTCAACAATCCTTACAAGGGCACTTCACCTGGCATGCAAGGAAAAGTATCCGATGTCAATACCAATAATCAAAAAAAACTGGAACAACTCGTCCTAGGAGGAGGTATTGTAATCAGCAGCAGCTGTGTTTCCCGAATAATTACATGAACATTCGGCTAAATGGTCAAGTCTTTTAATATGATATCTATTTCTAGGCCCTTATATTAAGCTGACACATTATGATATTTTCACACCATTCGCTCACGCGCGGAAACACACACATTGATTCACCCACACAACCCCCTCGCACCCCCCCCCCCCAAACCCCCTACCTCCCCCCCCCCCACACACACACCCATGATCTCTATTTCCAGAGTTCTCTTCGCCTTAAAGCTTGATTTGACATCACCCAAGCTGAAACATCACCTTCAAGCTGGCGCTGCCATACCTGACAAGAGTGTGAGATGAGAGCTGAGACATCTTGCTGTTAGAATCTACCCACAAAGTGTCTGCTATGAATAGAGGCGTGATTAATATCGTCTCTCGTAATGATATATGTAGTGCCGCGTATATGTTACACAATCTATTGCACCTTGCACAGTTCTAAACACTGATAGGGGACTATTCATACCTCCTCAATTTTGTTGGAGCTAAAGGATAACGGATGACGCCAGGCAACTGAAAACCGTGAGTTTTTCAGTAGCTATAAAAACTGCATGTACGTTCCTAGAATACCACCAGCTTGTGTGGATTCACATGACGCGAGGGATTATAAGTGTGAGGAAAACGTTGAACGGTCGCCGCTTGGATGATCACAAGTGGTAGATTGCTTGCTGGGCATACGCGATTGTCACAGGTTCGAGTCCTGCCAGTAAGTCATTTTTTTGCCTCAAGTTAATGATTATTTTATTATGGAAATATGTAGGACGAGCTGGAGCGACATGTGGACTACTTTATATACATGGTGAGCGATGGAGACGATGCAAGAAACAACCTAAAGGGTAAGGAAAATTACATGTAAAAAGAAAAAAAGGGCAATGGAAAAAAGAGCAATGGAAAAAAATGATTCGAACAAGTTTTCGTACAACACTCTTCAGGAATCACCGTTGTACTAAAGAACAAAATGAGAACAAAGGAAATAATATAGCAATCAAGGTAGGGTGACACGATACAATGACAGCACTGGAATATCGAGGTGCGATTTCTCACAAAAGTGTGCAGAAAACAAGGGTATACAAGTAAGAACTAAGCGTGACAACTGTGTATCAGCAACAAAAACAAAAAAGTGAGAACGAATGATAATAATAACAATACTAAACAAGAAGGTGACAAAACACATTTAGGCACAAGTGGCAACAACGTTGCCACACGACACAAAAGAACATTATTTGAACAATTTTAGGGTAATAACACTATCTTTCTGGACACACAAATTCGGCTTATGAATGCGCTGACAAACAGCTTCCAAAACTTGTAACTGCAAAAGATAACCATGACGAGCACGGCACAAAACAGAAAAACAGGAGTCAGAATAAGTACGACAACAGTCAGTACTAGAAACCAAATGATTGTATACTGAAGACTTGTTATTACGAGACGGACGCACACAATCTCGACTCCCGCGCACACCCTCACACTCACTCTCACCCTCACTCGGCTCACCGTCTCCCTCACTGTCCGAATCAGAACCTGCTCCGTCATCCACAGCGGTTTGACTCTCCTCCTCACTTGCATCGTCCTGCGTCTCACCTTCACCACCCACGCCAACCGTGAATGCCGTTGCCTTCATGTCAGTCGTCGTCCTTTCCGATTGTTTCCTTTGTATTTTTACCGTGAATCCATAGGTCCGGTTGTAATCTGCTGTAGATCTCCGTGGTCTGTCATTTGCTGCTTTGTTTTGTGGATTAGTTGTTGTTGTTTTTGGATGTGAACCTGGTGTTGTTGTTGGATGTGAAGCTGGTGTTGTTGTTGCAGCCATGGTTGTTGGTCTTTCTGTTGAATCCAGCTCTAGTTCCGGTTGGACAAATCGACCGCCGCGGGTGCTCTCCACCAACACAGACCTCGAAGGAGGAGGGTCAGAGGAGGCAGAGGTGCTGTCACCACTCGAGGCACAGCCCCATGCAAAGCACCCAGAGGCACAGACTTAGGCACACCCGAGGGCTGCACCAATGGCGGTTCCGCACGCACCTCCAAAGAGCTGCCAAGCTCAAGCCCGTCCAACACAGATGTCAGAGGGGGAGCGGCAGACAGCGGCAGGGAACTATCCTGCCGTGTAGGTGATGGGTTTTCCTAGGTCTCCCGCGTTTGGGCCTCTCAGATTGCGCACTGGGTGGAAGGATGTGAAGTGGAGTGTGTTGTTTGATACGTGCGCTCAGGTGCTGAACAGTCCTACCAACATACCGACTAGCACAATGTCGGCATTCGAAGTTGTAGATAACATGACTGAGGTGGAGGGTTTGGTAGGACGTCCTTCCGCACCGTGAACGCACGCATTGTTGTGAAGACTGGCACAAAATGTACTGCATAATAAGTACGACGGACGATAGACTTGACTTCGCGACACACTTTGATCCATTCCTGCCCCTTCCATGGCAAACATAGATAGACGGGACAGCGAGGTGGACCAATCAGCACCGATTTCGGTTTCTGCTCCTTTCTGCTGATGGACAGAAACTTACGCTACAAGAATTCCGGATAGCCATTCTTCAAGAAAACAGATCGAAGAAAATAGAGCTCGGCCTGCAGCTTACTGGGCGAACAAATACGTTTCACACGGTCCACGAGGTTACGAAGTAAGTTGACCTTGTATTGAGACGAACAATATGAATCGAATTTTCTACCAAAATGTCTGCTTTGAATAGATGCATAGTTTATATCGTTTCTTGTGATATGATATACTTCGAAGTACGTAGTACCGGGTATACCATCCGTGTGTACTTGAATCGATCTCTAGAGATCGATGAACATGCATACACTAAAGCATTCGTAACTCGATCGATTCTTGTCGGAATGTAAAGAACTAAATATCTAGGAAGAAGCCGAAAAGCCCCGCTTTCCATTGCATTGTTCGGTAAAGAGCTGTGATGTCGCATTCCAAAGATATGTCGCTCTACATTTCAGCTACGGCAAATGTCGAATTTCTTTCCGAATGACTGACCTTGAGCGGGGATTTTCCCCTCTCCTGACATGCTGAGTCACTTTGGCATGCTTTGAGCACGTGGGCAGCATGAAAAGGAACTCAAGCAAAAACAATTGGAAAGTTTACGATGAAGGAGCGAGAAATGGCTGGCGAGGAGAGAATTTCCTCGTATATCCCGAGATGGGTGTATTTGAAGCTCCCTGGCGCTTGATATGTGGTCTTGGTAGTGTCCTGTTTGAGCTCAATGTACGCAGTTCGTGGAGAGCTTTCCAGAATGCCCAAGATTGTGAAAATTGGTTAATTAGAACCGAAGATATTCTCAGAAAAGGTGAGAATTATTGCATTTGGGACTGCTGGGGAATTTTGGTCGGATGGTAAAGGGTTAACCAAAAAATGCCCAAGTCTATGTATTGATAGCATGCTTTTGCTACATTGTCACGTGATTGCTGTTGAAAACTAGAACGTAGCTAAATGTTGAGAAAGAAAAAACGAAATGAACATCGTGAAATTCGCACTATCTACAAACCCAACAATTAAAACACAAAAAGGTCATGCACGTTCTTTGCATCCAACCAGCTTGTGTGATTCGGAGGAAGCGAGAGTTTCTAAGTCGGAGGAAACGTTGAACGGTCGCTGCTTGGACGGCAAGTAGTGGTAGAGTATTATTGGTAGGATTTCGCTAAGTATACTTGATTGTTACCGGTGTTAGTACCGCTAGTCAGCTTCATTTTCATTTTCCCCTTTGAACCTTTTCCTCAAGCATATGAACATTGAGATAAATTTTGTTAGAAGATTCTAAGAGGTTTTTCACGAATTAGAACGGCATTGCAAAACACTACACAAGGCCACCAAAGATACGTAAAGGAAAAAAACTAGAATACCTCAATTCTCAACTCCAGCACAACTCTTCACAACTCCAAAATTAGAAAAGGAACAAACGACATCATTTATGTAGCATCATGTGCGAACTTCAAAACAGCACAATCATAGTCTCTTGTAAGGAAAGGATCCATAACCGGCATGCGTGCTGATGAATAAAGATGCGAAATTGTTTACAGATTTTATGAAACGAGCCGCAAGTTCACCACAACAGGTTTTTTTATGAATAGGAGATATGCACAAAGCGACAAAATGAAAAATCTTGGCAAATTAATTTCGTTGTGAATCAGAGTTTCATGGCTGAACCAATCATCAGACAACGATAATGGAATAGGAGGCAGCGCTGGTATATCTAAGTGGAGAGAGGTGTGATAATACGATAGCGAGAGGAGTAATCGCGTGATGTATACAGGGGCAGGCTATTTCAGAGGCAGATGCAGTAGGCGCAGGTCCAGCCCTAACAAGCACGTGCTTAATCTCACACACCACACCCACACACACACACACACACACACACACACACACACATACTAACACGCACACATATAGTAACACGCACACACTTACACACATACACGCACACACTAACACACACACATACACCCACAAAGGTTCGATGGACTTCTAGTGTGCTCTGGATGCCAGTCGTGAGTCAGTCAAATGTCAAGTAAAGTCGGCGGAATAGCGCGAGCTCCGGTGTGGGGAGCAAACCCTTTCTTACAAATCATCGCCGAAGTCGCAACCACTACTTCGGACTGTTGTGCCCAGCGCGGGCTTGCGACTAGTTGGTTTGGAGGTGACAGCGTTGCGAATGACAGACCGTCCTCCACGTCTGTCTCACCCTCCTAGTGCGACACTGACTCAAGCTGCTATCTGGTGTTCACGAGGTATTCGTCGCGCTGGAAACGAAGCGTCTCTGTAAGTTTGTATCCCTGGTGATATTTGTGACTGGAGAGCACTATATAAGTGGTGCTCTTCAGGCACAATCTTCCTCAGCCTACTCAAGCTCAACTGATGAGGGGTGAATTCCCCGAAACACTGTGTATTGAGCAGGGAGTGGTGCTCTCTTGCAGGTTTGCCGAGTCGAAGGTTCGATGGACTTCTCGTGTGCTCTGGATGGCAGTCGTGTGTCAGTCAAGTGTAAAGTAAAGTCGGCGGAATAGCGCGAGCTCCGGTGTGGGGAGCAAACCCTTTCTTAAAAATCATCGCCGAAGTCGCAACCACTACTTCGCAATAATAATAATAATAATACCCTACTGAAGGGGAGCCCGCAGCCGCGTATGGATATTTTCGTTCTAATAGGCACTAAGCTGTTTTGTTTTCAAGTTCGCACCCGAACCGTAAATGTTTTCTAGGTGTACCCTTGGTCCTCTGTGTAACATTTATCGTATAGTACCGTTTTAGTCAAATCTCGTCAAATCGTTTACGTTGTACCATCTCATTGTTCATTTCTTTTCATGAAATTGGAAATCACATTGAAACGAGTTATGAAGCAATTATCCACGACTGTAACAAGACAATAAACATTCGCAAAGTGCGATAACACTGCACAAAATGACATGTTATTGAGAGCCTTCCGGCTTTGAAGGTTCAAGGTAAGGTGATTGTGACTATGTGATTTCTTTTATTTTCACTCTTATACTGAGCCAGTGATAAATGTAAAAATGAGTCAGTTGTGTAAACCAATGCTCTACCACTAAGCTATGGCCTAGTGTTCATCAAAGCAGCTACCGCTCAACACTTTCTTTTGACTTCGAAACACTCAGTTCCTGTGATTTTATTCGAAGACAACATGTTAACGGGGAAGGGTTTGAAGAAGACGTTGACTGTCATCACGAAGATTCTTATTCCCGGCGATGCTCTATTTGATATCTCAGTATGTAAAGCATATTTTTCTCCACTGCATGAGACCGGTGCGAGGTAGAGAAGCTTACTAATAGAGTCACAGCAGGATGCACTGCCTGCGAGCTGAATATGCTACGCAGATGGAGTATGCTAAATACATACATATTTTTATGCCTGCAATATCGGGACAAACTCAGATCGTCGAAATTCTGGGTTTCTTTATCTTGCATGAATATCATAAGCAATACTGTGTTATCATAAGGTGGGCAACAATGTGCATTATAATTACCATGTGCAAAGGAACGAGACTTGTTCCATAGCTCTTTCCTCAGTCAATTAGAACTCTTACTAGGTCACAAGCAAGACAGGACATAACACGATACATTTCCATGGGAGTGGATCATCCATTCCGTATGATTATGATTATCTCATTCCATGACCAAAATTACTGTTGATGCATCTGGAGTCATAATGCTGTGTCTGGGCTGACGCTTAGGAAATTCCCTGCAATTTACATCGAAGAAAGGTAAAAGAGAACCTCCTCTGCAGTCCTGAAAATCGATCATTTCAGTCTCAGCGTGTTTATGTGTGTGTATCCGTGTATCTGAGTGTGTGTTTGTGTGGGTGTCTGGGTGTGTGGATGGGTGTGTGTGTGAATGTGTTTGCGTGTGGTTCGGCGCGTGCGCTCATGATGTGAAAAGATCATAATGTGTCAGCTAAATGTAAGGGCAAAGAAATAAATATTAACTTAAAGACGTGACAAATTAGCAGATTGTTCATGTACATATTCGGGAAACATAGTTGTTACTGATCACAATACTTACCTCCTTAGACAAATAATATTGTTCCTGCTCTTTGGATTATTGGTATTGAAGTCAGATACTTTGACCTGCATGGCAATAGAATTACGCTTGGAAGGATTGTTGAAGTAAGTGAATCATGGATGACCTTGACTGGACTTCGGACGGGAGTGTCTACTCTGATGCACTCCCACCACTTCCACCTTTAGTAATATGGACCAGTAGAAGGTCAACTACGTGTCCTCCACCGCCGAAAACACCAACTTCTGGTACACCGTATACAGGTCAACACCACCTATACGCCGTTAGTAGAAATGAAGTAGCGACCTCAGAAGCCTCCTTTGCCTATTATGCAATTCAGCATACCTCATTCAGTCCTTGGAACATACCATCAGTTACCAACAATTTGCCGCTAGATCATCCTTCGTCGGACCGGACAGACAGTGTCAGAGACCGTCGACCAGAGTGCCAAAGGAAGGAAGATACAAACTCTACTGAGCTTTTAGCAACAGCTGTCGTAAATCCATGTTCGATTCGAATGACATCGGCGACGGAAATTGAACAAAGATCGCGAGACAGCAATAACCAAACTGTGAACTATCCAGTCTCAGTTTTAGATCACTACACAGGATACGGGCACGTAGAGTATGACTCAGAAGAAGACAATTACTCAAGCACGTCCTCCGAAGTAGATCTTCAAAATATCGGGCATGTTCCAATATCTCACCGGCTGCCTAGCGTATCTGTGGAAGGCAAACATCATGATCATCAAAAGCTCAAGAAACAGCATACATCGGAGACGTATACCGATAAAGACACTCAACTTCTAGCTGACTTGCCTCAAGAACACACGTCGCTCAGCAAGGAAACCGGGGTGTCACTTGGTCTCCAGAATTATATACCTGATCGTGCACATTCGCAAACCGGAGAACAGCCGCATAAATGTAAGTTTTGCAAAAAATCATTTTCCACTCAATCGAGTCCAACATCTCGTGAATGTGTACAGCCAGAAAAGAAAACTTTCAAATGTAAAGTGTGTGATAAAACCTTCAGTACGCGATCTCATCTTGTTTGTCATGGACGAGTTCACTCAGGAGAGAAACCGTTTACGTGTAAGTACTGCGCTAAATCATTCAGTGCGAAATCGAGCTGTACTGTTCACGAACGCATCCATACCAGGGAGAAGCCATACAAGTGCAACGAATGTAAAAAGGCATTCAGACAACCATCACATCTCACAGACCATGAACGCATCCATACTGGAGAGAAGCCTTTTAAGTGTAAAGAATGCAAAATGGCATTCAGACGACAATCATATCTCACAGATCATCAACGCGTCCACACTGGAGAGAATCCATTCATGTGTAAAGTATGTGGAAAGCCTTTCTCTCATAAATCCAGTTTAACAAGACATGAAAGAATCCATCTCTGAGAGAAACGGATGTCACAAGTCTTTTAATTAAAAAACACACCCTTAGAAGACCATGTAAACACTAAAACCAAGTCTTCTTGTCATGGTAATGGAAAAAAGTCATTATTATGTCCATTTTGACATGCAACATACCCAATCTGAACTTCATACAAAAGTCTCCTGCTGACTTCCACATTTGTCCCATAACATTCCATATCATTATCATTGTTTTAGACTTGATTTACTGTACACTTTCTAACCCTGTTGCTCAATGCACTTTTCACACGTATTTCCATATATACCATTTTATAAAGAAAACTCGGTTGCACTGAGCATGTGGCTCATTTTTGAGACAATCAGTACTTTCTGTACGATCCTTATTCTTCTACACACTTGCCTGGTGTAGATACTTTCCCTAAAAGCGCTGTACTGTTTTGAAGTTCGTACATGGTGTTACATATTTGAGATATTTTGTTCGTGTATGTCCCTCTGGTCCCATTTGTACCGTTTTGTAGTCCTATTCCAGTTCTTGTCAAAACTCTGAACAGCTTCGAAAAAAATGTCAATGTTCATGTGTTTGAGGAAGATGTGTACATGACCAGGACTCGAACCTGCATACATCACTGCATACATCACAAGGCATTAAAGCGCCAATTACCTCTTCAAGCCGATTTACGAGCACCACCATCTACAGAAAAGAGATTAAAACTTGTTTGGGTTGGTTTTGGTTTGGTTTCATTATTTCAGTTCTTTTCGCTTTTCGCAAGTCGGTCGATATTCATGTTTAAACAAAATCCAAGACTTATTTTATTGGTGAAATACATATTCAAAAAGGAGGGGATATAGTGATTATAGTCAATTTGTCGTCATTTAAAGCGTGCAAAGGTTCTTTAGACAATGATCTAATGTCCTCACTTCCTTTCAAGTGAGCAGGGAGGGTATTCCACATAAGGGATGCTCTGGAGGAAAAGGAATTGTACCCCTCCACGGATTTATGCAAGCAAATTGACAAATTGTTTGTTGCAGTTCCACGAGTTGACCGCTTAGAGGTGGGCAAAGGGAAAAGACTGCGTAAGCATGATGAAGGCTGAACAATATGACAATTAAACGTAAACGTAAGAAATTGATTAATAGATGATAGATGATGTAGATGTTCAAGGTGTTTTATTTGAAGAGAAGCAAGGAGGGCTGGTACAGCAGCATAGTATGAAGCACGGCAGGTAACTCGTACAACCCTACGGAACAAGGTAAACAATCTCTCCCTGTGCTGATAGGTGAGATCAAGAGTCCATAACCCCCCAGAGTGTGCAACTCGTGATCTTTCTCAGCACAAATCAGTGCCGCAACGAAATCCAAACTTCATACGTCATTAGTAGCGGATGTACCAGATATGCACATGGCCCCATCCGCCCATGCTTGACTATGGACCGGATGACGCAATGTTTGGATTTCGTTGCGCCAGACCCCAACCTCGAGTTGCACACTCTGGGGGGTTATGGACTCTTGGTGAGATGCGTAAACAGTGAAACAATACTCAAAGTAGGGCTGAATCACACTAAGCAGGTACTGGCGACGGGCAAATGCTGCCATTTGGCGGAAGGTGCGTCGCAGCGCGCCTATCTTGCGTGACACTTCGCTGGTGAGGTGATCTACGTGTGGAACAATTGAGAGCTTGTTATCGATAAGGATACCAAGGCAGCGAATTGCACTCACTTCCCTTAAGGTAGTGCCACCCAGCTCAACAAGAACGGGTCTTTGTACGTCAGGAGCATTCTTCGGCAAGATGCTCATGACCACGGTTTTGTCAACATTAACGCTCATGCTCAGTGATCTTAGTTCATTGTGTAGCTTAGCGAGAGCCAAGGACACGCCATCGGTGCAGAGTATTGAATCTCGTGAGGAAGCGTACAAAGTCTTGTGATGTCTAAAGCATAGTTCACATTCGACGCAACGCTGACGGCAATGGAAGAAATAGGCTACTCCGACTGCCGTCAAAATCCCTGTCTAAATCGCCTAAAAGGGCCTGGGGTGACCTGTGAAATTCCGCACGATTCGTACGACACGACATGCAGCAGTCGTTGCGATCTTCAACTTCGAATCCCGCCAGCCGCGAGGCACGGTCCGTCACGGGGGGATTTTGTGACCTCCTTTTTCGCTTTTCTGGGCTTCGTTACAATTATTAATGTTCTCCTTGAAAGAAACGGAATCAAGTGCACAATATGAGTTGTTCATGAAGACCCAAAAATTAGCCTTGCAAACTATGGCATTCAAATAATAGCCCCAGGAGATGATAGAATAGTTCGTCTCTCGCGCTCCTGAACTCTCCCTAAATACAATAAGTGAGATGAGATCTTATCTTTCTAAAATTCAGCTCAAGTCGTGCTAGCCATTCTGTGAGTTATCATGGGACGCGCAGTGTTCGAAGTGCTTAAAAATTCCAAGTACGAATCGGGAGCAGTCGGCCCACGACGCTGTCTACTGTTCACTCTCGATTTGCAGCCAATTTGTACGCTTGCGTCCCCGTCTACGCAAGTCTACGGTATGAAATGTTGAATCGAACCAACTCTTCCCGTCGCTTCCCGATCTGTACGTAGTAAAGTAGCGTTCTCGTTCCTCGTGTTCACATTGGATTCCGTCAGCCGGTGCAGTCGCTTCCCGTCGATCCTTAGGATGCGTACCGTCGCGGCCCGTCGAATGTGAACTAGGCTCAAAATCAATGCCGTCGGGAACTTTTTCTATTGACGAATATGACATAATTTGAAAAGGCGAGGTAACTGATGTTGTATTCCAAGGGCTGAATGGCGAAGTTTAAGGATGACAATAAATAGAATCAGTTGAAGCGTCACCACCACTAGACCAAAACGTACTGGCATCAACATCGAAACAGCTAATTATAGTATGAAGTACAGTATTATCATGGCAGGCTGCACCGACAAAGGAGGAGACCAAGTGTGAGGGAAAAACTGGGCATGACCGCAAACGATGAGGACGATGACGGAAAGGGCACTGAGGAGATGATTCTAGCGAGTGAGTTGAGTGAGGGAGAGAGCTTGGGTATGAGACAATGTGAGACTGAGTGCGGGCGTATTTTTCCACCTTGTTAGTCTTCTGTGTGTAATCATTTGGTATCTTATCCTGAATGCTCCGAAATGAATTCTGATTCATGTTTTTTCCGTTTTATGTCGTGGACGTCATGGTTATCAGTTACATGAAAGTGTTGGACATTGTTCTCCAAAGCATTCTATAAGCCTTGTTTTCATGTTCAATGTGAAGAACAGGTTGGTTGGATTTCGGCGATACTTGGTAAATTGGGTGTTGCTCCCTACATGGGACCTCGCGATTTTCCTGCCGACTTGAATTCTCAATTGACAGACACACGACTGCTATTCAAAGCACACTAGAAGTCCATCGAGCCGTCTACTCGGCAAACCTGCAAGAAAGCACCACTCCCTGCTCAACACACAATGTTTCGGAGAATTCACCCCTCATCAGTTGAGCTTGAGTAGGCTGAGGAAGATTGTGTCTCTTCCGGGACAATCTTCCTCAGCCTGCTCAAGCTCAACTGATGAGGGGTGAATTCCGCGAAACACTGTATATTCAGCAGGGAGTGGTGTTTTCTTGCAGTTTTGCTGAGTGGACGGTTCGATTGACTTCTCGTGTGCTCTGGATGGCGGTCGTGATTCAGTCAGGCGATAATTCAAGTCGCCAGAAAACCCGTGGGCTCCCATGTAGAGATCAACACACAACTTCCTTTGTGTTAAAAAGGAGAATATTATCTTTTTGAAATAGTTCATGGCCGAAACAGCTTGCTGTCTACAGCATTGGGTATTTGAAATAGTTCTACAGGTAGCATGTTGTGTTAGGCTGGCCTCGTCGGGTCAGAATTTTGCCACAAGTGTTGGTTCATAGGTTCATACTGGAATTTAGCCCCTTAGAGTGTTTGACTGTTACCTTTCACGCATATGGTAATTTCCAAGAATACCTTGTGATACTTTTTTTATCATTATTGAGACATATTCATCCTTTGTAGTGATCTGTGTTGCAATTATTTTTGTTAATGGAAACAACGATGCTTCCTGATGTACGTTGTGCGAAAATTGGTTTGATGCATTATTATCTGGTGAAAAAGGAGACGGACAAAATGTTATATCTGTGTAAGATCTGGTTGAATCAGTGAACAGTTAGTCATAGCTCGTAACATTTGGTCCTCCTTTTTCACCATCATTTAATTGGCTTGCCATCCGAGTTCAACTTGTTACATTTTCATTGTTCCTATTACTTTTTGTTAAGGCGGAGAGGTGATAAAGGTTTTAGGATGTCATTAAACAGAATCAGCTGAAGCGGCATGCTACGAAGGTTTTATTGAACAAATTTGTACGGAAAGTGGTAATGGACAGAGAAATAACTGCGAAGGAAATATACTGTGAAAAATAATAATAGGAACAACAATGTGAAGAAGAGGTTGGTGCGACTTCGGCGATAGTAGTAGAAGTGTGTCTTTCCCCCTAGATCTGAGCTCGCGGTTTTTCAGCCAACTTGAATTCTCACTTGACTGACTCACGACTGCCATCCAGAGCACACGAGAAGTCCATCGAAACGTCCACCTGGCGAACCTGCAAGACAGCACCACTCTCTGCTCAATACACAGTGTTTCGGGGAATTCACCCCTCATCAGTTGAGCTTGAGTAGGCTGAGGAAGATTGTGCCTGAAGAGCACGACTTATATAGTGCTCTCCAGGCACAAACATCACCAGGGATTCAAACTTACAGAGACGCTCCGTTTCCAGCACGACAAGCACCTCGTGAACACCAGCAAGCACCGTGAGTCAGTGTCGCTCCTGGAGGTGCTGAACAAGCGCAGAGGACCGTTGGCCATTCACAACGTTGTCGCCTCCAAACCATCTAATTCGCAAGCCCGCGCTGGGGACAACAATGTGAAGAAGAGGTTGGTGCGACTTCTGCGATAGTAGATAGTACCGGTAATAGGAACGATTCTAGTAATATAGAAATTCATCGCACTAGCTTTCGCGCAACGCACATCAGGAAGCACCATTGTACTTATCAAAATATGGCCCACTATCAGCGAGAATCGACCATTGGGTGAAAATAAACAGAAAAAGTCATTTTCTGCCACCGCAAAAAAACCTTGCTTCGCTGCGCACATTCAAACAAGATTAACTTTGTTGATTGCAACAATGAAAGCTTTTGATCGTCCTAAAAGTGTATTAGGAGCGTTCAATAACGATGGCCAACTGCCGTCCATATCTGCCAGACGACATTGAATTTCCTAGGTAGGAATCGTCCCGTCTGGTAGAGAACGACGACAGTTCTCACAAGTTGTTTTGTAGACGCCAAATTCCTATTTAGCGACGAGAAATTCAACTTTATTTAGGCGCTCCGCCAAAGGATATCTCTTCTGGGGAAAATACTTTTTGACATCTGGAAATCCTCGTTGGGCCCTTTTGAGTTTAGTACAGCTCCGCTGGGGGAAATGCTAAACGAGGATAAACTAGTAAGGCGACGGCAACAGAGGCAGTTGAAGTGAAATCTTCTGTATTGCCTGGAGTAAGAACGAAAGAGTGCTGTTGCTTATGACGTGATCTACCACCATGGACTCCGTTCTGAACACCAAAACCCTAGGAAGGGGCAAGAGCTGAACTTGACGAGCTGCTAACTCTGCGCTGAGCTCAGTGCTGGAATCATGGAATTACTGGCGCACTGACGCGCATGCTACCAGTGTTCCACAGAGGTCAAATTTCACAGAGGTGCTGCAATACTACATTTTTGTACATGTAACATTAAATCGTGTCAAAGATGAAGTGTGTGGTGTTAGAATGTTGTACCTGTGTCATATCCCCTGTGGAATGCACAGACTAGGACTCCAGATGTAGTTGTAGCCGCCCTCCCTCCTGTTCTGGACTCCTGCGGATTTTCAGCACACTTGGGATGGTGCTCAATCAGTCTTCATTGGTCTGGAGTGATGAGGATCAAAACCATCCATGCTCTATGCCAGAAGTTGCGTGAGAGTTGTTTTACATCAAAAAATGGATGGCTGATTTTTTACACTGCCTTTTTTAAACCAAAATAACTTTTAAGTAGAGAGCATGTCTGAGAAAACCAGAACATATGTGCAAGTCGATCTCTCAGATTTCGCTCAAATTTTGCAGGTAGGTTTGCTTTGGGGTGTAGATCGACATTCCAAAGTCCGCACAAAATCTTTTGAAGGGAACCATGAAATTGGTATACCCCTCAATATTGGCCCAATATTGGCACGATTTATGGGTCAACAAACGAGCCACGGCACAGCATGCAAGAACAAGCTACGAACAAAACTCCATCAAGCCATCATTACCTCACCTTAGAAGAGTTCTTGGGGCAGCACTACTTAGCCACGCCAGCATCCCAGAAGACGAGGGAAATCATCCCTTGACGCCACAAATGATCGTCTTGAAAATAGCCAAATTACAAGCGCTGATAAAACAGCGAGCTACGTCCTCAATTAGCAAACACTATACACCGGCAGATAGTAGAACACCTCTTCTAGCACTGAGGACATGTCCCCCATCATCCTTTTGGGGTTTTCTTGAAATAAACAATTTTGAATTTTTCCACTCGACCATTCTGAAATACGTCCAAACTCATACCTGCGCAGGAAAGCTCGCCCCTCCGCGACGTCTAGTCAGCAATTTCTACTCCAACACCACTCCCAACGCTGCAGAACAAAGTGTATTGTTGACTCTGACAAGGAAAAGCAGCGGTGATCACTTGTCACTCCAAACGACAAGCTTCTCCTTGCGCCACCAACATTTTTCGTTGCAACAGTTGATGCAAAAGTGACTGAATTTTTGCGTGTAGTTTTTGGATTTTACTGCAAGAGGAATGAAGAAATCACGTGGATCGTGACGTAGAATAATGCTTTCTGGTACACGACACAATGCACACGATCACGATCGTTCCTGAGGCGCTATTCGAAACGGGGAGGAGGTAAGATGCATTATATTTCTTGCATGCTCTGCTCAGAACATGCAGAAATTATCGTTATAACGCTAGCAGTATTGCATTGGCAAGAATTCTTGGAGATATTTCCTCTTGCAGTAAGAACAGGGATGCATTTTTTCACACTAACCTTGCTCATCCCGAACATGGTTCAGCAGGAACTACGGCTGGTTTACATGCTGATGATCCACGTAGATCTGCAACAGCAAGGAATGAGCGTGGTCCAGGCCATCAAGCCAAGGTCGCTTGGAGTTGACCAGCGCTAGCGCGCGGCCACCAGTGGTTGCATGAAGTATGTGGCGCATGGCGCGGCCACATGGCAGATTTCTTACGTCATGAACAACGTGATTTGACCCTACTTGATCCGATCTAGATCAACGGGTGATCCATGTAAGTGCAGGAGCGCTTGATCAAGGTGACTCGGAACAACTGCTGAACCGTGATCTACGAGACCTGGCATTCTTGTGTCACGAGGCACGTGATTTCATCATTCCTCTTGCAGTAAAATCCAAAAACTACACGCAAAAATTCAGTCACTTTTGCATCAACTGTTGCAACGAAAAATGTTGGTGGCGCAAGGAGAAGCTTGTCGTTTGGAGTGACAAGTGATCACCGCTGCTTTTCCTTGTCAGAGTCAACAATACACTTTGTTCTGCAGCGTTGGGAGTGGTGTTGGAGTAGAAATTGCTGACTAGACGTCGCGGAGGGGCGAGCTTTCCTGCGCAGGTATGAGTTTGGACGTATTTCAGAATGGTCGAGTGGAAAAATTCAAAATTGTTTATTTCAAGAAAACCCCAAAAGGATGATGGGGGACATGTCCTCAGTGCTAGAAGAGGTGTTCTACTATCTGCCGGTGTATAGTGTTTGCTAATTGAGGACGTAGCTCGCTGTTTTATCAGCGCTTGTAATTTGGCTATTTTCAAGACGATCATTTGTGGCGTCAAGGGATGATTTCCCTCGTCTTCTGGGATGCTGGCGTGGCTAAGCAGTGCTGCCCCAACAACTCTTCTAAGGTGAGGTAATGATGGCTTGATGGAGTTTTGTTCGTAGCTTGTTCTTGTACGCTGTGCCGTGGCTCGTTTGTAGACCCATAAATCGTGCCAATATTGGGCCAATATTGAGGGGTATGCCAATTTCATGGTTCCCTTCAAAAGATTTTGTGCGGGCTTTGGAATGTCGATCTACACCCCAAAGCAAACCTACCTGCAAAATTTGAGCGAAATCTGAGAGATCGACTTGCACATATGTTCTGGTTTTCTCAGACCCGACCCGACTACGCTCGATCCAGACCCTGGAGCTGGATCCGGTGTTGCACACTCTTGAAGGTTAATACATTGGTAATAATGACCAGTCCTCTGCAAAACCAACCTTAGGTGCTATTGTGGCGCTGGATTGTTGACACATGACCATTTCTTCCACTTCTGGCGAAGTGTTAGGTCTATTGCTATCATATTCCGGTAGATACAAAGACATTTTTTTATTAATTTCTTGTAGGGTAAACTGCAAAATTTTGATGAAAAATAGCAAAAAAACTCAATTTTCTTCAATATTTTCGAACCTATGCTGTATGTAATTCGGATAGTGAGGCAATTAAATAATTGTGAAAAGAAGAAGGATAACATTTTACGAGTTATGAGCAGTGTTGGAGGTAGGTGTCAGGTCGCCGAATGTCTCAGTACTCCTTGTCAGTTTTGCGCCATTTTGTCGCACTCGCTGACTGTATACGGTCTGGTTACGTTGGTGGACAGTTAGTCATAACTCGTAACATGTTGTCCTTCTTCTTTTCACAACCTATGCTGTGTTACAATTTGGCCCAGTATCTGAAGAATGGACCTTCGGGTGTTGTTTTCACAAAATTTGACTTTTTCAGGCTTTTTTCAACAATAGGTATCTAATGATCACATGGCAAAGTATTAGACCGAAAAAATCAATAATTTTATAGATGGCCCAGAAGCTTCTCAAACAAGCATAGGTGCATATCAGGAAATACAACAGTTGATCGCAGTTTTTCCCCATCGGAATACTATGTTTTACAAAAGGCAGTAAAATAATGTCAAATTTGGACTTCACGGAGAATTTTCAAAGTGTTAGGAAATTTGAGGCCACATGCAACGTACTGCTCTTTTCTCTCCGAAATATGACTTGCAAGTGTTGAGTTTTGGAGAGAAAGGAGCAGTACGTGGCATGTGGCCTCAAATTTCCTAGCAATCTAATAAACCAGAACAAAACATCACTAAGAAACATAGCTAAGTCTTTATACTCGTTTATTCTCGTTACATTTTGTCCTTTTTTCACAATTATAAGTCTTCAGTCAAACAAATGAATAAACCTACTCAAAGTGCTACTAGTACACTAGTTTTCTTCCATGTGAACAGTAAAAGAGTGTATGGTTTCGAAAACCTCACCCATATGTTTTTACCCGGCGTCGACATAAATCGTTTTCCTGATTTATGAGTCACTATCTCACTTTGCACTATGTACACATCCACAGTACATTCAGTTCTCAATTCCTATCTAACATAAAACTGTCCAGAGTTGCACTATACCAAGTCTGATGTTGAAGTGTCATACGGAAGTGCATGTCTAATCTGGTGTGATTACTAACCAGGTGTGAAGGTGAATAGGAAATTTTAGAGGGACACCCTGTGGTGTTTGTGTGTGTGTGTGTGTGTGTGTGTGAGAGAGAGAGAGAGAGAGAGAGAGAGTGAGAGTGAGAGAGCTAGAGAGGGTTTGCACGTATACCTGTGTGCATGTGCGCGTGACTATCAAAATAATAGTAGATTGCGGAATGTAGAGTTGAGGAAATACGTGTGGACTGCTGTGATGTGACGTGACGAGTTAACACACAGAGTTGCCATACCTATACCGGTATATTCGTTAACAACCGGATGAAACTCATTTCAATGTTATTGTCTGCAAGTAAGGAGAGTTTGTTTGGGCATTTTGATATTTGATAATGTCAGATAATTTGCAGTGTTAGGAAGGAAAACAAATAAAGTTGGGTGAATTGTCTTAGCACTTCAGTAAGCGGATCATGGCTGATTGCAACTGGACATCCGAGGGGAGTGTTGCCTCTGACACATTCTCATCATTGCCACCTTTAGTGATATGGACCAGCAAAAGGTCAGTTGTATGTCCTCCGCCGCAGAATGCATCTTATTCTACGCCTTTTACAGCATTTCACAACGCATACGCTGTTGGTGGAAATCAAGTACATGTAGCGACCTCTGAAGCCTCCTTTGCCAATTTTGCACTACATCATACCCCAAGCCGCCCCTGGAATACGCCATCAGTTATCTCCAATTTACGTCCAGATCAACCGCTGCTGGACATAACAGACCAGTTCAGGGACCCTCGACCAGAGTTCCAGAGGAACGAAGATACACACACTTTTGATGTATCAACAACAGCTGTCGAGAACCCATGCTCGAATCCTATGATATCAGCAGTGGAAATTGACCAAAGATCGCAAGACAGCGGTAGCCAAACTGTGCAGTACCCAGTCTCAGTTTCAGATCACTACGCGGGACATTGGCACGTACCAGATGACTCGGAAGAAGGCAATTATGCAAGAATCGTTTCGGAAGTGGACCTTCACATTATCGGACATGTTCCAGAATCTCCCCTAGCGCCTAGCGTATCTGAGTATGCCAAAAATCATGATCGTCAAGCGCTCGCGAAACAGCATACCTCGAAGGCGAGTCCTGAGGAAGACAGTCAACTTTTACCTGACTTTCCTCAACATCGTCTGTCGCTCAGCAAAGAAACCAGGGTGTCACTTGAGCGCCAGCATGATATGCATAATCATGCACTTTCACAATCTGGAGAAGAGCCAATTAAATGTAAGAAATGCAATGAATCTTTTTCTACGCAATCTTGTCTAACTTCTCATGAATGCGCACATCCAGTTGAGAAATCTTTCAAGTGTAAACAGTGTGATAAAACCTTCAACACGCGATATAATCTTAATCGTCATGGACGAGTTCACACTGGAGAAAAACCCTTTCCGTGCCGGTACTGCGCTAAATCATTCAGGGACAAATCAAATCTTACTGTTCATGAACGGAGGCATTCCGGGGAAAAGCCGTTTAAGTGTGATCATTGTGACCAAGGTTTTCACGACAGGTCCAACCTTAGAGTTCATAAACGTACGCATACAGGAGAGAAGCCATTCAAGTTGAAATTGTGTGGCAAAGATTTCAGGCATACTTCGTCCTTAGCAGATCACCAACGCGTCCATACCGGACAAAAAACATTCAAGTGTAAAGCATGTGGAAAGACTTTCTCTGTGAAAGCCAATCTAACAAGACATGAAAGAAAACATTCCTGACAGAAACTGATAAGCAATTGTTACAAGTTTTTCAATGAAAAAACACTTGGAAGGCTATGCGAATACTAACACCAGTTAACCAAATGCTTCTTTCCAAGGCAATGGAACATTTTCAATATAGAAACGTTTTGAAACTCAAGTAGCCCAATATGAACTCCATGCAAAATTCATTGCTTACATGCTAACTTTTACATTTGTAGCACCACAAACAGTCTCATTGTCATTGTTCTAGAGTGATATATTGTACAGTTTCTAACCATGTTACTCAATGCACTTCTTACCCGTATTTCCATATCTGCCATTCAGAAAATAAAACGCATTTTGCAGAAAATGAGGCTCATTTTTGATAAAAAATATTATTAGTAACTGTTCGCGCATTTTTCTTATTCTGCAGGCATGCTGGGGAGAAGAGACGCTGTGCTGTTTTGAAATGATGATGCTAAATAAGTGAGGTACTTTGTTCCTGTATGTACCTTTAGTTCCATTTGTATCGTTATGTAGTCCCGTTCTAGTCCCTATTAAAGCTCTAAATATCGTCTAAAAATATGATCTCAATGTTTATTTGCTTGTGGGAATGTGCAAACAACAGAAAGTGACACTCACTACCAATAATCGATCATGTGACAATTGACTATGGCCAGCGATGCTCTACCACTAAGCATTCTGCCTCTAGTGGTCGTCCAAGCAGTGACAGTTCAACATTTTCCCTTTATAATAATAATAGCTCCACCGAAATTTTCCCTTTATAATAATAATAGCTCCACCGAAATTTTCAAAGGTTATAAAGTGACGAGGTAGCAAGAACACCCTATCAGTTCATAGAACTGGGTATTTTGTTTTACGAGAAACCACAAACCTTGAGAACAGAATACTGCATGATAGAGGTGGCTGCAGTTACAACTGTAGTTTTGAAACCGCAGCATCTCCTCCGACATGAGGTCTCGTATTGTACAATAGATGATAGAATATATACCAGGCACTGGCTATATCATATGGCAATAAGCGATAGAAACCAAACATCTATTAATATAGAAAAGAAAAGGACATATGGATACAGGTTAAGAGTAACTCTCCATCACTGTAACTGGATACTATAATACAGTCAGAAAGTGCAATACCTAGGCACAAAACTGACAAGAGTACTGAGACATTCGACGTCCTGACACCTAGCTTCAACACATCTCCGTAGCGCTAACCGACAGCCTTCCAACTTGGAAGGTTCAAGGTTATGAAAAGACCAAAGAGGGGAAGGCAAGCGCAACGAAAACGAGCAAATGCTACCGTTAGGCCCCGGCGGATAATGCTAGCATTATATCTAGCATATTTAGCACTTTCTGGAAACTAGCATTGCACTAGCATAATCAGCAGGTTTTGCAGAAAACTAGCATATTCTTGCGAAAACTAGCATATTGTTGCAAAACATGGGAATTTCGCGAGGCGGGCGCGCAGCCTTGATCAATCATCATGCATGATGATGATAATGTGGCAGTGCAGACTGCAGTGGTGAGGACGGTCGATCGGATCCGTACGGGACCCATGCCCAGTCGATTGCAGAGAAATATACACGCAAACTAATTATAGAACTGTGTTCGCATCCGACAACACTGGTTCACTTGAAATCTTCAATGACTATGTCTAGCCCTCGAGGCCTCTCTACTACTTAGTTGTAGTAGATCTATGACTCTGGCTGGGAGTCTGGGCACAAGAGTTGGGAAAAAAAAACTTGTGATGGGTGTACATGAGAAGGCGGTGAGAATGGGAGCGTTTCGTTTCCACCAACTAAGTAGTTACTTTTGCTTGAATATTATTCTTTGTAAGCTGATGAAAAACACACGTCATGCGGCTATGTCCGAGCAAGCAGCCTGAGACATTGTTGATCTAGTAAGCAGTAGCGATGATCACTTTGATTCCGAGTTTGACGATGAAGACGCATCAGAATCAGAGTACGAAGAGGACGAGGTCAGGACAGCGTGTGAACGTCTTCCCGAACCATCCAGAGCAGCGATTTCCCGAAACCGATCTTTCCAGAGAAGTAGGGAGGAGTCCGTCGCTAAGCGTGGGCGAATTGCCGGTGGACTGAGTTCCACATTGACACCTCGTGTCAGCGTCCACCATCGCGTGCAGCAATTTCCAGGGGAATATTTGACCGTGTCCAGTGGGAAGATTTACTGCAGTGCCTGCAGCCAGACAGTTCAACCGAAGAACAGCATTGTGAAATCACACATTTCGAGCCAGAAGCACAAGACGGCCAAAGAGCGAAAGTCACGAGCCCAGCTACACCAGCGAGCGGTAACAGCTTCGTGGGAGAAGTACACTACAGACCATAAGAAGGAGCTGGCAGGAACAGGGCTGTCTGGTGCTGACTGTAGCCAATGATGTCCTCATTCGAAGAGCCAGTGTTGTAGAGTCTTTCCTCAAAGCAGGTGTGCCTCTGAGTAAGATAGACCACCGGCTTCGTCCGTGGCTTGAAAGTAACTACTGTCGCATGACGTACAGCACTCACATGGCACAGTTGGTGCCATTCCTGTTGCAGAATGAGCAGTCTACCATCAAGAAGGAGATTGCATCTGCAGCTCATCTCACCGTTATTTTCGATGGAACTTCACGCCTTGGTGAGGCACTTGCTGTTGTCCTCCGCTACGTCGATGGCGATTTCAACATACACCAACGCCTCGTACGTTTCTCTGTACTGTCCAATAGCCTAGCTGGTACCGAACTAGCTCGAGAGCTCATCACAGTTTTGTCAACACAGCTGCAAGTTCCAGGCCTCAAGGTTCTTGCCTTGGTCCCAGACTGTGCAGCTGTTAATGGTGTTGCTGTTAGTGGAGTTGCATGAAGTCCATCCGTGACACTTTTTGACCCCATATAAAGTGGCATTAAATTGAGCATAACGAGCATAACGAGCACTAAAACTAGCATAATGTGCCACTTTTACTAGCAGTGCTAGTAGCATAATTGCCGGAAATAACTAGCATTATCCGCCGGGGCCTAGCTACCGTCCCAACGGAACAAAGAATGTCGATTGTTACTGGACGATGACGAGACCAGCACGATATTTGACAAGTTGGGTGGTGTGCTGCTTTGCTGCTTCGAATTGTAGTTAGACCGCTTTGTCAAATATCGTACTGGTCTCGTCATCGTCCATTAACAATCGACATTCTTTGTTCCGTTGGGACTGTAGCTTTTGCTCGTTTTCGTTGCGCTTGCCTTCCCCTCTTTGGTCTTTTCTTAACCTTAAGGCTGTCGGTTAGCGCTACGGAGATGTGTTGAAGCTAGGTGTCAGGACGTCGAATGTCTCAGTCCTCTTGTCAGTTTTGTGCCTAGTTATTGCACTTTCTGACTGTATATAGTATCCAGTTACAGTGATGGAGAGTTTCTCTTAACTTTTATCCATATGTCCTTTTCTTTTCTACATTTATTTATGGCTCAACATCCGAGTTTCAAATCTATTAATATCTAAATCTTTGTTGTAGGAGTCTAACAACAAATTGTCTCAGCTTGCATCACCTCTTGTCAGGTGTTGGAGATTCAGCATGAAGGGCATTTCTCAGATTGGGTGATCACAAATGAAGCGTTAATGTGAAGTGAAATATGGAATTAGAGACAGTGCGTGTGTGGGTGGGTGTTTGTGTATGTGTGGGACGAGTGTTTGTGTGTGTTTTTGTCTATGCGTGTGTCTTCGCGCCTGAGCTCATGATGTGAAAAGAACATAATGTGGCAGGTAAATGTAAGGGCCTAGAAAAAGATATCAACTTAAAGACGTCAACAAATAGCAGAGTGTTCATGTACTTATTCGGGAAGCAAAGCTGCTACTGATTACAATACTTGCCTCCTAGGAAAAACTGTTCCTACTCCTTAGATTATTTAGAAAAGCGGTCCAGTCAGCTTTTCTATTATTGTGTTCACATTGCAAGACAAAACGACATCGCTATGCTACGTAAGTTTCCACGGAAGGCGCTCGGTATTTCCCTTAGGCTACGTAAGTTTCTACGTAAGGTGCTCGGTATTCCACTACTCCATGTCTCCTAGATCTACCAACGCACGGCATACATTGAGTTGCAGTCCGTTTTCGGATGTGCATGCGCGAAGAACTTTCTTCTTTGGAACTGCTTCTTGCATGAGCTGTTTCGGATATTTCGTTTCCTGGCGTATTTCGCTTCTACTCTGCTGAAACCTCCTTTCACGGAATACTCAATGACAGGTGAGTTGACCAGTTCCCTTTGATTCATTTGCTTGTGTTGACTTTTTTATTTACGAAAAGTGTGCTGATTTTAGGTGGAATACAATACAATAATGGAACAGCTGACAAGATCTCTTTTCTAAATTTAGCTTCTCGCACCACATATACCGGCATACACAGAGACATAGACAGGAATAGCGACAACACACAAAGTGAAGGGTAGTTGGCCGCTGCTAGATGTGACACTGGTGAGACTTAAAACTGACTGAAGAAGTCAGGAAAAGAAGTGACAAAAAAGTACACACCAGATGCCATATTTGCAACTGAAAATATTTCGCGAGAAATACAACTTTTCTGCTGTCGAGGCCTCCTTTAACGGAATATTCAATGACAGGTGATCTCTGATTTAACCAGTTTCCTTCGATTCATTTGCTTATGCTCACCATTTCATTTACGGAAAATAGTGCTGATTTTGTTCGGATTTAGATCCATTCGTATTTTTTTTCTCTTCAAAATCCACATATCTCCAGACACTGGGGTGAACAATGGAGTGTGGTGGTGGGGCCCATTAAGTTCCATCGACCAGAGGTCTCGGCTTCATAGCTCAATGGACGCACCAAAGGGATATTAGGTAGGGAGGATTAAATGAGTATTGATGTGAACGCTGTTAGACTATTAAATTCAAGATGAGACTTTCTGTGAGGAGATATTACATGTATGTCCAAGCAGGGTAGGACACTGAACCCTCTTACTCGCGTATGCTATGAGTGGCCCAGTGCCAGTTCGTTCTGAGGAGATGGTGATAAGCTGCTGTCTTGAACTTTTGGATGTTCTATCTCTTTGCCCTTGCAAACGGTGTGCGAAGAACGCGAGTTCACCTTCTTGGCGGTACGGCTGATGTTGCTGCTAAGGCTTAGATTTGTTGTCGAAATACTCATGTTCATTGTGCATTGGTGCGTAACAAGTAAGGCACTGGTCATGATTGCTTCCGACATTCCGTACTCCGATCATAGGGTAGAATCTGAATTTTGCAGTGGCATAGCATCGCTGGAAGTTCCCAATCTGGAGGGAAAAGTTCAAGGACGCATTGGCCGAGTATGCAAAATAAATTAGCATATCAGGGAAACCTACATTATGGAGAGGTTCATGCATTTAGAGACTTGCTTGCTTCATACGAGACAAGCCGATGGGTGCAGTCTCGTCTCGGGAAAATCTCGTACGATTGGATTTGTTTACTCGAGTCTGGGCTGTTTGATTTGTGAATAGCGCCGAGATTGCACTGCCCCAAATGAAGTTGCGTTCCGGCAAAGCAAGAATTACGATTTGCAATCTGTTTGTTGTACCTGCAAGAATGTGCTGTACATGTATCGTATTTTCTCTGCTGCTGTTTCAGTTGCCGTCATGTTGCTAAAGAAAGGTCCAGTGACTCATTTCTTTGGTACGAGACGAGGCAATGAGTCGGTTTGGCTGTAGAAGAAATCTATTCGTATCTCGATTGGAGAAATAATTGAATTCACTGGTTATAAAATTGGGTTAAGACAAACTCACAGAACAAATACCATCGGCCCCTTTGTGTTCGTCCTAAAGAGGTTCGACTGGAAATCATCCATACTCACCAAAAGATGTGTAACATTAATATTATGGAGTGCCTAGTTTATCTCAGTACCTCCAACCATAGCTTTGTCCTTATATCCTCGGGATCAGTGTAGTTGTTGGAACGAAGTGACGAAGCACAACGATGTCAATTTATACAGCATATTGGTGGGAAAATTGTGATGAAACGTACACAGGCTAAATGATAGTGTGAGTTGGGCCAAACTGTACACGCACTATTACAGGGAAGTTGGAAGTCAAAATAGCACTGGCTTCCTAACAAACGCCTTCTGTCTACACAGCTCAGGCTGTAGCTTGGCAATGTAAACAGCCTCTAGCACATCTAGGTGACATTTGCTGCGCGCCAGCGCGTGAATCTTGAAGTGCTCTGGTACATCCTTACATACTGAAGTCAGGCAAGAAGGGGACATGATAATATGTGTGGTTATTGCAGAATCATTTTTCACAGCTGATAGATGTGTGGTTATTGCAGAATCATTTTTCACAGCTGATGGGTTGTGTGAATCACGCTGGTTCGGTTCACACTTACTCGGAATATGGTTGGTTTGGGTTACCTGATCCGATGGGCGCCTGGTCGGTGTCCGTTAAACTTGGCGCTGCTGTATTAGCCAAGTACTGCGGCTAGCGCTGGTTGTTGTCTGCACCTTCTTGGAGCCGACACGCTGTATGATGGGTGAAGCCTAGATAGTTGGCTCGGTCAGGGTTGTTGCCAGTGCCTTCTGTTTGGGCGGTCTTCCTCTCCTGGGTTTGACGTAGTCGACACCTGGTGTTGCGGCCATGACTAGGCTTGGCGGAATATGCTGCGACATGCGATCACCTAGGCATTGGGTTGTCTTGCCCATGTACCTGTGGCCACACACATAGGTCAATAGAGATATGACTTTGCTAATATCAGTCAACGGCAAGGCATCCTTGTTGGTCGGCAAAACCACCCATTGACTCTAATGGACTCTCAATACTTCCACCTTTAGTGAAATAGACCAGCAGAAGGTCAACTACATGCGCTCCACCTTTAAATGTACCATATTATGGTACGAATTATACAGCTCTTCACTACCCATCCATAAGCCGTTGGTGGGTATCAAGAAGCGAACTCAGAAGTCTCCTTTGCCTAAGATACGCTTCAGAAGACCTCATTCAGCCCTTGCAATATATCATCAGTTACCCCAAGGTTTCTGAAAGATCATTCATGGCGGGACATAATAGACCAGTTCAGGGACCCTAGAACGGAGTGCCAGAGGTAAAAAAAGATACAAATCCTACTGAGCTTTCAGCAACAACTGTCGAAAATCCATGTTCGAAACCCATGATATCGGCAAGGGACATTGACCAAAGGTCGCAAGCCAGCGGTACCCAAACTGTGAACTAGCCAATCGCAGTTTCAGATCACTACACAGGATACGGGAAAGTTGCGTATGACTCGGAAGGACGCAATTACTCCATCACGTCTTCCGACGTGAACTTTCACAATACCTGACATGTTGCAATATCTCCTCTGGCGCCTAGCCTATCTGAGGATGCCGAACACCATGATCACCAAACGCTCAAGAAACAGCATACCTCGGAGTCATGTTCTGATGAGGACAGTCAACTTCTAGCTGAATTTACTCAAGATCATTCTTAGCTCAGCAAGGAAACCGGGGTGTCACTTGATCGACAGCATGATAAAGTGTGATCGTGCGCATTCTTAATTTGGAGAAGAGCCAATTAAATGTAAGCATTGCGATAAATCATTTTCTACGCAATCTTGTCTAACATCTCATGCATGTGCACATCCAGAAGGGAGCTTTTCAGGTGTAAACTGTTTGATAAACCCCTCAGTACGCGACATAATGTTACCCTTCATGGACGAGTTTAATCATGAGAGAAACCTTTTCCGTGCAAGTACTGCGCTAAATCATTCAGTGACAAATTTTATCTTACTGTTCATGAACGTATCCATAACGGGGAGAAACCATGTAATTGTGATCATTGGGACAATAGTTTTTGGGACAGTTCCAACATTAGACGTCATAAACGTACACATACTGGAGGGAAGCCATTCAAATGTCAACGATGTGACAAGTCATACAGACCATCAGGGCATGTCATAGATGACCAACGCGTCCACACTGGAGAGAGACCTTACAAGTGTAAAGAATGTGGAAGGCATTCCTGCAAATTTGGAAATTCACAGTTCATCAACGCATCCAAACTGGAGAGAAGCAATAATCGTGTAGGGAGTGTGGAGAGTCTTTCAATGCGAAATCCAGCCCGACAGTTCGTGAACGAATCCATTCTCTTGAAAACTGGACAATTGCCAAGGACGCGTCATTCAATGCAATATATAACACTTAGAAGAGTACCAACACCCTAAAGGAGACATTGCTTATGTTCACGATTATGGAAAATGCCATCTTTACAGGTCCGTTTTGATACGCAAATAGCGTCATTGCAGTTTACAGCTAAAACTGATATCCTTGCAAACGTTATCACTTATATTCTAACTTCAACATTTGGAACATCCAAAACATTATCATTATTATTGTGTTCCAGTTGATATCCACTGTTGCAATCCTTGCTTTCTATTCCATTTCTACACAGCAGGAACATGTTTCCATATTTACCATGAATTAAAAACTAAATTGCGCTGAACGTTCCTATAATTATTATGAAACTTGGATGTTGAGCCATAAATAAATGTAGAAGAGAAAAGGACATATGGATACGAGTTAAGAGTTAGTGATGGAGAGTTACTCTTAACTCGTATCCATATGTCCTTTTCTGTTTAAATTATATAATTATTATGGTTCATTTTACACAAGAGAGAGTTTGGAAGCTTTGTCACAACTCACAACGAGTTTCAGGTATCTCTACGATCATCAGGCAACTGATGGATCCAAAACGGGCAGCCAGAACATAAGGGGGAGCAAGGTGGGAAATTCCGAGGGGTGTCATAGGCGACGCGTATCATAGCGCAAGAGTCAGGTGCAGGCGTGAAGTTGCCAAGTCTTCAGACTTGGGGCTATGCAGCAGTAGTTCCGGCATGAATGATATAGAATATAGCTGGGAGCAAATGCCAAATCCACACATGCCCACACCACAACACAAACATACACCCACACTCTGTCCCTTTTCTCACATACACATACACTCACACGCGCGTCCGCACACACATTCTCTAAATCTCTCTCTCACTCTCTCTCTCTCTCACACACACACACACATTCATTCTCTTTATCTCACACATGCCCACGCACACACACATTCATTCTCTATATCACACACACACACACACACACGCATTCTCCAAATCTCACACACACATTCTCTAAATCTTACATACACACACACATTCTCCAAATCTCACACAAACATTCTGTCTCTCTCTCTCTCTCACACACACACACACACACGGCCACAATACTCATCCTTTCATTCTCACACCTACCGCACACATACTTGCACCCGCACTTATCCAATCACCCACACGCGCTCTCTTTCTCACGAATGCACACAAACACACACACACACACACACACACATGCGCGCTCACACTCACACACACTCACACACACACACCCACACACACACACTTGGCAGCGGGACTACCAGCTAAATTCACTTGACCTTGCGCGCAAAGTTACAGAGGTAGAACTTGTTTTCATGACGGCACTTGGACACAAGCTCTGACCTCTTGTTGAGGGAGCGGGTCTTGTCGGCCCAGGCAATCTCCAGCTTCTCGGCCAGACACAGGTTGCAGCGCTTCGAGATGTTAGAGTATGGTGCGGCTCTCCTCACAACGGACCACCTGATACTGTAAGGTTTGTTTTCATCCTTCAGTCTCCAGATGTGTCTGGACAGTCTCGTTGAGGTCTCGTGCTTCTTGTGGCGAATAGTATGTTGATGACCATTGAATCGTGTCTTGAATGTCCCTTCCGTTAATCCAGTGTACTCCTTCATGTCGCTGCCGGTTACATGTGCCCTGTACACAATGCTCGATGCTAGACAGTTTCCTTCCAAGGGGCAATCATTTTTTGACACGGCAGTTGCAGGTTCTCACATCCTTGGTAATCATTTTTGACACGGCAGTTGCAGGTTCTCACATCCTTGGTAATCATTTTTGAAACGGCATTTGCAGGTTCTCACATCCTTGGTAATCATTTTTGACACGGCAGTTGCAGGTTTTCACATGCTTGGTAATCATTTTTGACACGGCAGTTGCAGGTTCTCACATCCTTGGTAATCATTTTTGACACGGCAGTTGCAGGTTCTCACATCCTTGGTAATCATTTTTGACACGGCAGTTGCAGGATCTCACATCCTTGGTAATCATTTTTGACACGGCAGTTGCAGGTTCTCGCATCCTTGGTAATCATTTTTGACACGGCAGTTGCAGGTTCTCACATCCTTGGTAATCATTTTTGACACGGCAGTTGCAGGTTCTCACATCCTTGGTAATCATTTTTGACACGGCAGTTGCAGGTTCTCGCATCCTTGGTAATCATTTTTGACATGGCAGTTGCAGGTTCTCACATCCTTGGTAATCATTTTTGACACGGCAGTTGCAGGTTTTCACATCCTTGGTAATCATTTTTGACACGGCAGTTGCAGGTTCTCACATCCTTGGTAATCATTTTTGACACGACAGTTGCAGGTTTTCACATCCTTGGTAATCATTTTTGACACGGCAGTTGCAGGTTCTCACATCCTTGGTAATCATTTTTGACACGGCAGTTGCAGGTTCTCCCATCCTTGGTAATCATTTTTGACACGGCAGTTGCAGGTTCTATGGTTCATTTTATATTCTTCAGTCTTGGTTTATGTCGACTACCCTACATCTTTTCGCTGGAAGAGGCGCTGTGCTGTTTTCAAGTTCGAACACGAAGCTGAAATGTTTTTTTTCTTTATTTACCATTATTACTATGTGTACAAGTAATAATTATTGCATCAGATCAGTTGTATCATCATTGCCTAACGGCTTAAAACTCAGAGTTTCATCCAAACTGACCGTCCTCCGCTGAGTCAGCTATTGTAACAGGTAGCCGAGTGGTAGGCGCGGTGCAATTAACACGAGCTATCTTTTATTATTATTCTCTTAGGTACACACCTAGGATATATTAGAAGTTAAAGAAGAAGCGGCAAATAAATTACTTTCTCTCCGGTGCACACCTGGAGGTTAAATAGCTCGTTATTATCAAAATCTTAATTTCAAAACAGAAATGCGCAGCCGCTTTAATGCAGCAGACGCTGTACGCTTACATACGGAGATACACTAAATATACATCAGGCAAAGCTCCGTATTAGTTCCGCACTACTTCCGTATTGGTCGGGCCGGGATACTACACCCTCCCTCCCTACAGATAACCAAAATGGACTCCGTTCTGAACACCAAAACCCTAGGGAGGGGCAAGAGCTGAACTTGACGAGCTACTAACTCTCTGCGCTGAGCTCAGTGCTGGAATCATGGAATTACTGGCGCACTGACGCGCATGCTACCAGTTTTCCAAAGAGGTCAAATTTCACAAAGGTGCTGCAATACTACATTTTTGTACATGTACCAGTAAATCGTGTAAAAGATTTTAAAAAGTATGTGGTGTTAGAATTTTGTGCATGTGTCATACTCCCTGTGGGATGCACAGACTCGGACTCCAGGTGTAGTTGTAGCCGCCCTCCTGTTCTGGACTTCTGCGGATTTTCAGCAGACTTGGGATGGTGCTTAATCAGTGTCCATTGGTCTGGAGTGATGAGGATCAAAACCATCAATGCTCTATGCACGAAGTTGCGTGAGAGTTGTTTTACATCAAAAAATGGATGGCTGATTTATTACACTGCCTTGTTTAAACAAAAATAACTTAAGAAGATCCGACTACGCTCGATGCAGACCCTGGAGCTGGATCCGGCGTTGCACACTCTTGGAGGTTAGTACATTGGTAATAATGACCAGTCCTCTGCAAAACCAACCTTAGGTGGTATTGTGTCCCTGGATTGTCCACCCATGACCCTTTCTTCAACTTCTGGCGAAGTGTTAGGTGTATTGCATTCATATTCCGGTAGATACAATGACAAATTCTCTTTACTTTTTTCTAGGGTACCCTGCAATATTTTGATGAAAAATAGCAAAATACTGGATTTTGTGCAATATTTGGGAACCTATGATGTGCTACAATTTGGCCCAGTATCTGCAAAATGGACCTTCGGATGTTTTTTTCAAAAACGACTTTTTTTGCCATCTATGGGTATCTAGTGATCACATGGCAAAGAATTAGACAGAACAAATCAATAATTTTATAGATGGCCCAGACGCTTCTCAAACCAGTATAGGTGGATATCAGGAGATACAATAATTTATCACAGTTTTTTCCCCATTGGAATACTATGTTTTACAAAAGGCAGTATAATAAATCAGAACAAAACACAACTAAGAAACATAACTAAGATTAGTATTTATACTCTTTTATACTAGTTATATTTCGTCCTTCTTCTTTTCACAATAAAGTCATTATTCATAAAATTTAATAAACCTACGCAAAGAACTACACTTCGTCCATGTGCACAGTAAAACGGTGTATGATTTCGAAAAATCTCACCCATATTTTTACCCGGCGTCGACGTAACTCGTTTTACTGATTTATGAGTTACAATCGCACTTCGCAATATGCACACATCCACAGTACATTCAGTTCTCAATTCATGTCTAACATGAAACTGTCCAAAGTTGCACTATTCCAAATCTGGTGTTGACGTGTCATACTGAAATGCATGTCTAATCTGGTGTGATCCCTAACCAGGTGTGAAGGTGAGTAAGAATATTTGGATAGAGACCCTGTGGTGTTTGTGTGCGTGTGTGTGAGAGAGAGAAAGAGAGTTTGCGCGTGTACCTGTGTGCGCGTGACTATCAATATTAATAGTAGGGTACGGAGTGTAGAGTTGTGGAAATGGATGTCGACTGCTGTGATGTGACGTGACGTGTTAGCACAGAGTTCGCATACGTATATATCGTTAACAACCGGATGAAACTCATCTTAAAGCTATTGTCTGCAAGTAAGAAGAGTTCGTTTTGGCATTTGGATATTTGATAATGTCAGATACTTTGCCGGGTTAGGAAGGAAAACAAAAAAATCCGGTAAATTGTGTAAGCACTTCAGTAAGTGAATCATGGCTGATTGTAACTGAATATCCGAGGGGAGTGTAGCCTCTGACTCATTCTCACCATCTTTAGTGATATGGACTAGCAAAAGTTCAATGGTGTGTCCTCCGCATCCGAATGCAACATCTTATCCTACGCCTTTTACAGCATTTCACAACGAATACGCTGCTGTTGGGAATCAAGTAGCGACATCTGAAGCCTCCTTTGCCAATTATGCACTACATCATACCCATTCAGCCCTTGGAGTACGCCATCAGTTATCTCCAATTTACTGCCAGATCGACCACTGCTGGACATAACAGACCAGTTCAAGGAAGCTCGACATTAGTTGCAGAGAAACGAAGATACACACATTATTAATGTATCAACAACAGCTGTCGAGAACCATTGCCCGAATCCCATGATATCAGCAGTGAAAACTGACCCAAGATTGCAAGACAGCGGTAGCCAAACTGTGAACTATCTAGTCGCAGTTTCAGATCACTACGCGGGACGCTGGAACGTACCTGATGACTCGGAACAAAGTAACTATGCAAGCATGTTTTCCGACGTGGACCTTCACAATATCGGACATGTTCCAGTATCTCCCCTAGCTCCTAGCGCATCTGAGTATGCCAAACATCATGATCATCAAACGCTCAAGAAACAACATACGTCGGAGGCGTGTTCTGAGGAAGACAGTCTACTTCTACCTGACTTTCCTCAAAATCAAAGAAACCGGGGTGTCACTTGAGCGCCAGCAAGATATGCGTGGTCATCCACATTCCCAAGCTGGAGAAGAGCCAATTAAATGTAAGAAATGTCATAAATCATTTTCTACGAAATCTTGTCTGAATTATCATAAATGTGCACATCCAGTAGAGAAACCTTTCAAGTGTAAACTGTGTGATAAAACCTTCAGTACGCGGTATCATCTTGTCAGTCATGGACGAGTTCACTCAGGAGAAAACCCCTTTCCGTGCCAGTATCGCGCTAAATCATTCAGTCAGAAATCCAACTGTTCTGTTCATGAACGCATCCATACCGGGAAGAAGCCGTTTAAGTGTGATCGTTGTGACCAAGGTTTTTACAACAAGTGTTACGTTATAGTTCATAAACGTACACATACTGGAGAGAAGCCTTTCAAGTGTAAGCGTTGTGACAAGTCATACAGCCAATCAGGGCATCTAATAGAGCACCAACGCGTCCACACTGGAGAGAAACCTTACAAGTGTAAAGAATGTGGCAAGGCATTCACGCGAATGTGGAATCTCACAGCTCATCACTGCATCCATGCTGGAGAGAAACCATTTTCTTGTAAGGAATGTGGAAAGTCTTTCACTACGAAATCCAGGCTAACACGTCATGAACGAGTCCATCCCTGATAGAAAATGCTCAAGTGTGAGCTACGGGTATTTTAATGCAAAAAAACACCTGGAAGACCACACAAATGCCAACACAGTAAGTAAGTAAATTATCGTGTCCGTTCCCGAAGGGAACTCACGACGGTCGCTAACACCCGGTAAACCCTAGCGGCAGATGCAGCGCCTAACGGTGGGGGTGAGTGGATAAGTCTCACAACCACTGGCACAAGTGCCGAAAACGACCCCATTAGCTGCATCCATGTACCCCTTGTGCCTGGCCACAAGTTCCCAGTTGACTGTGGGTAGCAGCACGGCTGGAAAAACCGCTCCCAGGTAGGACTTGAACCAGGTACCTCTCGTATCTCAATCATGGTCTTTGACCAACCCACTGTGCCTGCCTGGTCAGTAAACATTATGGAAAACGCTATCATTTACATGTCCGTTTTGATCCGCAAATAGTGTCATTGCCGGGCGCAGCTCAATCTGATATCACTGCAAAGGTCACTGCTTATAAATATGCTACCTTCCCCATGTGTAACATCCAAAACCAAATCATTATTATTGTATTCCCGTTGATATCCACTTTTGCATGCCTTGTTTTCTACTTCAGTTCCGACTCAGCACGAACCTGTTTCCATATTTACCATGCATTAAAAACTCCATTACGCTGAACGTTCCTGTATGGCTCATTTTGATAAATCTGTACTGATTTTTCTCGAATATCCTACCTCATTTTCTTGGAAAACGCGCTGCACTGTTTTTTGTTGTAGAGTAGCGTTCAGTCCTTCTCAAAACTTGTCAAATATTTTACGTTCTAACATCTCACGGTTCAAAAGTTTGATGAAAATGGAAATCACAGTGAAACGAGTTATGAATCAACTATCCGCGACTGTAACAAGATAATGTAGAGTCAGGAAGTGTGTTACCAGGGCACATACGATGATAACTGCCATTTTACCGATACATTCAACCACCCGAGACCTAGCTCTCACACACTTCCAGTTTCCAAACCAACAGCCTTCCAGCTTGGTAGGTTCAATGTTATGTGATTGTGATTATGTTATTTCTTCTATTATTTTTAACTCGGATACTGAGCCAGTAATATATGTGCAAAAGAGTCAGCTTTGTGCCATATTATCGAACTTTATGACTGTTTATCTTTTTGTTGCAGACGTGAATAGTTGCTGCGTAGCTCGTTCTCATGTGTTTTCTTCTACTCTCATTATATTTATTGCCTCACGATCCGATATAAGTTTACAATAGATTATAACCAACACTATTCTTTCTGTTCACACATTTTGATGAACTTGAAAGAAGATATTGTGTAAACCAATGCTCTACCGCTAAGCTACGGCCTAGTGGTCATCAAAGCAGCTACAGCTCAACACTTTCTTCGAAACACTCATTTCCTGTGATTTCACACAGGCTTGCGATACGCAGTACCCTGTATATTACACATGCTAGTCTTTAGCACTATGTAGTATGCGGGGAGACCCCAACACACACAGAATTAATGAATTCAAGGGAAAGATGTTAATGGGGAAGGGTCTGAAGAAAACGTCGACGGTCATCACGAGGACTCTTATGGCCGGCGATGCTTTGATATATCCGTATGTAAAGGGTATCTTTCTCTACTGAAAAAGACCGGTGCGAGTAAGAGAAGCTTATTTCTAGAGTCACAGCAGGATGCACTGCCAACTGTGTTTCCCGAATATGTGCATAAACAATCTGCTAATTTGTCACGGCTACGCAGATGGAGTATGGTAATACATACATATTTTTATGCCTGCTATATCGGTACAAACCCAGATCGTCGAAACTCTGGGTTTCTCTCTCTAGCATTAATTTCATAAGCAATACTGTGAAATCATAAGGTAGGCAAAAATGGGCATTATACCTACCATGTGCCAAGGAACGAGACTTGTTCTATTGCTCTTTCCTCAGTTAATTAGAACTTTTCAGGAACAAGAAAGACTGGACATGACACGATACATTTCCATGGGGAGCTGATCATCCATTCCGTATAATTGGGATTATCTCATTGCCTGAATAAATACTGTTGATGACTACATTTGGAGTATTAATGCTGTGTCTGCGCTGACGTTAAAGAAATTCCCTGCAATTTACATTGAAGAAAGGTAAAAGAGAACCTCCGCTGCATTCCTGAATTTCGATCATTTGAGTCACAGTGTGTTTGCGTGTTTGTGTGTCCGTGTATCTGAGTGGGTTTTTGGGGTGGGTGTCTGAGTGTGTGGATGGGTGTGCGTGAGTGCGTATGTGTGTTTTTCGGCGCGTGCGCTCATGATGTGAAAAGATTATAAATGTGTCAGCTAAATGTAAGGGCTAAAAAATAGATATCAACTTAAAAACGTGACAAATTAGCAGATTGTTTATGCACATACACATGTATTCGGGAAACACAGTTGCTACTGATCAGAATTCTCACCTCCTAGGACAAAATGTTCCTGCTCTTTGGATTTTTGGTATTTAAATCGGGTGCTTTGACCTGCATGGTATTAGAATTGCGCTTGGAAGGATTGTTGAAGTAAGTGAATCATGGATGATCTTGACTGGACTTCGGACGGGAGTGTCGACTCTGATGCACTCCCACCACTTCCAGCCTTAGTGATATGGACCAGCAGAAGGTCAACTGTGTGTCCTCCACCGCAGAACACACCAACTTCTGGTACACCTTATACAGCTAATCAACACGTATACGCCGTTGGCGAGAATGAAATAGCGACCTCAGAAGCCTCTTTTGCAAATTATGCAATTCAGCATACCTCATTCAGTGCTTGGAACATACCATCAGTTACCACCAATTTTCCGCTAGATCGTCCACCACCGGACCTGACAGACCGCGTCTGGGACTCTCGACCAGAGTGCCGAAGGAAGGAAGATGCAAACCCGACAGAGCTTTCAGCAACAGCTGTCCATAATCCATGTTCGATTCCCAAGACATCGGCAATGGAAATTGAACAAAGATCGCGAGACAGCGATAACCAAACTGTGAACCATCCAATCTCAGTTTTAGATCACTACACAGGACACGGGCACGTAGAGTATGACTTGGAAGAAGACAATTACTCAAGCACGTCTTCCGAAGTAGACCTTCAAAATATCGGACATGTTCCAGTATCTCACCGACAGTCTAGCGTTTATGAGGATGGCAAACATTATGATCATCAAAAGCTCAAGAAACAGCATACACCGGTGACGTATTCCGCTGAAGGCACTCAACTTCTAGCTGACTTTCCTCAAGATTCTACGTCGCTCAGCCAGGAACCCGGGGTGTCACTTGATCGCCAGCATGATATGCGTGATCGTGCACATTCACAAACTGGAGAACAGCCGCATAAATGTAAGTTTTGCAAAAAATCTTTTTCCACTCAATCGAGTCTAACATCTCATGAATGTGCACATCCTGAAAAGAAAACTTTCAAATGTAAAGTGTGTGATAAAACCTTCAGAATGCGATCTCATCTTGTTTGTCATGGACGAGTTCACTCAGGAGAGAAACCCTTTAGGTGTCATTACTGCGCTAAATCATTCAGTGAGAAATCAAGCTGTACTGTTCATGAACGGATCCATACCGGAGAGAAGCCGTTTAAGTGTGATCATTGTGACCAAGGGTTTTGCAACAGTTCCAGTCTTAGACGTCATAAACGCACACATACTGGAGAGAAGCCATTCAAGTGTAGCGAATGTAAAAAGACATTTAGACAACCATCACATCTCACAGATCATCAACGCACCCATACTGGAGAGAAACCATTCAATTGTAAAGTATGTGGAAAGTCTTTCTCCCGGAAATCCAGTTTAACAAGACATGAAAGTATCCATCCCAGAGATTATCTGATCAAGGATTGTCGCAAGTCTTTTAATTAAAAAACACTAAGAAGACCATGCAAACACTAACACACTAACACAACAGTTTTCTTTTCAAGATAATGGAAGATATTCATTATACATGCAGGTCCGTTTTGAAATGCAAGTAGCCCAATCTGAACTGCAAAATTCACTTCTTATACGCTGACTTCTACATTAATTTTGTGGCATCTCAAACATTATCATTATCACTGCTTGACAGGAAACAATTTTTAACCATGTTCCTCAATTCACTTCTTACACGTATTTCCATATGCAATGTTCTTAAAAAAACTCAGTTTCGCTGAACATGCGGCTCATTTTTGATAAATCAGTACTTTTTCGTGCACACGTATTCTTTTGCACGCATGTCGAGTATGGATCCTTTCCCTAGAAGAGACGCTTTGCTGTTTTGAAGCTCGCACATGTTGCTGAATATGTGTTGTACTGTTTATCCTGTATGTACCTTCAGTCCACTTGGCATCATGTCATAGTCCTTTTCTAGTCCCCAGCAAAACTCTTAAAATGTTGAACTCGGACCGCGAGCCAATATAGTTATGATAAAGAAGGGAAAAGGAAAAACTGTTACGAGTTATGAAAAACTTTCCATCAACGTAACCAGATCTTAACCCTTTGGAGTCCATGGTTCGAAGGGTCTAGATGGTAGAAAACACTCTCAGCTATCGCATCAAACAGGTGCGAAGTCTCTCCGATGAAGTTTGAGTGAGCGGCGAGCGATCAAACATTTCGAATTTTCTGCGCTGCGTGCTGCGAGTCAGCAGTGCGTGAAAAAAAGGGACTTTCCCAGCTTCATGACAGGTGGCACGTGCCAGGACCGGCGCGGCGCGAAGTCACGGCAAGGTAAGCTTCTACTCGAAAAAATGTGAACAGTTCCGAGCTAGATTCAGTGAAATGGCTACAGGAGACCGATTTCGTCTCAGATCTGGAGCTGGACTCGCGTTTGGGGCGCGTTGTGGCGGACAATGAATAGTGCTCTTGGCGAGTTTGGGTTCATTGTATTTCTCTCATCAAGAGCTTTCCAACGAGCCCAAGATCTTCAAAATCGGTGAAGTAGAACAAAAGTTATGTTGGAAATGGAGTGCGCATTTTCGTGACTGCCACAAATTATGCGGAAGCAAAAAAGTTACGGACTCCAAAGGGTTAAACAGTTAGCGAGTGCGACAAAATGGCACAAAATGGAGCTTTCAGAACCTAAGACTTCCAGGTAGGAAGTTTGTTCATTTGCGCCTTGTAGAAGTGTTTGTTTGACCTAGGTGTCAGGTCGCCGAATGTCTCAGTACGCCTTGTCGGTTTTGTGCAATTTTGTCGCAACCGCTGACTGTATAAGCTCTGGTTACGTTGGTGCACAGTTTGTCATAACTCGCAATATTTTGTCCTTTTCCTTTCTCCATTTGTTCTAAAAAAATAACTCAGTAATCATTTGCTTGAGGAAAAAAATGACTTACTGGCAGGACTCGAACCTGTGACAATCGCGTATGCCCAGCAAGCACTCTACCACTTGTGATCATCCAAACGGCGACCGTTCAACGTTTTCCTCACACTTATTATCTCTCGCGTCCTGTGAATCCACACAAGCTGGAGGTATTCAAGGAACGTACATGACGTGTAGTGTTTAAATTGCAGTTTTTTTAGTTACTGCAAAACTCACGGTTTTCAGTTGCCTGGTGTCCTTTGTTATCAATTAGCTCCACCAAAATTGAGGAGGTATGAATAGCCCCCTATCAGTGTTTATGAACTGTGCAAGGTGCAATAGATTATGTAACATATACGTCGCAATACCTATAATTATCATTACGAGAGACGATATAAATCATGCCTCTATTCATAGCAGACACTTTGTGGGTAAATTCTAACGGCAAGATGGCTCAGCTCGCATCGCCTCTTCTCAGGTATGGCAGCGCCAGCTTGAAGATGATGTTTCAGCCTGGGTGATGTCAAACCAAGTTTTAAATTAAGCAAAGAGATCATGTGTGTGTATGTGAGGAGGGGGGGGGGATGAGGGCGTGTTTGTGTGGGTGAGTGTGTGTGTGTTAGTTTGTGTGTGGGTGGGTGTATGTGTGTGTTTGCGCGCGGAGCGAATGGTGTGAAAAGATCATAATGTGTCAGCTAAATATAAGGGCCTAGGAATATCGTGTTAAAGACTTGACCATTTAGCCGAATGTTCTTGTAATTATTCGGGAAACACAGCTGCTGCTGATTGCAATACTTACCTCCTAGAACGAGTTGTTCCAGTTTTTTTGGTCTATTGGTTTTGACGTCGGATACTTTTCCTTGCATGCCAGGTGAAGTGCCCTTGTGGGGATTGTTGAAGTAAGTAAATGATGGACAATCGGGACTGGATTTCGGAGGGAAGTGTTGACTCTGATGCACTCTCACCACTTCCACCCTTAGTGATATGGACCAGCAGAAGGACAACTGCGTGTCCTCCACCGCACAAGATATCATATTATGGTACGACTTATCCAGCTGTTCAGCACGCAAATCCCGTTAGTGCTACCCAAGTAGTGACCTCAGAAGGCTCCTTTGCATATGGTGCGCTTCAGAATACCTCATTCAGCCCTTGCACTACACAAACACCTACCTGCAGTGTGCTTCAAGAATATCCTTGGGTGGAAATTTCAGAAGACAATTTCAGGCACCCTCCACCAGAATTCCAAAGAAACAAAGATACGTGGACTAACGAGTCTTCTAAAGCAGCTGTCGAGAAACCATACTCTAATCCCATGACATCACCAGTGGACACTGACCAAAAATCGCAAGGCAACAGTCTCCAAACTGTTAACTATCCCGTTTCGTTTTCAGACCACTACACAGGACACGGGCACGTGGATTATCACTCGGCTGATTGCAATTACTCAAGCACGCCCTCCGATGTGGACCTTCACAATATCGGACATGTTGCAGTATCCCCTCTGGCACCTAGCGTTTCTGAGGATGCCAAACATCATGATCATCACATGCTCAATAAACAGCATACTTCGGAGTCGTGTTCTGAGGAAGATAGTCGACTTCTAGCTAACTTTCCTCAAGACCATACGTCACTCAACAAGGAAACAAGGGTGCCACTTGATCGCCAGCATGATGGTGATTGGGCACATTCACATACTGGAGAAGAGCTGCATAAATGTCAGTATTGCGATAAGTCATTTTCTACTCAATCCGGTCTAGCGTCGCATGAGCGTACACACACAGAAGATAAACCGTTCAAGTGTGAAGTGTGCGATAAATCCTTCAAGAGGAGATATAATCTGGTTTCTCATGGACGAATTCACTCAGGAGAGAAACCCTTTAGGTGCAAGTACTGCCCTAAATCATTCAGGGTGAAATACCAACTCACTGTTCATGAACGTATCCATAACGAGGAAAAGCCGTTCAAGTGTGATCATTGTGACCAAGGCTTTTCCCAAATTTCCCACCTTATAGTCCATAAACGTACACATACTGGAGAGAAGCCATTTAAGTGTAACCTATGTGGCAAGTCATACAGACAAAATGTGCATCTCACAGATCATCAACGCATCCATACTGGCGTGAAACCATTCAAGTGTAAAATTTGTAGAAAGTCTTTCTCTCAGAAATCCAATTTAACAGTACATGAAAGGTTGCATCTCTGAAAGAAACTGATCAACGATTGTGACAAGTTTTTCAAAAAAAAAAACACATATAAAACCATGCAAACACTAACCCCACATAAAATGCTTCTTTTTAAGGGCATGGAAAATGTTCATAAGAGAATCGTTTCCAAATGTAAGTAGCCCCATCTTAACTCCATGCAAAAAGTCACTGCTTAAATGCTGACTTCTACATTTGTACCATCACAAACATTATCATTGTCATTGTAATTGTTCTAGAGTTGATATATTGTACAGTTTCTACCTCTTTTATTCAATGCACTTCTTTCACGTATTTCCAAATCTACCGTTCCTAAAAAATAGCTCAGTTGCGCTGAACATGAGGATCATTTTTCATAAAATCATCTCTATTCTTCTGCCCACATACCTCGTATGGATCCTTTCCCTTGAAGAGTCGCTGTGCTGTTTTGAAATTCGCCCATGTTGCTAAATACGTGATGTACTTTGTTCCTGTATGTTCCTTTGGTCCCATTTTTATCGTCATGTAGTCCCGTTCTAGTCCCTTTTAAAACTCTTAAAATCTTCCAAAAAAAATTATTCTCTATATATATTGGCTTGTTCGAAGGTGCAAACAACAGAAAGTGACACTCACTACCACGAATCGAAAATGTGACTATTGTTTATGCACAGCGAGGCTCTACCACTGAGTACTCTACCACTAGTGGTCGTCTAAGCAGCAACCGTTCAACATTTTCCTTTGTCTCCTGCGAATCCACTAAGCTGGTGGGATGCAAGGAACGTACATGACATTTAAGGTGGCAGACTACCCAAAATTCCGCTGAAACATCGAATTTGTAAATTCATATTGAGTGCTACGTCAGTTGAAAGAGCATGAATAGCTGCAAATTCTCTGAAAATTGTGTCTCTATCTGACCAGCGGTTCAAGAGTTATGGCCGAAAATGTGCCTTTGCAAGGAAAGATTTTTTTGTTGCATGCTGTCATTTGTTGGCAGCACTGTATTTGAATGTGAGCAGACCGTGCGCAACTTGTCGTATTATGGAAACACGCGAAAGTGTGCAGCATTTTTCCCCAAGTCCAAAAAAGTGTAAAAAAATCACGTTAAAAAAACACGTATTGGGCTGCACGGCGGCGGGCGAAGCCCGCCGCCATGCAGCAGGACTTTTGCCAGCACCCTCGTCACGTTGCACATATGTGGCTTGATTATTGTAGTTGACGTTAATTTAGGCACTTTGGCAAGTTTGAGTCGTGTCAAGAAGTCAGGAAGGATTCAGTACTAGGCAGTAGTGAAACGTGAGTGGCAGTCTTTGCCGGTTTCTGAGGGCATCCTGGATTTGGTGTGCAGCGCTGTGGAAATGGCTTGCTGTGGAGGTCCCAGCACTGGATGTTGTATCAAAGATACGACCTCGTAGCACGTGCTAAACCTAAAAAAAATCAAAAATTGACTTGGGTCTGTGGGAGTCCGCGAGAGAACGCCCACTCGTTCCGTTGTGACCGATTCCAGGGCCACGTTGAGGGGCCCTACCCCACCACCCATGGCTGCTTCTGGACTTGTTTTAGGTTTGGGTCCCGCGCACGGACAGTGTTGTGAACCCTGCTAAGATTCTCTAAATTGTCAGGATCGTACGACCACACGGCACGAGGACAACTGTTTTCCTTTACACAGTATATTTCACTTCATCTGATAATTAACAATGAACACTAATAACACCAGCTATTTATAGCATGCAAAAACAGCGTACATGCAAAACATAAGCAGATAAAACTGGACATAACAGCGTATACAGCAAAACGCACACAACGCATATAGCGTATGCCATGCAGCAACATCAGCGGTACGGCGGAGTCGAAATACAACATTTCAACGAATACAATGCCATAAGCGCGAAGGCCTTTCCCAATTGAGAACTGGTGGTTTACAACATTCTCCCCACCAAAGGGCTTCTCACCGCCGTACAACAATGCACACAAGTCAAAAACGATCCGGGGCTCTGACTACGCGCCCAGAACGCGTTATCTCCTGCTGCCGTGGTGGTGGTAACGGTGCTGACGGTTCATACGCTGGCTGCTGAGGGACGATAGCAGGTTGAGCGGTATCTGCAAGCCCAGGAGCCACGTCCTGTGACGATACTTCTAACGGCACTAACCTTTGGATCGGCCTCAACAGGGTACTGGTACTCAACTTAACCTTGGCAACACGACGCTTACCATCTCGACCAGGGAATAACTCGATGATCCGTCCCAAACGCCAGAACTGTTTGCGCTTGGTATCATCGAGAACAAAGACAACATCACCCACAGCTAAAGGGCGCGACATGGTCTGTTGGTGTTTGTTCAGCTGACTTAGGTACTCCACCTCCCAACGATTCTTGACATGCTCCAGTGTCCGACTGAGGTAACGCAATCTCGATGACATCTGCGCAGCGTCCAGGGTACCTGCTGGCTTCTCTGACGACATCCAGATGTCACCCATCATCATTGCAGGGGTTACTGGTGGCTCATCCAGGCTATCAGACACATAAGTTAGCGGACGGCTATTCACCACTGCTTCAACCTCATACAAGAGGGTCTCAAGCTCCTGGACCTTCAGAAACGCTGTTCCCATTACCTTTTTCAAGGCACTCTTCACTGTACCAACCATTCGCTCATAGAAGCCTCCATGCCATGGTGCAGCTGGAGGATTGAACATCCATGGCACACCCAGTTTGTCAGATGCCGCCTTGAACGTTGTAGCGTTGTCAGACCTGATCCGAGACGGCAAACTACGTCTCGCGACAAACTTCCGAAATGCCATCAAGAATGACTCGGTACTTAAACTATCGACCACCTCCAAGTGAACTGCTCTGGTGGTGGCACACACAAACAATGCTATCCATACCTTCGGAGATGACTCACCACGGCGCACGTACAACGGACCAGCATAGTCGATGCCGGTAGTTGCGAAAGGCCTCTCGTGAACAACTCGGTCTTCCGGCAACGGCGGGCAGACTTCTGAGGCAGCCTTAGCCTTGAAGCGGCGGCATGTAACACATCGCTGAGTAATGTTGCGTAGCGCCCGTCGACCACCGATAATCCAGAATTTCTGACGGATGAACGACAAGACTCCTTCTACACCTTGGTGCATCCTTTCAACATGCATTTTCTCCAACAGCAACTCGGTCAGATGATGTTTGCCTAACAGGACTGGGTGCTTGGCTCCATACGCCAACTCGCTGTGCTGAAGTCGTCCCCCGGCTCTGAGCACTCCATGCTCATCCAGAAACGGTGCAAGCTGATACACCTTCGACCCAGGCTTCACTGGTTGACCTTGCTTGATCAGCTCAAGATCCTCAGCGAAACATGCGGCTTGAACGATGCGGTACAATACGTTGTCTGCTGCAAAATAGAGTTCAGCACGAGGCTCAGTGTGCTTCCACTGCAACATCCGAGTCACCACGCCCTGTGCCCTCGACCATTTACTGAATCGGAGCCACCATTCCTTATCAGATTCTCGACTACAGGTGGTGGCTGACACTCGTACCTCTACACTGGACTCATCTGTAGCTGCGGTTGAGGATGCGGTGGGCCAGTCATTGGGCTCCGTGATCCAGGTTGGTCCGCCCCTCCAGAACGGACTACGGATCTGCTGTGCACTACTCCCACGCGACGGTAAATCTGCTGGGTTGTGAAGGCCCGGGCAATGGTTCCACACAATGCCGACCTTCTTCGATATCTCTTGGACTTGACTGACGCGGTTAGCCACAAATGTTTTCCATTTGTACGATGGATTACTGATCCAATGAACGGTAGTGAGACTGTCAGTCCAGCCATAGACTTGCGTGACGGTCACACGCAGCTCCTTCACCACAAACTCAGCGTAGCGAGCCGCTAGACATACTGCTTGTAACTCAAGGCGGGCTAACGTGGGCGGAGACACAGGTGCCACTTTGGCCTTGGCAAATACCAAGTGCGACTGTCCATTGACGACGGCATACAAACAACATCCAAACGCTTTCTCACTGGCATCGGCGAAGGCATGAAGCGCAATCGGCGTGTCAAGATTGCAGCAAATCCAACGTGGTATGTCAATGCTCACCACTTCGGCCAACTCTCCCCACCATTGCGCACATGCGGCTGCGATGCCATCAGGCAACATATCATCCCAGTCGCCTCCGACTTTCCAGGCTTGCTGTAGCAGTATCTTTCCCGGCACAACTGCCGGTGCTGCTAGACCTAGCGGATCAAACACTGACGCAACACACTTGAGGAGGGATCGCCGGGTCCAAACAGACGGCCTATCGGACTCGCCTAGCGCTGCTATGCTGAGCAAGTCATCACTGGTTTTCCATTTCAGACCGAGAACTTTATCTCCGGCCTCTGGATCGCACGGGATTTCGTTGCCTCGCCACTTGCGTAACTCCATGCCAGCATCCGTAAGCACACGCACGCTGAACTCTTGCATCTCCTTAGCTTCCGAGGCATTTGAGACACTAGAGACCAAATCGTCAACGTAGAAACTCGTGAGCAAGAGATCAATACGATCTCGCTCTTTGGGTGCAGACAACGCCCGTAGCTCCTTCAAGTGATGCTGAATCACCGCAGTAAGCATGTATGGCGAGCAGTTTACGCCAAATGGCAGTTTCGTTAGCCTCCAGGTTAACAGTTCATCGCTGTCGCTTCGACCGGGCCACAAGAAACGCAGGTACGGACGGTCTTCGGGATTAACCGCGACCATGAAGAAAGCCTTGCGGATGTCCGCTTGCAGCGCGCTCTTATATTCACGGAACCGTAATAGCATACCTGCGAGACTCGGCAATAGCGACGGTCCAGGGTCAACCATGTCGTTCAACGACTTGCCATCTGGAGCCGTCGCCGAGGCATTGAACACCACTCTTAACTTCGTGGTTGCAGCGTGCTCGCGGAATACACCATGATGCGGTACATAGTACCCGGCATCGCTCTCACATGGCTCCAGCTCAATTGCTCCAAGCTCACGGTACTCCCTGATCAGCACATCATCATAGAGCGCACGCTTCCCATTCCTCTTCAGCTTTTCAAGAAGCCGCGTTGCGATGACTCTAGCTTGAGTAAAGTTATCCGTTGGGCGACGCTCATTTCGCCACAAGAGACCCACTTGGTACCCGCTGCCCTGGCGACATAGCGGGAACGATGGCAGGTGCTGATGTTGTTCCGGAGGTTCATCCAACTGCCATAGTTGTTCAATGTGGGCTGTGACACATGACACGGTCACCGGCTGACTGTTTCGACTTGGTGCAGACGCTGGACCAGATAATACATTACCTATCTCTGTGTTCCACACCGTCTCACCATTAACTTCCTTCTTGCTGTGCAGTACCGCGTTGATATAGTCTGCACCAATCAGCATATGTATTTCGTCTGATGTCCCTTGTTGAGGCTTGTCACTCAGCTCTACTCCCCAACTGTGCCACTGCGCAATGGTCTGCGGACTTGCGCACTTCAGGTCCAGCTCAAGCGTTGGTTTCACGAACGCGCGTACCCGAATGCTAGCGGAGCTACCCTGGATCGTGATGGCGTACTTATCCATGCGCTGTTGGGTTGGTTCCGCGCCGAACGGCTTCACCTCTACATTTTCAACCCCAACGTGTTCTGCATCGATTGCTGACACCAACGCTGCAGTCACGAATGACGCCTCAGCACCCGAGTCCAGGAACACTCGAACCTTCGCGTTTCGAGTTCTTCCCTCAACTCGTGCCACTCCGGTCATCAGCCGCACACTTGGCGAGTGTAGACAGCACGACCCAACATTCTTCTCCGTAACTATCTCAGTCGGTTTCTCCCGGCTGTAACCTGCTCTATCCAACACATCATGTATTAGCAGGTGGTGTTTCCTCTGGCATTTCGTGCATCTCGAGCCTGACCGACATTCTCTGGCCATATGGCCATACTTAAGGCAGTTCCAGCAGAGTCTCTCTCGCTGCAGAAAACCCTTTCTCTCTTCCTGTGGCAGCGACTTTAGCTGCTTCTCTGCATCTGCGACCGATATCGCCATGCACTGTGCCGACGCCGTGGGCCTTGGCACGGATCGTTCTACTGGCTTCCTGGCAGTATCACCCTGTCGTCCGTGCGCGACCTGGTAAGACGCGCCGTGCTCCTGTACCTGGCGCAGTGACATCCCGTAGCACTGCCGTTCGACCAGGTACGTCTTCATCTCAGGTCCGCATTGCTCCAAGATTACCTGCTTTGCCATTGCTTGCAGCACCGGGGCCATTTTACCTATATCGGCGCTATACTTGGTGCCCACCTCGCCATCTTCTGTCATAGCGAGTGTGGCCCACACCTCTACCTCTCGGCAAACACGGACAACGTATTGATGAAACGACTCATCTGACCGCTGCTTGCCTGTCAGCAATGTCTTCCACGCTTTATCCGGAGTCTTTCCGAGCGAGGCAAGCAACTCTCGCTTTGCTTCCTCGTAATTGTTGCATCCAATACATATCCTCTCCGCTTTGCTACCCGCTAGCGCGATGCGCAGTCGCAGCAGCCATTCGCTTTCTTCGAACTCGTTCTTGGAACAGATGTCCTCGAACAGGTCAAGATAACGCTCCAATGGCTGCGTTCCATCATATGAGGGGATTTTCATCACCGGTTGACGCCCACCGCTGTGACTGGGAGATTCCTCTGTACCTCCCATCGTGGCTTTACCCTCACCCTCCTGCGCATTGGCGATGCGCTCGTTAATCTCCTTTAGTGTTTTGGCAAACTCGGTGCGGAGCGCCTCCTCTCGCCGTCTGGCACTGCGCTCCTCACGCTCCGCGTACTGTTGGAGCCTCTGCTCCACATGTACCTTCAACAACTCGCCTTCTAATCCTAACCGCTCTCCATTGTCGATAAAGCTGGCTTCCAAATTGTTCCATAGTTCCTCTGCCATGCTCGCTCCTATCCTGGCGTGGTCGCCAAATGTTGTGAACCCTGCTAAGATTCTCTAAATTGTCAGGATCGTACGACCACACGGCACGAGGACAACTGTTTTCCTTTACACAGTATATTTCACTTCATCTGATAATTAACAATGAACACTAATAACACCAGCTATTTATAGCATGCAAAAACAGCGTACATGCAAAACATAAGCAGATAAAACTGGACATAACAGCGTATACAGCAAAACGCACACAACGCATATAGCGTATGCCATGCAGCAACATCAGCGGTACGGCGGAGTCGAAATACAACATTTCAACGAATACAATGCCATAAGCGCGAAGGCCTTTCCCAATTGAGAACTGGTGGTTTACAACAGACAGAATGGGCACGAAAATGTGAAAAAAATGTAAATGCATTTGTTTGGCTCCTGGGTGGCTCGCACACCGTGGCACTATGTCGGAAATTTCAGTTTTTCCGGCCTGATGGCCAGCATAGTGGCAGAAGTGTGTGGTCAAAATTTCACTCAAATCCACTGAGAAACACCAAAGTTACGGTCAATTGAATGCCATATGAAATTTATGGGTAGGCTGCCCCCTTAATGTCTTAAATTTGGCTTTTGTACACAATGTGAAACTCAAGATGTTCGGTTCCCTTAAATCATTCTTTATAATAATTTTAGCTCAAGCGAAATTTTCAAAAGTTATAACGTGACGAGGTCGCAAGAACACCCTATCAATCCATAGAACTGCGTATTTTGTTTTACGAGAAACCAAGAACCTCGAGAACAGAATACTGCATGATTGAGGTTGCTGCAGTTAACACTCTGGCCGTGAAACTGCAACATCTCCACCGACATACGGTCACGTACTGCACAGTAGAGGATAAAACATATACCCTGCACTACCTATTTCATATACCCCATTAGGCGATATAAATTATGCATCTATTCATATTACAAAAAAGATGACCAAAGGTTTACAATAATAGCAATAAAGAAAACAAATTCTGCTGTCATTACTACACTACAACGAAGTCATGAAAGTTTACCAAAAATGATTTTCTTGTCACATTCATCAGTGGAAAGTCGTTATTGAAGAGTAGGCATGCTGAACAATGATTAAATATACATTCAATAATGTGTTTCGAGAACAAAATAAAGTGCTGAAATAGAATGAGGAAAGGTGAGACAATAGAAGTGAATTGAGAGCTAAGTGCAACAGCGGGTGAGAAACGAACTAACAAACAATAATGCTGTGCACGTACGAAAATAATCTTAAAAAATTATTACACAATCATGTTGTGCACGTATGAAAACAATCTTAAACGAATACAAACAGCCTCAAGTACGTTCAACTGACTAGCATACCGTGCACGACAAAGAACAGAAAACTAAAATCATCATACACATGCAGACACTTACAGTGACATCGTGCAAAAGTTCTATTGCAAACATACCGTTAAAGACACCTTCGAATACGTTGATGTCCTTCGCTCCCACCCGGTCCCGGCCTCCGCGCATATGTGCTCGTTTGATTTTGTGAGTCTGTTCACGAAAGTCCCGTTAGAAGAGACTAGCAATATTTTGTACAACAAACTTACTACGCGGTGCATTTTGTACCCATTTTCACAACTGTACGTGCCTTCACGCATCTAAATCGGTCAATTTGAGTGCTGACAATGCAGTAGTCGGTACGTTGGTATGACTCTTTAACATCTGAACGCACGTATCAAGCAGTCCTGCACATTGGATCGACTACAAGCTCCTGCTGCCCGATCCTGCCTAATGCGTAAGACCCGACAGCTTACTACTTGGACAACATCCAAGAATGTTCTGAATCATCTGTTTGAATTGAAATCGCTCAAATGGCGTCGTCAAATCCTCTCTCTAGTTTGTTTTCATCATGTATTCTACCAATTTCCGGCACTACTGAGCCAGTTTAATTTCACCATCTCCAGCAGCTGCCGCCACCCTTCCTCTATCGTTTTGCCTCGTTCTGGAACTCATTTCCTTAAATCTCCTCTTTTTGGTTTATCAGTTATCTGGAACAAGCTTCCTGAGAGCCTACGCAGGGAGCAATCTCCTGCTAAGTTTCGGTTTCTCCTGAAGGACAATTATTTCACGTACAAATTCTCCACCACTGGAATTCCTGATTTTCGTATCTAGCTCTCGTCATGTATTCTGTTTCTCCCTGGTGGTTTTACCTGTAGTTTTCCCTGAGCAGTGTTTCTGCTAAGTACTATTTCCCCTTCTCCCCTTTCACTTCCCTTTCGTCTCATCCACCCTTTCAGGAAACTCCCCCGATAAGTATCCATCTACTTTTGGAGAATCCTTCAAATAAAGTCTAAATGAATGAAATGAAGCAGCACGTCCCACTGCATATGCTGACTTGCTCGGCATGGACACTGCGGGCCAAACGCGGCAGGCCACCTAAGAACCCTCGGGCACAGCCATCGTTAGCACAATTGCCGTCATCGGCAATAGTGCCTCCATTACCCGGATCCAGAGCCTTGGAGACGGATAATGTGCATATTGTCACCCCAACACTATGCACCATAACAACACAAGTTAACACACCACAACAACATTCAGCTCAAGGCCAAAGTGGACTGCGATGAGGCGATGCCCCCATCGCCGTCGTTGCCGCTGACTCCCCCAGAAACGCCACCTGCATCTGTCATCGGCAGTGCTGGGGCTGAGTCAGTGGTCTTGGTGGCACGTGCAAATATGGATGAGGCAAGCACTGAACGTGAAAAATGAGAAAGAAGGCTGAAAGGAACGGAATTCAACAAAGAAAGCAACGCGATCAACATTGAAAGACCTAGACGATCAACGGCTAATTATTCAATTATTCCAGCACTGGATGTCAAGCACCGGCGAAGAAACTGGGAACACAAGATTTAAGAACAACAGGAGCAACAACAACAACAATGGTAAAAATTGACCATCAAGATCAAAGGAGGAGTCAACGAACAGAGGTTTGGCAACATGAATCGAGCCTGGAACCGATCGGTGTTGTTCAGGAGAATGACACGCAGGACGACACTGAGGACGAGTTGGAAGATGGGACGGAGGACGAGGTTACGGTTGTTGGAGACGAGGAATCGGAAGGTGATTGTGATCGTAAGAAGCTTGCCATTTTTCTTCATTTGTTGTCTCACTCTAAGTGTCTGCAGGTGTATGATGATTTTTAGTTTTTTCTGTTCTTTGTCGTGCACAGTATGCTAGTCAGTTGAAAGTACTTGAGGCTGTTTGTATTCGTTTGCATAAGCCTGATCTTTGTAAGCCGAATAAACATGTAGTTGCTTTAAGATTGTTTTCGTAGGTGCACAGCATGATTGTTTGTCTCATTACACAGTTCAAGCGTTACAGTTAGTTTCTCACCAGCCGTTGCACTTAGCTCTCACTTCACTTCTATTGTCTCACTTTCCCTTGTTCTATTTTAGCACTTTATTTTGTTCTCGTAACACATTATTGAATATGTATTTAATCATTGTTCAGCATGGTTACTCTTCAGTAACGAATTTCCACTGATGAATGTGACAAGAAAATTAATGTTCGTAAACTTTCATGACTTCGTTGTAGTGTGGCGATGACAGCAGAATTTGTTCTCTTTATTGGTATTATAAAATTGTTGTCTCCTCGTCGAATATTTGCAAAAGTTTACAAGTTATCCGTTTTGTCTTACACTAACTGTTATAAGCAGAATACTGTTGAGTCAGAAATGTGCAACAATTAGCACAAAACTGACTGATGAGATCCTGACATTCAACGACCTGATGCTTAGCTGCATCACGTCTAGAATGCGCAAACCAGCAGACTTCTAACTTGGAAGGTTCTAAGTTATAAAGTAACGTAAGAAAAAACCGGATAATTTGTAAACTTCTGGTCATCTTTTTTTTTTATCGGCACTGCTAGCATTGTAACTAGCATAATCGCTCCAAATAACTAGCAGTGCTAGTGTAGCGTGGCCCAAGTGGTTGGGCACACAACAACCAACAAGTCTCACCAGAGCAAGGAGAAGTGGTTGAAGAAATGAAGGATGATCTTTCTTCAGAGACAGAGCTTTTTATATGTGCCAAGACTAAGAGAGTTCAGGTTTCACATAACAACGAGCAACGGTTTAGACCAATCAGGAGATAGAGAGATGGCACAGATTCGGCCAATCAGAAGACATGTATTGGAAGAAAGTAAAGAAAAAAAGGAAAGCTTCTGAAAAAGGTAGGTTCGAACTTCATATGCAAAGGATACTAGTCTTATTACTGTACAGGTTTTAACACACCAAGCTACAGTGACACAGGCACTAGACTACAATGCAACAGGTACAAGGTTGAAGAATCTGCATGCTCTACATGGCCCCCTCCCAGATTGAATCACGTCCTCGTGATAATGTGAATATTGTAAAAATAAAAATGAAACGAAAGAACCCAAGGAAGAAGCTATATAAACTGTGTGTTAAATGCCAACCCAACACTATATCTAAAAAAACTCAAATCTCAATCTCTCAAATCTTCACAAGAAAATTGTACATATCAATTGTTCTTGGCTCTCATTGACGGTATCGCACTGGCCTCTGGAGATTTGCCCGATTGCGTAAGTTATACCCACCTGCCTGTGGCATGATCGGAACGGCCGGCACAACGGGAGCTGCCGGAACAGCCGGGACTGGAACAGCCGGAACTGGAACAGCTGGAACTGCCGGAACTGGAATAACCGGAACTGCTGGAACCGGAACAGGCGGAACTGGAATAGCCGGAACTGCGTCTTGCACGTAATCAATTAGCGCCGGTTGAGGTAGGTGTGCTGGCACTGGAGCGTGCTGCTCCTCCGGTACTTGAGTCGTTGACTTGAGCCGGTTGATGTGCACCACCTGGAGTTTCCCTGTATCACAGTGCTCAATCCTGTACACCACGTCATCGATCACCTCGACAACTCGATACGGCCCGGTCCATGGCTTGAGGAACTTCTTTGTGTTGCCTGCTTTCACAGCTGGGTTGTGTAAGCGCACCTTGTCATTGATCGCAAACCGTGGCTTGGTCGTCTTTGCATCATAGTAGTCCTTCTGACGTTTCTGTGCTTTAGCGCCAGCTGATCGAGCGTGAGAAAATGCCTGCTGCAAGGAGATCTCGAGACCAATCATATAGTCAGGTACAGATTTGACATGTTCTCTGGAGTCGTTAAACATAATATCCACTGGCAACTTAAGCTCTCTGCCGAACATCAATCTAGCTGGGGTTTCCTTGGTTGAACTATGTACGCTACTACGATACGCCAGTAAACAGCGTTGAATATGCAGGTCCCAGTCATTGTGATTGGCATTGACTCTGGCACTCAGCATGTTCTCAAGTGTACGATTCATCCGTTCAACTTTTACGATGAGCTGATTGTTTAGTAACTGGTGGTGTTAGAGGACATCATAGTGTAACTTGTAGTTCCTTGGTCCTTTTTACCTTTTATAAATGAAGTGTACTGTGGAAAACAATAATAGGAACAATGAAAGATATAAAGATTCATCGATCTAGCTTTCGCACAACGCACATCAGGATCATCGTCTTACTAGTTAACAAAATTTAATTGCAGCACATACTGTTACTTCGAAGTATAAAGAATGAATAGTGATCAAAACACCTAAACGATGAAAATATGAAGAAATGGTGTAGGGAAAAAAATATGGATTCAAACAAGTTTTCGTACAACACTCATCAGGAATCGTCGTAAAACACCTAAACAATGCCAAAAATGTATCACAAGGTTTTTTTGTAAGTTACTATGTGCGTGAAAGATCACAATGAAACACTCCAAGGGGACAAAATTCGAGTATGACAAGGCCAGACAAAGACAACATTCTACTGGATGAGGCATTTTTAAAAGATGGCACTCTCGTTTTGAAAAGAAATGCCCAGCTTATGAATGCGTTGGAAAACAGCCTCCAAAACTGTCACCTGTAACTGATAACCATGATGTTCACGACACAAAAAGAAGAAACATGAATCAAAATACGCTTGGCAACATCCAGGACGAGATACCAACGGATTGTACACGGAAGACTCACGAGGTCGAAAAAAACGCCCGCACTCAAACTCACACTCTCCCATACCCACGCTCTCTTCCTCGCTCAACTCAATGCTAGAATCTCCTCCGTCAGTGCCCTTCCGTCATCTTCCTCCTCATTGGCGATCACGTCCAGTGGTGCCGTCGAGCTGGGTCTCCTCTTTTGTTGTTGTTGTTGTTGTTGTTGTTGTTGTTGTTGTTTCTTTCTCTTTGTCCGATTACGACACCCTCGACAGGTTGATGACGAATTCACGTCTGAACTGTCAAAATCCATAGGATTCATTTTTCACTACAGCAATCTTATTGGAATAGCGGTCCACCGGTTTCCGGCGTAGCTTGGTGTCGCACTCCGATATAACCCGACAAAAGTGGATATTTACATATGACTGTACTTGTATTTACATCAATTTATGAAATCAAACTGTATTTACATCCATTTATGAAATCAGACTGTATTTACATCAATTTATGAAATCAGACTGTATTTACATCAATTTATGAAATCAGACTGTATTTACATCAATAATATATTTATGAAATCAGACTGTATTTACATCAATTTATGAAATCAGACTGTATTTACATCAATTTATGAAATCAGACTGTATTTACAGCCATTTATCTCCTTTCTTCCTGTTGTATAATCACCGTCCGGCGTGTATTTACCGCCATATTGCCAGGTGCGTGTTTACTACCATAAGTATGAATAAAATACTCAGGAAGTTAAAAGTGAAGAAGTTAAAAATATGGATGTAATCCAATGTGTGGAGATTTGAATTTTTCTTTCGCTGACACTCAAAGAGCTTCAATTCTTCTATGCGCACAGTAACACAGTGTAAGGTTTCGAAAACCCTTAGCCATATTATTATACCTAGCGTCAACCTACCTCAGTTTACTAATTCACGAGTCACTATCGCACTTCGGCCTATTCACACATCCACAGTACATTCAGTTCCCAATTCATAACTAACAAGAAACGTTCCTAAGTTGCACTATCCCTAGTCTGGTGTTGAAGTGTCACACCAATGTGCATGTCTAATCTGGTTTGATTTCAAAGCAGGTGTTAAGGTGAAGGGAAATTTTCAGAGTGGGAGAGCCTGGTGTCCGTTTGTGGGTGTGAGTGTTTGTGAGGGAGAGGGAGAGAGAACATTTGCGCGAAGATCTGCGTGGATGTGCACGTGACTGTCAAGGAGTATTGTGCGGAATATAGAGTTCTTGAAATTGAGGTGTAGACTGAATTAGCACAGGGTTCGGATAAGTATTCGGTAAAAACTGGATGAAACTCACCACACAGCTATTGCCAGCAAGTAAGGAGAGTTCGTTTTGGCATTTGGATATTTGATATTGTTGGATGCTTTGCCGTGTTAGGAAGAGGATATAAGTTGGACCATTTTTTTAGGTACTTCCGTAAGAGAATCATGGCTGATTGCAACTGGACATCCAAGGGGAGTGTAGCCTCTGACTCATTCTCATCATTTGCCACCTTTAGTGATATGGACCAGCCGAAGGTCAGTTTTGTGTCCTCCACCGCCAAATACACCATCTTATTCTACGCCGTGTTCAGCTCTTCACCACGCATACGCCGTTAGAGGTAATGAAGTAGCAACCTCTGAAGCCTCCTTTGCCAATAATGCATACAGCATACCCCATTCAGCCCTTGTAATACACCATCAGTTGCCGCACATTTACTGCCAGGTCAACCACTGCTGGGCATAACAGCTAAGTTCAGGGACGCTCGACCAGAGTTCCAGAGGAACGAAGATAAACACATTATTGATGTTTCGACAACAGCTGTCGAAAACCAGTGCTGGAATCCCATGACATCACATATGGACATTGACGAAAGATCGCGAGACAGCGGTAGCCAAACTATGAACTATCCAGTCTCGTTTTCAGATCACTACCCGGGACCCTGGCAAGTAGGAGATGACTCGGAAGAAGGCAATTCTGCAAGCACTTCCGCCTGAATTGACCTAGACAATATCGGACATGTTAAAATATTTTCCCTGGCGCCTAGCGAATATGAAGATGCATCATGATCGTCAAACGCTCAAGAAACACTATATCTCGAAGTCGTGTTCTGAGGAAGACAGTCAACTTCTACCTGTATTGACGTTCTACAACTAACACGGCTAACATATCTAGCACATCTTGGAAGCGCACTCAAACAGCCTCCCAACTTGGAAAGGTCTAAGGTTTATATTAACGTAAGAGGGGAGGCAAACGCAGCCAAGAAAAGCACGAGCCGGAAGTCTCAGATATGGAGGACGTTGGCGGGTGTTGATGTATGTGGCTCACAATACTGATAAGAGTAATACATAATACGGGCAGTCCATGAATAAAGGCCCCGAAAAAACATTCCAGACACCTTTAATGTCTCAAAGAAGGGAAGATAAATAAAAGAGGAGCCTATGCGAACAAGAAGCAACTTTCAGCTCGTGCTTGGCTTGATTTCGGTCTTCGTTCCCACTTATGTTAGTACATAGATTAGACCATTCCAAGCTGGAAGGCTCTTGGAATGCACACCCAATATGTGCTAGAGCTGTTGACCAGTTAGTTGTACAACGTCAGTACCGTCGGTAAATGTCGTGCGATTTTATCCCAGGAGTTGATTGCTTAGTGACTGATGGTGTCAGTGGACATTATAGCGTAACTCGTAGTTCCTTGGTCCTTTCCTTCTTTGGTGGCGAGGTAGCAAGACCACCCTATCAATGCTTAGAACTGGGCATTGCGCTGGATTGTTGACCCATGACCCTTTCTTCAACTTCTGGCGAAGTGTTAGGTGTATCGCATTCATATTCCGGTAGATACAATGACAAATTCATTTTAATTCCCGTAGCTGTGCAGAAGACGTTACTTCAGTAACGTCTGGCACTAGCCAGGGTCCACACAGCTTTAATTTGGTTTTTGTTTGTTTGTGTGTTTGTGTCACGCCTGGCACTATCCCGTATCTGTCCCGTACCGTACCGTACCATCAAACACAGCTGGTCACATACAGCTGGCCACACTATTCAAAAAGGACTTTTTTTAATGTTTATTTGAATTCGGATAGCTCAACAGTACAGAAGTACAACTACAAAGAGTACCGAATAGAAGGCCCCGAGAACGGGAAACCAAAAAAACAAAACAAAAAACAAAAACAGCAACATCAAGTTACTGATTATGCACATTGCTTGAAAGCAAATCACAACAATGATTAAGAATTAAGCTGTCTTTTAGCCAAATAGCCAATTTGACGCGGAAATCTGCGATAGTAGTGCAGGACTTCAGGTCGTCTGGTAAATAATTCCAAACAAGAGCCGATTTACTTGAAAAGGACAGAAAGCCAGACATAGATCTATAGCGATTGATACTCATGTTATGAGTTGTAGAGCCGCGAGTAGTTCGGGTAGACGTACAGATGGGAAAGAGGGACTGCAAGCAAACAGCCGGCTAAACACAGTAACAGTGGAAAATGAATACAAGGAACAAAAATACTGATCGATATTGGAAAGAGGAAACATTGAGGTGGTGAAGAAGTGGCGTGATATTAGCTTGGGGTGATGCGCCACAAGCAACTCGTGCAGTGCGCCGGTGGAGTGAGGCTAGCTTGTTTCTATTTTTAGCGGATATAAACGAAAGGTATACAGGGAGATTATATTCTAGATCAGGCTGAATAACACCGACAACGAAAGTACGGCGGGCAAACAGGTTCATCTGGCGGAAAAATCGACGCAGTACACCGATCTTCCGTGAGGCTTTCCGGACGACATTGTTAATGTGTTGGTCAAAGGACAGCTTATTGTCAACAACGACTCCTAGAGCATCTGGTGCTTTCCACTTCCCCTAGCGTAACATTTGACAAGGTGATTTGCAGTTGTTGCCTTTGTTGTTGTTGCTGACTCCCTGTGGCACGTTTGGGATGGATTTGCATGAATTTCAAACGGAATCTTGGAATCATCTTTCCCAATAAAATTTCGAATAATGCTCTTTATCACATGTCACGTGAGTGTTTCCTTGGATCGGGCCAATCACTGGTCTGTATGAGCGGGCAATAAATCAGTCCAACGCCCGCGTCCAAAGCCCGTCGTCAGTGACAACCCTGACTGAGACTGTACGCGTGAAATCTACGGGATGTGAACATGGTGGGCATGGTGACTGTACGGCGCAGTGTGACATGTGAACGCGTGGTCGAAAGTGGCGATCTCAGCTTTCCTTTTTCTTTCCTTTGAAGTGTTGTGGCACACGAGGTCGACTTTCTCCTTTTGATTCTTTCAGGTTCTGTTTTGAAAATGGCAGAACGGTTTGTACCAGTTTCGAACTCTGAAGTGCAGGAAGTGGTGGCTGGTAGCACCCCCGCAGCAACTACCGCAGCTACCAAGGGCTGGGTGGAAGTTTTTCGTCGTTTCAACGCAGCTCAGGAGTCTCCCCTCGACGAAAAAGTGTGTTCGAAAGAGGATTTGTGTATTTTGTTGTCCAAGCTGTATGTTGGGGCAAAGCGCGTGGATGGAGCTCCTTACCAAAGGAGTAGTATGCTGTGTCTGAGAGCGGCAATTGCTCGGCATTTCGGTGACCTGAGGATCTGGGACATCGTCAAAGATGCAGCGTTCCGAGCTTCGAACAAAGCCATTGACGCTGTTTTGAAGAAAAACAAATGGGAAGGTCATCTGCGACTGGTGCAACACAAGGATTTTATTTGCGATGCGGACTTTGCGAAGATGTTGGACCTTTTCATGAGGTCCAAGGAGCCAGATGTTCTCAACCAGCAAGTATGGTTCTTCATCTCGCTTCATTTCTCTCTCCGTGGGCGAGAGCTGCAGCGGAGCATCAAGAAAACCGACTTGGTACTTCGTGACGATGAGAATAAGAAGGAGTACTTTGAAATGGCCGTTGATCTTGCAACGAAGAATCATGCTGGTGGCCTTGCTGACAAGCACGACGCTCCAACGGCTGGGCGAATTCAAGACGGTGATCAAGTGTTCTCCATCAAATTTCTGCTGGAGCGTCTGAATCCCGATTGTAATGCGCTCTTTCAGCGGCCCAAGGCAAATTTGAAGAAGGGTGAGAAAATCTGGTTTGTCAATAGTCCCCTTGGGAAGAACACGCTCGGCAGCATGATGCAAACCATTTCCAAGCGGTGTGAGCTGTCTCGTGTGTACACAAACCATTCTGTCCGTGCCACTGCTGTTCAGCGGCTCTCCGCTATGGGAGTTTCGGAGCGGCACATCATGTCCGTCACGGGACACCGCAATCCGATGAGCCTCAGGAACTACTCCCGGACCACAGACCAACAGAAGGACGCCATGGCTGCCATCCTGGATGGGGATACCAGTAAGTCGTGTGGTACTGGATCTTCGATTAGTGTAATGCCTGCAGTGGCGGCGAGTGCTGATGCTGCTTCTCAGTCTGCGACAACAGCAGACGCATCTTCCCTGCCTGCAGTGCCGACTGGCGAACCTCCACGTCTACCACTGCAACCTGTTCAATTCAACGGTCCAGTGAACAGCGTTGTCATCCAGTATGTCACACGCCCATGAATGCTTGTTGTTGGTTGCTATAGTGACACAAGCGCATCATTGCTTGAACAATTTTTGTATGTACAACATACATGCCCATGTATTTGTTCTGACAGTTCATATTGATGACTATCTGGCAATTTCCGAATTCATTGTTTTATATGTTTGCTTGCGTTGCCATGGTTACTATTGTTCGGCACGGAGTATAGTTTGGATTTTTCTCTTTTGTAGATTGTGGTTGTATGAGCACCATTGAGTGATGATAAAGTCACATGATGTTAGCTGATTGATTCATTTTATATTAAATTGTTTCAAAGCAACTATGTCCACTGTTGGAAGAAATGAATCAAGAAGATGCCATTGATGTGCTGTTAGATGCATAGTGCCTTCAGTATTAAATGTTAAGCTGAAAGTGATAAATCCATTATGGCATGGTTGGTCGGGCAATAATGGATTTACAGTGCCCTCCAAGTGAGCCCTCGGGCCTACGGCCCTCGGGCTCACTTGTCGGGCACTGAAAATCCATTATTGCCCTCCCAACCATGCCATAATATATACTTATGCTAAAACTGCTCAATGCCCAAAAAGTGCAGTCTGTAGACGCCGGCGCTTATTATAGTTTGGACATGTCATTCGTGAAGGCAAGGACGCTGTGTCCTACAAAGCCCTTCACATGGCAATGAATATAGCAGATATAAAGAAGCCCAGAGGTCCCCCAGTGACCAGATGGGTAGACAACATTAGGAATGACCTATTACTTCTCAATATGTCTCTTTTGGAAGCGGAGCAACTTACCTCAGACAGAACGCACTGGCTCGACGTTGTCAACAGATGCGTGACCCTCATTTGATTTTTCATATGAGCTATATGCGTGCTGTATTATTATTATTATTATTATTATTATCATAACGTGAAGCAACTTGGAAGAATGAGTATGAATGCGAAGTGTATGGGGGAATGCATGTAGGGCGATAGTGCGGGTTCGAACCCCAGGTAATGCCTGAAAAAAAAATAGGAGAATTGAAATATTTATAACATCCCTATTCTTTTTTTGCCGTCGTCAAGGCGGTAGATGGTGTCGTAATACCCTCGACCGTACCTGTCCCGTACCTGTCCCGTGCCTGTCCCGTACCTGTCCCGTACCGTACCGCAGAATCAAAGACGGCTGGCCACAATGCATATATAGCAATAAAAACTGCTTTATGGGAGTTTTCGAAAAAACGTTATTGTATTCTAGTCCATGGATCCCGTCTAAAACGTAAGAAATTAACGAAATGTGATAGCTGAAAATTGAAATTTCACACAAAACCTCAGAATAACTCAATCACATTCAACACCTGGCTCGTCTTGGCGCATCAGACCATGCCGTCCTCCTGGCTGAGTTCTCCTCCTCAAAGTCTTCCCCCACAGCAGCCAGCACCTGTCGTAGCCCAACATCTACGCAAAAATACAATGTCCTGAGTGCCACGGATAACATGTGGAATGCCATGAATGTTTTTTCTCGCAGATGTACCCTGGTCTCAGGTCCTTGCCTCCCACTGCATCGACACGGCTGTCTCCGCATTCGCTGACATCCTTGAAGGTGCCTTGGACCTATATATAGGAAGATCGTCACCTCCTCGTCGGAAATCACGCTACAAACCCTGCCTCCGGATGACTCCATCACTGAAAGCAGATATTAAAGTCAAGAGCGATCTCTACAGCATCTACCTCGCACTTACAACAGCAGGCGCCGGTGGTGCACCAGTACAGCCCACATGTACTCAGGGTGCTGCTGGGAGCACAGAAGGCGATCCCCATCAGAACAACTGGCAAGAACAGCGGCGAAGGAGCAATAAATCAGCGGCCCACAGCGATCCCATTGCCCGGGCAACAAAATCCAAAGTTGTGTCTGTCTACAGAAAAATGGCCACAGAAAACCCCAACCCCAACACACTCACTGGCACACATCTTCCCAAGCGATGTGCCTTCTTTGTCGGGAATGTTAGCCCTGGAAGTAAGGCACAGTCCATTGTCACCTGGTGCGCTGATAGGGGCGTTGATGTATACGCATGCACAATTGCCGAAACCCAATACTTTGGTACCTGCTATGCACGCGTTTCTGTCGCGGAAGAGTTTGAGCAAACGCTGCTTGACAAGGAATTCTGGCCCGACACCATTGCGCACACCGTCCGCAAATGGCGCTATGCCGACTCCGCTAGCAAGTGATGGGTCCTCGGTCACCTAGCCAACAGCTAAATCCTCTTGCCCAACCCTTTGTGCCCCACGCAAGTTCATCACACCCTTCCCCTCATTGCGTTACATATTCTTCTATATCTAGTGGTCATATTCCACTTGCACCACCATTCCTTCCTGATTCTGGACGACAAACTACTAAAACTCCTAATCAACAGCAGCTCCACGACGCCCCCTACCACAAACTAATGTCGGTCTTCACCCCGTTGAGCGCTCATGCTTTCCCGTTTTTCCCGGACCACGCACATTCTATTAACATTGTAACTATCAACTGTCGCTCTGTAACAAACAAACTTCCGGAATTGTACGCAATATGTGATGCCAACAAGCCCACCATAATATGTTTAACAGAAACCTGGCTAAGCCCGTCACTTTTATTCAGTGTTCCAGGCTACACATGCTTCCGTAAAGACAGATCTACACATAAGAACCTGAGATCAAACCTACGTGGCTATGGTGGCGTGGCCATTCTCATACGTGATGGGACATTTCCACATTGCACCCGTCGCCATGACCTTGATTCTCCCCAAAGCGAGGCCGTATGGCTTGAGCTTGGTGCACCGGCAGGTCTCCGGGCCAATCCGCTACTCATTTGCTGTCATTACCGCCCCCCTTCACAATCCCTTCTTGATATCACCTCCTTTTGCGACACACTTACCGACACGCTGTGTTCCTTGGACCTCTCTTTATTTGATGTTTTTCTTACCGGTGACTACAATGCCCACAATTCTGACTGGTGGAGTGGTGACACCACATCGCGTGCTGGTACGGAGCTATCACACGTGTTCTCTAGCTTTGGCCTCCAGCAGCTTGTCAATTTCCCCACCCGTGTCGCTCCGAATGGAAGACTGTCCTGTCTGGACTTGCTGGCTACGAACCGCCCCCTCTCTGTACGTTCTGTTGACGATGCTGCCCCGCTTGCTGCATCGGATCATTTGCAAGTCATTACAACGCTAGCCTACAACATTGCCACTGCTAACACCTCTTACAACTGCTCTCAGACTCCTACCCCTCCGCGACATGCCTTCCGCAAGGTTACACCCTCCACTTGGTCAATCATCAACTCTGCACTTTTTGCCTGTGACTGGCATCTTTTATTCACCTCCACTACTGTTGATGAAGCTGTGGAGAAGTTCACCACAGTTCTTGATGACGTGCTCTCCTTCTATGTGCCACAATACGGAGCAAGACCCGCTACACCCAAACATGGCAGCCACCACCCTCGTCAGTCCAGCCGTGACCCCAAGATCCCTTGGCTCGACAAAGATCTCCAAGGTGCAATTAAACTCAAATACGACTACTACAGCTTAAGTAAGAAGTACTCCACCTATGCTAATATTTCTTTATACAAAAAACAGCGCAATCTGGTGAAGTCATTGTCACGTTCTAAGTATCGAGCATATTTACGTTCGCTCACTACCACCCTATCTCACCCCTCTTCCAGGCCTAACCTGTATACCTTTGTTCGCACTCAAAGGACAACTAGTACACGTCAAGACATACCACCGTTATTAGCTTCCAATGGTTCGATGGTGACTGACCCCAAGTCTATAGCTAATACTCTCAATACGCAATTCACATCAGCTGGTATTCCAGACGACCATTCCTCTCCAATACCACCTCTGCAACGTTCTGCGACTGTGCCTTCTGATCTGCGCTCTATACATACCACCACATCATCTGTTCGCAGCTACCTAAAAAGACTAAAAAGCAACAAAAGCCCTGGTCCTGATGCCCTACCAAATGAAGTTCTCAAATTTCTGGCTCCATCTCTGGCGTACCCACTGTGCCTTATATTCAACCTTTCCTACTCCTCCGGCGTATTTCCTGATCGTTGGAAGATCGCTAAGGTCACGCCCATCTACAAGTGTAAAGGCTCCCGATCACAAGCCTCAAACTATCGTCCAATATCTCTTCTCTGCTCCCTTTCAAAAGTATGTGAAAAGGTATTTTACGACCAGTTGTATTGCCACATTTCACCATGCCTTAGCCCTTCCCAATCTGGCTTTCGGCGCAACGACTCAACCTCTGACCAACTAGCTCGTCTAGTACAAGACATTGCCACCCTTCGTGATGCTCGACACCATATTGCTCTCTGTTTCTTTGACTTGGCAAAGGCCTTTGATACTGTCTGGCATCGTGGCCTCCTTGCCAAGCTACATATTGTCTTTGGTGTGTCTGGCCCTGCTCTGTCCTGGCTGGAGTCCTATCTGAGTAGCCGATCCCAGTTTGTTTCTGCCCTCTCCATCAACTCTGATCCTCTACCAGTGTCTTCTGGAGTTCCCCAAGGCTCCATACTTGGACCTCTTTTGTTCGTAGCATACGTAAATGATTTACCCTCTATAGACCCAGGTGTCTCGTTATTTGCTGATGATACAACCCTACTGTCAGCATCCTCGTCCTCAGCGGCTCTTGTACCTCGAGTGTCGGCTCAGATATGCAGTGTCCTACGCTGGATGCAAACATGGCGACTTAGACCCAACCTGACTAAAACCGAAATAATGTTCCTTCCCCCAATCTCATCCATGTCACTTTTACACCATCCTGATTTCCCAGAACCCATAAAGGTTGTTTCCAACCATAAGCACCTGGGAATAATGCTTGATGATCGTCTCTCTTGGTCTTTCCATATTGATGCTCTTTGCAGCCGTTCAAGCTCTGCCCTAGGTGTTATACGTCCCCATTGTTTCCATCTTCCTTTCAAATGTAAAATTTTGTTTTACAAACTGTACATCCTGCCTCTTTTCATGTACGCTGCTGTTAGCTGGTGTGGCTTGTCCTCGGTTCTCGCTGAGCGTCTCGAAATCCACCATAGAAAACTTCTTCGTATCCTGTTTAGTCTACCCCCTCTCTACTCTTCTGCTTCCCTGTATGTCCTTGCAAATGCTTGCCCACTGTCGACCCACCGTCAAAAATTAATTTGCACTTTTGCTCACAAATTTAAATTAGCTCTACACCCTCCTCATCTTAACGTGTATAACTGGTTCCGAATCACAGATGGCTCCCAGACAAGATGCTCTGTTGCCCTCCCCTTGGCTAAAACGTCCTCCCTTGTACGCTCTCCACTCTTTGTTGCTTACTCTGCTTGGCTTGCGCTGCCCGCTACTACGCGCAATGCCAGTACCCTGGACGCATTTAAATCTGCTCACTAGATTCACCATCACCTGTCCCTCCCATGCTTCTCCGTCTTGACCATTACTTTTCTTCTTTTATTCACCATGGTTGGTTAACACCCACATCTCCCGTACTGGCTGATTTTCTTCTCATGCCATGAGGTGTTGTCTATAATAATAATAATACCGCAAATACCCATCCCCTACAAATTTCAACAAATACAAACACCAACGTAACTATGTAAAATGCCTTTCCAGATGCTGCCATCGCTGCTACATCCGCAACCTCCGTGCCACGATATCTCCCACAAACACTCGCCTCCCATCCCTCCCTGTGCTCATTCGTCAACTGCGAAATCCTACCAGCGCCCGGGTCATACCTTCGAAGATGGTGGGCCCCAATGGTCGAACAAGCACCTCTCTGGCATCCATTGGTAACTTATTGAACCGCCACTTCGTCAGTGCTGGCTTACAGGTTGACCCCGATGCTCCTATTCCAACTATTTCCCCCCTACCTCCACGTGCAACTACATTGCACTCCCTGATCATCACCTCATCGACTATTCACAAGTATATTGCAAGACTGCCTCTGAACAAATACCCTGGAGCTGATAGGATCACCAATGAGATCCTCAGGAAACTGAGCTACTCAATTGCCCGCCCACTCTCCATTCTTTTGAACCTTTCCCTCTCCTCCGGCACAGTCCCGTCACGATGGAAGTCAGCCACTGTCATTCCAGTGTACAAAAATAAAGGCGACAAGAACAACCCGTCTAATTACCGACCAATCTCCCTCCTGTCCTGCGTCTCCAAACTGCTATAGAGAATAGTGTACGACCGCTTGTACGACCATATCTCCCCTCTTCTTCACCCTGCACAATCTGGCCTCCGCCGCAAGGACAACACATCCCTGCAATTGTTCCGCATAATCCAAGACCTTTGCTCCCTAAAAGAACAGCGGCAGGTCTCCTGCATCTGTTTTTTCGACCTCTCCAAGGCCTTCGACACCGTGTGGCACAAGGGCCTGATCGCCAAACTTCGTGCCCATGGTGTCTCCGGCTTCCTACTCGCCTGGATAACTAGCTACCTCTTGGACCGAAATCAGTGCGTCACAGTAAATGGAACCTTATCTGACCCCGAGTCTGTGACATCCGGAGTGCCCCAGGGCTCCAATTTAGGTCCCCTGCTCTTCCTCACATACGTTAATGACCTCCCCTATTCAATTCCCAATATTTCTTTGTTTGCAGATGATACCACTGTCCTTGCTTCCTCCCCATCTCACGCCACCCTGTACCCCAAAGTTCAGACCTGTATCAATGACATTGTTCACTGGATGAGCACTTGGTACCTTAAGCCAAATGTGACCAAAACCGAGCTCCTCTTTTTTCCCCCTTCCCCAAAAATCCAGTGCCCATCTTCCACTTTCCCGATGATCCCGGTCACCCTATCTCTGTAGCGCCCCACCATAAACACCTTGGCATTGTCATAGATTCCGCCCTCTCCTGGTCTCACCATGCTGATCATGTGTCGTCCAAAGTATGCCGATCTGTCGGCATAATGTCAAGTCACTTGTCCCATTTGCCCCAAAATTGCCAGATCAATTTTTATAAATCATACATTCTTCCCCTCTTCACGTACGGCTTCCCTGCCTGGTCCACCATTAACAGAACCCACAAAGGTAAATTAGAAGTTCTCCATCGCCGTATACTGCGCATCATATTTCGTACTGATCGTTATATCACAAATCTAGACTTGTATGCCGCTGCATCCACTACCACTCTGCAACATTACCTTGATGCTTCCAGGTGCACCCTGGCACATTCAATTTTTCTTGACCAGCACCCTGCTCATTTACAGTCCATTAGTTGGTTCAATTCAGGAGGCACCACCCGAAGCTGCGTTCGTCGCCCCTAGCTAGGTCTACCCTATTCGTAAATTCCCCTTTCTTTTCCTCCTACTCCACGTGGCTCCTACTGCCTCCCAGTGTTAGACAAGCTCCAGATATGCCCAAATTCCGTACCCTCGTCAGACAGCCCTTCAGTATCTCCCAGTAAACAAAGTCACAGTCACCACTTCCGCTGCATAGCTCACTGAGCATCCCATTGCTTTTTAAGTTACTAATCCCTTCCGACTTTGTGTACGTGCTCTTCATTTTCTTTTTTCACTTCTTCCGTGGTTGGTCTCACCCCCTCCTCAATTCAATTGGCTGTCTTGACATGCCACGAGGTGCAGAAATAAATAAATAAAATTAATAAATAAAATAAATAATCACAACACTTGAAATACTGCTTTCAACACTAAACTTGTACTGCACCAACAATTGGCAACATGCATGCATAGGAAAGAGGATCACGAGGGTAAAAGGTCTTCTACATGTAGCTTTTCATTCTGTGTGTGATTATTGTGAGGTTTTGTGTGAAATTTTAATTTTCAGCTTTCACATTTCGTTAATTTCTTACTTTTTAGACGGGGTCCATGACTCCATGGACTAGAACACAATAACGTTTTTTAGAAAACTCCCATAAAGCAGTTTTTATTGCTATAATTTCTTTTGTTTTTTCCATATCAGGAAATACAACAATTAATCACAGTTTTCCCCCATCTGAATATTATGTTTTACAAAAGGCAGTATAATAAATCAGAACAAAACATAACTACTTGTAAGTCTTTATTAATATAGCAATGAATAGGATGAAGGCTGCAGACATCACGCAACTACGTTACTTGTTCGTCATGTATTACTGTTATTTTTTATAACAAAAATATTTTTGAAACCCAGAATGGATTTTCTCGTTCCTATTATCAGTGGGAAAAATACGGAACTAAAGGATACAACGAAAGAAACTGAAGTTAAGTACTGTAAATAGAAAGGTGTCAGAAATAACATCAAGATACAAGTGCAATAAAACCACTAGAGAAAACGCTCTAGTGGTTTTATTGCACTTGTACCTTGTATCTGTAGAAGAGAAAAAAAGGACATATGGATACGAGTTTAGAGTAACTCTCCATCACTGTAACATGATACTATATACAGTCAGAAAGTGCAATAACTAGGCACAAAACTGACAGAGTACTGAGACATTTGACGTCCTGACACCTAGCTTCAACACATCTTCGTAGCGCTAACCGACAGCCTTCCAACTTGGAAGGTTCAAGGTTATGGAAAGACCAAAGAGGGGAAGGCCAGCGCAACGAAAACGAGCAAAAGCTACAGTCCCAACTCCCAACTTTTTTTCTCTTCTACATTTATTTATGGCTCAACATCCGAGTTACCTTGTATCTATTTTCATTATAGTTATTTATTGGCTCAGTAAACGGGAAAGGGTCTGAAGAAAATATTGACTGTTATCACGAGGACCTTTATGAACTGCGGTGCTCTACTTGATATCTCAGTATGTAAAGCATATCTTTTTCCACTGCATGAGACCGATGTGAGGTTGAGGAGCTTACTTTTAGGATCACAGCAGGATGCACTGCCTGCGAGCTGACTATGCTAAATACATACAGTTTTTTATGCCTGCAATGTCGGGACGAACCCAGATCGTCGAAACTCTGGGTTTCTTTATCTAGCATGAATTTCATAAGCAATACTGTGAAATCAAAAGATAGGCAAACATGGGCATTCGAACTACCATGTACCAAGGAACGAGACTTGCTCCATTGCTCTTTCCTCAGTACTTTTAGAACTCTTAAGTCACAAGAAAGACAGGACAGGACACGATACATTTCTATGGGGAGCTGATCATCTCTTCCGCATGATTGGGCTTATCTCATTCCCTGAACAAATGCTGTTGATGACTACATTTGGAGTCATAATGCTGTGTATGTGCTGACGCTAAAGAAATTCCCTGCAGTTTACATCGAAGAAAGGCAAAGAGAATCCCTCTGCAATCCTCAAATTCGATCATTTGAGTCACAGCGTGTTTGTGTGTGTGTGTCCGTGTATCTGAGTGTGTATATGTGTGGGTGTCTGGGCGGGTGTGAATGTGTATGTGTGTTTTTCGGGGTGCGCGCTCAAGATGTGAAAAGATCATAATGTGTCAGCTTAATGTAAGGGCTAAGAAATAGGTATCAACTTAAAGCCGTGACAAATTAGCAGATTGTTCATGTACATATTTGCTACTGATCACAATGCTAACCTCCTAGGACAAATTGTTCCTGCACTTTGTATTATTAGTATTGAAGTCGGATACTTTGACCTGCATGACATTAGAATTGCGTTTGGAAGGATTGTTTAAGTAAGTTAGTCATGGATGATCTTGACTGGACTTCGGACGGGAGTGTCGACTCTGATGCACTTTCACCATTACCACCTTTAGTAATATGGACGAGCAGAAGGTCAACTGTGTGTGCTCTACCGCCGAACACACCAACTTCTGGTACACCTTATACATCTCATCACCCCGTACACGCAGTTGGTGGGAATCAAGTAGAGACTTCAGAGCCGTCCTTTGCTTATTATGAAATTCAGCATACCTCATTCAGTCCTTGGAACATACCATCAGTTACCACCAATTTACCGCTAGATTATCCACCGCCGGACCTGACAGACCGCGTCAGGGGCTCTCGACCAGAGTGCCAAAGGAAGGAAGATACAAACACTGCTGAGCTTTCAGCAACAGCAGTTGAAAATCCATGCTCGATTCCCATGACATCGGCAATGGAAATTGACCATAACTCGCGAGACAGCGATAACCAAACTGTGAACTATCCAATCTCTGTTTCAGATCACAACATAGTCAACGGGCACGTAGAGTATGACTCGGAAGAAGACAATTACTCAAGCACGTCTTCCGAAGTAGACCTTCAAAAGATCGGACATGTTCCAGTATCTCACCGATCGACTAGCGTATCTGAGGATGGCAAACAGCATGATCATCAAAATCTCAAGAAACAGCATACATCGGCGACGTATTCCGCGGAAGACACCCAACTTCTAGCTGATTTTCCTCAAGATTCTACGTCGCTCAGCCAGGAACCCGGGGTGTCACTTGATCGCAAGCATGATATGCGTGATCGTGCACATTCACAAACTGGAGAACAGCCGCATAAATGTAAGTATTGCAAAAAATCATTTTCTACTGAATCGAGTCTAACATATCATGAATGTGTACAGCCAGAAAAGAAACCTTTCAAATGTAAAGTATGTGATAAAACCTTCAGTACGCGATGGCGTCTTGTTCGTCATGGACGAGTTCACTCAGGAGAAAAACCCTTCGCGTGCAAGTACTGCGCTAAATCTTTCAGTCAGAAATCAAGCTGTACTGTTCATGACCGCATCCATACCGGGAAGAAGCCGTTTAAGTGTAAAGTATGTGGAAAGTGTTTCTCTTGGAAATCCTGTTTAACAGCACATAAAAGAACCCATCCCTGAGAGAAACTGATCAAGAATTGTCACACGTCTTTTAATAATAAAAAAAACACTTAGAAAACGATGCAAACACTAAAACAATTACACAGCAGTCTTCTTTTCAAGATAATGGAAAATGTTCATTATAGAATCGTTTTGAAATGCAAGATGCCCAATCTGAACTCCATGGAAAATTCACTGCTTACATGCTGACTTCTACATTTGTGGCATCACAAACACTATCATTATCATTATTTTAGAGATGATAATATTGTACAGTTTCTAACCATATTACTCAATGCACTTCTTACACGTATTTCCATATTCAATGTACATAACAAAAACTTAGTTTCGCTGAAAAATGCGACTCATTTCTGATAAAATCAACACTGTTTCGTGTATCTTTATTCCTTTGTATGCATATCGGGTCTTGATACTTTTTTATAGAATAGACGGAGTGCTGTTTTGAAATGCGCACATGTTAATTAATATTTGTGGTTCCGTTTTCCTGTATGTACCTTTGGTCTCCTTTCCATCGTTATAATTATAGTCCTTTTCTAGTCCCTGTCAAAACCTTTACAAGTAAAATGTTCAAGTAAAATGTTCTAAATATAACTCAATAATCATTTGCTTGAGGGAAATATGACCTACTGGCAGGACTCGAACCTATGACAATCGCTTGTGCCCAGGAATGATTCATCACTAAGCACTCTACCACTTGTGGGTATCCAAGCAGCGACCATTGAACGTTTTCCTCAGACTTGATTATCTGTCGCTTCCTGTCAATCAACGCAAGCTGTTGGGATTCAAGGAACGTACATGCACATTTACTGTTTTAATCGTAGTGTTTTTAGTTACTGTAAAACTCACTGTTTCCAGTTCCCTGGTGTCAGTCGTTATTCTTTAGCTGCTCCAAAATTGACGAGGTATGAATAGCCCCCTATCATTGCCTAGACCTGTGCAAGGTGCAATAGATTATGTAACATATACGCCACAAAGCCTATATCATTGCTAGAGACGATATAAATCATGCCTGTATTATAGCAGACACTTTGTTGTCAGGTTCTAACAACAAAATGTCTCAGCTCGCATCTCCTCCTGTCAGGTATGGCAATGTCAGCTTGAATGTGAGGTTTCAGCTCGGGTGATGTCAAATCAAACTTTAAGGCGAAGAGAAGTATGGAAAGAGATTGTGTGTGTGTGTTTGTGTGTATGTGTGTGTGTGTTTGAGTGTTTGAAATGTAGCCGTGGCAGTCCCCCTATTTGTAAACAGAGGGAAACCTTCGAATATTAGTGCCGGCACTGCAAGAAACGCCTTCGCGTTCCACGATATCTCAAGCGGCATGTGGCTCGCCAGTACTGTCTCTCTTGACCTGACCCTGGCTCCCTGTCACAATGGGATGGCGTGGCCCTCTATGGCAGTCATGCTATAGTAGTAGTAGTAGTGTGTGTGTGCGCGGGTGTGTTTGTGTGGGTGAGTGTATGTGTGTTTGTTTGTGTATGTGTGTGTGTATGTTCGTTTGTTTCCGCGCGTGAGCTCATAGTGTGAAAATGCCCTAATTTTTCAGCTAAACGTAAGGGCCTAGAAATATATATTATGCTAAAGACTGGACAATTTAGCGGAATATTCATGTACTTATTCGGTAAACACAGCTGCTACCGAATTAAATGCATACCTCCTAAGACGAGTTGCTCCTGCTCTTGGGATTATTGGTATTGAAGTCGGATCCTTTGCTTTGCATGGCAGGTGAATTGTCCTCGTAAGGATTGCTCAAGTAGAGTTAATCATGCACGATCGTGACTGGACGTCAGAGGGTAGTGTCGACTCTTATGCACTCTCACCACTTCCACCCTTAGTGATATGGACCAGCAGAAGGTCAACTGCGTGTCCTCTTCCGCCCAAAATACTATTATGGTACGACTTTTGCAGCTCATCACCACGCACACGGCGTTGGTGGGAATAAAGTAGCGACCTCAGAAGCCCCCTTTGCTTATGCTGCAATATCTCCTCTAGCGCCTAGCGTATCTGAGGGTGCACAATTTCATGACTTTCAAACGCTCGACTTTCAGGATACCTCTTAGTCTTGTTCCGAGAAAGATCCTAAATGACTTTCCTCAAGATCATAAGTCACTCAGCAAGGAAAAAGCAGTGTCGCTTTATGGCCAGCATGATATGTGTGATCGTGCAAATTCACAATCTGGGGGAACACCGTATAAATGTACTGAAGTAAGAATTGCGACTTTGGGATAAATATTTTTCTACTCCATCCCGTCTAACATTTCATGAACGTACACAACCAGAAGAGAAACCTTTCATGTGTGAAAAGCGTTCTAAAACTTTCAACGGGCGATATAATATTGTCCGTCATGAACGCTACTAAAGTAACGCCAGTTACTCACACAGCAGCCCTCTGCATCCTTCAACTTTATGCGCCTAACTCCGGCCACGTATTGTAAGAAATGTCACGTAAGTGTGTGTGAAAACACTGTATGATTTTGAGAAATGGCACGTAAGTGTGAAAAAATAGATAGATCGAAGACACCTAAATTTATCTAACAATAACCAAATGGCGATGGTAAGACCTCACCTCAAAGACCTCACATTGCAGCTCTTCACCGATTGATGCAATGGAAAGCTGGCTCTTCCGCTTCTTCCTAGATACTTGCTTTTTTTAAATCCGCCAAGGATCGATGGAGTTACGAATGTTTTAGTGTGTTCATATCCATCAATCTCTAGAAAGCGATTCAAGTACGCACGGATGGTAAAGGGTTAACAAAGAAAACAGTTAAGGTAGGTTATGTCGTGATAAATATAATTCCTTCCCTAATAATCGTGCGTTAAAAGATACTTATTGGCACAGAGTTCGAGTTAAGGATGACAATAAACGAAATTAGCTGAAGCGTCATGTTAGGAAGGTTTTAATGAGATATCACGAACAATTTCGGAAAAGGTGGTGAATGACAAAGAAATAGGAACGATGAAAAATTAGGATGCATCGAACTAGCTTTCGCAGAACGCTCATCAGGAATCATCGTGGTACTATTTTAACCAATGGCCACGCAGGCTATTTTAAAGTATCAATAGTAATCAATAATACCTAACAAATGCCAAAAATGTATCACAAGGTTTTCTTGTAAGATACCATGTGCGTGAAAGACAACAATCAAACAATCAAAGGGGGAAAAATTCAGATATGAACAACGCTAGGGACAAAATTCTGGTCCGACAAGGCCAGACTAGCACAACATTCTACTGGTTGAAGAATTTCAAAAAGATACCACTCTCTTTTTGAACACAAAGGTAATGTATATGAATGCGTTGGACAACAGCCTCCAACACTCTCACCTGCACCTGAAAACCATGACGCCCACGACATAAAACGTAGAAACATGATCTGAATACACTTGGCAACATTCCAAACGAGATACCTACCGATTATACACAGAAGACTTCCGAGGTCGAAACACACGCCCACACTCACTCTCTCAGTCCCATCCTCACGCTCTCTCTCACTCAACTCACTGCTAGAATCTCCTCCGTCAGAGTCATTTCCGTCATCGTCCTCATCGTTGGCGGTCATGTCCAGTGTTGCCGTCACGCTGGGTTTCCTTCTGTGTCGTTGTTGTTTCTGTCTTTGCGCCCAATAACGACAAAGGCGCCGGTTGACGATCAATTCATTCTTTTCTGCACTGGAAGGATCCATAGCATTCTTTCCTCACTACAGCAAACTTATTGCAATAACGCTCCACCAGCCTCCGGCGTTGCTAGGTGTGGCATTCCACTACGACCCGACAAAAGGGGATGTAATAAAATGTGCTCAATGTCGGTCGTATTCTGGACCTCGTCTGGCTATACTCCCTTTTCAGCCTATCACCCTCTATCCTTACCTTGGAGAGCTCATCACAGATAAAAGCCTTCTCTATTCTTAGCCAGTGGCGATACTTTGCGCGTCTAAATCTGTGCTGTATACGTTTTGGTGCAACACCACTTTGAAAATAAATCCCCGACAACTGAAACATAAATCTCGGAGTCGTTATTGATTATGGTGGTGAAGAATAGCGTGAGATTTGAACTTTCTTTCCCTGATATTGGACGAAATTCACGTTTTCTGTGTGCACAGTAAAGCAGTGTAAGGGTTTGAAAAACCTCAGCCATTTTATTTTACCTAGCGTCAACATACCTCAATTTACTAATTTATGAGTCACTATCCCACTTCCGACTATTCACACATCCACAGTACATTCTGTTCTCAATTCATATCTAACAATAAAAATTCTCCGAGATTGCACTATCATAAGTCTGGTTCTGAAGTGCCACACTGAAGTGCACGTAAAATCTTGTGAGATCCCTAAGCAGGTGTGAAGGTGAACGGGAAATTTTAGAGCGGGACCCTGTGGTGTATGTGTGCGTGTGTGTGTGTGAGGGAGAAAGAGAGTTTGCGCGTATACCTGTGTGCATGTGACTATCAAAATTGATAGTAGAGTGCGGAATATAGAGTTGTGGAAATGGATGTCGACTGCTGTGATGTGACGTGACGAGTTAGCACAGTGTTCGCATACGTGTATATTCGTTAAAAACTGGATGGACCTTATTTCAAAGCTATTGTCTGCAAATAAGGAGAGTTCGTTTTGGCATTTGGATATTTGATATTGTCAGATACTTTGCCGTTTTAGGAAGGAAATCAAATAAGGTGGGGCGAATTGTGTAACCACTTCAGTAAGTGAATCATGGCTGATTGTAACTAGGCCCCGGCGGATAATGCCGGCAGAATTTCGAGCAGAATCAGGGGTTTCAATATCGGAGCAGAATGCGGCAGAATGAGGCAATTGGCGGGCAGAACGGAGCACCAGACGAGCAGACGGAGCACCAGACGAGCAGAACGGAGCATGAGAAAAGCAGAACCGAGCACTACAAATGTAGACGAGCTGAGAACCGAGCACTAAACGAGCAGAGCGGTAGACGAGCAGAACCGAGCACTAGACGAGCAGAACGGAGCACTGTAGTTCTCAGTACGCAGAGCTTATCCACGTCGACGTGACGTCATGCCACTCAGCTTTTGTAGCCGTAACGGACCTTTTGCAGTTTTGGTGCCTATAGGGCTTGAAAGTGCTACGTCACAGCATAGCAACAATTTCAAAAATTCAAAAATTGGATCCACTTGGATCCAGTTTTTGTATGGATCCAAGCACATTTCAAGCCGGGTTACTCACAGCAAGGTGATGTAACCAGTGAAACTGACTGATTTGGCTACTGGGGGCGGGGTTACAACGGGTGGCGAAGTAAAAGTCACCCCTGCATACGACATGAGTGGGTTGCTATGCACCCACATACTGAGGCAATAGCAAAGTCACACCTTAGTGGATCCAAAATAGAAATCTGATGTCAACTTAGTACTCCCTGGCCGTTTTTGACGTCATCACTTTCAAGCCCTATTTGGGAGTCCTTGGTAATCAGGACGGTCTCGTGTATGGCTCCCTGGACGTTCGAAGATTTGCCTCAGCTCAGACTCACTGCACTTGGACATTTTTGGTCGTTGTTCATGACCACGTGACGGGTATGCATAAGCTCTATATATAGAGGAGTTTTGCAACACCTTGTGAATCGTTACATGCCATTTTAGCCCAAATTTGGGCAGGTGCCTTCAGAAATGGAAAGGCCGGATCGCGGGATAATCGATGTTCTACTGTAAAGGGATATTAATGTTTTACTTTTTGTTGTACTTTAGTTCATTACCATTGCCTGGATGTTGAATTGTGGGCTGGTAATTTAGTGTCTCGACCTGCGACCCTGATATGCTCTGTGTGCGGCAATGGCGGAACTCTGCCCCAGCAGAGAGAGTGTTCTCGCTTGTACAAGCTTCTTTCAACTCACAGCAGACGAGTTTACTGGGAGATCATCTGGAGGCGTCACTTATGCTGCAATACACTCGGGGTCGCCTGGCCATGGAGTAAATCCCACTATCCGGGAAGGGACCTGATGTGAAGTTTTACATGCCCGGCATAATCCAGTCCCAATGCATGAACTTGTTTCACCTGCCAGCTATGAACTATTATATTCCATACTCAGCGTTATCCAGTCCCAACATATGAACCTGTCAGGTATGAACTGTTATATTCCATACTCCGCGTTATCCAGACCCAAAGTATGAACCATGTTACAATCACTGACTTGTTCCATGTGCAGTACACAACAACCTGTAACTTTTGTCAATATGTATTTCTTTGAATGTGTAATGCATGAAACCCTGGGCATTCCCTGGCTTCCACCCAACACACATACAATGCCCTGATCTTTTCCAATTTCATTCTAAGGTGACTGCAGCGTAATCTTTTCTGTCTCATGATTTTGCATAATGACCACCTGTGCTACAGCAAGTGTATGGAGTCACACACCTCGCAGGTCTATTTCCTACTTTGCTGACCTCTAGATCTGTAAAACACCAAAGGCATTCCTCTGCTTTAAAATTCTTGCCGCACCACTTGTACAAGAAAAGAGGAACTTGTCTATTGTATTACATTGATCTATAATGAAGTTCAAGTAATACTCTAATGTACATGTCATCACTGACATGGAGCAGAATTGAGCAGAATGTGGGTGTTTTGCGAGCAGAATGCGAGCATAACGAAAAGCAGAATGGGCCTAATTCCCGAGCATTATCCGCCGGGGCCTAATTGTAACTGGACATCCGAGGGAAATGTAGCCTCTGACACATTCTCATCATTGCCACCTTTAGTGATATGGACCAGCAAAAGGTTAGTATTGTGTCCTCCACCGCCGAATCCACCATCTCAAGGTACGCCTTATACAGCTCTTCACCACGCACACTCGATTAGTGGGAATCAAGTAGCGACCTCAGAAGCCCACTTTGGCTGTTATGCACTTCAGCATACCTCATTCAGCTACTGTAATACACCATCAGCTATGGGCAATGTTCTGCCACATCATTCACCGCTGGACGTGACATACCAGTTTAGGCACCCTCGACCTGAGTGCCAGAGGATGGAAGATACGAACTCTGGCGAGATTTCTGCAACAGCTGTCGAAAATCCAGGTTCGAATGACCCAACACCGGTAATGAACATTGACCAAAGATCTCAAAACAGCGATATCCAGACTTTTAACTACCCAATCTCAGTTTCAGACCACTACACAGGCCACGGGCATGGAGCGTATGGTTCGGAAGAAGGCAATTACTCAACCACGTCTTCCGATGTGGACCATCACAACATCGGGCATGTTAGAGTATCTCCCCTATTTCCTAGGGTTTCTGAGGATGCCGAACATGACGAACGTCAAACCCTCAACAATCAGCATACCTCGGAGTCGTGTTCTGAGGAACGCAGTGAACTTCAAGATGGCTGTCCCCGAGATCATGCGTCGCTCGGCAAGGAAACCTGTGCGTCACTTGATCGCCAGCATGATATGCGTGATCGTGCACATTCACAATCTGGACAAGAACTGCATAAATGTAAGCATTGCGATCAATCATTTTCTACTCAATCCCGTCTAACAACTCATGAACGTACACACCGAGATGAGAAATCTGTCAAGTGTGAAGTGTGCGATAAAACTGTCAATAGGCGATTTGATCTTGTCCGTCATGGACGAGTTCACTCGGGAGAGAAACCATTTCCGTGCCAGTACTGCGCTAAACCATTCAGTGATAAATCCAATCTTACTGTTCATGAACGTAGGCATACTAGGGAGAAGCCGTTTAAGTGTGATTATTGTGACCGAGGTTTTATCGACAGGTCCACCCTTAGAGTTCATTTACGTACACATACTGGAGAGACGCCACTTCAGTGTAAAGTATGTAGCAAGACATTCCGACAATCATCACATCTCACAAAGCATCAACTTATCCACACTGGCGAGATGCCTTACAAGTGTAAAGAATGTGGCAAGTCATTCAGACAAACATCAAATCTGACAGTTCATCAACGCATCCACTCTGGAGAGAGACCTTACAAGTGTAACGTTTGTGACAAGGCGTTCACGACTACATCACAACTTACAGTTCATCAACGCATCCATAGTGGAGAGAAACCATTCAAGTGTAAAAAATGAGGAAAGTTTTTCACTCGGAATAAAATCTAACAGTATATGAAGGAATCCATCCCTGAGAGAAACCGATCAGGGATTGTGACAAGTCTGTTATCGTGGAAAAAAATTGAAAGATCATGCAATACTAACACTGTTAAAAAACTGGCTTCTCTTCGAGATTTTAGAAAATGTTCATTATAGAATCGTTTTGAAATTCAAGTAGCCCAATCTGAACTCCATGCAAAGGTCACTGCTGAAATGCTAACTTCCACATTTGTAGCATCACAAACATTCTCATTGGCATTGTACAGTTTCTTACCATGTTACTCAATGCACTTCTTCCACGTATTTCCTTATCTGAGCCGCAATCAGCGAAAACGACCCTTAGAGGTTTCGTAATTTTTTCAAGAAAAAGGTCGATTTGTGACGTTCAACGATTTTTTGATCGCGCTGCGAACAGCGCGACGAGTTCTTCTTGAACTCCTTGCTTGAATTTAATTGTAGTACTTAGTTAGTTGAAGTGGTGTCGAGTGGCGACTCGAGTGTTCCTTGATCTTGTTGCGATGCCTGCGGACGCCAGAGCTGTTTACAGAGCACACGCGGAAGTCATTGTGTACAGCCAGCTCGAGCCTGGTGGGGAGTGGATGCTGAAGTAGCCGCTGAAGTTCAGAGTGAGGATGAAACGTTCTTTGTTTCCGACATCGATGTCAACAGCAAGGCCGAATCGCAGCCGTCATCTCCTGCTGCGTTGCGGCTCAAGGTGGTCGATGACTCGTCATAGTCGGAAGATGAGGAGGCATCACCTGAGATAAATTCTGAGTCTGGGGCTAGTGACGGCAGCGACGTCGTGTCGCCAGCTGCGGAGGAAGAAATGGAAGACATTGCGGAATGACTCCACGCAGGATGCAGCTGCAAAATAATAAGTCGATCATGTCTCCGCACTCTTCAGTTATTCTTTGTCATTCTAGCTGCTTACTGCACTATTTCAAAGGTATTCAAGCTGCCCACCCACCTTCGAATGCTGAATATTTATTGTACACATACATCGTATACATACATTGCACCAATTTGGAGTACACCTTGTATATTGGTGTATACACTCGTTTCGAATCGGAATATTGAACTTTTTCTTGGCTGAGGTCCTTCAGTAGATGTGTTTCAACAAATTTCTAACCAAAAAGGAATTTTGAAAAATTTGACCCTAAGGGCTGTTTTCGCTGGTTGAGGCCCATCTATCATTCATAAAGAAACTCAATAGCGTTGAACATGCGGCTCATTTTTGACAAAATCAGAAATTTTCCGTTCATCTTTATTATTCTGCATGCATGCCGGGAATGAATCCTTTCCCTAGAAGAGACTATGATTGTGCTATTTTGAAGTTCGCAAATGATCCTAAAATATGTCATGGAATTTGTTTCTTTACGTACCTTTGGTGCAGTGTGTATTGTAATAACGTTCTAGTTCTTGTCAAACCTGTTAGAATCTTCTAACACAATTTATCTCTTTGTTCATATGATTGAGGGAAGGGTGCAAAGGGGAAAATGACGCTCACTTTTTTTATGTTTATTTGAATTCGAATAGCTCAACAGTACAGAAGTACAACTACAAAGAGTACCGAATAGAAGGCCCCGAGAACGGGAAACCAAAAAAACAAAAAAAGCAAATCACAACAATGATTAAGAGTTAAGCTGTCTTTTAGCCAAATAGCCAATTTGACGGGGAAATCTGCGATAGTAGTGCAGGACTTCAGGTCATCTGGTAAATAATTCCAAACAAGAGCCGATTTACTTGAAAAGGACAGAAAGCCAGACATAGATCTATAGCGATTGATACTCATGTTATGAGTTGTTGAGCTGCGAGTAGTTCGGGTAGACGTACAGATGGGAAAGAGGGTCTGCAAGCAAACACCCGGCTTAATACAGTAACAGTGGAAAATGAATGCAAGGAACAAAAATACTGATCGATATTGGAAAGAGGAAACATTGAGGTGGTGAAGAAGTGGCGTGATATTAGCTTGGGGTGATGCGCCACAAGCAACTCGTACAGTGCGCCGGTGGAGAGAGGCTAGCTTGTTTCAATTTTTAGCGGATATAAACGAAAGGTATACAGGGAGAGCATATCCCAGATCAGGCTGAATAACACCGACAACGAAAGTACGGCGGGCAAACAGGTTCATCTGGCGGAAAGATCGACGCAGTACACCGATCTTCCGTGAGGCTTTCCGGACGACATTGTTAATGTGTTGGTCAAAGGACAGTTTATTGTCAACAACGACTCCTAGGCATCTGGTGCTTTCCACTTCCCCTAGCGTAACATTTGACAAGGTAATTTGCAGTTGTTGCCTTTGTTGTTGTTGCTGACTCCCTGTGGCACGTTTGGGATGGATTTGCATGACAACGGTTTTGTCGGTATTTATCTGCATGCCAATGGAGCCAAGGTGGTTGTTTAGTATCTCCAGTGTTGTTGTTGTTGTTGTATACTTTATTTATAGTGGAAATCAAAACAGGCAAAATGCCTAATAACATTGGACCCACTGTGAATAACATGTTAAAGGATATTGTGGAGAAAAAAAAAAAAAAAAAAAAAAAAAAAAAAGTAGATACAAGAGAAAAAGAGAAAGGAAAAAATGACGGAAGGTCGGTTGCAACGAACAGATATCAATCCAGTAAGCATTGGAAAACCTATGTCGCTGATAATATATACTGCAAGGCTTGAGATTTAAAATCCAAATACCTATTTGAACATTTTGCTGCTGGTGGCAATCTATTCCACATAATGGCTCCAGCGTGCGTTAGGCGCTTAGCAGAACGAGCAGTGCTAGCAGGTGAGACCACAAGCAAGTTGCTTTGGCCTCCCCGAGTGCGAGTTGAGGGCACGACAGCAAAAAAGGACTCAAACAGGGTGCTACATGCATCATGCAAACATCGCCAGATGAAACACAACATATTCAAGTGCACAGAAACCTGTAGATCACATACATGCATTCGATTTAGCAGCGGAGCAGTACTGGTCCACGGTGGCGACTTGCAGACTGCCCGAGCGGCACGTTTGAACAGCCTATGTAGCCGTTGTTCCTGGGCAACTGTCAAATACGGGTAGTAACTAATAGAAGCATACAAAAATTCAGGCAAAACGATAGATCTGAAGTAGGTGAGTCGGCATGGATACGGCAGCGAGGAAGCATGTCGCAGCAGGACAGCAATTTTGCCGGCAACACGACGAGCAACATGGTCCACCATTGTGGTCCAACTCATGTCCGAGTCAAAATGCAGGCCAAGGTATTTGGCAGATGTGACTACTGGTAGGACTTGTGAATTGCATACAACATTGATGTCGAGGGCTGCAGCTCTATGGTGTGGTATGGCGAGTATCTGCGTCTTGGTCTCGTTAAGGATCAGTCCACGTTTCTTCAACCAAGTGGCCAGGTACTGAACTGCTGCAGTGAGGCGCTGGGAGACAACTTCTGGCTGTGGACTGCTCGCACGCAGCGAGATGTCATCAGCAAACTGAATAGTGGTGACGTCATGAGGGGCAAGGTCGCCGGCAATATCCCTCACATACAGAACGAAGAGCAAAGGTCCGAGAACTGACCCCTGAGGAACCCCTGACTGGCTGTCATAAGTTGTACTTCTGGTTTTTCCTGTCTCCACGTATTGCCGGCGATACATCAAGTAGTCTGAAAACCATTGCAAAGCAGTGCTAGTGAGACCCAGTTCAAAGAGGTCCTCAACCAGAATGCTATGCTTTACCTTGTCGAAAGCTTTAGACATGTCGACAAATGCTACTCCTGTGTGCTGCCCAGCGGCTTGTGCTTCATTGATGTTCTCTACAGCTAGCGCTAAGGCATCTGCTGTGGAATGCTGGTGTCTGTAACCAAACTGACTAGTAGGCAAGAAATTGTTCGTGTTGAGGTACTGCAGAAGCTGCTTATGAACAATACGTTCAAGCACTTTCGACACTATCGGCAATAGGGAGACTGGTCGGTAATTCTTGGGTTGGCTGGGGTCTCCAGCCTTGAACAGAGGCCGTATTTTACCCACCTTCATTGCCGCAGGAAACTGTCCTTCTCTCAATGACTTATTAAATAGTAGCGTGAGTGACGGTGCCAGGATGTCAGCATGCATCTGGAGGAGACTTGCTGGAATATCATCACTCCCAGTGGCTTTTCTGGTGTCCAACTGTTCCAACATTTTCCGAGTAGTTGCAATGTAGACTGGCAAGAATTCCGAGAAGTGCACCGCAGGTGGAGATAGTGCCGATGGCAACTTGGCTTCGGAACGCACCTTCGACGGATCACTAGAGTAGACTGTCTTGTCCTCTGCGAACATGAGTAATTTTGAACCCTCTGTCTCCGCAAGCCGGGGAAGGTCCCTCAGGTAGACATTAAAAAGGGTAGGGCCTAGAATACTTCCCTGAGGAACTCCTCGAGACACTGCAAGACTTGAAGACTGGCTGGCTTGCGTGACGACACGCTGAGGTCTCCCGGCGAGGTACGACGCAAACCAACGCAGGGCGCTTGTATGAACACCATGGAGCGCAACGAGTAACTGTTGATGCTGGACGCGATCAAACGCCTTGCTGAGGTCGACAAAGGCTACACTGGTAGTCTCTCCGCGGTCCTGGGCCAGTTTCCAATCATTAACAGCAAGTGTGAGCAGTTGTGTCGTAGAACGAGCTGGTCGGAATCCAAATTGGTGATCGTGGAGGTGATTTTCGATGGTCACTAGCAGGATTGGAACCTGTGACAATCGAGTATACTCAGCGACACCCTACCATTATGCACTCTAACACTAGTTGCCGTCCAAGCAGCGACCGTTCAACTGTTTCCTCGGACTTAGAAACTCTCGATTTTTCCGAGTCACACAAGCTGGTCGGATGCAAGGAACGTACATGACATTTCCTGTTTTAATCGTTGGGTTTGTAGATAGTGCGAAATTCACGATTTTCTTGCTCCACATAATTATACTGGCATACACAGAGACAAAGAGAGCAATAGCGACAACACACAAAGTGAAGGGTAGTTGGCCGCAGCCAGATGTGAGGCGAATAACGAGTGAGGTATGGAAGCAAGGACTGAGAACAGAGTGTCTCAGATAGAATAGGCGTGCCAGTGGATAGCAGAAATAGGCCATGTTGCAGAACCACTTGGGACGGTCAGATTAATTTTCCTGAACCGAGCCAGCCGGGGAAAAACCCTCGCGCCGACGGACGCATTTGTGAGGGAAAAAACGGGTGTATATCCCCAATGGTGATTAGGCATCATGTAGGCATGGCAAGCATATCACGGCAAACAGTGATAAAAAAGCAATGATAATATGCACAGAAATGAAGAATGGGAGGGCAGGGACACTGGTGAGACTCAAAACTGACGGAAGAAGTCAGGAAAAGAAGCAACTACAAAGAACACACCAGATGCCATATTGGCAACTGAAAATATTTCGCGAGATACTGAGCCAGTAATAAATGTACAAAAGAGTCATTCTTGTGCCCTATTATGGAAATTTATGACTGTTTATCATCTTGTTACAGTCGTGGATAGTTGCTGCGTACCTCTTTCTCATGTGTTTTCTTCTACTTTCGTTATATTTATTGGCTCAGTATCCGATTTAAGTTTACAATAGATTATGACCAACAATTTCCTTTCTGAAAAGAAGCAAGACAAAATGTTACGAGTTGTGGGTAACTGTCCACCAACGTAAGCAGATCTTATACAGTCAGTGAGTGCGACAAAATGGCACAAAACTGACAAAGGAGTACTGAGACATTCGGCGACCCGATACCAAGCTCCACCACTTCTCCAAGGCGCAAACCAACAACCTTCCAACTTGCAAGGCTCAGGTTCGGAAAGGTCCAAAATGGGGAAGGAAAGCGCAACGAAGAAGGCCACGAGTTAGGCATCACGGCAACAAAGAAAGCCGAAGGTTTTTGGTTTGAGCCTTGGAGACGTGTTGGAGCTAGGTGTCAGGTCGCCGAATGTCTCAGTACTCCTTGTCAGTTTTGTGCCATTTTGTCACACTCGCTGACTGTATAAGATCTGGTTACGTAAGTCGTTGGTGGACAGTTAGTCATAACTCGTAACCTTTTGTCTTTCTTCTTTTCATAATAATATAATAGGCTCACCGTCCGAGTTAAATTTCCTTTCTGTTGACACATTTTGATGAACTTGAAAGAAGGTATTGTGTCAAACAATGATCTACCACTAAGCTATGGCCTAGTGGTCATCAAAGCAGCCACAGCTGAACACTTTCTTTAGACTTCAAAACGCTCACTTCTTGTGATTTCACACAGGCTTGCGATACGCAGTACCCCTGTAAATCACACACGCTAGTCTTTAGCACTATGTAGTACGCGGGGGGACCCCCGACACTAAAAGAAATCAAATATTCCAGGAAAAGATGTAAAAGGGGAAGGGTGAGAAAAAACGTCGACTGTCATCACGAGGACTCCTATTTCCGGCGATGCTTTGATATCTCAGCATTTTGTCCTTGATGTCACAGCAGGATGCACTGCGTGCGAGCTGATTATGCTACGCAGATGGAGTATGCTAAATACATACATATTTTTATACCTGCAATATCGGGACAAACTCAGATCGTCAAAACTCTGGGTTTCTTTATCTAGCATGAATTTCTTAAGCAATACTGTGAAATCATAAGGTAGGCATAAATGTGCATTATAACTAGCATCTGCCAAGAAACAAGACTTGTTCCATTGCCCTTTCCTCAGTTAATTTTTAAGTCACAAGCAAGACAGGACATGACACGATACATTTCCATGGGGAGCTGATCATCCATTCCATATGATAATGCTCATCTCATCACCTGATCAAATACTGTTGATGACTACATTTGGAGTCATAATGTTGGGTCTGTGCTAACGCTAAAGAAATTCCCTGCAATTTACATCAAAGAAAGGTCAAAGAGAATCTCCTCTGCAGTCCTGAAATTCGATCATTTGAATCACAGCGTGTTTGTGTGTGTGTATGTCCGTGTATCTGAGTGTATGTTTAAGTGGGTGTCGGGCAGTGTGGATGGGTGTGTGTGAGTGTGTATGTGTGTGGTTCGGCGCGTGCGCTCATGATGTGAAAAGATCATAATGTGTCAGCTAAATGTAAGGGCTGAGAAATAGATATCAAGTTAAAGACGTGACAAATTAGCAGATTGTCCATGTACATATTCGGGGAACATGGTTGTTACTGATCACAATACTTACCTCCTAGGACAAGTTGTTCCTGCTCTTTGGATTATTGGTATTGAAATCGGATACTTTGACATGCATAGCATTACATAGCGCTTGGAAGGATTGTATAAAAGTAAGTGAATCATGGATGATCTTGACTGGACTTCGGCCGGGAGTGTCGACTCCAATGCACTTCCACAAATTCCACCCTTAGTGATATGGACCAGCAGAAGGTCAACTGTGTGTCCCCCACCGCAGAACACACCAACTTCTGGTACACCTTATACAGCTCATCACGACGTATATGCCGTTGGTGAGAATGAAATAGCGACCTCAGATGCTTCCTTTGCCTATTATGCAATTCAGCATACCTCATTCAGTCCTTGGAACATACCATCAGTTACCACCAATTTACCGCTAGTTCATCCACCGCCGAACCTAACAGACCGCGTCAGGGACAGTCGAACAGAGTGTCGAAGGAAGGAAGATACAAACCCTACTGAGCCTTCAGCAACAGTTGTCGAAAATCCATGTTCGATTCCCATGACATCCGCAATGGAAATTGAACAAAGATCGCGAGACAGCGATAACCAAACTGTCAACTATCCAATCTCAATTTCAGATCACTACACAGGACACAGGCACGTAGAGTATGACTCGGAAGAAGACAATTACTCAAGCACGTCTTCCGAAGTAGATCTTCAAAATATCGGACATGTTCCAGTATCTCACCGACCGCCTAGCGTATCTGAAGATGGCAAACATCATTATCATCACAAGTTCAAGAAACAGCATACATCGGCGACGTATTCCGCTGAAGGCACTCAACTTTTAGCTGACTTTCCTCAAGATCATACGTCGCTCAGCCAGGAAACCAGGGTGTCACTTGATCGTCAGCATGATATGCGTGACCGTGCAAGTCCACAATCTGGAGAACAGCAGCATAAATGTAAGTTTTGCGATAAATCATTTTCTACTCAATCCCGTCTAACCTCTCACGAATGTGTACAGCCAGAAAAGAAAACTTTCAAATGTAAAGTGTGTGATAAAACCTTCAGTACGCGATCTCATCTTGTTAGTCATGGACGAATTCACTCAGGAGAGAAACCGTTTACGTGTAAGTACTGCGCTAAATCATTCAGTCAGAAATCAAGCTGTACTGTTCATGAACGCATCCACACCGGGAAGAAGCCGTTTAGGTGTGATCATTGTGACCAAGGGTTTTGCGACAGTCGCAACCTTAGACGTCATAAACGCACACACACTGAAGAGAAGCAATTCAAGTGTACCGAATGTAAAAAGGCATTTAGACGTTCATCACATCTCGCCGATCATCAACGTACCCATACCGGGGAGAAGCCATTCAAGTGTAAAGTATGTGGAAAGTCTTTCTGTTGGAAAACCAATCTAGCAGCACATGAAAGAATCCATCTCTGATAGAAACTGATCAAGGATTGTCACAAGTCTTTTAATTAAAAAACCACTTAGAAGACCATGCAAACGCTAACACAACAGTCTTCATTTTAAGATAATGGAAGATATTTAATATACATGTAGGTCTGTTTTGAAATGCAAGTAACCCAATCTGAATTCCACGCAAAATTCACTTCTTACACGCTGACTTCTACATTTGTGGCATCACAAACATTATCATTATCACGGTTGCACAGGTCACAATTTCTAACCATGTTACTCGATGCACTTCTTACGCGTATTTCCATATGCAATGTTCTTAAAAAAACTCAGTTTCGCTGAACATGCGGCTCATTTTTGATAAAATCAGTATTTTTTCGTGCATTTCTATTCTTTTGCACGCATGTCAGGTATAGATCCTTTCCCTAGAATGAGACGCTGTGCTTTTTTGAACCTCGCACCTGTTGCTGAATATGTGTTGTAATTTTTTCCTGTATGTACCTTCAGTCCCCTTGGCATCTTATTATAGTCCTTTTCCAGTCCCTATCAAAACTCTTAAAATGTTGAACTCGGATGGTCAGCCAATAAAGTTATGATGAAGACAGGAAAAGGACCAAATGTTACGAGTTATAACAAACTGTCCACCAACGTACTTCCTCCGTTAACAAAAACTTCGTGATGGATTTTGATGGATATGAAAACGCTTAGAACAGGTCAAGAACAGTTTGTATCGACTGCAAATTACTGGACGAAGGTGATTCAGCCTATGTACAGCGTTTTTACAAGAGAAACTGTTGGCGGAATGAGCAGAGCGTTCGGTTTGCGTCGCTTTCGCTCGATTCATTTTTGACCTGCGTCGCTGTCGTCATCTGCTGCACGCGAGTCGTCATCTGCTGTACGCGAGTCGTCATCTCTCTCGAGTCGTTGTCCAGCTCGTTTCCGCCTTGCCTCGGCTTCTTTGATCACACTCTGCTTGATGTCGCCGTCGTTCAAGTAAGTTTGCTTTCAAGCCGCGTGATCCGCCGCGATGGCGATTACTCGTTTCCACCAGGGAGTTGTGAAAAATATTTTACGACTCCCTGGTTTCATCTTCGCTCTCAAGAACTCCGCGAAACGAGGAGTAAAGGCACAGCTAACCTGATTCCATTTTCTCTAATGGATACCAGCACTGAACGGCAGCGGCTAGCAAGTCCAGTCGACTTCCTTGGCTTTAGCCACGAGACTCGCATCTAACTGCAGACTTCTGAAAGAATGCATGGTCATCAGCATTCGAATTTGGGCTTTGCGCAGGTTGAACAAGAACTTCAGTTCAGATTTATTTTCATTGAGCCGTGCGATCGGAGCAGCTCCTTGTTCACTCGCTCATTGTGAGGGCTCACTGCTCCGTTTTATCGCTCTCTATCACTCTCCAACGTACTCCGTGCTAAAGTGGTAGAGAGGCCAAGCAGCGTAATATCCCCTCGGAGAAGTGGCATTTCAGTTTCGCTCGACATGACTGTCATCACCTATGTTTCCACAGTGCAACCATCGATTCCGCTCGGCTTGTTGTGAAAGGTCGCTTTCCTTGCATCGTACCTCTGTCATGGCATGCCAGGGAAGGCCAAGAAAGTGATTGTGACTCATTTCACGGCAGTTTGTGCCCAAATCAGACCCTCAAAATTCCATCACGAAGTTTTTGTTAACGGAGGAAGTAACCAGATCTTATACAGTCAGCGAGTGCCACAAAATGGCACAAAATGGAGCTTTCCGAACCTGAGCCTTCCAAGTTGGAAGTTTGTTGGTTTGCGCCTTGGAAATGTGTTTGAACTAGGTGTCAGGTAGCCGAATGTCTCAGTAGGTCTTGTCAGTTTTGTGCAATTTTGACGCACCCGCTGACAGTATAAGCTCTGGTTACGTTGGTGGACAGTTTGTCCTAACTCGCAATATTTTGTCCTTTTCCTTTCTCCATCTTAAAGAGTTCTAAATAAATAACTCAATAAATAACTCAATAATCATTTGCTTGAGGGAAAAATGACTTACTGGCAGGACTCGAAACTGTGACAATCGCGTATGCCCAGCAAGCACTCTACCACTTGTGATCATCCAAGCGGCGACCGTTCAACGTTTTCCTCACACTTATAATCTCTCGCGTCCTATGAATCCACACAAGCTGGTGGTATTCTAGGAACGTTCATGACGTTTAGTGTTTTAATTGCAGCATTTTTTACTCTATCCCGTCTTACATCTCATGAACGACAACACCCAGAAGAAGAACCGTTGAAGTGTGAAGTGTGCGATAAAACCTTCACCAGACGATATCTCCTGGTCTCTCACGGAAGAATTCACTCATGAGAGAAACCCTTAAGAGAGCATGTCTGAGAATACCAAAGTATGTGTGCAAGTGGATCTCTCCGATTTCGCTCAAAATTTGCAGGTAGGTTGCCTTTGGGGTGTGGATCGACTGTGCAAAGCCCTTGAAAAAGTTTCTGAAGGGAACCTTGAAATTTGCATACCCCTCAAAAATGGCCGAAATATCACATTATTTATGGGTCTAGAAACGAGTCACGCCACAGCGTATACGAACAAGCTATGAACAAAACTCCATCAAGCCAACATTGCCTCACCTTAGAAGAGTTCCTGGAGCAGTACCGCTTAGCCACGCCAGCATCCCAGAAGACGAGGTCCATCACCCCCTGACGCCACAAATGATCGTCTTGAAAATAGCCAATTTACAAGCGCTGGCAAAACAGCCAGCTACGTCCTCAATTGGCCAGAACTATACACCGGCAGATAGTAGAACACCTCTTCTAGCGCTGAGGACATGTCCCCCATCTTCCTTTTGGGGTTTTCTTGAAATAAACTTTTTTGAATTTTTCCACTCGACCATGCTGAAATACGGCCAAAGTCATACCTGCGCAGGAAAGCTCGCCCCGTCGCGACGTCTCCTCAGCAATTTCTACTCCAACACTACTCCCAAGGCCGCAGAACAAAGTGTAGTTTTGACTCTGACAAGGAAAAGCAGCGGTGATCACTTGTCACTCCAAACGACAAGCTTCTCCTTGCGCCACCAATAATTTTTTGTGCGACTGTTGATGCAAAAGTGACTGAAGGCCTGAGCGCAGTTTTTGAATTTTATTGCAAGATGCACGGTGAAATCACGTGCCTTGTGACGCAAGAATGCCAAGTCGCGTGGCCCACGGCTCACGAGATTTCAGAGTCACCTTCGTCAAGTGCGCTTGTTACTCGCCTTGAAGTTGAACGCCCGTTGGTCTGGAAGTGATCCCACTTGTGTTGTTACTGCGCTCAAGAACACCCTGGGAGTGTTGTAGGCCAACGAACCGGGACTTTCCCTGACCATGTAGGTCGAAGACCAGTGAAATGATGATGAAATCACATTCTTTATGACGTAAGAAATCTCTCATGCAGTTCACGCGACAAGTGCGTGCAGTCAGTGCTACTCGCGTGCCAGTCAACACAGGGACCGAGCTAGCCGCTTTTGTCGAGCATCGACATGAAAACAAGGGACTTTTACTGTTGGACTATGTTCGGGATTGCAGGAGGTAAGTGTGAAAGACGAATAACTCTCCATGCTGTACGGGGCATATTTCAACGGCTTGCTGCCATTGCAACACTCCTAGGACAGTTTGTTGGGGTACTCAGCAGTTCAAGCAGGAAATGAAGCTCATCTTACCTCTGCCATCATGGTCTGTTCCGAGTAGCGTTCCAGGCACTTTCACGATCGTTGGCCGCGTATCGTGATGCAGGAAGCGTCATCCTACGTCACAGAGCACGCGATCTCACCGTGCATCTTGCAATAAAATTCAAAAACTGCGCTCAGGCCTTCAGTCACTTTTGCATCCAGTCGCACAAAAAATTATTGGTGGCGCAAGGAGAAGCTTGTCGTTTGGAGTGACAAGTGATCACCGCTGCTTTTCCTTGTCAGAGTCAACACTATACTTTGTTCTGCGGCCTTGGGAGTAGTGTTGGAGTAGAAATTGCTGAGGAGACGTCGCGGAGGGGCGAGCTTTCCTGCGCAGGTATGACTTTGGCCGTATTTCAGCATGGTCGAGTGGAAAAATTCAAAAACGTTTATTTCAAGAAAACCCCAAAAGGAAGATGGGAGACATGTCCTCGGCGCTAGAAGAGGTGTTCTACTATCTGCCGGTGTATAGTTCTGGCCAATTGAGGACGTAGCTGGCTGTTTTGCCAGCGCTTGTAAATTGGCTATTTTCAAGACGATCATTTGTGGCGTCAGGGGGTGATGGACCTCGTCTTCTGGGATGCTGGCGTGGCTAAGCGGTACTGCTCCAGGAACTCTTCTAAGGTGAGGCAATGTTGGCTTGATGGAGTTTTGTTCATAGCTTGTTCGTATACGCTGTGGCGTGACTCGTTTCTAGACCCATAAATAATGTGATATTTCGGCCATTTTTGAGGGGTATGCAAATTTCAAGGTTCCCTTCAGAAACTTTTTCAAGGGCTTTGCACAGTCGATCCACACCCCAAAGGCAACCTACCTGCAAATTTTGAGCGAAATCGGAGAGATCCACTTGCACACATACTTTGGTATTCTCAGACATGCTCTCTTAACGTGCAAGTACTGCCCTAGATCATTCAGGGTGAAGTCCAGACTTGCTATTCATGAACGTATCCATAACGAGGAGAAGCCATTTAAGTGTGATCATTGTGATCAAGGCTTTTCCGACAGTTCCAACCTTAGAGGGCATAAACGTATACATACTGGGGAGGAGCCATTCAAGTGTAAATTATGTGGCACGGCTTTCAGGGATTCTTCATCCCTCGCAAAACACCAATGGAGAGAAACCATTCAAGTGTGAATTGTGTGACAAGGCATTCAGGCGTACTTCTTCCCTCACAGATCATCAAGGCACCCATACTCGAGAGAAACCATTCCAGTGAACATTTTATGGCAGGACTTTCTGTCAGAAATCCAATCTAACAGTGCACAGAAGAATGCATACCTGAGAGAAACTGATTAGTGATTGTGACAAGTCTCTCAATCGACAAAATGAACACTTGTAAGATCATTCAAACACTAACACCATTAAACAATACGCTTCTTTTCAAGATAATGGAAAATGTTCAATATAGAATCCTTTTGAAATGCAACTACTGTATCCCAATCTGAACTCCATGCAAAGGTCACTGCTTACTTGCTGACTTCTACATTTGTAGCATAACAAACATTATCATTGTCATTGTTTTAGAGCTGATATGTTGTACAGTTTCCAACCATGTTATTCAATGCACCTCTGACACGTATTTCCATATCTACCATTCCTAAAAGTAGCTCAGTTGCGCTGAACATGCGGCTCTTTTTTGATAAAGTCAGTACCTTTTCGCGCATCTAAATTCTTCTGTATACATACCTGGTATGGTTCGTTTCCCTTGAAGAGACGCTGTGCTGTTTAGAAATTCGCACATGATGCTAAATATGTAATGTGCTTTGTTCCTGCATGTACATTCGGTTCCATTTATATCATTATAGTCACTGTTGAAACTCATAAAATCTTCTAACAAAATCATATCTCAATGTTCATTTGCTTGTGGGAATGTGCAAACAAAAGAAAGTGACACTCACTACCAAGAATCAAAAATTATGACAATTGATTTTGCCCAGCGATGCTCTACCACTAAGCACTCTACCATAGTGGTCGTCCAAGCAGCGACCGTTCAACATTTCCCCTTACTTTCTGCGAATCCACGAAGCTGGTGGGAAGCAAGGAACGTACATGACGTTTAATGTCATAATTTTGGTGTTGTACACAGGGTGAAACGCAAGATGTTCAGTTTCCCTAAATCATTCTTTATAATGATTATAGCTCCACCGAAATTTTCAAAAGTTATAACGTGACGAGGTAGCAAGAACACCCTATAAGCGCATAAAACTGCGTATTTTTTTTTACGTGAAACTATGAATCTCGAGAACAGAATACTGCATGATAGAGGTGGCTGAAGTTACAACTGTGGAGGTGAAACTACAGCATCTCCGCCGACATGAGGACTCGTTTTGTACAATAGATGATAGAACACAAGTATACCTTGCACTACCTATATCTTATCACAATAGTCGTTATAAATTAAGCATCTATTCATATATGGAAACGAGTTAAGAGTAACTCTCCACCACTGTAACTAGATACTAGATACAGTCAGAAAGTGCAACAACTAGGCACAACACTGACAGAGTAATGAGATATTTTTCTTTGGTCTTTCCATAACCTTGAACCTTCCAAGTTGGAAGGCTGTCGGTTAGCGCTACAGAGATGTGTTGAAACTAGGTGTCAACTCGTTTCCATATGTCCTTTTCCGTTCTACTTCTGTTATTGGCTCAATACCCGAGTTTCATCTATTCATATCTGAACCTTTTTTCTAGGAGTCTCACAACTTACAGCACCTATTGTCTGGTGTTGTAGAGTCAGCATGAAGATAATTTCACAGCTTGAGTGATCACAAATCAATCATTAGTGTGAAGTTAAATATGGAATTAGAGACAGTGTGTGTGTCGTTTTGTGTATGTTTGTGGGGTGAGTGTTTGTGTGTGTGTGTGATTATGTATGTGTGTGTGTGTTTTTGCGCGTGAGCTCATGATGTGAAATGATCATAATGTAAGGGCTTAGAAATAGTTATCAACTTAAAGACGTGACAAATTAGCACAGTGTTCGTGTACTTATTCGGGAAACACAGCTGCTACTGATTACAATACTTACCTCCTAGGACGAGTTGTTCCTGGTCTTTAGATTATTGGTATTTAAGTCAGATACTTTGGTACTTTGATACTTTGGTATGTGAATTGCGCTTTGAAGGATTGCTGAAGTAAGTGAATCATGGACGATCGGGACTGGATTTCGATGGGTAGTGTTGACTCTGATGGACTCTCACCACTTCCGCCTTTAGTGATATGGATCAGCAGAAGGTCAACTGCGTGTCCTCCACCTTTAAATGTACCATATGATGGTACGACCGATACAGCTCTTGACCACGCATGCACCGTTGGTGGGAATCAAGTAGCGAACTCAGAAGTCTCCTTTGCCTATGATGCACTTCAGGAGACATCATTTAGCACTTGCAATATACCACCAGTTACCCCCAGTTTTCTGCGAGATCTTTCACCGCTGGATATAATAGACCACTTCAGAAACCCTAGACAGGAGTGCCAGATGAAAAAAAGACACAAATCCTGAGATTTCAGCAGCAGCCGTCGACAATCTATGCCCGAAACCCTTGATATCGTTTGTGGACATGGAACAAAGATGGCAAGTCAGCTGTAACCAAACTGTGAACTAGCCAATCTCAGTTTCAGATCACTACGCAGGCCACGGGAAGATTGCGTTTGACTCGGAAGGACCCAATTAATCAATCACGCCTTCCGACGTGGACCTTCACAATACCGGACATGTTGCAGTATCTCCTCTGGCGCCTAGCGTATCTGAGGATGCCGAACACCATGATCGTCAAACGCTATAGAAACAGCATACCTCGCAGTCGTGTTCTGATGAGGACAGTCAACTTCTAGCTGACTTTCCTCAAGATCATTCTTCGCTCAGCATGGAAACCGGGGTGTCACGTGATCGACAGCATGATATGTGTGATCGAGCACACTCACAATCTGGAGAAGAGCCAAATAATGTAAGCATTGCGGTAAATCATTTTCTACCAATCTTGTCTAACATCTCATGCAAGGCACATCTAGAAGTGAAGTTTTTCAATTGTAAACTGTGGGATTAACCTTTCAGTACGCGACATAATATTACACGTCATGGACGAGATCACTCAGGAGAGAAACCCTTTCCGTGCACGTACTGCGCTAACTCATCCCAGTAACAAATCTAACCTTACTGCTCATGAACGTATCCATAACGGGGAGAAACCGTTTAAGTGTGATCATTTTGACCAAAGTTTTAACGACAGTTCCAACCTTAGACGTCTTAAACGTACACATAATGGAGGGGAGCCATTCAAGTGTAAACGATGTGACAAATCATACAGATAATCAGGACATCTCATAGATCACCAACGCGCCCACACTGGAGAGAGACCTTACAAGTGTAAAGAATGTGGCAAGGCATTCCTGCGAATGTGGCATTTCATAGTTTAGCACCGCATCCATACTGGAGAGAAGCTATGTTCGTGTAGGGAGTGTGGAAAATCTTTCACCACAAAATCCAGCCTGACTGTTCATGAACGAATCCATTCCTGTTGAAAACTGGACAAGTGGCAGCGACGCGTCTTTCAATGCAAAACAAAACACTTGGAAGACTACACGAATACCAACACACTAACACAGACACTGCTTATTATCACGATGATGGAAAATGCTATTATTACAGGTCCGTTTTGATCCGCAAATAGCGTCATTGCAGTTTACAGCTATAACTGATATCCATGCAAACAATATCACTTATATGCTAATGTCAACATTTGGAACATCCAAAACATTATCATTATTACCGTATTCCAGTTGAAAACCACTGTTGCAATCCTTGTTTTCTATTCCATTTCTACACAGCAGGAACATGTTTCCATATTTACCATGCATTAAAAACTAAATTGCGCTGAACGTTCCTATAATTATTATGGTTCATTTTTGATAATTCAGTCTTGTTTTATGTCGACTACCCTACTTCCTTTCGCTGGAAGAGGCGCTGTGCTGTTTTCAAGTTCGAACACGAAGCTAAAATGTTTTTTCTTTATTTACTATTATTGCTATGTGTAATAATTATTGCATCAGATCAGTTGTCTGATCATTGCCTAGCGGCATACAACTCAGAGTTACGACCAACCTGACCGTCCTCCGCTGACAAGACCCAGTTCCTGGTCCTTCGGCGCCCACGCCAACCTGTGCCGCATCTACCAATCCCCCTGGTTTGTAAGGGCAAGCCCCTCACCCCTGCAGCCACCGTGAAGTATCTCGGACTACTCATCGACGAGCATCTCATCTTCCGGCCGCAAGTCGAGAAGGTCTTCGGTGCGGTGTTCGGCAAGATTGCCGCCTTCAAACATGGCCGAACAAAACTAACACCTGAAGCGAAGAGGACGTTCTTTTTATCCATTGTGCAATTGACTCTCGACTATGCCAGTAGCGCTTATCTCCACGGTCAGCCACATAGCAATGAAGAAGGTTTTTGGGTTTGACCATAATTGTGATGTCTACAGAAATTTTTCTCCGCAAATATCATCTCTATTCTTTTGAACAGCGCATAAATCTTAAACTCTATGCTTTCGTGTACCGCTGCTTGACCCAACATCTTGCTAGTCCCCTTCTCCAATCATTGTTCCAGATTAGGGCTGCTGTGCCTGGACACCAGGCTCGCACGCGCGGCCAGACACAGCGCGCATTAGTTCTTCCGCCTGTTTCTGCGCAATATGGCAGGCGTTTTATTTATTTCCTTGCGGCAGACAGATGGAATGCTCTTCCCACTGCCTGCCGTCAGGCCCGGACTCTTACTCTGTATGTAAATATGGTAAAATTTAACCTAGGGTTCCCAGTAAAAAGGCAACGCCTGTTGGGACTCCCCTAGTAAAATAATAAAATCTACTACTACTACTACTCCGCTGAGTCAGCTATGTCATAATCATTATAATAATAAATAATGGAAATAAAATTTAGATCTATTGCTATCAGGTTCGGCCTCATTTCCTCTGTGCTGCGCTGACGAGTCAACAAAGGACGAAACAATTCTGTCCGCAGATTGAGTATAACAAATAATAATAAAAAAAAAATTTAAAAAATTTCACGGTTCGCGTGAGACTCGGCTGGAAGCCGGGTTTTCCGCATCCGTAGGAACGCCACCACCCTTCAAGGATCAAGGCGCAGATGCAGCTCCTAAAGCGGTGGGAGGTGAGTAGATCAGCTCACCAGCAAGTGGTCAAAGACCGAAAATCCCATTCACTGCATCCATGTTTTCCTCGTGCCAGGCCACGAGTTCCCAATTAACTGTGGGTCGCAGCACGGCTGGAAAAAATCCTTCCGCTTCCAAGCAGGACTTGAACCTGGTACCCTCTGTTTCTCAATCATGGTATTAGACCATCCCACTATGCCTGCCTGCCTAAATAATAATAATAATAATAATAATTTGAAAGTAGGACGGAGGCAGAAAATATTACAAAAAATGTATTATCTACGCATGCATCTACGCAAGAGTCACCACCAGCCAATTAGGACATGTGTCACAGTATTGAACGTTTTCGTTCCCTTCTTGTCAAAATACTACAGGGAATGATGGAAATAAGCTAAAAGACTACAACTATAAGGAAAAGAAGTTCAGAAATATATCACTCCAATTATGTGTAGAAGTGACACGAAAAAAAATATAATGAATCAAGAAAACAGCATGCAAATCCAATAAGGGACAAAAACGTAGTGACAAGAAAAAGAGAGAAATATCAAGAGATCTATTTCGCACCTTCACGACGAACAGTGCCAAACAACTGCAAAGACAACACATTCTCCTTCTGAACACAAAGCTCAGGGTCTAACTTACGTATGTACAAAGCTTCCAACACGGCAAGATGTAACAAAGACCTACCACGCGACAAAACAGAGAATACATCATCGGAATACCACTCACGACAACTAGCACTGCCCGACAGGTGACACTTGATTGCCGAGGTACCGTTTCCCTGACCCGACGACTTGGCCGTTGTCACCTCCGATATTGCCGCTTGCGAATCTCTCCCATTACGCCCTGCGTCCCTGCAATTCCGATTGCCTCGGTCGAGATCAGTGTGCTGCCCCACGTCCAGTCTGTCCTGCTTCCGTGGTCTACCTCGTTTCTTCACATTAACCGTTGTTGTCACTTCCAGTATTGGTTCTTTTGATTCGTCATCAATTCGTCTCCTCAATTGACTTCTGGTGACTCGTCCGGGGCTCGATTGTCCAGATGTCAGTTTCGGTGGTTTCCGTATAGGTCTCTTCTTCTTGTTGACTGTTGTTTGGGCTGGCTCCAGCCCTCCGCCCGACGAAAAGGAGGAGGCGTCGGCAAGCGTATCCACAGCGGACTTGGACAAGTCCACCTCAGACATGGACTGCACTGGACACTTCGGTGGACGACCACGCCGAGGTCGAGAACCACGGGCAGCTACAGGGACAAGATTCAACGGTACATGTTGACGAATCCGTGCGCCCAGGTGCTGAAAGGTTCTACCTACGTACCGATTTTCACAATTTCGGCACTGAAAGAAATAGATTAAATTACTTTTGCTTAGGGTAGGTAGAACGTCCTTCTTCACGCTGAACGCACGGGTCGTCCCAAAGATGACATACAATTTGACACACGGATAAGAGGAACAAACAATATTCCGCACCTCCTTCTCGACGCGCGAAGAACCGGCACCAACCCATGGCAAACGTAGTACCACAGGGCATCTCTCTGGTCCAAAAGTAATCGTCCATTTGGCCATCAATGTACTGTCGTTTTGTTGATGATGTGTATTGTCACGACGACGACAAGGAAACCTGTGATAGGTTTATGGAAACTCTCAACTCCTTACATCCAGCATTAAAATTCACATCAGATGGTGAAAACAATGGTACACTTTCTTTCCTGGATGTTAGTATTTCTCGTAACATGGATACGCACAACATGGACACGACCATTTATAGAAAGCCCACTTTCACAGGCTTGTATATCCCATGGTCAAGTTTTACTCCAACTAAGTCCAAAACACACCTCGTCAAGGCCCTTGTCTACCGTGCACATAGGATATGTTCCCCTCATCTGCTGGACGAGGAACTAGAACGACTCTTAACCATAATGACAAAGAATGGCTATCCAAAGACACTTTTAATGAAACTCATCAACCAGAAACCGACCTTGGAAAAGACGATTACTTTTGGACCAGAGAGATGCCCTGTGGTACTACGTTTGCCATGGGTTGGTGCCGGTTCTTCGCGCGTCGAGAAGGAGGTGCGGAATATTGTTTGTTCCTCTTATCCGTGTGTCAAATTGTATGTCATCTTTGGGACGACCCGTGCGTTCAGCGTGAAGAAGGACGTTCTACCTACCCTAAGCAAAAGTAATTTAATCTATTTATTTCAGTGCCGAAATTGTGAAAATCGGTACGTAGGTAGAACCTTTCAGCACCTGGGCGCACGGATTCGTCAACATGACCGTTGAATCTTGTCCCTGTAGCTGCACGTGGTTCTCGACCTCGGCGTGGTCGTCCACCGAAGTGTCCAGTGCAGTCCATGTCTGAGGTGGACTTGTCCAAGTCCGCTGTGGATACGCTTGCCGACGCCTCCTCCTTTTCGTCGGGCGGAGGGCTGGAGCCAGCCCAAACAACAGTCAACAAGAAGAAGAGACCTATACGGAAACCACCGAAACTGACATCTGGACAATCGAGCCCCGGACGAGTCACCAGAAGTCAATTGAGGAGACGAATTGATGACGAATCAAAAGAACCAATACTGGAAGTGACAACAACGGTTAATGTGAAGAAACGAGGTAGACCACGGAAGTAGGACAGACTGGACGTGGGGCAGCACACTGATCTCGACCGAGGCAATCGGAATTGCAGGGACGCAGGGCGTAATGGGAGAGATTCGCAAGCGGCAATATCGGAGGTGACAACGGCCAAGTCGTCGGGTCAGGGAAACGGTACCTCGGCAATCAAGTGTCACCTGTCGGGCAGTGCTAGTTGTCGTGAGTGGTATTCCGATGATGTATTCTCTGTTTTGTCGCGTGGTAGGTCTTTGTTACATCTTGCCGTGTTGGAAGCTTTGTACATACGTAAGTTAGACCCTGAGCTTTGTGTTCAGAAGGAGAATGTGTTGTCTTTGCAGTTGTTTGGCACTGTTCGTCGTGAAGGTGCGAAATAGATCTCTTGATATTTCTCTCTTTTTCTTGTCACTACGTTTTTGTCACTTATTGGATTTGCATGCTGTTTTCTTGATTCATTATATTTTTTTTTCGTGTCACTTCTACACATAATTGGAGTGATATATTTCTGAACTTCTTTTCCTTATAGTTGTAGTCTTTTAGCTTATTTCCATCATTCCCTGTAGTATTTTGACAAGAAGGGAACGAAAACGTTCAATACTGTGACACATGTCCTAACTGGCTGGTGGTGACTCTTGCGTAGATGCATGCGTAGATAATACATTTTTTGTAATAATAATAATAATAATAATACCACAGCACGCGTACAAAGGCCAAAGAACAATGCATGGGAATACACTGAAATTAAGCCAAGTCCGCTTCTGTCTCCTGTCAACCAAAACTCATCCATAAACAATGTCTGATCTCCATTTCGACTTGTATATAGTATCGTTTTAGTTCTTCTCAAATCTCGTCATTTCTTCTAAGTTCTAGCATCTCACTTTTCATTTGAAATCACATTGAAAGGAGTTATGAAGCAACTATCCACGACTGTAAAAAAACAGTAAGTAGTCAGAACGGACGATAACAGGTGACAAACCTTACATCTTACCGAGAAATTCAACGGCCTGAGACGGAGCTCTCTCACACGAGTATCGTGCCACATTCCGCCCGAAGGTTGTGCAAAGCAAAATAATTTCATAATTATACCATTCTGTCCACCTCCAATGCGCCAACCAACAGCCTTCCAGCTTGGAAGGGTATGTGATTGTGATTTCGTGATTTCTTCTATTGTAATTATGCTTATTAACTCAGTATTCGGTATTCCGTACTCAGTATACCGGTATAACTGGTTCCGAATCACAGATGGCTCCCAGACAAGATGCTCTGTTGCCCTCCCCTAGGCTAAAATGTCCTCCCTTGTACACTCTCCACTCTTTGTTGCCTACACTGCTTGGCTTGCACTGCCCGCTACTACGCGCAATGCCAGTACCATGGATGCATTTAAATCTACTCACTAGTTTCACCATCACCTGTCCCTCCCATGCTTCTCCGTCTTGATCATTACTTTTCCTCTTTTCTTCTTTTAATCTCCTTGGTTGGTTAAAACCCACATCTTCCATACTGGCTGATTTTTTTTCATGCCCTGATAATGTACGAAGTAGTGGTTGCGACTTCGGCGATGACTTGTAAGAAAGGGTTTGCTCCCCACACCGGAGCTCGCGCTATTCTGCCGACTTTGGCAGTCATGAGTCAGTCAAGTGTCAAGTAAAGTCGGCAGAATAGCGCGAACTCCAGTGTGGGGAGCAAACCCTTTCTTACAAAATAATGTATCTCGTTTTACTGATTTACGACCCTCTATCGCACTTCGCACTATGCACGTGTTCACAGTACATTTACACTCACTTCTCACTAAATACCTAACAAGAAACTTTGCGAGGTTGCACTATCCCTAGTCTGGTGTTGAAGTGGGCCACTGCAGTGCATGTCTAATCTGGTGTGATCCCAAAGCAGGTGTGAATGTGAAGAGGATAATTAAATTTTAGAGTGGGAGAGCCTGTTGTCCGTTTGTGGGTGGGTGTGTTTGTGAGGGAGAGAGAGAGAGAGAGAGAGAGAGAGAGAGATAGATAGAGAGAGAGAGAGAGAGAGAGAAAGAGAGAGAGAGATAGAGAGAGAGAGAGAGAGAGAGAGAGAGAGAGAGAGAGAGAGAGAGAGAGAAGAGAGAGAGAGAGAGAGAGAGAGAGAGAGGGAGAGAACATTTGCGCGTATATCTGAGTGGATGTGCGCGTGACTGTCAAAGAGTATAGTGCGGAATGAAGAGTTCTGGAAATAGACGTGGACTGTTGTGATGTGACGTGCGAGTAAGTGCAGTGTTCGCATACTTATTTGGTAAAAGCCAGATGAAACTCATTACACTTATATTGTGCGCAAGTAACGAGAGTTTGATTTGGTACTTGAATATTTGATCTTGTCCGGTACTTTGCCGTGTTAGGAACGAGAAGAAGTAAGGTTGGACGGATTGTGTACGTACTTCAGTAAGTGAATGATGGCTGATTTAAACTGGACATCTGAGGGGAGTGTAGTTTGTGACACATTCTCACCATTGCCACCTTTAGTGATATGGACCAATTAAAAGTCAGTTGGATGTCCTCCGCCGCCGAATACAACATCTTATTCTGCGCCTTGTACAGCTCTTCACCAAGCATACGCCGTTGGTGGGAATCAAGTAGCGACCTCAGAAGCCCCGTTTGGCTGTTATACACTTCAGCATACCTCATTCAGCCCTTGGAATACACCATCAGTTACAGCCGAATTACAGTCAGATTATGCACGGCTGGACATAAAAGACCAGTGCAGGGACTCTCGACCAGTGTGCCAGAGGAACGAAGATACACACACTATTGAAATGTCAACAACACCTGTCCAAATATCATGCTGGAATCCCATGATATTGGTAGTGGACATTGATCAAAGATCGCAAGACAGCGGTAACCAAACTGTGAATTGTCCAGTTTCAGTTTCAGGTCACTACGCAGGACTCGGGCACGTAACGAATATCTCGGAAAAAGGCAACTACCCAATCACGTCTGTCGAAGTGGACCATCACAGTATCGGCCATGTTCCAGTATCTCCTCTAGCGCCGAGGGTATCTGAAGATGCCAAACATCAAGATCGTCAAAAGCTCAACTATCAGCATACCTCGGAGTCGTGTTCTGAGAAAGATAGTCAACTTTTACCTGACCATCCTCAAGATCATACGTCACTCATCAATGAAATCGGGGTGTCACTTGATCGCCAGAATGATATTCGTTATCGTGCACATTCACTATCTGGAAAAGAGCCTCATAAATGTAAGCATTGCGATAAGTCATTTTCTGCTCAATCCTCTCTAACATCTCATGACCGTACATGTCCAGAAGAGAACCATTTCAAGTGTAAGGTGTGTGATAAACCTTTCACTATGCGATATAGTCTGGTCTGTCATGGTCGAGTTCACTCAGGAGAGAAACCCTTTCAGTGCACGTACTGCTATCTCATAAATGTAAGCATTGCTAGAAGTCATTCTCTGCTCAATCCCGTCTAACATCTCATGAACTTACATGTCCAGACGAGAAAGGTCTCAAGTGTAAGGTGTGTGATAACACCTTCAGTGAGCGATATAGTCTGGTCTGTCATGGTCGAGTTCACTCAGGAGAGAAACCCTTTCCGTGCACGTACTGCGCTAAATCATTCAGTGAGAAATCCACCTGTACTGTTCATGAACGCATCCATACAGGGAAGAGGCCGTTTAAATGTGATCAGTGTGACCAAGGTTTCCCAAAAGTTCTGGCCTTAGAGTTCATATTCGTACACATACTGGAGAGAAACCTTTCAAGTGTAAACGATGTGACAAGTCATACAGGCAATCCTCGCATCTCATTAACCATCAACGCATCCACACTGGAGAGAAACCATTTTCTTGTGGGGAATGTGGAAAGTCTTTCACAAAGAAATTCAACCTAACACGTCATGAACGAATCCATCCTTGATAGAAACTGATCAATGCCATCGCTCGTGAAAAGTCTTTCAATGTGAAAAATGCACGGGAAGACTATGTAAATAAAAACATCATAAAACATAAGGCTTGTTTCCAAGATGATGGAAAATGCTAATTATAGGTCCGTTTTGAAACGCATGAAACCTAATTGTCCCTTTATACCCGAATCTGATATCCATGCCACAGTCATTCACTGCTTACATGCTAGCTGCAACATAATTAAGTATCATACAAACGTTATCATTATCATTGTATTCCAGTTCCTACTCAGAAGGAACTTTTCCATATCTACCATTCATTAGAAACTCAATTTGGCTGAACGTTCCTGTACGGTTCATTTTTGATAAATCAGTCCTGTTTGATGTCGGATATCCTACTTCTGGAGCATGGTTCCAGGGTACGGATCTTTTCGCCGGAATAGGCGCTGTGGTACTCTCAAATTCGCACACGAAGCTAAAATGTGATGTATCCTTCGTCCCATGAGTTATATTGTATAGTAACACTTTAGTACTCAGAGTTTGAGCTAGTAAACTCGATCGAAAGACGTGTGCCCACAATTTCCATGTTACAATTCACGTTTTAGTCTTTATCAATACTCATCAAATCTTCAGAAATCTGATAGTATCGCATTGTTCATTTGTTTGATGTGTAAAGGGTGTTGAGCTACTAAAGGGTCCATACTCCCAAGACACTACGGACAAGGAGTACGGGTATGTGGGAAGACATTTTACTAGAGAGAGACGAAGAGGCGCGGACGAAGACGAACCGGAAACGACTACATTCTGAACGAGAGAGAGAGAGATCAAAAAATCGATTCAGGGCGAATGTTAGATAATGGACCTGGATAGCTATGGCAAATATATTCGCGCAACTATCTACCCAGGCCAAAAGAACAAAAGGTGGAAAAAGGAGATATGGGGAAAGCCTAACACACGCCCAACGCACGGATATCAAAAAAAGTTTTATACTAATATCCTATACCCTTATCCCGCGTGTGTGTGTTCTGAATGTGTGTGTGCATATATCTATAGGTGTGTGTATATGCGTGTGTGCGTGTGTTTGTGCATGTGCGAGTTAGGGTGTTGTGGGTGGGTGGGTGTCTGTGTGTGCGTGCACCCGTGTGCAAGTTAGGGTGTTGTGGGTGGGTGTATGTGTGTGTGCTAGTGTTAGTGTGTGCGTGTATGTGTGTATGTGTGTGAGTGTTACCATGCGTGTGCGTGTTAGTACGTGTGTGTGTGTGTGTGTGTGTGTGTGTGTATGTGTGTGTGTGTGTGTGTGTGTGTGTGTGTGTGTGTGTGTGTGTGTGTGTGTGTGTGTGTGTGTGTGTGTGTGTGTGTGTGTGTGTGTGTGAGTGTGTTGTGTGAGATTAAAGGGGAAGTATACCCTAAAATCAAATTTTCACCAGTTGTAGTCTTCTGGGTGCTGAGTCGAATGGTCTTGGTCCGAAGAAACTGCGACGCTCCCTTCCTACTTGAATCCCAATCGAACCCGCGCACTTCCACCGAAACTGGGTGACTGCGCCCTACTAGATGGGGATTTGTATGCAAAATGTCACTAAAAGCGCCATTTCGTTCTTATAAAAGCACGGATGACCGCGATTGGCCCATATGTTGTAGTCTTTTGGACGCTAAGTCGACTGGTTTTGGTCCGAAAAGGCTGCGATGCAGCGTTCCTCCTTTATTTCCAATCGAACATGGTTGAAGAAGCGGTCACGTGCTCCTGCGTACACCAGTCACCTGGTCACCGTGCCTGCAGGGTACAACTTACTAGCCTGTTTGACCTTTCTTGGGTGCAGTCCTGTCACTCGAGTTGAACTCGAGTTGAACCTTGGTTCAAGCAGTGAGGTGAGGATAAATATGGAAATAGAGATAGTGGGTGTGCGAGGGGGGGGGGGTGTGGTGTGAATGTGGGTGTGTGGTTATTTGTGTAAGTGTGTATGTATATGTGTGTTCCCGTCTCTCAGCTCAATATGTAAAAAGACCAAAATGTGTCAGATAAAAATGCAAGCGACTAGAATTAGATGTCAACTTCAAAACGTGACAAATATTATAGGGTTTCCAGGTACTTATTCGGGGAACACAGCTTCCAATGTTTACAATATTTACCAACTAGGACGAGTTGTTCCTGCTCTTTGGATTATTAGTATTGAAGTCGGATACTTTGACCTGCATGGCATTAGAATTGCGCTTGGAAGTTTTGTTGAAGTAAGTGAATCATGGATGATCTTGACTGGACTTCGGACGGGAGTGTCGACTCTGATACACTCCCACTACTTCCACCCTTAGTGATATGGACCATCAGAAGGTCAACTATGTATCCTCCATGGCCGAACATACCAGCTTCTGGTACACCTTATACAGCTCATCAACACGTATACGCCGTTGGTGGGAATGAAGTAGTGACATCAGAAGCCTCCTTTGCCTATAATGCAATTCAGCATACATCATTCACTCCTCGGAACGTAGCATCAGTTACCACCAATTTACCGCCAGATCATCCACCGTTGGACCTAGCAGACATTCAACCTCGACTAGAGTGCCAAATGAAGGAAGATACAAACCCTACTGAGCTTTCAGCAACAGTTGTCGAAAATCTATGCTCTGATCCCATGGCATCGGCAACGGACATTAACCAAAGATCACAAGACAGCGGTAACCAAACTGTGAACTATCCAATCTCAATTTCCGATCACCACAAAAGACAAGGGCACGTAGATTACGACTCGGAAGAAGACAATTGCTCAAGCACATCTTCCGAAAAGGATCTTCAAAAAATCGGACATGTTCCAGTATCTCACCTAGCGCCTGAGGATGGCAAACATCATGATCATCAGAACCAGCATACGTCCGCGACGTATTCCGATGAAGACTCTCAACTTCTAGCTGACTTTCCTCATGACCCTACGTCGCTCAGCAAAGAAACCGTTGCGTCACGTGGTCGCCAGCATGATATGTTTTATCGTGCAGATTCACTATCTGGAGAAGGGCCTCATAAATGTAAGCATTGCGGTACATCATTTTCTATTCTATTCCGTTTAACATCTCATGAATGTGTACATCCAGGAAAGAAACCTTTCAAATGTAAAGTGTGTGATACCACCTTCAGTATGCGATATAATCTTGTCCGTCATGGACGAGTTCACTCAGGAGAGAAATCCTTTCCATGCATATACTGCGCTAAATCATTCAGTGAGAAATCCAGCTGTACTATTCATGAACGCATCCATACCGGGAAGAAACCATTTAAGTGTGATCATTGTGACCGAGGTTTTAACAAAGCTTCCGACCTTAGAGTTCATGAACGTACACATACTGGAGAGAAGGCTTACAAGTGTAAACGATGTGGCAAGTCATACAGGCAATTCGCACATCTCACTAGCCACAACGCATCCACACTGGAGAGAGACTTTACAAGTGTATTGAATGTGGCGAGGCATTCGCGTGAATGTTCACTCTCACAGCTCACCACCGCGTCCATACTGGAGAGAAACCATTTTCGTGTAAGGAATGTGGAAAGTCATTCACTAAAAAATCCAACCTAACAGTTCACGAACGAATCCATCCCTGAAGGAAACTGATCAAGTACCAGCGACGCGTCTTTCAATGCAAAAAAATACCAACAAAAAATATAGAAAATGCTATGTATTCCAGTTGATATCCACCGTTGCATTCCTTGTTTTCTATTTCAGTTCCTCCTGTGTAGGAACTGAAATAGAAAACAAGGAATGCAACCTTTCAATATTTAATGTGGGCTTTGCGCAGCAAAGCCTAGTTAGCCCATGCACACGCATGCTGGTGGTGGACTGCTGCGAGTGCGTGTCATGTGACCACCTCGTGATTAAGCCGTGTGCGCCGTGTATGGCCTGGCAAAATTTTATGGACAATCGTGGATCCGGCGTCTAATTATTTGGAGACGTGTTTTGCGGAGCTGTCTTTGTGCGAAGGAGCATTCTTTGCAGTTGCAGTGTCTGTGTCAAGTCAAAGTTTTTTCCCTCCCTCCCACCCCTTTTGAAGGGGCACTTTGTTTCTCCGGTTGGGGGGGGGGGCAAACGGGCCTCCTATTATGTCTGTATGTTGTGACGCCTGATGCCAGGCAGTCGTGTGAGCCCTCGGTGGGCGATTGGCTGGCCTCGGTGGCCGTTTGTGTGCCCTCGGCGGGCAAGATGATATCGGCCCACGGTGGGCAGTTTGCTTGCCTCGGTGGCAATTTGCGCACCCTCAATGGGTTGTCTGCTGGTTTAGCCCTCGACGGGTGGTTTGCTGGCCGCGGCGGCCATTTGAGCGCCCTCGGTGGGCAGTATACTAGTTTACCCCTCGGCGGGCGGTTTGCTGGCCTCGGCGGCCATGTGTGCGCCCTCGGTGGGCAGTATGCTAGTTTAGCCCTCGGCGGGCGGTTTGCTGGCCTCGGCGGCCATTTGCGCGCCCTCGGTGGGCAGTATGCTAGTTTAGCCCGCGGCGGGCCGTGGTGGCCATTTGGGCGCCCTTGGCGGGCGGATGCTAGTTTCAGGCATGCATCTTTACTCAATCAATTATTATCAAAGAGCATATTCTTGAATATTTGAATTGTCCAAAAGAAATCATGGCAACCCCCAACCCAATGTGTCTATTGTATGTTTGTGCACGCCATAGTGAGCGGTACGTTGTGCGGGTGTCTGCGTGTCAGAGCATGGGTACACCAGTGGCGTGTGCGTGCATGTGTGCGCTTGTGTCTGGCTGCATGAGTGCACGAGTGCCCAAGCTGGGCGTGCGGGTACACTTGGAGGTGCTTGCATGTTGACGGGTGCATGCATTAAAAACTAAATTGCGCTGAACGTTTGTGTATGGTTCATTTTTGATAAATCAGTCCTCTTTTATGTCGACTATCCTACTTCTTTTCGCTGGAAGAGGCGCTAGACTGTTTTGAATTTCGAACACGAAGCCAAAATGTGATGTCTAAATTTACCTTTGGTGTATGTGCAATAATTATTGTGTACTTCTCGTAAAGTTTTACTCCTTGTCCAAAGTCGTCAAAGCGTCATTTTACGAAGGTTTTATGGAGATGCAACGAACAAATTCTAAAGAAGGAGTTACCGGACAAAGAAATTACTATGACGGAAATGTAATGTGAAGAACCATAAAAAGAGCGATGGAAAATAATAATGATGAATCGATCTAGAGAATAGCAGAAAACTGGGTCTTGAGTTTTTGAGTACTTATTGATAATGATGTTGAAGAATAGCTTGAGATTTGCGGTTTTTCTTTTCCTGCCACTCTAAAAGCTTCTACTCTTGTAGGCTGATAAATATGGTGGTATGGTGGTAATATGGTTATATGGTGGTAATAATATTATGGTGGAATGGTGGTTAGATGGTGGGATGGTGGTAATATGGTGGTATGGTGGTAATATGGTGGTAATTATGGGGGTATGGTGGTAATATGGTGGTAAAGACAAACCAGGCAATACGGTCTTCAACTTCGTTTTACTCTTTTAAGTGTACAGTAAAACAGTACTATTTTTACCTAGCGTCGACGTACCTCGATTTACTGATTTATGAAACACTATCCCGATTCGCACTATGCACACAGCCACAGTACATTCAGTTCTCAATTCATATCTAACATGAAAGTTACACACTAGTCAGAACCACAGATGGCTTGATCAGTCACAACTTAAAGTCTCATGCCATCTCAGGCACTTATCAGGTGATACACAATCAAGTTAAATATTTTTTTGATTGTCCGAAGTTGCACTACCCAAAAATCTGGTGTTGAAGTGTCATACTGAAGTGCATGGCTAATCCGGTGTCATCCTAAAGCAATTGTGAAGGTGAAGGGGAAATTTTAGAGAGGGGCCCTGTGGTGTATGTGTGTGTGTGTGAGAGAGAAAGACAGTTCATATAATTATCTCTTTGCATGTGCGCGTGACTATCAAATAGTATAGTGCGGAATGTAGAGTTCTGGAAATAGACGTGGACTGATAATGTGACAAGTTAGCACAGAGTTCGCATACTTATTCGGTAAAAACTGGATGAAACAGTTAACTCACTACACAGCTATTGTCAGCGAGTATAGGGATAGTTCGTTTTGGAATTTGGATATTTCATATTGTTGGATACTTTTCCGTGTTAGGAAGGAGATCAAATACTTTTGCACGATTTTTTTTAATTACTTCAGTAAGTAAACCATGGCTGATTGTAACTGGACATCCGAGGGGAGTTACGCCTCTGGGAAACTCTCACCATTGCCACCTTTAGTGATATGGACCAGCAGAAGGTCAGTTGTGTGTCCTCCACCGCAGACGACACCATCCTATGGTACACCTTATCCAGCTCCTCACCGCGCACACTCCTTTAGTGGGAATCAAGTAGCGACCTCGGAAGCCTCTTCTGCCTATTGTACACTTCAGCATACCTCCTTCAGTCCTTGGAACGTACCATCAGTTGCCTCCAATTTACCGCTAGTTCATCCACCGCCGGACCTAACAGACCACGCAAGGGACCATCGACTAGAGTGCCGAAGGAAGCAAGATACAAATCCTGCTGAGCTTTCAGCAACAGCTGTCGAAAATCCATGTGCGTTTCCCATGACATCGGCAATGGAAATTGAACAAAGATCGCGAGAAAGCGATAATCAAACTGTGAACTATCCAATCTCAGTTTCAGATCACTACACAGTACACGGGCACGTAGAGTATGACTCGGAAGTACACAATTACTCAAGCACGTCTTCCGAAGTAGATCTTCAAAATATCGGACATGTTCCAGTATCTCACCGACCGTCTAGCTTATCTGAGGATGGCAAACATTATGATCATCAAAAGCTCAAGAAACAGCATACATCGGTGACGTATTCCGCTGAAGACACTCAACTTCTAGCTGACTTTGCTCAAGATCATACGTCGCTCAGCCAGGAAACCGGGGTCACACTTGATCGCCAGCATGATATGCGTGATCGTGCACATTCACAGACTGGAGAACAGCCGCATAAATGTAGGTATTGCAAAAAATCATTTTCTACTCAATCGAGTCTAACATCTCATGAATGTGTACAGCCAGAAAAGAAAACTTTCAAATGTAAATTGTGTGATAAAACCTTCAGTACGCGATACAATCTTGTTAGTCATGGACGAGTTCACTCAGGAGAGAAACCCTTTAGGTGTCATTACTGCGCTAAATCATTCAGTGAGAAATCAAGCTGTACTGTTCATGAACGCATCCACACCGGGAAGAAGCCGTTTAAGTGTGATCATTGTGACCAAAGTTTTTCCTACAGTTCCAGTCTTAGACGTCATAAACGCACACATACTGGAGAGAAGCCATTCAAGTGTAACGAATGTAAAAAGGCATTTATACAATCGTCACATCTCGCAGATCATCAACGCATCCATACCGGAGAGAAACCATTCAATTGTAAAGTATGTGGAAAGACTTTCTCCCGGAAATCCAGTTTATCAAGACATGAAAGTATCCATCCCAGAGATTAACTGATCAAGGATTGTCAAAAGTCTCTTAATTAAAAAATACTTAGAAGACCATGCAAACACTAACACAACAGTTTTCTTTTCAAGATAATGGAAGATATTAATTATAAATGCAGGTCCGTTTTGAAATGCAAGTAGCTCAATCTGAACTGCAAAATTCACTTCTTATACGCTGACTTCTACATTAATTTTGTGGCAACACAAACATTATCATTATCACTGTTTCACAGGGTTCAATTTTAAACCATGTTACTCAATTCACTTCTTACACATATTTCCACATGCAATGTTCTTAAAAAAAACTCAGTTTCGCTGAACACGCTGCTCGTTTTTGATAAAATCAGTACTTTTTGCATCTCTATTCTTTTGCACACATGCATGGTATGGATCCTTTCCCTAGAAGAGACGCTGTGCTGTTTTGAAGCTCGCACATGTTGCTAAATATGTGTTGTACTTTTTATCCTGTATGTACCTTCAGTCCACTTGGCATCGTGTTATAGTCCTTTTCTAGTCCCTAGCAAAACTCTTAAAATGTTGAACTCCAACGGCGAGCCAATATAGTTATGATGAAGAAGGGAAAGTACCAAATGTTACGAGTTATGAAAAACTGTCCACCAACGTAACCAGATCTTATACATTTAGCGAGTGCGACAAAATGGCACAAAATGTAGCTTTCAGAACCTGAACCTTCCAGGTTGGAAGTTTGTTCATTTGCGCCTTGGAGAAGTGTTTGACCTAGGTGTCAGGTCGCCGAATGTCTCAGTACGCCTTGTCAGTTTTGTGCAATTTTGTCGCACCCACTGACTGTATAAGCTCTGGTTACGTTGGTGCACAGTTTGTCGTAACTCGCAAGATTTTGTCCTTTTCCTTTCTCCATCTTAAAATGTTCTAAAAAAATAACTCAATAATCATTTGCTTGAGGGAAAAATGACTTACTGGCAGGATTCGAACCTGTGACAATCGCGTATGCCCAGCAAGCACTCTACCACTTGTGATCATCCAAGCGGCGACCGTTCACCGTTTTCCTCACACTTATAATCTCTCGCGTCCTGTGAATTCACACAAGCTGGTGGCATTCTAGGAACGTACATGACGTTTAGTGTTTTAATTGCAGTTTTTGAGCTACTGCAAAATGGTTTTCAGGTGCCTGGTGTCATTCGTTATCCTTTAGCTCCACCAAAATTGAGGAGGTATGAATAGCCCCTATCAGTGTGTCGAACTGTGCAAGGTGCAATAGATTATGTAACATATTCGCAGCACTTCCTATATCATTGCAAGAGACGATCTAAATGATGCCTCTATTCATAGCAGACACTTTGTGGGTAGATTCTAACAGCAAGATGTCTTAGCTCACATCTACTCTTGTCAGGTATGGGAGCGCCAGCTTGAAGATGATGTTTCAGCCTGGGTGATGTCAAACCAAGTTTTATATAGGCGAAGAGATCATGTGTGTGTGTGACGGGGGGGGAGTGTGGGCGTGTTTGTGTGGGTGAGTGTGTGTGTGTGTTAGTTTGTGTGTGGATGGGTGTATGTGTGTGTATCCGCGCGGGAGCGAAGGGTGTGAAAAGATCATAATGTGTCAGCTAAATATAAGGGCCTAGGAATACCATGTTAAAGATTTGACCATTTAGCCGAATGTTCTTGTAATTATTCGGGAAACACAGCTGCTGCTGATAACAATACTTGCCTCCTAGGACGAGTTGTTCCAGTTTTTTTGGATTATTGGTACTGACGTCGGATACTTTTCCTTGCATGCCAGGTGAAGTGCCCTTGTAAGGATTGTTGAAGTAAGTGAATGATGGACAATCGGGACTGGATTTCGGAGGGAAGTGTTGACTCTGATGCACTCTCACCACTTCCACCCTTAGTGATATGGACCAGCAGAAGGACAACTGCGTGTCCTCCACCGCACAATATACCATATTATGGGACGACTTATCCAGCTCTTCAGCACGTAAATCCCGTTAGTGCTAACCAAGTAGTGACCTCAGAAGGCTCCTTTACATATGGTGCGCTTCAGAATACCTCATTCACCCCTTGCACTACACAAACATCTACCTGCAGTGTGCTTCAAGAATATCCTTGGGTAGGAATTGCAGAAGACAATTTCAGGCACCCTCGACCAGAATTCCAAGACAAAGATACGTGGACTAACGAGTCTTCAAAAGCAGCTGTTGAGAAACCATGCTCTAATCCAATGACACCACCAGTGGACACTGACCAAAGATCGCAAGGCAACGTTCACCAAACTGTCAACTATCCCATCTCGTTTTCAGACCACTCCACAGGCCACGGGAACGTGGATTATAACTCAGTAGATGGTAAATACTCAAGAACGCCCTCCGAAGTGGACCTTCACAATATCGGACATGTTGCAGTATCTCATCTTGCGCCTAGCGTATCTGAGGATGCCAAACATCATGATCGTCACATGCTCAATACACAGCATACTTCGGAGTCGTGTTTTGAGGAAGATAGTCAACTTCTAGCTGACTTTCTTCAAGACCACACGTCGCTCAGAATGGAAACCCGGATGTCAATTGATCGTCAGCATGATATTGGTGATTGGGCAAAATCACATCCTGGAGAAAAACTGTATAAAAGAAAGTGTTCCGATAAATCATTTTCTACTCTATCCCGTCTTACATCTCATGAACGACAACACCCAGAAGAAGAACCGTTTAAGTGTGAAGTGTGCGATAAAACCTTCACTAGACGATATAACTTGGTCTCTCATGGAAGAATTCACTCAGGAGAGAAACCCTTTACGTGCAAGTACTGCCCTAAATCATTCAGGGTGAAATCCAGACTTGCTATCCATGAACGTATTCATAACGAGGAGAAGCCCTTTAAGTGTGATCATTGTGACCAAGGCTTTTCCGACAGTTCCAACCTTAGACGTCATAAACGTATACATACTGGGGAAAAGCCATTCAAGTGTAAATTATGTGGTACGGCTTTCGGGGATTCTTCATCCCTCGCAAAACACCAACGGATCCATACTGGAGAGAAACCATTCAAGTGTGAATTGTGTGACAAGGCATTCAGGCATAATTCATCCCTCACAAATCATCAACGCACCCATACCCGAGAGAAACCATTGAATTGAACATTTTGTGGAAAGTCTTTCTGTCAGAAATCCAATCTAACACTGCACAAAGGAATACATCCCTGAGAGAAACTGATTAGCGATTATGACAAGTCTTTCAATCGACAAAAAGAACACTTGGAAGATCGTGCAAACACTAACACCATTAAACAAAATACTTTTTTTAAGAAAATGGAAAATGTTCGTTATAGAATCGTTTTGAAATGCAAGTATCCCAATCTGACCTCCATGCAAAGGTCACTGCTTACATGTTGACTTCCACATTTGTAGCATCACAAACATTATCATTATCATTGTCATTGTTTTAGAGTTGATATATTGTACAGTTTCTAACCATATTATTCAATCCACTTCTGACACGTATTTCCATATCTACCATTCCTAAAAAATGCTCAGTTGCGCTGAACATGCGGCTCATTTTTGATACCTCTGTACCTTTTCGCCCATCTTTATTCTTCTGTACACATACCTGGCATGGATCGTTTCCCTTGAAGAGACGCTGTGCTGTTTAAAAATTCGCACATGATGCTAAATATGTGATGTACTTTGTACCTGTACATACCTTTGGTCCCATTTATATCGTTATTGTCCCTGTTGAAACTCATAAAATCTTCTTAAAAATATTATCTCAATGTTTATTTGCTTGTGGGAATGTGCAAACAAAAGAAAGTGACACTCACGACCAAAAATCGAACATTATGACAATTGATTATGCCCAGCGATGCTCTTCCACTAAGCACTCTACCACTAGTGGTCGTCAAAGCAGCGACCGTTCAACATTTCCCTTTGCCTCCGGCGGATCCACAAAGCTGGTGGGAAGCAAGGAACGTACATGACGTTTAATGTCTTAATTTTGGTTTTTGTGCACAGTGAGAAAATCAATATGTTCAGTTCCCTTGAATATTACTTTATAATACTTATAGCTCCACCGACAAGTTATAACGTGACGAGGTGGCAAGAACAACCTATCAGTGCAAAGAACTGGGTATTTTTTTGTTTTACGAGAAGCCAAAAACCTCGTGAAAAGAATACTGCATGGTAGAGGTGGCCGCAGTTACAACTGTGGTGGGAAAACTGCAGCATCTCCGCCGACATGAGGTCTCGTATTGCACAAAAGATTTCAGAACATATACCTTGCACTACTTATCACAATAGGCGATATCAATTAAGTATCTCTTCATCATCTGAATATTATTTGTAGGAGTCTCACAACGATTTGTCTCAGATTGCGTCACCTCTTGTCTGGTTTTGAAGAGTCAGCGTGAAGGTAATTTCTCAGCTTGGGTGATCACAAATAAGCGTTCATGTGAAGTTTTAAAAACATCGAATTAGAGACAGTGTGTGTGTGTGTGTGTGTGTGTGTATGTGTGTGTGTGTGTGTGTGTGTGTGTGTGTGTGTGTGTGTGTGTGTGTGTGTGTGTGTGTGTGTGTGTGTGTGGGGGGGGGGGGGGGTGTGGGTGTTGGTGTGTGCATATTTGTGGGGTGAGTGTTTGTGTGTATGAGTATGTATGTGTGTGTTTTCGCACGTGAGCTCATGATGTGAAAAGAACATAATGTGTCAGTTAATTGTAAGGGCCTAGAAATAGATATCAACTCATTGACGTGAAACATTAGCAACGTGTTCATGTACTTATTCGGGAAACCCAGCTGCTACTGATTACAAACAATACTTACCTCATAGGACAAATTGTTCCTATTCTTTGGATTATTGGTATTGAAGCATAACTACCAGCTTGAGACAGGGCTACCTGTCAATAGCCGGGAAAGTTGCCGTAGAGCTTTCCCCGCCTGTGCTGTCCCTGTATGGAATGCCCTGCCACCCGCCGTCCTCAGCCAGCCACCTGACTGGAAACGGCTGCAAAGTTTCAAAGTGTCTGTCTTCCGGCACCTCCGTGCCCAGCAATGGCACTGGGCGACTGACACTTTGTAAGATGTATGCACATCTGCCCACACACTGCTGCATATTGCCATACGCCTCGTGCCCTGCTTACTCTTTTCTCTGGATCTGAATGTGCATCCCTTACGCATTATAAAATTATACTATAATTATTTAGTTCTCTCCCCCTCTCTTGCCCCCAACCCTCCCCGCTCGCGCTCTCTCTCTCTCTCATTTTTTAAATACTTTATTTAGTTCTCTTATTTAGTTCTCTTGCTCCCCAACCCTCCCGCTCTCTCTCTCTATCTCTCTCTTTCTCTCTCTCCTCTCTCTCTCTCTCTCTCCTCTCTGTCTCTCGCCTCTCTCTCTCTCTCTCTATCTATCTATCTATCTATCTCTCTCTCTTTCTTTCTCTCTCTCTCTCTCTCTCTTTCTCTATTTCTCTCTCCATCTCTCTCTCTCTCTCTCTCTCTCTCTCTCTCTGTCTCTCTCTCTGTCTGTCTGTCTGTCTCTCTGTCTCTGTCTATGTCTCTCTGTCTCTTTCTCTCTCTGCTATTGGCGCGCCTGGTTGTGATGAAGCCGAGACCCAAGGTCGGCAGAGCATCTCAGACCACGCCACCACTCCCCTTATTCATAGCTCACACATGACGGGTTTACGTGGCTCTAGTAAAAAAAAAAAGTCGGATACATTGGTACTTTGGTACGAGATTTGCGCTAGGAAGGATTGCTGATGTAAGTGAATCATGGATAATTGAGACTGGACTTCGCAGGGGAGTATTGACTCTGATGGACTCTCACCACTTCCACCTTCAGTGATATGGACCTGCAGAAGGTCAACTGCGTGTCCTCCACCGCAGAATGAACAATCGTCCAGTATACCTTATAATTATAGCTCATCACCACTTATACGCCGGTGGTGGGAATCAAGTAGAGAACTCAGAAGTCTCCTTTGCCCATTATGCAAATCAGCATACCTCGTTTACTCCTTGGAGCATACCATCACTTACCACCAATTTACCGCCAGATCATCCACCTCTGGACCTATCAGACATTGAACCTCGACTAGAGTGCCATATGAAGGAAGATACAAACACTACTGAGCTTTGAGCAACAGTTGTCGAAAATCCATGCCCGAATCCCATGACATCGGCAATGGATATTAACCAAAGATCGCAAGACAGCGGTCACCTAACCGTTCACTATCCTGTCTCAGTTTCAGATCACCACACAGGACACGGGCACGTAGATTATGACTATGAATAAGACAATTACTCAAGCACATCTTCAAAAACAGATCTTAAAAATCCGGACATGTTCCAGTATCTCACCTAGCGCCTGAGGAGGGCAAACATCATGATCATCAAAAGCTCAAGAACCAGCATACGTCCGGGACGTATTCCGATGAAGACTGTCAACTTCTAGCTGACGTCCCTCATTACCCTACGTCGCTCAGCAATGAAACCGTTGTGTCACGTGATCGCCAGCGTGATATGTGTGATCGTGCATATTCACAATCTGGAATAGGGCCTCATAAATGTAAGCATTGTGATACATCATTTTCTACTCTATCCCGTCTAACATCTCATGAATGTGTACACCCAGGAAAGAAACCTTTCAAATGTAAGGTGTGTGATACCACCTTCAGTATGCGATATGATCTTGTCCGTCATGGACGAGTTCACTCAGGAGAGAAAATCTTTCCATGCAAGTACTGCGCTAAATCATTCAGTGAGAAATCCAGCTGTACTGTTCATGAACGCATCCATACCGGGAAGAAGCCGTTTAAGTGTGATCATTGTGACCGAGGTTTTTACAAAGCTTCCGACCTTAGAGTTCATGAACGTACACATACTGGAGGGGAGCCTTACAAGTGTAAACGGTGTGACAAGTCATACAGGCAATTCGCGCACCTCATTAACCATCAACGCATCCACACTGGAGAGAGACCTTGCAAGTCTAATGAATGTGGCAATACATTCGCGCGAATGTTCAATCTCACAGCTCACCACCGCGTCCATACTGGAGAGAAACCATTTTCGTGTAAGGAATGTGGAAAGTCTTTCACTAAAAAATCCAACCTAACAGTTCACGAACGAATCCATCCCTGATGGAAACTGATCAAGCACCAGCGACGCGTCTTTCAATGCAAAAAATACCAACACAAAAAATATAGAAAATGCTATTATTACATGTCGGTTTTGATCCGCAAATAGCGTCAATGCCGTTTACAGCTCAATCTGATATCTTTGCAAAATGCACGGCTTATATGCTGATTTCAACAAAATTATAGCATTCAAAATATTACTTTTACCGTTGTATTCCAGTTGATATCCACCGTTGCATTCCTTGTTTTCTATTTCAGTTCCTACACAGGAGGAATATGTTTCCATATTTATCATGCATTTAAAAAAAACTAAATTGCGCTGAACGTTTGTGTATGGTTCATTTTTGATAAATCAGTCCTGTTTTATGTCGACTATCCTACTTCTTTTCGCTGGAAGAGGCGCTAGGAAGTTTTGAATTTCGAACACGAAGCCAAAATGTGATGTCTAAATTTACCTTTGGTACTATGTGCAATAATTATTGTGTACTTCTCGTAAAGTTTTACTCCTTGTCCAAAGTCGTCAAAGCGTAATTTTACGAAGGTTTTATGGAGATGCAACGAACAAATTCTAAAGAAGGAGTTATCGGACAAAGAAATTACTTTGATGGAAATGTAATGTGAAGAACCATAATAAGAGCGATGGAAAATAATAATGATGAATCGATCTAGAGAATAGCAGAAAACTGGGTCTTGAGTTTTTGAGTATTTGTTGATAATGATGTTGAAGAATAGCTTGAGATTTGCAGTTTTTCTTTCCCTGCCACTCTAAAAGCTTCTACTCTTGTAGGCTGATAAATATGGTGGTATGGTGGTAATATAGTGATATGGTGGTAATATGGTGGGTTGGTGGGAATATGGTGGTATGGTGGAAATATGGTGGTATGGTGGTGATATGGTGGTATGGTGGTAATTATGGGGGTATGGTGGTAATTATGGGGGTATGGTGTTAACATGGTGGTAAAGACAAACCAGGCAATACGGTCTTCAACTTCGTTTTACTCATTTTTTAAAAGTTTCATGCCATCTCAGGCACTTATCAGGTGATACACAAGAAAGTTAAATATTTGTTTCATTGTCCGAAGCTGCACTACCCAAAATCTGATGTTGAAGTGTCATACTGAAGTGAATGGCTAATCCAGTGTGATCCTAAAGCAATTTTGTAGGTGAAGGGGACATTTTAGAGAGGGACCCTGTGGTGTATGTGTGTGTGTGTGTGTGAGAGAGAGAGAAAGACAGTTCATATAATTATCTCTTTGCATGTGCGCGTGACTATCAAAATTAATAGTATAGTGCGAAATGTAGAGTTCTGGAAATAGATGTGGACTGATAATGTGACAAGTTAGCACAGAGTTCGCATACATATTCGGTAAAAACTGGATGAAACTCAATACACAGCTATTGTCAGCGAGTAGGGATAGTTCGTTTTGGAATTTGGATTTTTCATATTGTTGGATACTTTTCCGTGTTAGGAAGGAGATCAAATCCTTTTGCACGAATTTTTTAATTACTTCAGTAAGTAAACCATGGCTGATTGTAACTGGACATCCGAGGGGAGTTACGCCTCTGGGAAACTCTCACCATTGCCACCTTTAGTGATATGGACCAGCAGAAGGTCAGTTGAGTGTCCTCCGCCGCCGAATACACCATCCTATGGTACACCTTATCCAGCTCTTCACCGCGCACACTCCTTTAGTGGGGATCAAGTAGCGACCTCAGAAGCCTCCTCGGCCTATTGTACACTTCAGCATACCTCCTTCAGTCCTTGGAACATACCATCAGTTGCCACCAATTTACCGCTAGTTCATCCACCGCCGGACCTAACAGACCGCGCAAGGGACCATCGACTAGAGTGCCGAAGGAAGCAAGATACAAATCCTGCTGAGCTTTCAGCAACAGTTGTCGAAAATCCATGCTCGTTTCCCATGACATCGGGAATGGAAATTGGACAAAGATCGCGAGACAGCGATAACCAAACTGTGAACTATCCAATCTCAGTTTTAGATCACTACACAGTACACGGGCACGTAGAGTATGACTCGGAAGTACACAATTACTCAAGCACGTCTTCCGAAGTAGATCTTCAAAATATCAGACATGTTCCAGTATCTCATCGAGTGCCTAGCGTGCCTGAGGATGCCAAACATCATGATCATCAAAATCTCAAGGAACAGCATACATCCGCGACGTATTCCTCTGAAGACACTCAACTTCTAGCGGACTTTCCTCAAGATCATACGTCGCTCAGCCAGAAACCTTGGTTGTCACTTGATCGCCAGCACGATATGCGTGATCGTGCACATTCACAATCTGGAAAAGGGCCGCATAAATGTAAGTATTGCAAAAAATCATTTTCTACTCAATCCCGTCTAACATCTCATGAATGTGTACAGCCAAAAAAGAAAACTTTCAAATGTAAAGTGTGTGATAAAACCTTCAGTAGGCAATTTGATCTTGTTCGTCATGGACGAGTTCACTCAGGAGAGAAACCGTTTACGTGTAAGTACTGCGCTAAATCATTCTGTGCGAAATCGAGCTGTACTGTTCACGAACGCATCCATACCGGGAAGAGGCCGTTTAAGTGTGATCATTGTGACCAAGGGTTTTGCAACAGTTCCAATCTTAGACGTCATAAACGCACACACACTGGAGAAAAGCCATTCAAGTGTAATGTATGTGTAAAGTCTTTCTCTTGGAAATCCAGTTTAAAAGAACATGAAAGACTCCATCCCTGAGAGAAACTGATCAAGGATTGTCACAAGTCTTTTAATTAAAAGACACTTAGAAGACCATGCAAACACTAAAACAATAACACAACAGTCTACTTTTCAAGATAATGGAAGATATTCATTATAGAATCGTTTTGAAATGCAAGATGCCCAATCTGAACTCCATGCAAAAGCCTCCGATTGAATGCTGACTTCTAAATTTGAAGCATCACAAAATTATCTTTGTCATTGTGTTTAAGTTGATATAATTATTGTACAGTCACTACCCATGTTACTCAATGAACGTCTTACACGTATTTCCATAGGCAATGTTCATAAAAACGTCAGTTTCGGTGAACATGCGGCTCATTTTTTATAAAATCAGTACTTCTTTGTGTGTCTTTATTCTTATGCCGGATATAGATACTTTCCCTAGAAGAGACGCTGTGCTGTTTTGAAGTTCGCACATGTTCCAAAAATAATATGTGTGGTACTTTTTTCTGTATGTACCTTTAGTCCCTTTTGCATCGTTATAGTCCTTTTCTAGTCCCTTTCACAACTCTTAAAATGTTCAAAAACTAAATCAATAATCATTTGCTCGTGGAAAAAAATGACTTACTGGCAGGACTCGAACCTGTCACAATCGTTCACGCCCAGCAATGCTCCACAGCTAACCATTCTACCACTTGTGATCGTCCAAGCAGCGACCGTTCAACGTTTTCCTCAGACCTATAATCTCTGGCTTCCTGTGAATCCACACAAGCTGGTGGGATTCTAGGAACGTACATGACGTGTAATGATTTAACTGTAGTGTTTTTAGTTACTGTCAAACTCACGGATTCCAGTTACCTATTGTCAGCCGTTATCAGTTAGCTGCACCACAATTGACGAGGTGTGAATCACTATCAGTGTTTAGAACTGGGCAAGGTGCAATCGATTATGTAACATATACGTCGCACTACCTATATCATATTAAGAGACGATATAAATCATGCCTCTATTCATAGCAGATACTTTGTTGGTAGATTCTAACAACCAATGTCTCAGCTCGCATCTCCTCTTGTCAGGTATGGCATCGCCAGCCCCCCCCCCCCACCCCCCAAAGCAACGCAGCGGTTGGTCCATTGCCATAGTTTCCTGAATTAATCTGGCACTCACTCACTCACCCTCCCTCATTCACCCCCCCCTCTCTTCCTCTCTCTCTCTCTCCCCCTCTCTCTCTCTCTCCATTGTCTGGCTCTCAGGTTCTCACTTTTCACACACAGTCTTTCTTCTCTCCCTTTCCCCCATGGTGCGTGATATGCGCCTTGATCCCGAGACCATTGGTCGGGGGAGCGCACTTCACCTCACTGGCACAGCTCAATAGCACCTACACGCCCATTGTAGTCCCCTATGTTCTCTTGATGTTGTTGTTGTTGTTCTCTTCCATTCTATGTAGGCATGTGCAGTTTCATAACAATGAAAATGAAACAGGGTATCAGCGATAGGACTCTAGTGGAAGGTCTAATTCTAGTAGTTCCAGCCTGTGAAATAAGCGCCGGCAGAGGGATTGGGTGCCAGTGGGCTGCAGGTGTTAGGATAATGGCGGGTATAGCGTTAGGAGATCTTTGAGTGACGGGCAGGCATGAGCAGAGTGGCATAGCATCGATAAAAGCAGCGGATTGTGATATTGGCACGGGCTGAAATCGTCAAGCCCGTCGAATTGAGAATTTACTATCAAAGTGCACTTGAAGGTAATGAATTTCCAAATATCCCACCTATAAAATATTATGCTGACTAAGGTGATTCGTCATTTTCTAACATTGCATCATCTATTAACAAATCGGTAAAATATCTCATTGCCAGCGCCTTCAAAAAGTCACGTGAAATTTCTTTTTGCTATTGTCATTGCCAATGTGCTGTCCAGTTTGCCTCCAAAATTGAAACTGATAGTCCTTTAGGAAGTGACATTGTAAGAGCTTTCAGTCTGCATGTGCTCGATTTTACGGTAAAATAGAGCATAGTAAAAGATCCATCGCCGCTGGTTTCAACCTCCGGTGACAGCACATTTAGCTGAGGAGGAAGCATGTGATAGTCACATACTAGGAGCCACGCGTGGGAAGGGGGGATGTCGGTGTTTTGACCCTGGCAATGGCCACTGAACTCACTTACCGATGTTGACTGCAATTGCATAATGCAATCATGGTGATACACTCGTTGCTATGCAAGCTTGAATGGCTTGTATTTGGATCAACATGACCTTGATCCAGTCTTGCTTGACCACGCTGGATATGTAGGGTCTCTTTCTATTGAAAACTGACTTGAAATTGTGACCCTAAAGCCTATTTTACTATGCTGTTAAGAAATGACCACAAAAATACTTGAAGTATAATGTGGAAAATCGCCTTTTTTCAATTGCCACCTGCCTCCAAACACGAAGGAGAATGTGAATGCACAACCCACCATTGCAATCTAGGGGCATCAGTATTATATTATCGGAGGAAGAAATGGACAGATTTGCACCTCGAACCCTACAGAAGGCTGTTTTACTTTCGTGTTAAATAATGACGAATCACCTCGTGCTTTACTGGACTTTGCTTAAGCATCCCGACATCACAATCTCCTGCTGTAACCTAGCGCTAGCGAATTGAACGTGCAATGCGTATACGATATTGGTGATCTGAGCAGAAGCTGAAAGAGTAATGTTCCGATTGGGAAGTAATGGAATCACACGGAAAGCATGAATGCAGAGGCCATTGTCTGTGTTAGAACTCTGGGCATATCTCCTGCACTTCCAGCTTAGTTGTAGAGTTGCGGCCTGTGTAGGCATTGGACGTCTTGCGATGCCCCAAAGGTCCAATGTTCACAGCGATAACGTGCCGACCTGCCGGTATGGTACTCACACTGCCGGGCTCCGTCGATTCGCAAATTCCGGTGAGCAGAGCTGGCAGGAGCAGGTTGATATCGTCGCTCTGAAACCAGAATATGTCTATCTTGCTTGGCCTAGCGCACTCCTTGCCATCTATGAGGAAGAACCAGCGAGCAAACCCATTGGCTGTTCGTGAGCGAATGCTGGCCGAATACGACAACTTTAGGAGAGTATGGGGGTACTTCTTGTCGAAGATGATGGACGCTAACTGACCCTCATCGCGATCATTGTTGATGCTGTGAAGCTGCTCGTACTTGTATGCCACCGCTCCCATGGAACAGCCGGTACTCAACAGCTGAAATCACAGAAAAGAACAAAATGTAGATTAACACGAAACACACGAAAGAAGATACATTCGTGCAAAGGTGTGATGCTGAAAAAGCGCTTAGTCCAGGATAAAGAGCTCTTTCACAGCGCATAAAGTCTGTTACTGCACATCCTGATTGATCAATTCCTAATCGAGAGAGACTATCCAATGATTTAATTAAACAAAACAGTACCGATTGTTGGCGTGTTCTTGACTCAGGCTACCTTATTTGAAGACATTTCCATTGCAGCTTTCCTTGCAGGTACTCACCCGCAATTTCTTGTGGATTGCAAATTTATAATGGCGGAATTCTCTTTGAAAGTCGTAGAAGTCGTTGATTGTGAAAGGAAGCGCTGTGGAGGGGGAGTAAAAGCAGTGATAAGCAGAGACTTGAAAAACAAAATCCATGGTATTGCCTACACAGAGGAGAGATCAACACTTTAAGTAAAGTATTCCTACAAGTGCATCAAAGGCACAAGAAAGGCTTTTTAAACGAATTTGGCCGAAGTATTCATTACCGTATTGTGCGGGGCAGAAGCTGCACTGGAGTATATGCAGTACCCGCATTTGTTTGTCATGCAATACAGACATCTATCCTATTTATTACCGTTCATTTATTCATCAGTGTATAAGCTGCACCAATTCCCCCCCCCCTTTTTGGGGTGAATTTAGAGTGTTGAAGGTGCGGCGTACCGGTATACTGAGGCAATGGTGCCAAACGGGACTAGTCTGAAGAAAATTCACTGTCACAACCAGGGCATGAACTGTCTGAACCCTCGCTTATGGCCAGCAATCCAGTACCACTAAGCTATGTGTAGTCATCATCCAAGCAGCGACCGTTCGAAATTTACTTCTTTATAATACTTCGAAAATCACGCTTCCTGCGAATCCAAACAGGCTGGTGCGACGCAGCCCTCACTCCACTTACAAAATAGAACCCGAACCCCAAACTCCGATTCCTTTACAAGGGTAATCATTGAGGTACTTGTGACATTGCAGATCAACAGTCCCCTACCACACCGCTTGATGCTTACATTTACGGCAAGAAACTTAGAGTTGCAACAAACCCCCAATCCTTCTTGGTGCCTTCGTTGAGTGTACGTCTATGTTGGTTCTGCAGTTGAGTGTACGTCTATGTTGGTTCTGCAGTTGAGTGTACGTCTATGTTGGCTCTGCAGTTTTACTTTATACTACATAATATGTCTGGTAATCAGATTTCAAACAGAAATTTGTAACCAGATCAGCCCCAATAGTCTTGAAAATAATCCTGCGGATGCTGTTTCCAGCTTCATAATCACACTCACACACGTACATATACATAATGCACACACACGTACGCACAGACACGCAAGCACGCACACACACCCCTACCCATGGCCCTGTATGGGTCACTCCAAGACGTCCGACCCTAATCTTTACTTACCAGTTTCACAGTAGACGCCAGTGTAGTAGGGACTGCACTGGCATCGGTAGTCATACTGTCCGTTGCGTAACTCGACCAGCAGGCACTCTGCACCGTTCTGACATGGCCGCCACGTCTTACAAAGCTCGTGTCTGGCGTCTGATAGAAAGAGGTCACATTGTTAGAGCGCGAAACACGAAAACAACTCTTGCGACCTTACAAAGTACATGTAGTTGCTCACAGCAGCCTAGTGCGAAATTAATGATATTCAAACTGTATCCTCATTGGTCAATTCTAGGGACTATAAATATTGCGAACTTAGAAGTTGCGACTTCCGCGGTATTATTCATGAAGTTGGTTTTCCAACGAGGAACAGACGCTTCTTCCCGAACTTGACACTTGACTGACTCACGACTGCTATCCGGAGCACACAAGGAGCACGTCGCACCGTCCACTTGGCAAACCTGCAAGAAAGCACTACTCCCTGCTCAATACATCGTGTTTCTCTCCTGGTGTGCCCCAAATGGAGGTCGTGAGTCAGTTAAGTGTCAAACTAGTTCGGCAAGAAGCCGGTGTTCCTCGTTGGAACAACCAACTGTATGATGTAAAATTATTGCGTCCTGATAGTACTGTGTCAAGTACAATAGTCAGTCCCGGTGGTAACAGTCAATATTGCCTTGAGACTTTTCCCGTTTGCAACTGTCCCTTAAACTGATGAAGAAAGTACAATTTTGAAACTCGAGATGTTGAGCCAATAACAAACGTAGAAAGGAAAGGGATATTATGAGTACGAGTTAAGAGTAAATGTCCACCACTGTAACTACTTGTAGATACTATAATACAACCAGAAAGTGCACCAACAAGGCACGGAACTGACAGGCACTGACACATGTGATGCCCTGCCACCTAGCTCTAACACAAATCCGAAGCGCTAACCAACCCGTCGGCCTTTAGCTTGTACTACTAACATATCGCGTATGAGTGGCAGACATTGGGTGTATCCCAAGCTGCGAAATGGAGATGCCCCGGCAAAGTACCTTATCATTATTTAGAGCCCAGATTTGTACGTCTGCGAGAGCAACCGGACATGCACAGCACAACAATGATCATACATACCCTTCTTGTTCCAGGAAACACTGGGATAATTTGAGAGAATTGCATGACCCGTGTACCCGCAATGTCACCAATGTAGTAGAACTGTAGTTCAACTTCCTCAACCTTATGAAGGCAATGAAGTTCATCGGCCCATATTTCGTAATGGTTTGCAGCGGCCTTGAAGAGTCACACCTGGCTGCAGTCAACTACCCTTCAATTTGTGCGCTGCTGTTATTGCTATCTATGTCACTGTGTATGCCAGTATAGTACAGCCTCTTTTCGGGCAAAATAAACACAATGAATGTGTATGCCAGTATAATACCAGTTTGCCAGTATGACAGTTTATCACTCTCTTAGTATTCACTCCCATTGATTTTCGCTATACCTAAGTAGTCAAATATTCCTGCATATTTCACTCCTTAGGGCTATATTGACTGCTTATATTGGACTGCTTAGGGGTTGCGCAGTTGAACTGTGCCTAGTGAAGCATTGTCACTGCATGATTAGGTTGTGGTGCAACGGTTGTGCAATCATAAAACCGGGATTCATGAGGTTATCGTTCTGGAATGTGAAATACGGACTGTTTGTCGTGATAATTCAATTTTGACTTCGTACTTGGTCAGTATAGGAAATAAAAACCTCGTAAAAGACCTCGGCTTCGCCTCGGTCTTTTACTCGGCTTTTATTTCCTATATTGACGTCGTACTCAGTCAATATTAGATACATAATGTGCAGCGAAAAGTACCAATTCCACCAATGTTTACTGGCGGCATAATAATCCGTCCGGGGCTAATGGCAGAAGCACATACCTCATTTGTCATAATGCTGTCTTGCGCACCCAAACAGTCCAGAATACTTACGAAAGCAATCTTGCATAACTGTCATCTGCGACACGGATGCGTTGAAGACCATAGACAGCCCTATGGGCCCGTACGTGAACTGTTTCGTGGGTGAAAAATAGGAGACCTGCATGTTCACTAACGCGGCCAACTCGTAAATCCTTAAGGCAGTTGATGGGTCGATTCCTACTCGCTCTAGAGTAGTCCTGAAGCAACCGATGGGGTACGATCCATTGAACCTGTCTGGGTATACCACGGGGTGGCTATCCAACACTGGACGAATACGAAAAGCATTACGAATAACAGCAGAATGCTATGCAGAATGCAGAATGCCATGATTTTTATTTTCGCTTGAAATCTTTTTTAAAGATTCACAAATTTCATAACAAAATATGTTTTAAAATGGCTGACATGAAACCTGAGCATGCACACAGTCTCCAGGGAAGAAACTTTGAAATAAAAAGGACATTGAAGTGATATTTCTGTCAAGCCCACTGTGCTGAACACACTGTGACAGTGTGGTCTACACTGGCACACGTATGTGCATACACAGACAGACATGTACACACAATTATACTTCACTCCAGATACAGTGGTCCCTCTATAATCCGGCACCATTTGTGCCACGGAAATCTGCTGGATTAGGGAGGGTGCTGGATTAACAAATCTGATCTACTGCTGCAATGTGCATGAAGAGGACATTTGGCTACTGAAAATTGTGCTGGTTTATCGAGGGTGCTGGATTATAAAGTGCCGGATTAGAGAGGGACGACTGTACAACCATAGTCATAGGCATAGGCATGCCCTTTCTTAGTGGTGGATAATAATATCTCCATGGACTCCACTAACGGAAATTAGCAGTAGTTGTCGGCGAGGAACAAGCCATCAGGAGGCCACACACGGTGAATATGGAGAGGTATAAAATATAATTATAGCAAAGCGGCCTCGTGTATATTGAGATATATACACCATTTATAAAAACCTCGGTTCGCCTCGGTTTTCTTACTGGTGTATATACCGTAAAGTCTTGTATAAAAGCTTCTATGACTTTCTTGATGAATTTGTGCAGGCTTCTATATGAGACAAGCTTCTGTACAAGACAGGTATTTCTATGTATGTCAACATTAAAACCAGGCTTATGTGTGATTTGATTGGCCCAAAATTGCGGCTTCTATTCGAGGGCGGCTTCTATTCAAGTGCGGCTTTTATGCAAGACTTTACGGTATCTCGATATACCCTCGGTCCCTTGTTATAATCTATACATAATCACGCGGACGTGCATGCACACGAACCAGTCATGCAAACACAACCACATATACCAAAACTCACATGCACATGTGCATAAACGCAAAAACATACGCACTCACGCCCTCTTTGCATCGTGCAGTGTGTGTGTGTGTGTCTAGTAAGAACGAAGAAATGGAAAATAGGGATTCACTGGTCAGAAAAAGTTGCCTCGATTAGCTGTGTGGTGCAGACCAGGCTGAAATTAGTGGCGGTCAATTCATCAGCTGTGCAAGCTGTTGAATGGTGTAATCCTAGCACAAGGTGCTATGCCTAACATAGCTGTTCGCTGCCCTCGCTTCCGCGATGGGCAGTTCTGAGGTCTGAGATAAGTAGAATAACACGCGATATGCGGAATACGCTGTTGGTTAAATCAGGGAGTACTAGTAGTATGGTATTGCATTACTCCCTGTCCGGAGTCCCTGGGTTAAATACCAACACGTCGTGGTATATACTGTACTATGTGGCGTTAACTGCAACGCCCATCATAATAATTATGTCATCGATTATTATTTTTGATGATTGTGTGCTGTGGAAAAGAGATGATTTGACAGAATAACTCACCTTTCACGCTAAGCAGTGACAGCAGGCCGACGCACAGGAAGCCTGAAATTCTCCAAAGTGGTAGTAATCCCGATGACATCATGCTTGTGAGCAACATGTCAACAGGCACGCAGTTAGAACGCTCCTAACCCTCTTCTGTCGTTTACCGTTCTGCGTAACGCTGGCATGTATTCCACTACTGATAATTCCCTGTGGCCATGACCAGGATTCAGCGAGTAAAAGAGCGCTATAAGATATTATCTTTGTTACATGGCATACCACACCACGGGTTGCAAAGAGAAGGGAATCGCTGAGACGACACCACGTACGATCTATGCCAGATGTGCAAAGTCACTTTGTAGGACCGTTAAATTTTACTAATGATGCCAGCTTTGCACCTAAATCTAACACTTCCCGTGGGGAAAATGGTCTCTGGAGGAGTGCATGCCTGTACATTCAAACCGTGTAGTCCTACGCGTTCCAGACTGTTACATTCTACAACTCACCAGTCAAAACAACAACGAGGGCCAGGAAGTGCCACATCACTTTCTACACCTACCAAAGTAATACACGCATATAAACGGATCACGTCACACTTCCAAAGATCATGTGCAGTGTTTGGTGAAGGCCAGGGAGTCGTATAATAGTTCCACAAGCTTGAAATGAGTGAGACGTCGCATCCCGTCTTTTTTCTCGGGCTTCCGTGTTCTTTTGACTCCCTGGTTAGCGTGAACGCCGGCCCCTTCTTTTATCTATTGACGGTTGAAAGTCTTTTGCTGTGTGGCTGGGCAAATACTCCAACCTATAATGGCGATAAGTCGCAGCTAGTATAGACTTAGCCATTGGCAAGACAGAACTAGTTACTGTGTCCCTTTGTAAACACAATGACAGAATGTTCGGTTGCGTCACTGTTTCACGGATAGACCTAAGACTAAGCAATAGACAAATCCATGACCGGTGCCATGCCGTCACCGCTCTCAGCAGTGCCATTCGGTGCTCTATGAGGCGTGTGAGCTGAAGGAGGGCTAGCGCTCTAGTCTACGCTTCCCTGACAGTAGAGAGGTTGGGATGCACGTGATGTCTGACGTGAAGCGAAAGTAACAGTTGAGCTCGCGTTATTCGGCACGCGCGTTGAAAAACAACCCGAGTGACCTGCAGCTCACGCCGCAATTTTTAATTAAAATTATTTGGAGTTTACGCCAGATTTGACGTGAAGTAATTGTGCGTCACGTCGGAAGTAACGTGCATCATAACCTCTGTAATGCAAGGGAAGCGTAAAGAGCGCGTCCTCAGCTCATACGGCCTCATAGAGCACCGAAGAGCATTTTACCCCTCTATTTAATGACAGTGTACATGTACGTTGCTACAAGTACCTGGTGAAGAATCATACATCGACACAAAGGTTCCATATCGTTTCTCGCCGGCTTCAATCCCACACCTCCCTTGCAGCACTCTTCACTACCATGGTAACTATAACTCAACTCCTGTTTGCAGATCACATGTCATTCAAAGTCAGCCGCACTAGATATTGGCCCTCCATTGTGGTCAATACGGAGAAAATCTTCAGCTCATGGCATGACGGATAATACAGCGTAATTAGAATAGTGTAACTCCTTTGCAACCTCGTCAGAATGGTTAGGAACCGTCCTCTCCAAACTTCTCCTATTCCCTAATGAGGCCCTCTTGGTCGCAAATCTGGAAAGATTCGGAGAGGTTCGGCGATGTATGTTCTGCGCAGCAGTCTACAGTGGGTTCAAATGAGGATTATCATGTTGGGATACTGTTACGAGTATATGAATCAATAATGAACAATAATGATAGTTGCCTTCGCATGGCTATAAGAAGCAGCACTAGTATCTCAAACCAAGGAATTGGGGGTAGAATGATGGGATCCAAGGAATTGAGATAAGATAACTGACTGACTGCCCAGCATGAAGTACTATGGTGTACCGGCCGTAAGGCTTGCTTCATTGAAATTACCAATGGAACAGTGCAAACTTTCCAATGGCATCTTGCAGTCAGAAGAGTGTGTTCACAAATCATCTTATTTTAAGACTACATAATGCTCCCCATCTCGGTGCAAGCTGTCGCAACTCTCTCTCTCTCTCTCTCTCTCTCTCTCTCTCTCTCTCTCTCTCTCTCTCTCTCTCTCTCTCTCTCTTCCCGAGTATACACATTTCTGCCTAGTTATATTCTATGAATTATAAAACACAATTTCCGATGCAAACTATGCATGAGTAGACTCTGGACACCCAGACGATCCGTCATTGTCTTGTCAACACCTTCTAATACATCATATGATAATAGTTGTCCTGTCCCAAAAATTGCATTGGCATGTGTACTATATTGGTCTCTCGGCACTAGATGTCTTTCAGTATTCATAAACACAGATCTATACCAGCATAGTATGTGTTCATCAGTGAGTGATCAGAGAAGACACACTTTCTCAACCTCCAGCAGAGACCTTGAGAGTTGCCTCAAGGTTCTTTTTTACATTAATGCTTCGGCATATGTACTATACTGGTCACGCACAACCGGCTATCTCGCAGTAAACAAGACTGGATAACAATTCCAGTATGGTGTGTCTTTTGCTTAATCACAGGTCATGGGGGACACACTTCCTCGACTTCAAGCAGAGACATCGAGAGTCGTCCCGTTTTGGCATCTCCGGCTTTCAGCGACCCCAAGCCGCCAACATGAACTGAGATGTTGTGCTTGCCTGATGGTATGGGTCCAAGCCGCAGATCCGTGGACGCGCATATTCCTGACATTGTGGATGGGATGAGGATCTTCCAGGCCTTGTTCTGATAGCGCACCATGTCAATATTGCTGGGAGAAGAACACTCCTTGCCATCTATCTTGAAGTACCAGCGCGAGTAGGCATTAGCAGTGCCCAACATTGTACCTGCTGTGTACGTCAGCTTGAAATATGAGAGCGACAACTTCTTCACGTACTCGACGGAGGTGATCATTCCTACATCCGTGTCGACGTCAGTGCTATGTCCCGCGTTAAACGTGTAACCCAACGTGCCGAGGTTGCAACCTCTGGTCATGTACTGTGGATCATACGTGCACTCACACAAAGACGCACACACACACACACACACTCAAAATATACAAAAACACAAGCACACAAACATGCATGCACGCACACATACACACACATAACTATACACAAACACACGCACACACAAGCAAAAACACACACATACATATGCGTGCACGTGTGCACATTTGCACTTACTCAGTACCAGGAACTGGTCCTTTGAATCTCCAATTGGGTAAAGGCAAAGGTATTCAAAAAGAACTTGGAGTGTTGGGTTATTGAGCTGCTAAGTGGCAGACACCCCCTAAAATCCCCAAACTCAGGGTGAACTTGAAAACGATACTGCTCCTACACCGCATTAACAGTGGATGAGAACATGGTGCAAAAAGGATAGACAGCATTACCGTATGGGGGAGGGTAGTTGACTACATGCCAGCTCTATGCTTACCTTGGTTCTTTCCTTTGTGTGCCTCATCATGAGCGCTATTTCAGCTTCTATTACCCGGAGGTCCCGGAGAGGGCCAGAGCGAACTGCGAAGATAAACAAACATCAAATCAACTAACTCCTCCAGACATTTCTACCTCCTCCACATTCTCTCTCTGGCCGCACCTCATCACACCAGCAACAGGACTCCAAGTTGTAGATACATACACTGACAAATCTCTCTCTCTTTTCTTCATGCCAGACGTGAGCCATCCCCTGGATCGACAAAATGGGTGCTATAATATATTTATTTATTTATTTTTATTCATTGTGTTAAAAAAGGATACTGACAAATACAATTTCCATGTGAAAATTTGAATCTTATTTTAAATTAATTATTTTGGAGGAATTTGTAGCCGAGAGACCGTTTTTGGGTAGTGGTGTATAACTGTGTGAAAACTGTGGAATGGGGAATGTGGAAATGCTATCAATGATAAGCAGGTGGAAAGCTGCTGCATACCCTGTGAAAACACCTCTAGACTGTAACACACAATGTGCAGTCAGACCTTGCTAATTCCGTCCTCTTTTATCCGGATCCCTCGCCATCCGGAAGAAAATCGTTGGTTATTGATTTACAGCATAACGTTACGTATGTCGCGTCCATACAGTATGTGTGTTCGATTATCTGGTTCCCTCGCCTATCCGGGTATTTTAGTGGAAAATGGATATGTGCGGTTAAGCGAGGCCTGACTCTATCAGTGCATGCACTGCCATGGGCCATGTTTCACATCCGGGAACACGTGGTCGAAGAGTTCGGCACATGAAAATGCACTGCCCCCCTATACACATGCACACAATCCTATCATGCCCCCTTTCTTGTACTGCTACAGAATTTAACCCAAAAGCAATGCTGCTCGCTGAAATCCAATTGCGTGAGTCGGGTTTGTGGGCTGGACCATTTCATAGCGCAGTACAGTGTTCATAGGTTCAGGTCTTTGCAGCGCTCCAGTGTGTACTGGACTCGGCCTAACGGATTTCATTGAGCAGCAAAGTTTATCGACTGATATGCGTTGTACTTTGATGCATGGAGTGGCAATCTGATACTCTTCAAGCCACTACGTATTTTTAAAAACCTAAGATATGATGTAATCGAACTTGAAATGATGATATACTTGCAAGTCAGGGTGATGATGTACGTGATCATGTCTCAAGTGATGATGTAATCACACCTCAAGTGTTGACGTAATCAAACCTCAAGTGTTGATGTGATCCCATGAGCTCCAAAGTCGGATTTTGGAAGACGACTTCACTTCTTTTGTCAAAGCGTTTTTTGTAACTTTGAGTGTGCTTGAACATACTTACTGTGTTCGCAGTACTCTCCGTGATACAACGGTGGGCAAATGCACAAGTAATCCAGGTCCCAGTCTCTATTGCGCACCATACGACAGAGGCCACGGTTATCGCAGGGCTTGTAGTCAATGCAAAGCGGGGTCTTACGACCTTCGAATTACGACAAGAGAACAAAAAAAAACAGAGCTTGTTGATTTTCCTTGCTGTGCAAGTCTACTACGAGGCTTGAGTAGGATCTACGCAGTTAGAATCATGTCACTACACCACGTGTGTGGCCCGTTCCGGCTCTATTCCACTGGCGTTCGAACACTAAATGCCTTCCCATCATTGTACTGTGTCCTTTGAAGCAATGATCACACATCCAGAGGCGATATAATACATGTGGTACCAGGATGTCGGGTGGTAGTGTTTTACGGTGGTAACGGTATGCCACATGAATACCAATTTACTCTGGGTCTGGATGAGAGGACGGGGGAGGGGGGGGGGGGGAGCGGCGTCTTGGAGCATTTCGAAATTTAGACCTAAATCAGTGCATTTCCATGCCTCTACATGGTGGGCAGTTTCAGCTATGGTACACACGACTCTCATTTGTCAGACTGCATACAGACGCACCCATTATCCATTTTCACAATGTTCAGGAAAGAACGCATGTGAGTGTGTCAGGTAGACAGATACATGCACTTTGCGTGCTTGGTTCTCAGTTCTTTTTTGTATGTGAGCCATGCCCGGGACTCAACACTACTTGTCACCCCCTGCTTCAGGGATATGGGGCCAACGTTTGAAGGCCAGACTCGCAACAGAACCAAAGTTATGGTCTATAGTGGTGCATCACATGCATACCAGTTGAACTCGTCTGGTAAAAGCCCAAAGGGTTAAAACACACTATTATGGTACATGCACTCACGAAAGCATTCTTGAATCAACACAGCATCCTCGACCGATGCGTTGAGCTTGATCATGAGATCCTCGACACGCATTGTGGCAAAGTTGTCGAGACTGATGTTGTGACTCAGTGCTCTCTCCTCGTAGTAAACAGAGTAGTTGTATTCAAACCCCAGATGCTGCATGGTCTTGATAACACAGTTATGGTGTGGGTCATCACCTGCCGGTGTACAGTACAGTGCAGAGTTGAATAGAATGACGTAATTGTAACATGCATGACGTCATCATAATTATCATGCACGACATTTTCACATCATACATGAGGTCATCACATCCAACAATAGAGCTTTTTCAAGGATGCAACGCAGTGCCTGCCAGTAGTGCCCACCCTGAGATGTAAGTGAACAGGTCCCTCATTGATTGAAAAGTATACGAAATGTGACAGGTCCGTCTCCATCGGCGCTTTGAGCGATTCTGAAGCTTGTTCTTTCTCGCCCAAGTCATGGAAGGGCTTCCTGGCAGCATCTCTGACTCAGCTCGAGGGACGGACATAAAGTTGAGCACCATCCTAGTGCTTCTTTCACCTCCACGCATCCATTCCCGTACAACCTGCATGTGACCTGGGCTTTGCTTCTTCACCAGCGATTCAAATTTCAAACATTTCTTGCACGACCGTTGTCGTCCTTGAAACAGCTCTATACTATAACATCACATCCTCATGAGGTCATCACATCCTCATGAGGTCATCACATCATACATGAGGTCATCATACTAATATTATCCCGCTATGCACATTGTTTTCCATAATAATTATTAATTTCAGCAAACAATCCCGCTTTCACCACATACCCCTGGTCGAACAGAGACTCTTCACTGATTAATAATAAAATAAATTTCACGGTTCGCATGAGAACCGGCTAGAAGCCGAGTTTACACATCCGCTGTGGGAACGCCACCACCCTCTCGGATCAAGGCGCAGATGCAGCGCCTAAACGGTGGGAGGTGAGTAGATCAGACCCACCACCAAGTGGTCAAAGACCAAAATCCCATTAGCTACATCCATGTTACCCTCGTGCCAGGCCACGCCTGCTGAGTTCCAAATTAACTGTGGGTCGCAGCATGGCTGGAAAAATTCCTTCCGTTTCCAAACAGGACTTGAACCTGGTACCATCTGTTTCTCAATCATGATCTTAGACCATCCCACTATGCCTGCCTATGCTCTTCACTAGAACTACTTTAAAAACTCGGATGTTCAGCCAATAGTACTTGAAGTAATCATGTGAAGAGAAAAAGGACCTATAAGTTACTAGCTATGACTAACACTCCACCTAGGTAATGAGAAAATATACAGCCGGCTAGTGCGACAACAAGGCAAAAAACTGACATGGATGTTGAGACATTCGACAACCTGACACCTAGCCCCAACACATCTACGAAGGGCAAACCAACAACCATCCAACTTGGAAGACTCAGGTGGGGAAAGTTCCAAGGTTACTTTGGTCGACTGTTATTCATACCTAGTAACATATAGGTCCTTTTCTCGCTACATATTACTACTTTCAATGATTGTGAATATGCGAGGCACTGTGTGACAGTCGCAGCAACTGACAATGCAATGCTGAAGGTGATGTGCGTGTGCATGCATCGCTTCCGGAATTTCTGCTGTGTTACTATCCATTTTTTTGACATTTTGCAAAACAAAACACTAGGCTTGAGTACACACTGCCACTGCTATTCTTGAAAGTAAAACTTATTACCATGGGAGCTCTACCGATACAGTGAAACCTGTCAAGGCGACCACTCGGTTAAGGCGATCACCTGTCCTAGACGGCCAATGTAACCAAGACCAAGGGATGCTATTTCCAGTCAAATGACCCTGGATAAGGAGACCACCTGGTTACAAAGGCCAGATTTTGAAGGTCCCTTCAGCGGTCGTCTTAGACAGGTTTCACTGTACTAGTTCTGTCGCTCCTAACATCCATGTACCCTACAACTAACTTGGCGATCACGTCAGTTTTCCCCAACGCTTGTAATCGGCATGCAGCCTCACCACATCCAGATCCTTTCTTAGTCCAGTGTCTTACCTTTCACGGCGACCAAGAGGAGAGCCAGGGTGAATAGAGTCACAACTCCGTAAACTGACGAGCCGCGAACTACGCACATGGTGAATCGGTCGACAAACAATCACAAGCAAAGGTCCGTCCCAAACTGGCCTTCAGTAAAGGTAACAAGTCACCTGATAGCCAACTAACTACTTGCCTTTCTTTACCTTAAACAATAATGTCATAAAGGGTATTTGATAGCCAACTCATGGAATATCACAACTCCTGTTGTAATCCCCACTAGGCATTCAGTCTCTGGGTACGTGTACAGCAGGACAGACTTACGATGGATGACACGCATTGTATTATCGCTACAACAACTGAGCGGAAATATGGCAACACTTGTTACAGTGGCTCGCACAATGCAGCGCAAGTGTCAGAAACTGCTCTTCGCTCGTGTCACCTCTAACCATAGTAAGAGCCATTCGTTGATTTACTCGAAAATTGCATTGTACAAATCACTGTTTCGTGTTGGATACAACGAGCTGCCAAGTACAAACCAAACCCTGAGACTGGGCATGCGAATCCAGGCCACAGTGCTTTTGGTAGTGGGCGGTGTCCACACTACAGTACTAAGTCTTCGCCTTAGAATGTTGCATGCAACCCAAACATAGTTTCTTGTTTCCACCACTAGTACTACAGTTTGTAAAAACACTTCCATGCCACAACTGAGTCTGTCGATAACGCACGAACATGACGTGAGCTAACCAATCTTTATTGGTTTTCTACTGCTAGTAGTGGGAGTCTGTGTACATGACTTGTACTGGTGCTATTGCTACTCGTAGTGTGCCTTGCTCTTGGACCTGGTGGCTGACGACAGTCATTTCTATCTCTGGATGTTTGTTATGCCAGTGGCAGTACCGGTGTGAGACAAGCACTGCATGCATGCAGTGATATGATGTACTTCCACGTTTCCATGGTCGTTCGTGAAAAAAAAAGATTAAATAAATGTGTTCAAGCCGAGGCTTTTCCATGACACATCATGGCATGAGGACTCGGAGAATACGATGTCACATAGACTCTACGTATGTGTGGGATACTTACGCACTCCATTAAACTACTTAGCTGGTCTACATGTACATGTGTGTCCATCCTTGCGAGCACCAAAAAAAACAAGTTTTATTATTATTTGCGCCTCAGACAGTGAAGTCTTGCAATAGCCCGCGATGCCATGATGCCGCCTATCTATCTGTATGAGAATTGTGTTGTTCAATGAAATCCGAGCCAACGAGTAGGAATTGGCGGATAATGCTCGAAAAGGTGGCAGATTCTGCTCTAAAAGCGGTGAAAATTGCAGAACCATACAAACCTTATGGCGGGCAATTCCTCGAATTCTGCTCCATTTCCTTATCCACATACCAAACATGCATGAAACTTACCAGAAAAAGTACCGAATTCTGCCAATTTTCCTGCCAGCATAATCCGCCAGTGCCTAACGGCCGAGACCCCCTGAAATCCCTTACTAGGGTTCACATGAAAATGATCCCACTGATGGGCTCACTATACCTAAGTAAGTGGGTGAGGACAAGGTGCACAGAAAACGGATTAACGGCCGGCATCAGGGTATCCGTCCCGGGATCCAACTGCAGTTACCCCTTCCCCCAGTGAAGGTAATACTTGGTACTAGTGTGGGTGGCTAAATCAGAGTGGATCTGATATAAATTGCGGTTTAACCGTTCTGCCTGGTCTTGCCGTCCCGTCATCATACCAGGCCAGCATTCCATGAAGCCTTGGAATATACACATTGTGTTGGTGATGATGTTGTCAAACCTTTCAGACAGCTGTTTCTCATAGTGTTTCTTATTTCAGATAGATAATAGAATTTCCAAGCAAGTAAAGTCATTTTAATCGCTATAGGGTAACCCTGCACGATGATAGTTATTATGAGATGACTAGATAAATTGAGGTGAAACGTCTTAGTAGCATTAGGGAAAAGGATCGCCCTCGTAGTCGATATGCTTCCATGGGTAGAAGTATTGATGAGGTGCGCATACTTCATACACCTCAAGTAGTGTTGTCGAGAGACGTCCCGTGTAGGCGTTGGATTGCTTGCGCTTCAGCACTGGTCCAACGTTCACGGCTATCGTGTGGTTTCCAGGAAGGATGATGCCGCTATACGTCGTCATGGATTGACAATATCCAATTAGGACCGAGGGTAGAAGAAAATTGATCTTTTTGCTTTGGTAACGCACCATGTCGAGCTTGGCTGGCCACGCGCATTCTTCGCCATCGATCGTAACGAACCATCGAACGAATCCACCTGCAGTTGCGGACCGCGTGTTCGCTGAGAAGACAACCTTGAAAATTGTCGACTGGTACTTCTTGTTGATGATCAGGGACATGATCTCACCAGTGTCTCTGCCATCATTCCGGTTGTGACGGCTGGTATACTTGAAACCCTGCACCCGGTGTTGACAGCCGATACTTTGATACTGTATTGGCATTTCAACACAAGAAGAACATAGTGGACACAAGTACAGGTACTTCACATAGTAGAATGTTCCCAAAGTGCACCATAATCGATAAAGATCAATTTTCATTCCAGTTTTTTGTCAATGTCATCATGCCTATGCTTAAGAACCCTGATACCACATCCCCCCCCCCTCTCTTTCTAAAATTCTGTTTGCTTGATGTCAATATAATTCTTAGCAGAGGAATAGCTTCCTAACATAGGATATTGCGTCTTTTCCCGTGAAATCATCCCCAGCATACCTTCGCCTTCTCCAGCACCGTGTCATTTAAGTACTCTAAATCAGCTTTCAATGCTCCATACTGTGGCATAGTTGCTCCAACGACTGTGGAGACGACACAGAACATACAGAGAAACTCTCCTCAGGCTGCCCCAAGGTGAAGATACACTACTACTCAATGAGATCCAGTCACGTCACTAAAGTACACGCCGGGCGTTGCGCGTGCCCTAGGCCTGCAAACACTGGGCTGTGAAATTGTGCAAGTAATTAGTTATCATATAAAAACCTGTGACTAACGACCACCCATTGGGGCCAACGAGAGCGGGCTTTAGTGGCAGGTGGTCCTTAGTTAGAGGTTTGCACCGCACAACCATAATAATAATAATAATAATAAATGTAGAAAGGAAAAGGAAATACATGTATAGATACGAGTTGAGAGTAACTCTCCATCACTGTAACCAGATACTATATACAGTCAGAAAGTGCAACAACTAGGCACAAAACTGACAGAGCACTGAGACATTCGACGTCCTGACACCTAGCTTCAACACATCTCCATAGCGCTAACCGACAGCGTTCCAACTTGGAAGGTTCAAGGTTATGGGAAGACCAAGAAGGGGAAGGCAAGCGCAACGAAAATGAGCACAAGCTACAGTCCCAACGGAACAAAGGATGTTGATTGTTACTGGACTACGGAGATGTGTTGAAGCTAGGTGTTAGGACGTCGAATGTCTCAGTACTCTGTCAGTTTTGTGCCTAGTTGTTGCACTTTCTGACTGTATATAGTATCTGGTTACAATGATGGAGAGTTACTCTCAACTCGTATCTATACATGTATTTCCTTTTCCTTTCTACATTAATTATTATTGGCTCAACATCCGAGTTTCAAATAATAATAATACTAAATGAATGTGAGACCGTCCGTGCCTGGCGAAGTGGTCTGTAGTGCCAGGTTGGTCGCTAGTCCCGGTGGTCTTTAGTTACAGGTTTTACTGTAAAATTGGTACTGGAGGATGCACCCAGTGTGCTGACAGCTAGTGCTTAGCACTGCAGGGTCAGCTGATCAGAGCTTGATACACAGAACAACAAGGACAAGCGAGGCCAATTTGTCGCTACTCTGAGTTTCATGCTTACGTCATCATCAGGCAACAGTTGCCTGATGATGACGTAAGCATGAATCTCAGAGTAGCGACAAACAAGCCTTGCTTGCCCTTGTTGGTCTCTGTCATATCAATGGTATGTATTCAACACGCATGTTCCATGCTCTCAGGTCTGTTCTTACGTCGCTCGCAGAAATCTCCTTCATAGAGGGTTTCCGGCGGGCAGTGACATCGATAAACCCGCTCGTTGTCCCAAGGCCTTGTGGAGAGCCAGCACAATCCACCGTTCTTACACGGTGAATAGTACTGACAATCCAGAGTTCGCCGGGCTGCATACAAGCACGAGCCATACAAGAATGGAACAGAAAAGGAGGTTAACGCGTTGCCAACTGGCTCAGCCCGTCCTTCCCAATAACACAATTCACATATTGCATGCACTGCTAATCCATTTCTGGATGTGTCCAACACATCAAATATTTGCACGGGTTCGCGAACATACAGGAGAGGTCAAGCGCCGCCTTTCCGCTTCCATGGGATGCCACCACCCCATGATCAGGCGTCAGACGCGGCTCCAAAACGGCAGGGGAGGGTAGATCAGATCCACCAACCAGAGGCCAAAGGCCGTAAAACCCAATTGCCACATGCACCCAGCACATCAACGTGCACAGAATTCAGGTCTGTAGTGATCACAGTACGATGGTCAGAATGCAAGCTAAGGCCAGCGGTGAGGCTCGACACGTGCTACTCACACCACTTGCTTGCATCTACATGTAGCCCAATACCATGGAGGATGACTGGTGGACATACATGTACATGTGCCAGATATCGGTGGTAAGGCCATCATTTTTTATATCTATGTTTCGAGTCGTACGCACGCATACGTTTTCATGTTTTCCGAAAAATTAACAAAATCGACCTTGCACAGTGAGTATACGATCGTGCGAGTCATCAGTGTGGACTGGTTGCATACGGCGAAGCTGGGGTTCAGAAATGGGCCCGAGCAGGGAGTCGTCAAATACCATTTGACGACTCCCTGGTATTTGACGACTCCCTGCTAGCTATACACCTCAGATGAGACTATTTTTATTGTGCAACTTTTTTTTCTTTTTTTCCACCTCTTGCTTAGGATTCTGGAAGTTGAACAGACGCGAAACATAGATAAAAAAATGATGGCCTTATAGGCACTCAAAAGTGCATTTTGTCGAATGCCTCACAGTTGGATTTGGACACACTTTCATACCTAGGTATGTCATTGTCTCGATCTCAGGTTAGCAAAGGTTGGCAGGTGTGCGACGAGAAACTCCAGCCAGTCTCTAACAGGAGGTGATCTCCTTTCCTTTTTTCCCTCCGTGCCGTGACTGCCAACACATGGATGCTGCCAATCCTGGTACGGTCACTTCTGAAACTACCACTCCTGAAACTGCCACTGCTGATACTGCCTTGGATGCCATCTGTGACAAAGGCTGTAGGGCTTCTCTGGCCTGCTCTCATGCTCAGCTCGCCTCTAGGATTTATGGGTGACTCAGACTACGGCCAAAATCACGTGTGAACTTGAATTTCCATGGTGATTCTTGCGTGTTTCAAAATTGTATGCACAATCTCTGATCAAATACATCTGAGTCGGGGAAACATGGTGACAGTAGGCCGTAGTTTGAATCGCCTATAATGCAGGCTTGTGTATGTACATTTTACATTACCCGGATACTCCACTGCAGCCAATTAATCATCTCTCCAACACCTTTCACAACCAAGGTCTTCCACTGCAATCACAATTAAATCGGCCTCCAAGAACTCCAACACAATTGCAACTAAATAATAATAATAATATTCGCGGGATCCGCGTCGGCATCGCTTGAATGTTCAGAAACACACAAACTAGCCTTCGCATCCGCAGGCCACCACTATGCCTGTTAACCTTAGTGGCGAATGCAGACCTCACAAGTGAGTCAGGGGAGAGGAGGTTAGTCTCTCAACCAATCGGGCGTGTAACGGCCCATAACCCTGTAAACTGCATCCTTGTTATTCTCACTCCGAGCTGTGAGTACCCAGTTGACCGTGGGTGTCGGCGCAGTTCAACACGCGTAAAAAGTCTTTTTACACGCTCCCTGCTCCCAGCGCGGGTCTTGAACTCGGGACCTCATGATTCGCAGGCAGGCCTGCAAACCAATCGGCCATATGCGTTGCAACTAAAACAGTCTCTAAATACATAACATTGTAGTCTCCAAAGACGCCTCAGCAGCAAACATTTGGCGACTAATTTAATCGCAATTGCAGTGGACCTTGGTCGTGAAGATGTGGGAGAGATGCCTGTGTACGTACTTTGAAGCATGGTGTTTGGCGGTTTGCAGATTTCTAGAAAATTTGTAAAACTCAAACAGTTTCCCAACTTGTGGCGAAATGCATGTCTCTAATTTATGATACGCAACAAATTTAATGGTGAGAATTTCCCAAATTCCATTCAGGGGAATTTTATCTAACTTTGGTAGCTAGGCAAATAGAGTCAAATGCGTAAGAGATCCAGCTCCAAGGTGCTGCCTGAGACCACCGTCTGGTTCATGAAGATCTCAAACTTCCATGTGTATACTCCCCGCAGCCTGAACTACATGTGGGTCTGGTTTTCAGACCAGATAGCACTGCATGGAGTCACTCCAGTGCATACTGAAAGGCAGTATTCTCTGCATGCAGACCGGTCAGCAGTATCCTCTGCATACAGACACAAGAGCATTCTTCCCTACAAGCAGACCATAATTATGGCAGTATTCTCTGCATGCAGACAAGATAGCAGTATTCTCTGCATGCAGACAAGATAGCAGTATTCTCTGCATGTAGATTAGATAGCAGTATTCTCTGCGGCATGCAGACCAGATTATTTCCAGTGAACACACGATGTCGATGGTACTCACCGAAGCAATCTTGGAACATTTTCACATGACGAGGCGGCGCCCCCAGAAACAGCCCCATCAGATGTGTGTCGAGCCCTTTCAGCGTCTCCAGCCACAACTCCATTTTGCGCGCTCTCCTCTCATACTGACTGGCTGCATCGGCCGAGAAACCAGCCCGCTCGAAAAGTCTCATCATGCAACTCCCTCCTCTGTAATAAACAAAGACTGCGTGGAAGATGCGCAGAAAATAACGTAAAGACCATAAAAACACAGGAGAGAACGGGAAAGTTACACGATTTCTACTCAAAAGTAGTGGTAGCTTGAAGGATTTAACTAACTTACTAACCTCCACGGGGGAAAAGCACAAGGATCAACGCACAACTGAGCAATCCACGGGCTAAGCAGCCTGGGGGCGAGCGAGACGACAGCATGGTGGTGTCTGCAGGTCTTGGTGTGCACCACGCCGGTCGCTTGATACTGTGATGTAGTATGTCAGGTAAAGAGTAACAGTTCGCACATCCGCGATACAACCAGCTATTCAATCATTATAGTTACCATCTAATAGTCCGCCTGTTGAGTAATAGAATGCAGTAACACAAACCTAGTACACGAACTATAGCTCTAAGAGTAAGAGGGAAACCAAAACGTCGATCGAAATTTCATGTATCATAATCCGACCGCAGACTTCGCTACAATCATGGTCTTCCTATGTACAAACCTATTGGCAGTGCTAATGTTGAACTCCCAGAGTCCAGTTGCTAGATCTTGCGGGAGCAGTGCGACCGTGCCGTTCCTCTATGCCATTTATGGCCACTAGTAGTAGTACGAAGTATTCTATCTCCCAGCTGGCTGGGTGAAGTAAGCAGTTGGCGCTACAACATAGTTTTTTTTGCTAGTTTTACTTCCTGCTGAAGCACCTACCACGCCGTGGATTAGACTTTTTTCAAATTTTCATTTCGATTTCACCCCTTGTATCTTTGGTTTTCTTCCTTCTTTCCATGTCGTATTGTTTGAATAAACCCGTTTTGTATACCTACCACGCACACACATGTAGTTGTACCACGCACGCGCTCGCGCACGTGCAACTACATTGCAATTGTACTTGTACTTGTAGGCATCACGCGAACCTACATGTATGTAGCTGTATGTACGAATACATAGTCATTGTATTGTACAATGTACATGTAGACAGTTTAGGAATGAGAGGAAGAGCGAGCTAGCCTCTACTAGGCTCTAGTCTAGGTCTGTGCCTGATGCCGAAACTGCAAAAGTAAAACCCTGCATCGGTTTCCACCGCAGAGTCAGAATGGTGGTTGATGTCATTGTACCAACGACTTATGATACGTAGACTCTACTCTTCTTTCTTAGAATGACGCGAAACACTGATGGCATTGTGCAATGCCTGTGCAACACATCCTCAACGATTACAGTATTCAATACGGTTTTAGTTTCGTGCAGGTCTAGTCTGTCTACCTGTGCCTGTGGCCCGGCATGATGATGTAAACTAATCTGCAAGTCACGGTGATTCTGACTGTCACTTTTCAGTAGTGCTGGCGCTAGTGTCGCACCAGGTCCAAAAGAAAACCTGGTGCAGAACGCAATTGCCAGTAGCAGATAATGTGGCTAGCTGATACCTTATACCTGTACATGCCTTTGAAGAAGTGCGAAAACTTTGTGGCTTTGTGCGTGTTGCCTACACCAGGGAGTAGTACGACAGGGCATTGTACTACTCCCTGGCCTGCACACGTACGTGTCGTCACAGTCTGTGTATCTTGTCAGTGTATGCAATTATGGTGTAGTTCTATCTTTATCAACGCACATCACGCTCCTACAATGACGCTGTGCCTTGGACTGTATGCGTGTGTGTCAGACAGTCTCCCAGGCCCACGGGACCAGTTATGGCATTGAGCAAGACAAGTGTGTGTGTGTGTGCGTGCGTGTGTGCGTGTGTGTGTGTGTGTGTGTGTGTGTGTGTGTGTGTGTGTGTGTGTGTGTGGTTTGTGAAAAAGACCAAAAAGTAGAGATTCACTGGCCAGAAAAAGCCACTTCATAGCTATGTGGTGTAGACTAGGCTGAATAGTGGCGGTCAATTCTTCAGCCTTGCAATCTGTTGAATGGCGCAATCCCAGCACAAGCTGCTATGGCTCTGCTGTAGCATCGCTATCATCGCCTCCGGCGATGGGCGTCCAATGGTCCAATGGTGTGTTAGTCTCCCAGACCGACGGGACCAGTTACGGCATTGAGCAAGACAAGTGTGTGTGTGTGTGTGTGTGTGCGTGTATGGTGTGTGTCCTAGTAGTACAGTAATGACAGCTAACAGCATGGAAGTACCAAGCTTAGATATACGAGCAAGCGTATTGGAATCTTTTGGTAATCTAGCCATGCTCTGAAAAGCTTCTTTGGCATACCGCAGCAGGATAATCCCCCCCCCCCCAACACACACCACAAACACACACACACACACACACACACACACAAACACACAGGCATGCCCCCCCCCAAACACAAACAAAACTAGTCACAAAGTCATGCACATACAGACACTTCCCCACGCATGCAGAGACACAGACAAACAACACAGACAAACAACGTAAATAACCCACTCACGTAACTATGGCAATGTGATCTACAAATTGCAAAGCAGCATACCGTTGAAGATACGAGGAATTCTCGACAGACGCAGTAAAATAAGCAAGCTGACACACACCCAAACACACGAAAGCACACACACACACACACACACACGCACACACACGCACACACACACATGCACCCCGTACAAAACCATTGGGAGCAAAGTGCACACAATGAAGACGATGCGAGAAAGCTTTGAATGTTTCACTATTTGTAGCCAAGGTAGAATAGGTGTGGAATTTCAGAAGAATTGGACAGAGGAGCACTATTGTCGGTGTGAGAAGTGCTCTGAAAGCAAATATCAGCTCAATCAGTGTGTTAGCATCTAGTTAGCATGAAGAGTGGTTACTGCGATGCAGTGGTGAAGAAATTAATAAATAGGAACTATGGGCTGATTCAAGCCGACAGGTCACAGACACCTGTATGAGAATAGAAATGTAGAAGACGTGCTCTGAGCTACTGTTGGCTCACACTGCAGCCATTCAGTGACCACAGACGGCAAGCTAAATAAAATGTACACAAAGGGGCGAAATTTCTTTGATAAATCATATTATTGGGACTAGAAAACATTCTGGAGTACAAGTATTATGAGCGGGCACATCGTTCTCTTCACGGCATTAAAAATATATTAATCTGCTTGCATCAATCCTGCCATAGGGCTTCGTGATAATGTTTACGTCAAGTGGAATCCATAGGCTTTTTATAACAAAGTCAAAAAATCCATCAACATGTCAATTGTCTCCATGTTGAAGGTGATTATTTCTTACTGATTCGCACGTTAGGTCACATGATTTCTCAATAGGTGAAGACTACATTGTAGCCATTGTCTATTATAATGCAAAGATTCTCATGTAACGGTCTCTGGATTGCATGAACTAAGAGTTGTTCGGCAGAGCAGTCCTCAAGTGCTGACACCAATATACAAGCAAGCTGCTATACCAGTAAATGGACCAAATGAAGATGGCATCAACCAATCGTGATACTTAGTATTCAGGGCTATTAATTGCCAACGTATAGATGTGCTTTGCGGTGCGAAGTTAAAGCACTATTCTTCATGACCAACTGGCGTTTGGTGTGGCCAGGTTCAACCGGTCTTCCATCTAGCAGCGGGTGGAGTAGGCAAGGAAGTGGACTCTGTGTGTGTCCATGTCGTGGAGATAGGCTTGGTCGCTGATACCCACTGTTAGGGGTGGCTGAGAGGAAAGCAAGCAATAGGCATGGCTACGACCTTACTGGGACAGGTCTTGGTCCAGACGGGAGTACTGAGGCTTCACGAACACTATTACCGTTGTGCCGAACACCAGGACAGCCACCAGAGACCAATTCAACCACACCACACCTGCATGTTCACAATGAAAGACAACAACCAAGAACAAAGTCCCAAAAAGTAAGACTGATGACATGCAATGCGACCTTCACAAAGGTTACTCAGATGCACAAAACACATGCAGAAAGATAAGTAACTGACATTGGTATCTGGTTATTGCCTGGCAAGAGGCAGTTACTCAGGTCATTGCATCAGATAGCAGAGTGATTCAGAAGGAATCACGGAAACATGGTTTCAATGGCTATTCCACCAGCCAAACCGATGCTACCCAGACTAGTGGCGGCTTGAAAATAACACACACATGCACTCACCATCACAACGTGAGTGGTGTGCGAATGCACCCATGCGCACGTATGCACGCACCCACACGCACGCACCCACACCAATGACCCCCACCCCCTCACACACACACGCGCGCGCGCGTATCATGTATACGCCCGTCGCAAGAGAAGCACGCAAATCTGCAAATGCACTGGATGTGCACCAGCAGATTTTCTCTTTATAGCAACGATAGCGGATCTGATTCTGAATGAAACAGATCAAGCCTAGCGCCAGATAACTCCTCTAACCCACACAACCGGCAAAGTCATGTGAATCGACCCTCAATGCACACCTGGTCTACACCACACGGAGCATATCGGAAAAGGACGGCCAAGACCTATGCACCAATGCACATACTACACTTGCTGGTGTATCTAGTATAGACGGCATGCTGCTTTGATAAGCAGACACAAGAATTAAAAATAAAGGTAGAAGCACTGATACCATGAAGTGAATTTGAAGTGAATTCACCATCCAGCCTCGGCAACTGAGTACTGGGATCCCAGGGCCAACAACAGATATACCAACAGCCTCAAACTATAATAACGACACACTGGATTGAGGAGTCGAAACCAGTCCGACTTCCAAATGCTTTGGCAAGAAGGTAGCCTCCCAATAGGTTGGCAACACACACACACATACACACACACACACACACACGTACACACACGTACACACACGCGCACACACAAACGGAACCCAACACAGCGACTCACCTATTCCAGGTATATAGAGCAGGCCAAGGAAGATGACGACAAAGAAACAACTGAAGAAGGTCATGAAGACGGCCGTGATACCCTCAGCCACTGGATAAGATATCTCCACGGCTAACTCTAACATGATGGGTATGAGTCCGTATTGGAAGATGCCACCCAGGATGACAGCAATGTAGTATACTGCAAGCTCCCACTTGTGTGTTTCTGCAGGAGCAAACACACATACAGTGACATACAGTTAACCCCTTGAACAAGGACTTTGAATAGAACAGTAATTAGTGAATACCGGCACAACCTTTAGACATAGTGACCAGTACACAGTTTGACTACATTATTTTAAACCGTGGGAGAGCGACAAATCACACACACGCACCCATGCAAGCCCTCCACCCCCTCCCAATAGGTTGGCAACACACACACACACACACACACACCATTGGACCATTGGACGCCCATCGCCGAAGGCGATGATAGCGATGCTATAGCAGAAGCCATAGCAGCTTGTGCTGGGATTGCACCATTCAACAACTTGCAAGGCTGAAGAATTGACCGCCACTATTCAGCCTGGTCTACACCACACAGCTATGAAGTGGCTTTTTCTGGCCAGTGAATCCCTACTTTTTGGTCTTTTTTCATTTTTTTCCGCACACACATCACACCACGTGCACATACTCCGGCATGCACTGGCTGTTGGTAACCACCCAGGAGAATGAAAGAAAAGTCAGGAGAAGTCTGAGAAAGAGAAGAAAGACGTGTGTGACCATAATCGTCGGGAATCGAACCCGCAACCTATCGATTGGAAACCGCTGCACATACCACTGCACCATATGGGACACACACACACACACACACACACACACACACACACACACACACACACACACACACACACACACACACAGACACACACACAGACACACATACACACACACACACAAGCGCACACACTCACCTCCTGACGAGAAATGTCCCACAACGGACAATGCCAAGAAGGCAAAAATGGAGCCGACCAACACGACTAGGATCAGCTCTTTGTGACGACGAGAGTATTTGTCAGCAATCCTATACACAGAAACAATAACGAAATAGACTATGTACACAGGTACCAGCTTACAAGGAGACTAATAGGCCATTCACACGACGGGCAAACTTACTTTTATCGTACTGTTTCCAAGGATATTTACTCGGGTACGATAAACTTGGACACACGCGTGCAACTGATTTTTTATCTTGGCCGAGGCCCTTTTGCTCGCGATTATCGTTGCACGCCAGGAAAAGTGTCGGTTGTTGAAAGTGCGTACTGCCAATGCAGTGCATGAACAAGGGAAATTTCAAAATTGAACATTTCCCGGCATTTTCAGGGGGTCGCTATGGTTACATTGACGGTTGCAAAGTTTTCCCAGCACAGTGTGAACTGGATGACGGTTTGCCAGTGTTATCTTGATCACACACGTGCAAGTGTTTACACGTCGTGAGAATGGCCTATTAGGGCAAGAACAAGACAATAGCACTGGCATAATCAGCATAGAGCTAACATCAACACAAGCATCAGAATCAGCATCAGATCCAAGCTCGTGAAATGCAGATTATGAAGCCAGAAAGCCAGCAGGATGCACTGCTTGTCAATCAGTGTAGAACCGAGCCTTACCGTGCCATGAGGATGCCAGTGAAGCCACCTGCAATGGTGGAGTAGAAACCAATGAAGCCACTCTCTCGCTGTGAGCGCAAGGATAACAAGTTGGGAAGAACACACAAGCATGCAAGCGCATACCCATACACACATACACACGCACGCACACAGACACACATATGCACATACAAACACCATTTGACATCCATCAGAGGTGATGATAGCGATGCTACAGCAGAAGCCATAGCAGCTTGTGCTGAGATTGCACCATTCAACAGCTTGCAAGGCTGAAGAATTGACCTCCACTATTCAGCTTGGTCTACACCACACAGCTAGGAAGTGGCTTTTCTGGACAGTGAATCCCTACTTTTTGGTCTTTTTCATTTTTTTCCCCGCACACGCATCACACCACATACTCTGGTATGCACTAGCTGTTGGTAACCACCCAGGAGAATGAAAGAAAATTCAGGAGGAGTCTGAGAAAGAGAAGAAAGACGTGTGCGACCATAATCGTCCGGAATCGAACCCGCAATCTCTCGATTGGAAAACGCTGCACATACCACTGCACCATATGGCACACACGCGCACACACATGCACACACATGCACACACATGCACACACATGCACACACACACACACACACACACACACACACACACACACACACACACACACACACACACATGCACAAGGAAAAGTGTACGGTAAGCACATAGCTGTACTTCTTACTTGTACTGTTGCGAAAACACCGTACTCCAACTATCCAAACGAGTTCTCAGGAGCGAACTGCTACCCGGATACCCGCTTTAATTACGGTTCGGATTACAGGTAGGATTACGGGTAGGATGAGTACCCGATGACACCCCTACATGGTATACAAGTACATGCCCGTGTAGATACGCCAGAGAACAGAGACACAGCAGGGTTGTACTGACCTGAGAGACTCCATACATGCCGAGAATCAGCGACAGAACAGCACCCCAGCCGCTGAACAATCCTGGAATTGCACACACATGTATGCACACACACACACACACACATGCACACAGGTTCATGCACGCACGCACACACACACACACCACGCACACACACACATGCGCAGAAAATGGACACATGTGAGCATACAATACACAATTTCAAACATGGAAGCGTACATGAATCTATGCTTCGGCACAACACATAAAAGCAGGCCTGTTGCCCCCGTAGAGGTACTTCATTGACCCACACTGGCGAGATCTGATACACTCAAAGAACATGGCAGCTAGCAGTGAGCATTGTTTGTTGTAGTTGACTTTCCTCCAGCACAGAACAACGATCTCCTCACCAGTTATTTAAAGAAACGTCAAGGGGATCATAATTCTACAATGGCAGTAAAAAGAACAAAACTCTGCAGTCATAGCAACACTGTTATTATTTCAGTAAATAAATTTTACTATCACCAAGGGCACATAACCAAGAGAGTGCAACTCCTATCTCGAACTGTGATGGGTTCACCCACGGCGGAATTTTGTATAGTGCCATTCTTTGCCAGAAGTATGATCAAGTGTATATTCCCCCCCCCCCCCCCGCTTATTTTGTAGATACGTTGAGAGTTCATCAGGTTCCGGACACATCGATCCACCGTCCGTTGTTCTGCCTCGACTACCGTAGTTGTGATTTATAACTTATTTGAACTGATCTCTGGCTACGCATGATGGCATCAGTGAGCCAAATAGCTGCAAAAGACTGATGGTACCCGTCATCTCCATGAACTCTTTGCCGAACAAATGCACGAAGTATAAACACACCAGCACAGCAAGGACACGTCCGTTGACAGATAATTGCTACGCCTCTTAACAGCTGTTTCGCTCCTTCAAGCTCATCAGTAGAAGATGATAATGATGATAATGGAGTGGTGAGCTCTGCTGATGAGCTCGAAGGAGCGAACCAGCTGTCTAGAGACGCAACAAATACTTGTCTCCGGAAGTGTCCTTGGTGTGCTGGTGTGTTTATGCTTCGTGCATTGGTTCGGCTAAGAGCGCATGGTGGTGATGGGTTGAGAATGTAGTAAAGTGGAGTATGGCCGAAAGCTCGGTCGCAATATTTAAGTGTAAAGTCTGTTATAAAAATTCCGCCTTGGCTAGGTGATCGTCGAGTTGCACTCTGTTGGTTATAATACTCTTGTTAGCACTGATCATTCAAGTCATGAAATCTTACCATTGATCAAGCCGTAGACAACAGATATTACTATGTATGGTGTATTCCTGCAGACGAACACACACACACACACACACACACACACACACACACACACACACACACACACACACACACACACACACACACACACACACACACACACACACACACACACACACACACACACACACACACACACACACACACACACACACACACACACACACACACACACACACACACACACACACACACACACACACACACACACACACACACACACACACACACACACACACACACACACACACACACACACACACACACACACACACACACACACACACACACACACACACACACACACACACACACACACACACACACACACACACACACACACACACACACACACACACACACACACACACACACAGAGACACACATACCGGTACATGCATGGACAGACATATGCACATACATACATGTACACACACCCACATACACACACGTACACACACACGTACACACGTACACACACGTACACACACGAGTACACACACACGTACACACGAGCGCGCGTGAACACACACATACACACAGGGTTGTGGCAACTGTTGGGAAACTGCTCAATGCGCGGAGTAGAGAACTGCTAACGGATAAGAGAGGTGATCCAATTAGAATTTAATTGCAACTCCGAGATTGATACTCAACTAAAACTACTGATAGAAAACCCACGAGCTGCTCGATGTAGTGCAACCTAAATGTATGTGCGAGGCAAGTGGCAAATTACGAGTTACGAACAGGGTCAAATATTTGATTGGGGTGTCACCCATAAAAGTTGTTACCAACGAGCAGGGCTGCAACAGGTAGAGGTTTGGTCGGGTAACGAGTTCGGGTATTACTATCCGGGTAGCACGGGTGCCCTATCGGGTATTTTTTGACACAGTAAGAGTTTGTACAGTGAGTGTGCACTTGCGCTACATGGAACGTGTACAGTAGGCACGTAGCTGTGCTTTTTACATGCACCGTTGCGAAAACACCGTACTCCAACTATCACATCGGGTTCTCAGGAGCAAACTGCTACCCGAGTACCCGCTCTAATTACGGGTAGCACGGGTACCCTACTACTCGTTGACCCCCCCCCCCCCCCCGCCAACAAGAAGTAAAATCACGGGCTCTTATTAGGGCGGATGTGTCATCTATTGGTCAGCAGATAGTGCATGCACGGGCGCAATCTCTCCAGTCCACACAGTGAAAGTCATACTGCTACAACGAACAGTCTTTTTTGGCCTTTAGGCTTTCTTCCAGCTTAAGATTATGAAGTAGAAGCTGTCATTCTCCTGCAGTATTTCCATATGACGTCAGGATAAACAGCAAAGGGATTGACGGAATTGGCATGGAACAGCGACAGTTCTTCTTATCAATGCATTACACATCAGGAGTGGATCCAGAGATCTCTCTCGGGGGGGGGGGAGGGGGGTCCAGTTTAGCCAAAAATGAATAGATAATACACCACTGCTGCCATTCGCACTTTTGGATTTGCGCCATGATGCATTCAGTTACACTTTGCACTGCCGTCATTCACACGTTTTAGATTTGCGCCATGATGCAGCCATTTACACTTTGCTTTGTGGGTATATAAAGCAGTACTGATCCAGATTTACTCATGACTGTTTTCTGATGATCGCTTAGTGCGTGAAACTCAGAGTTAAAATACTTTTTCCGCCTTCTTATTGTTTGAATACATGATACATGTATGGCTTTCAGTAGAACTGTTGCGAAATTTAGGGGGTTCTACGGACCCCCCCCCCCCCCCCTCTCGATCGGCCCGGCACACGGTGGAAATGCAGGAGAGGATGTTGACGTGACGCTGGCCCCGGAAACCCACCTGATGAGCTTCCGTAGTCCGGGACGGAACTCCAGTCTCGGTATCGCACTGGAGTGTGACGGTGCACTCTTCGGCTCAGTTTTCAACGTGAACACCACCAAGAATAGGACCACAGCGGAGAAGCCAAGATCTGTGACAAGTCAGCACCAGAAACAGAAAGGGCGTAAACAGGCGTGAGTCGTCGAGTGACACATACCGTATTTCCGCAAATAAAAGGCCGTCCTCGTATACAACGCCTTCCTCGTATACAAGGCCGGGGCAGGGGCGATTGAAAAAATAAAAGACCGTCTCCGATTAGAAGACCGGGCCTACTAAATGAGTCTTTGTTCTTGTGTTAAAAATAGAAGACCGTGCTCAAACTGTGGGAAAAAATAGAAGACCGTGCTCAAACTGTGTAGAAGAAAATAGAAGAACGGGGGTAAAACTATGTGGCGAGAAATAGAAGACCGGGGTCAAACTGGGTTGAAAGAATAAAAGACCGTCCTCGAATACAAGACCGTCCTCGATTATAAGGCCGGGTTAGGACGAGGTTGAAAAAATAGTAGACCGGCCTACTATTTGTGGAAATACGGTAATAGTTGATTGTCAAGCTAGACAGTGATGTCTCCTCCCGGGAAAGTGTGATGGCGTATGCCCCCAACCCCCCCCCCCCCCCACACACCCACACCCACACAAAAAATCACGGTTTGCATGAGACTCGGCTGTAGGCCAAGTCCCCCTTCCCCCCCCCCCCCCCCCCTCATCACACGCACACACACACACATATATGGTGGGATTACCTAGGCCAGGGTACTCGGCAAGAAGACTCACAGTCTGGTGGGTGGATTACCCTACTTCCTCCGCTAACAAAAACATCGTGATGGATATTGATGGATACAAAAACACTTATACATGTATTAGAACAGATCAAGAACAGTTTGTATCGACTGTAAATCACTGGACGAAGGTAGTTCAGCCTTTGTGCAGCGTCTTTACAAGAGAAACTGTTGGCGGAATGAGCAGAAAGTTATGTTTGCGTCGCTTTCGCTCGACTCATTTTTGACCCTGCGTCGCTGTCGTCATCTGCTGCACGCGAGTCGTCATCTCTTTCTAGTCGTTGTTCAGGTTATAGCTCTTTGATCACACTCCGCTGAAATTTGGTGATGCCGTCGTCGCTCAAGTTGGCTTTCAAGCTGCGTGATCTGCCGCATTGGCGTTTACTCGTTTCCACCAGGGAGTCGTAAAAATATGTTACGACTCCGCGGTTTCACCTCCACTCTCTAGAACTCTGCGAAACGAGGGGTAAAGGCACAACCAAACTGATTCCATTTTCCCTGATGGATGCTCCTGCCAGCTTTGAACGGCAACGGCTAGCAAGTTCTGTCGACTTTTCTTAGCCACGAGATTCACGTCGGACTGTAGACTTCTAAAGAATGCATGGTCATCAGCATTCAAATCTGGACTTTGTGCAGGTTGAACAAGACCAGAGTCATGTCATTGCGCCGTGCGGTCGGAGCAGCTGCCTGTTCACTCGCTCATTGTGTGGGTTCGCTGCTCTGTTCCATCGCGCTCTATCACTCTCAAACTCCGTGCCAGAGAGGCCAAGCAGCGCATTATGTCCTCGGAGGAGTGGTATTTCAGTTTCCCTCGCCATGGCTGTCATCACCTATGTTGACACAGCGCAACCATCGATTCCGCCCAGTTTGTTGTGAAAGGTCGCTTTCCTTCAATCGTATTTCTTTCATGGCATGCCAGGAAAGGTCGAGAAAGTGATCGCGACTCAGTTCACGGAAGTTCGTGCGCAAACCAGTCCCTCAAAAATCCATCACGATTTTTTTGTTAACGGAGGAAGTAGTAAAATAATGAACACAAGTATGTGGAATGGTGAAGAGATCCAGAGAATGATAGTACATGTACACAACTGGCTGCAACACCCTGACCAACAAACTCCATGCCCAGAATTCTGGAATGTTGAGGGACTAGCCGGCTTCAGTACTTACGAACAAGCATGAGGTTCCGGATGTTGTGTCGCAATCCGTCTGCGGGCATGATGTGAGGAAGTAAAGTGAACACACACAAAACCAGAGAACACTGAACACCTACGCATAGAGTTTTGTTTAGTCTAGCTTGTGACCCCCCCCCCCCCCCCTCTAGAGTGTGTAGAGTGTTTTGAGTGATGATCATCAACACGCACTGAGTGTGTGTGTGTGTAGTGCAAAGTGATAGCTCAAGTTTCTATTACACCCTCGTCCCATAACAGTAATGACACCATTAATTTTGTGGACCTGCGTCTTGATCCTAGAGGATGCGGAAAACTCGGCTCATGCGGACCGTGAATTTTTTCGTGCAACGGAAATTCCGCTGGATATGGGAAAGTAGTGAATCACACTCTGCGGTAATATTGTAGTGTGTGCGAAGGGGACACCGCGATTGCTGAGAATTGTGCTCGCTCAGTGAGCATGCTGTCCTTAAAACGAGGAAAATGTGTTGCTCTTCGATACTCTCCGCACAGCAAAAACAAGTGCTATCGAGTGCAGAAACGATAGCACTATGGTGGCCCTGCAGACTGGGCTCTGAGTAACTGTAACTAACTTGGTCTACTGTACTTTTCTAACATGTCCAAACGCAGGTCAACATTGGTGAAAATGCTCGTTATGCCTACACGAGGAAGTCAACACACAGTCAAAAAAATCACGGTTCGCTCTAGCCGAGTTTTTTTGCATCCGTAGGAACACGACCACCCTTCAAGGATCAAGGCGCAGATGCAGCTCCTAAAGCGGTGGGAGGTGAGTGGATCACACCTACCAACGTGGTCAAAGACATACAGTACATGTGCAAGCACAGTGTCAATATGTCAGTGTGTGCTTTTCAGGTCACATCTACAAGTAAACCTTACCGATGCATTCGTCGTAGAGGATTGTGAAGTTCGACTCGAAGGTGTGGTTTACTGCACCATCCGCGCTGGTTCTTTAAGGGCAAATTAACACAGCCACCCAGCCACAGACACAGACACGCACAGCCACCCAGCCACACACACACCGCGCGCGTACACGCACACACACACACTTAACAGGCTTACAACAAAGCCGGGCAGCATGTCGAAAACATAATCGTACAAACGGACGAAATCCGGAGAAAGCGATCCAGCAAATCCACAGCCACCATGTGAACATACTAACAATATCATAGTGCCACTGTAGGAAGGCTTTCGACAAGTCTCAAACTAAACTAGAGTGAGGCAATGTGCCCGCCGGGTGGGGCTTACCCGTTGCATTGCGTATCCGGTACAAGCAGTGGTCCCAGCAGGAACGACGTCGCAACTCCCACCGTGGTGCTCATGCCGGCTACAGCGGTCGCTGTCACACGTTCCGACGGTGGGAACCACTTTGCAGAGATCACGGGCCCAGCTCCCAGCGCCACGGGTGCTGACAGGCCGTTGAGCAGGTGAGCAAAGTTTATCAGGCTGTATGCAAAGTGCGGAGATACACGCGCGTGCATACAGAAGTGCACACACACACACACACACACACACACACATACACGTACACACGAGGGGCTTATGCACACCCACACACAAGTATACACACGGGCACCAATGCAGACATAGTATGATACGTGCACAATTATACTCCATCGTGCTTCTCACTCATAGCAAGATGCCACGGCCTGAAACTGTACAGGTCCTGTCTGAACAACCCTATAAAAGAACTCCAAGAAATGCTATGCCTCTGCACTGCATCCAGAAATGAAGTGCTGTACCAAAAGGCAAGGGGGGGGGGGGGTGTTGGTGAGATGATAATAACAAAGAATACACACAGACAAAGATGTCACGAACTAGAAACCCAGTGCAACTCACTAGGAGGCTGCATTTGGCTCCATGGTGATACAGCGTAGCGCTGTGCATGCCATGCCACACAGAGCCGAGAACAGGAAGACGGCCTTCAGAGTCCGTCGTCCCATCGCCCATGACAACGGGCCAGCCGCAATCGTGAAGCCAATGCAACCCCAGTTGGCTAGCAGTGCAATTGTTCCATCCGTCCAACCGAATGCCTAGGTAGAGAAATAGAGGGAGGGAGAGAGAGAGAGAGAGAGAGACCATTGAAGAGAAACTTAGATGTGGTTATACTGCAACGCTACGCATACACGCACATGTACAGCACACCTACAATCACACAGTCATGCGTAAACACACACTAGCCCCCCCCCCCCCCCTCTGCACGAGGGCACGCACACACACACGCACACGCACACACGCGTGTGTACATGTACTTGCTCACTGCTAAAACGGTTCACGTGGGTCTCCCCGGGAGAAGGGAGAGAGACTCAAAAACAATCTTGGAAAGATTACTCAATTGGCTATTGAACCGCCCAACGGCCGACTCACCCTGAAATCCCCAAACTCCGGGTGGACTTGGAAATGATCCCACTTACCACATCTCAGTAATTGGTTGAGGACAATGTGCAGAAAAAGGATTGAAGGTATCAGGGTATCTGTCTGGGATCCACCTGCAGTTATCCCTGCCCCCCGTGAAGGTATTACTTGCTACTAGTGTGGGTGGCTAAATCAGAGTGGATCTGATAATTATAAACTTCACTAGCACCATTGATTACACAAGAGTTAATCTAGCCAGAAGCAGTCCATGGTTAACAGGTACCGTAGTGCCGCGTATAAAAGAATGACCTGTGCATAAGCATGACTTGAATAGAAGCCAATTTTTCGAGGTGCGCCACGACACAGAAGCACGATTTGAATAGAAGCCACTTTGTGCAAAGACACGTGCAAGTATTTGAACAGTACATACGTGGCAGTATGCACTGCACTGTACAGTGTACACTGATCATGTTGACGTAGAAGCGTGTTTCGAATAGAAGCATACTTGAATAGAAGCATGGTTTGAACCCCGGCTTATACAGTCGTAAGCACCTGCTTTTATACGCGGCGTTACAGTATGTATACTTAAAATAGAAAACCAACAAAGGTGGCAGGTACAACATTACACCTTCAAACAGCCGAGCCCGTTGGCAACATACCCAGCACTATCTGGCACACACACACACACACGCAAACACACACGCGCGCACGCGCGAGCGCACGCATGCACACGCATGCATGGTCCGTACCTGTTTGGCCACGTCAGCGATGGGTCCCCATGTATTCCAGAGGCATGCCTCTTCAAAGATAACTAACCAGACGACAAACAACACCCACCAGCGATACTTGTACACCTGAATGCAGCAACAAGAAACACACAAACCAAACAGGAACATGAAGATTGGAATAAACTCCTGTTGATGGGATATGCTGCTCATGTCTTATCACGTGACTATTACGTCATATATTTTGCCTGTATGTTACGTCACAACCAGCCTGCGCCATCTTGGACTAGTCGCCTGAAGTGCATGCTTGGCTTGACCTGGTTGTCTGTTCTTTACCTGTCTTCTTCACACCTGTATCTAATTGTATTCTTCCAAACCTCGCCCTGTGTCCTTGAGTGTTTGTGCATGACTGTGAAGGCAGACATCACATGGCGCAGTGAACATATTCTAGTATAGTACCTGTTCTGTTGCTGCCGTTTTTTTACCTGTGTTTGCACCTCGTTGTGTTACTCGCAGGCCGGAATTTTAAAATTTGCGTTTTGTTCGTGTCGAACCGGTTTCGAAATGGCGGACGGCAATGGCCAAGCCGAACTCTCTGGAGCCGCTGCTCTCACTAAGTTAGTCGCAGCGCAGATGCAAGCTGCCGAGGCCAGAGAACAACAACTGTCCAAAATGTTTCAAGACACATTGAAAAGTCTCCAACAGCAACAAGAACAGCCCACAGGTTTAGCCCCAACGTCTACACGCTCGACACCCACATCCACACCAACACCAAAGCCGCTGTCTGTGGATCGTCCAATGTTGCTTTCCACTGCGTCTTTGGCTGATTTCGTCACATGGGAAGAAGCCTGGGACGACTATTCTGCGTGCCAACAACTTGCTTCTCATGGCTTGAACACCAGAGTGAGCGCCCTTCGTCAAGCGTTTGACGAGGACCTCCGCCGCTCTCTCCGCGAGGGTATCATCCCCATTGGTGCAAACGACGATGTTCATGTGATCATCGCCGAAGTCAAGAAGTATTTGCGACGCTTAAGTAATCCCTTGTTGGACAGACTGGCAGTTTACAATCGTAAACAGTCCAGAGCTAAGCCGTTTGACGTGTTTTACACCTCCCCGAGAGAGTCGTATAATGCATGTGATTTTCCGGATTTGTCACTATGCACTACATGTTCGGGCCGAGTATGCGGAGGGTGCAAGTCCATCCTACAACAAGTCACACATGATGTACTGCGTGACCGCATTGTCGTCGGAATACTCAACGAGGAAAGCCGACACAAGTTGCTTGCCACACCAGACCTGGCCCTGGATGCAGACATCAAACTTTGCTGAGCCGAGGAAGCAGCGTCTGACACCTCCCACAACATTCCTGGGCAGGCGCAAGTCAACGCCGCACGATAATCTGCATACCAGAAGCAGAAGCGACAGTCTGTCTCTAACTCTTTTACTAAGTCCTCTGCTGCTCCGAAAGCACCAGTTAAATATCCGAACTGTGGTCGTTCCCCTCACACTAAGTCTGCACGTCCAGCCATTGGGAAATTGTGCAACGGATGCAAAGTTGCTGGCCATTTCCAATCAATGTGCCCGAAACCCAAGAAGCAAACCCAGATTGGCATGTCGAAGGTCCGGTGCGCCCAGGAGTCCGGCTCCGACACTGTTCGACTAGCAACAAAGCTATGCATTGAACCACAGCCAATTCAGCTTCAATGGATCCCGGACACTGGGAGTGACATCGACGCAATTGGCATCCGGCAACTTTTCCTGCTAGGCGGATTCGTTGAGAATCTCGACAGTGACTTTGACGACGTCCGGACAAAGAGTGGCGACAAGTTCGTAACTGTCGGCAAGATGTGTGTCACTTTCCAGGTCAATGACCAATCACATGACAGCGTGAGCCATGTCTTGACGACGCACTGCTGTCACGTTCCTTATTGAGAGCTCTAAACTTCTCGCCGCCCGGCTGGCCCCAGCAAGTCGCACGCGTGAGTGCTCCGCGTACGCCCAGCCCGACAGACCTAGTGAAAATCCGATCACAGTTGCTAGAGGAGTTTTCCGACGTATTTGACGACAGTACTCTAAAACCAATGGCTGCCCCCCCCCCCCCCCCCCCCGATGGACATCATTCTTGAACCCGATGCCAAGCCTCACCGTTTGTAAAAGCAGAAACTATCGTGGTGTTATTTTTTTTCGGTATTCTCCAAAATCGGAGGTTCGGTGGAGGGGAATGTTCGGTAAACCCGTTTTCCAGGCAAGTGTACTAGTACCGGTACCGACATTTAGTGCCTTTTTATTATACGTAAAACTTGTCGGCACCGAATTTTCCGAAAATAAAACACCACCGAAATGTTTTCCTTTTTAATACAGTACCTTCAGTGTGAGTCACCGACAATGTGTGCCTTTCATAAAGTAAGTGAGCTTTGACCAGTTGTGGAGTGCAGTACCGCGCGGGAAGGAGTTTTTGATTGGTCCCGTAGTTTCATGGCCTTATTTTGTGTGTGATGTGGCGGGTACACACGTTGGTGCGGTGATAACCTGACCAACCGGACCGGTTTCGGCGGGCCTGGAGGTTTTTTTTTTATAGATTCACAGAACTGCCTGCAACCCGGTCAGCACTCTTGGCAACAGTCGAACAGCACCAGTCGGGTCAGCACTCTGGGTATATACCAGCTGTACACAACAACCACAAGCCCACACCACACTACCCGGGTCGGCAGGCTCTGTACACAACAGCTGGGTTGGCAGACTCTACACAACAACTGGGTTGGCAGACTCTGTACACAACAGCCAGCGGGGGGGGGGGGTAGAAGGGATACTGTAAGACATGTTATTATAACGAGTTGCAAATTTAACGATTGTTCAAAATTCATAGGTTAACGAGACGATATGTTAACGATCTTGCAGTATTCCGGCATATCCATACACAACATATATGAAGCATTACAGCCTCATCGAATCTTATTATAACGAAAAAATGTCAGCCGTTAAAACTTTAGATTTACTTCCTCGTTATATATACATGTCTTACAGTAGGTCCCAGCAGTTGTGGCAGACGTATGTAATACTGCACAAGGACCAGTGCAATACCGGCCGATATCTGCACGAACGGCGAAGCCGTAAGTGCAGATATCGACGCCGGTATTGCACGCGTCCGAGTGCAGTAATACATTTATCGCACCCCTGCCACCACAAAGTCTGTCACCACACACTTGACACAGTGTGGTGCAACCCTAGCATGCTGCATGCAACCCTGCTATCATTTTCACAGTTATACAACACAGCACAACCAGTCGCGTTCATTTTTAGAGCAGCTGCTGTTTGTACACGGGACATCCTGGAAGTAGCGGGACAGCTTGCTCATGTCGTCGTCGTTGATGGGGTGTTTGTGCTCCACCGCTTTGACTTCTCCCGCTTTCTTTAGCTTCATGAGGAAGGCCTTCAATGCAATGTTTGCGTCCTTGAACGCTGGGTCACTGTGGACGTTCATGGGCCGCTTCAACTCGCCTAGCTTGCGATGTATTGCGGAACGGAAACCGAGCAAGCTTGATGCAGAGACGGTAGTAGAGAACTTCACTCCAGCTTTCTTCGGACGCAATTCGACGTATGCATGTCGCAGAATGTAAGCTAGGTCGCTTGCCGTAACCGAACTAAGGTCACAGCGACGTCCTGTCTCTTTACAATACTTGTCGAATAAGCGGAGCCATTTGGCAGTTGCCTGCTCTGTGTTTTTGTTTTTCTGCTCAGAAACGAGGCTGTCGATGGCGGCGTCGGACAGTTTCTCAAATCGGCTGTCGACAGTCTTCTCCAATACTTGGGCGTCTGCTGTCTCGACTCTCACGGAGCTTGTGAAGTTGACTTGGCGGACGCACGCCGGGTCCACATGCGCTTCCGCGACAGCGTCCTCGACCAAGTTGGTGTGCTGCAGCAAGTCAGCAGCTACTCCCTGGCGGAGCGACTCGCAATATTCCCCAGTACACAGCCAGCCAATGATTATGTGGATGCACTGCAGTGCGATATTGCACCCCGGCGAGTGAGCGTGCAAATAACCTATATCTGCACGCTCACTTCGAAGCGAGCGTGCAAATGTAGGTTATTGCACGCTCACTCGCCGGGGTGCAATATCGCACTGCAGTGCATCCACATTGGCTGGCGGTGTACTGGGGAATATTGCACGCTCAGTAAGGCCGCTGATTGGCTCAAACCATGGAGACACTCACTTGGGGTGCGATAATCTGTGCATACCAGCCAGGTCGCCAGTCCCTGTACATACCAGCAGCTGATGATTACTAAAAACTGGTACCTATTGAGCATAGTATGACTTCCGCAGGGGTAAGTCGGTGGTTGAGTGTGTAAGGGCCCGGTCACACATGCACTGGGATTCGCTTCGGCGATGAGGTTCGGCGGCAGCGAGCCTGGTGTCGCTCCAGCGAAACCACGTGTGCATGGTCACACATACAAACAGGGCACAACTCCTACTTTGGCGGAAAATGAGAGTAAAGTGGACTGTGGTGCATACAGTACGGAGAATGGACGAGGTCAATGACTATCTTGCAAGCATTCTTGTTGCATGGACATCATACGCATACAAATTTCTCGTAGCAAGTCCATATACAGCAGACCGTGGTGTTTTCCGCTGAAGCGAATCCGCAGAAGCGACAGTCTCGCTTCGAAAATTTTGGCGGAAGCGGATTGGAGTTTCCGCTGAAGCGGAAGTTCCGCTTTTCGCCGTTGCCATGCCATTTTTCGCTCCTGCAACCCGCTTTAGCGTATACGCTACTTTCGAGTGCTTGTGTGACTGGGCAGAAGCAGTGGTTGCTGGCAACTGCCGCGTGTTTCTGCAATAGGTGTATTTATGCTACGACCTGTACATACTCACTATTCGTGTTTCCCGCTCGTTCCCCTTGGCGATGAGAGCCACTCACATAGAAGTACTACTACTACAGTACTAATACACTGTACTTGCACCACAGGCAAAGGAGTCGACCTTACCTTTCGTTTGGCGGTACCACTACTATTGAGATGCGAGTCAGCTTCCGCTGCAGAGTCCTCGCTATGCTTTGTCGAGCCCTCAACGGAAAGGTCCGTAAGCTGTAGATGTAGGGAGTCATCCGAGCTGGTTCTTGATACGCTTCCACCTGCAACATCACGGAACGAAGTAAGGATGGGTCGAGTATCCCGGCTGTCTGAATCTTCGCCGGAAATCGGCTCGTAAGAAGCCATTGCCTCGTCCCAGCACTGCGGGCGGAGACGACGTTGAGCACCAGCTGCTACAGGCTGCCTACTACGAGCCCATTTCTAACGGCAAGAACCCGACGATGCAGAGTGACTATTATCTCCCTGCTATTGCTACGTACATCGAGGGCTGCTTGGTTCTAGTCACATTCAAACAGCAGTAAACACTTGCCAGCGTCCTTGGCCCAAAGAAACAATGTCACTCAATGCAGCCTCGTCTAGCTCTCAGTAAATACAAAAATGTAGAAGAATAAGCTGTCCCCGAGGAGAAACTAATAGTTGGCAGGACTCAAATACCATGAATACGCAGCTTCTCCACTGCTTTGAGAGTTACACTTCGAACGCTCGATTCGCTCACGGCGATGATAATAAAATTATTATTTTCATCTCATTCTCAGAGGTAGTCTGCGACGACGGACTACCAGTATCAAACTCCTGTAGCTATCTTACGCTGTCAAACAACACGCAAGTAACTTAGTTCCTTGAAATGCATGCTGTCGAGCGGATGATCGCCGCAGATCAGGCAAGACAGCTCAATTAAATTGATCGGTCGCTTTCTCCTCCATCAATCAGCCTTACATTTTGTAGCTTCGCTGTTTGCAATCAAAATGGAAAAAAGATGTTTGCCGAGCTAGCTGCGCGAGGCATTGCCTATGTGCGAGGTGTGACATGACAGTCGACTAGTCATGCCATTGCAAATGACACACGTGCAGGCTGAGGCTGTGCCAGACACTGCAGTGCATGCACAAAAAAAGTCAGTTCATTCATCTGGCGATGGGACCGGTACAGGCCGCGATTACGACCTCTCACACTCAGTCCACATGCCATGGTCCAGGTCTGAGACAAGAGAACTAAAAACAGACGGTCGACCTGTTATTGTGTGCAATCATGCAGACAGTCGTGTACGCAACATGGATGCATTTCCAAACGCTGTCATTAATTTTTGTAGCCACAATGCCGGTACCGTTCATAATAATAAATTGTAGTCGATGATTCCCATGCATGGCGCACAGCCAGGAAAAACGTTTCGACTCTTTTACCACTTGTCCAGTTATCCGTTCTTGAATCTTCAGTAGATTTTGGATCTACATGTAGAAGTGACTTCTGGCTTGCACCTGGCGTCCAGTCAAAGACATCCTGACACTCAAAGCCAGACAGTTCCCAGTTGAAACTCGCTAGTGGTGTGTGTGTGTGTGTGTGTGTGTGCGTGCGTGTGTGTGTGCGCGCGCGCGCGTGTGTGTGTGGGTGTGTGTGTGTGTAGTCGGAGGCATGCATAGGCATGTGTGTGCATATGTGTGCGCGTGCGCACTCGCGTGTGTGTGTGTGTGTGTGTGTGTGTGTGTGTGTGTGTGTGTGTGCGCGTGGATACCAGGCTAAAATTAGTGGCGGTCAATTCTTCAGCCTTGCAAGCTGTTGAATTGTGTAATCCCAGCACAAGTTGCTATGTGTAACATAGCTGTTCGCTATCATCGCTTCCGCGATGGGCGTGTGTGTATGTGTGCGTGTGTGTGTGCATGCGCTCGCGCGCGTGCGTGTGTGTCAGCCAGCACCCTCTAAACATACGGATACAGCATTGTGGAAATTGAGTTATCTCTAGCTGCTGGCTTTTGCAGACTGGCAAATGTCAACCCTGAAGTCGATGGATCAAGCACTGGGCTGATGCCCAAAGACAGGTGTTTTCGAAGACTGAAAGCAGCGGTGCAGCGGGTCCATGTTTTAGGGGGCGCAGGGTAGAAACTATAAAAATGTTCTTGAAGCATTTCAAGTAGTATGATTGTAATTCTTTGAAAATGCATAGCACGGCTCTACAGTCACCCAGCTACAGCTAGGGAGTGAGTGGACTTTGCACACTGGCCCCAGATCCACACTGGCTTCATAGTGGGTACGGAACTGCGATCCACTGACCATTTGGCCCAAACAGTCGCGTGCTCCACGGAGTTTGAAAGTATTGGATGGGGCGAAGGCAGGTCGGGGAACATCCCCCCCCCCTCCCCCTCGCGGCCTCAGTGCCTGCTTAGACCTGATAAAGGGCCAAAAGTCTTGCCAATGTTGCTTCCAAACGATGGCCACTACGGAGGTGGTATTAGCCTGTGCATGTATGACTAAGCAATCGTACATTGATGCTACAGTCCTGCCTGGCGCCAAAGAAAGGAGCTCCGATGTACGACCAGCTTAGGAACTCATCAAGAACAGTGTACCAATGTACATGTATACACATGACTCAAATGTGCGTAGACTGTTATACATGAAAATAAGAATGGTCTGGGCTAGGAGGCTTAAGTTTATGAAGTCTTTTTTTCTAAAAGCAAGCTGTAATAATGATAGGAATAGCTAGATGTTGCCAAGGAAAGACTGAATTGGAAAAAACCAGGTAAATCCAGACCGTTTGACTCGGCTTGCAACAGTACATGATGCGGTTCGAACTCCATTTGAGATACCTTTTCGACCCATTTTCAAATTTCAAGTTTTGCGGCACAGCACACGATGAAATTAATCATCGCAATCACCAAATATGGAAGCTAATCGGAAGTGGACATCATAATAATAATTATTTCAATGAACGATCTGCAGGCAGAGAGTTGCATGCATTTCGAAATTGCAAGATAGTCGGTTTGGAGTAGCGGAAGACGTAGACATTTCCGTCCACTTTCGACTGATAAAGAGCTCCACAACGAAAGCTACTTCCGTTGCAACCACCGGACTGCCAAATAGTGATGTGCGCCACATGAGTGCTGTCATACTAGGATTGCGCGCAAGTGTACCTGCCGACACCAGCAAGAAGTTTTCCGTCTTACATCCTATTTTGCTTCTTGAGCCCGGGAGAATGTCTTCATGGACAGTGCAGTGTGCCTTCTGAGCTCAGCGCTTGGCTTCTGTATCTCTGGTTGCGCTTTCACCCTTTCGGGAAAGATCTGACAGCCGGGCATCAGTGTGTTGATGGTTTCGGGCGCTACAGATACACATAAACATGCAACCGTAACCCTCCGTGACCATCGGTGCCCATGGCAACTGTACCAATACCCTTTTTTATCATGGAAACTGAGTCGGGTAGCCCAATTGCAGGCGCGTGCCCCGTATAGGATCCTGGGTGCCCGGACCCCCCCCCCCCCTTGAAGGGCACCGGCGCACGCGCCTGCAATTGTGTAGCCTATCGGCAGCATGTCACTTAGTATTCTCAGTTAGTTGTAGGAGTAACGGAGTATGCTTTCATTTCATTTTATTTTATTCCCGTAGTCATGCAAAAGACGTTGCTTCAGTAACGTTTGGCGCTAGCCAGGGTCCACACAGCCTTAATTCCGTGTGTGTTTGTGTGTTTGTGGCGTCAGCATGCCTGGCGCTATCTCGTAACTCAAATATGGTTTTCAAATGCAAGATCATAACGTGAAGCAACTTGGAAGAATGAGTATGTATGCGAAATGTATCGGGGGAATGCATGCAGGACGATAGTGCGGGTTCGAATCCTAGGTTATGTCTTGAAAAAATAGGAGAAATGAAAAAAATTATATCACCCCTATGCTTTTTTTGCCTAGGTCATCAAGGTGGTAGACGGTGTCGTATTACCCTCGAATGCAGAGAGAAAGTTTATTTCTTTCGCTCAGGGCCCTATGCTATGCATCATGCATGCTATTCGAACAGATGGAGACTTTTGCAATACAATGATGTAGCCGATCAGTTCGTTGTGGCATGGTTGGGCATTGTAGCCGTCATGGTCGACATAAAACACTATAGCCAATCAATGGAAAACACATTTCCATCCGCTCTAATAACATGCACGATGAGCTAGGCACAAAAGCATAGCGTAGGGCCATGAGCTTCCAAGCTCTCTCGTTGGCCCTCGTGTCAAGTCAGGGTTACACGTGCACGTTGTTTTCAGCTTATCTCCTCCCAGCACAATGCACTCCCGACAGTTTTATACCCCTCGCTTTACGCAACAGCTGAATTTCACCTGACGCAATTTGAATCACTCACCGCGTAGGTGACGTTCGCGGTCTCGCGTCCCTCCTCGACCAGCTTTCCGGGCAGCAATGCTGCTGTTGATCTGTCGGAGGCCTGTGCGGGCTCTTCACTTGCAAGTGAAACGTCACCTTCCCCTACAGCACATCCCGCCACACTGCCGTACCCGGACGAACTCAACACTGTATCGTTTCCCACAACGAAACTTGTAGCAACATTTCCAGTTGAACTTGCGGGAGCACGGTCAACTCCACTCGACGTTCTCCGCTCATCCGACCCAGCACGCTTTCTTGAAGTCATCTGGACCACAGAAGCAAGGCTTCACTAGAAGAACACTGTGAATCGCCAGGTCCAGGTAGCTGCAAAGAAACACCTGTACCAAGAAGATGGACTTGCTGTTCTCACAATTATTTTGATTTTGAAATTTACAACCTTCACCGGACGACACGTGGTCCAAACAGGGAGTCGACTCGATCGAGTAGATCTACAACAAGAAAGTGCAAGTGAACCAGGGAGTCGTAAAATACCGGTATTTTACGACTCCCTGGAGTGAACTAACTACTTACTACTTGTGATGTTTTTATTTTTTTGTTTTTTTACCAAATTAAACCAAGCCTCTTGTACGGGCAAAATAAACAGAAGTGCAAGGAGGTCAACAGCTTAGTGCCGAGACTGCGAGAGAAAATGAGCTGCAATGGCTGTGAAAACAGTCTTATACGGAGGAAGCTACAATGGCTGTGAAAACAGTCTAATAAGGAGGGAGCTAAAATGGCTGCGAAGACAGTCTAATGCCTAGCAAGGCGAGCCTCAGCAGCCTGGACGAGGTCGACAGGCGCTAGGCACAAGGTTTGTAACAGTCCAACTAACTTCAGTAGTCATTCTTGGAATAAGCAATGATCCTTGCCATAATGCATTCTTATATACATGAACAAGCAATGATGGACATAACACCTAACAGCAGCAGCGTGGTAATAGCAGGTGATAAGTGTATCCTATTCCTAGTGTTAGTAGTAACAGTGAATCTGTTACACCATTCCCCCCTCTCAACTGTCAGAACAGTACCAATTCGAAGGAACAGTTATGGTAACTAATGATCATGCATGGATATGTGGAATGCATGGTAGCCGAAAACAACACTGATGAACTCAAGATCCAGTGCATGTCCTCTGCAAATAACGCCTGGCTGGCAGGGAAGCACTATCCTAATCATGCAGAATGCTACATTTCTATTGCAACACGTAGAAACTAGCAATACAACTGTGGCTGCCAATTAAATAGCAATTTTATGAAAAACGGTCCAGGTAGGTTTTCAGCGGAATAATAGCGTTTCCTGCTTCATCCATCAAGTATTCCTCCGGCTCCCAGGTGGCATCTCGGTAGCCCTTCCATTTCACTAGGTACTGCGTGCGCCGTCCTCTCTTCTTGTGCGACAACACCTTTTCGACAATGTACCGCGTATGGCCATCCGCATCGGTTAGGGGTGGAGGTGCCGGCTGAGTACGGCCCGGTATCTCATTGCCATGGTACAGCTTGAGGGCAGCAATATTGAACACTGGATGGGCCCGAATGATTCTTGGAAGAGCTAATCTGTACGCATTCGGGGCCACTTTCTTCTGCACCTTGAACGGCCCATACCACTTGAGCCTTAATTTGTGTGAAGGCCTGTCTCGTTCCTCGGGCGTCAGCAGGAAGTCCCTGAAGACCAACACCTCATCCCCCTCCTTCAGGGCGTCCTCCACCCGTCCTCGATCCGCATACAATGATTGCCGGGCCTGCGCCGCCACGATGGCATCCTGTGCCTCACGTAGTGCCTCTACGCGGCCATCCAGCCATGACAGCGGACCATTCGTGTCCATGCCAGCTCCAGCTTTCTGCTTCGTCAATAAGCTCGAGGGAGTAACTGGATGGCATCCATGGTTGAGGAAAAATGGCGTGTTACCTGTTGACGCTTGATCGGCATTGTTGATCGCAAACTCACATAGCGATAGGAGTTCATCCCAATTGTTTTGCCTATGGTTGACGAAAGCTCTTAGCGTATCCTCAATGACACGGTTCACACGCTCAGTCATGCCATCGGTCTGCGGGTGGTTGGCCGTGCTCATTTTTAGCTCCACGCCAAGAATACTGAAAACCTCCTTGAAGAACGCCGACGTGAATCGCGGATCTCGATCACAAACTATCGTTTTGCTCAAGCCATGGGCAGCAAACACATGATCCACCTACAATCGGGCTGCCTCCTTAGAGTCAACATGAACAGTCGTCGGGATCAGGTGCACATACTTCGTCAGACGGTCCACAAAGGTTAGAATGGCGCTATGTCCTCGGCAGGTCAGCGGCAGTGCCATGATGAAATCCATGCTGATGTCTGTCCAGGGCTGTTCGGGGACTGGAAGGGACTGCAACAGTCCTGCCTTGGTCTGGCTACCCTTTACGCGTTGGCACCGGTCGCAAGATTTAACGAAGTCCTTCACAGTACTTCTCATGCCTGGCCAATAGAAGTATCTGCTCAGCTTCAGGTAGGTCCTGTCTCTCCCCGGATGGCCGGCCGTCAGGCAATCATGATTCTGTTTGAGCAGTTGCAGCCGTACCGGACCGCGAGGAATGCAGAGGCGAGCATCGCCCGATGTTACTAGGTACAGCCGCCGGTCCACACTGTTCCAGACGTATCGCTCATGCATGGCGTCTTCGCTGCAAGCCATCAAGCGCTTGATTACTGGCGAAAGCTCTGGGTCACTATCATACCCTGCTGAGATCTGATTCGCAATTCCTTGATTCACATCCAGAGAGAACTCGATTCCATTCAGTTCCAAGTCTGGTCGACGTGACAACGGGTCTGCTATGTTACACTTCCCTGGCTTGTGATGTACCGTGTAGTCATAGTCGGCCAGGAATTCAATCCATCGAGCCTCTCTCTTGGTTAAGTTTGGTTTGGTCCTGAGGTAGACAACTCCCATGTTGTCGGTGTAGAGTTGAAAGTGGCGAAATAGGTAGACTCGCCAGCACTGCAGGGCCTACACTACAGCCAAAGTTTCTCGCTCGGCGGCCGTGTAATTCCGTTCGGCAGAAGACAGCTTTCGGCTCACGTAAGCCACAGGATGCCAGGACTGGTCCTCTGCTTGCTGCGTCAAGACTCCTGCCACAGCAAAGTCACTTGCGTCAGTCTCAACGCGGAAATCCTGACTGACGTTTGCTAGTCGCAACACTGGTGCATCCAGCAGAGCAGACTTCAATCGCTCAAATGTCTCCTGTCGAGTCTGATTCCACTCGAAGCGCACATGTTTCCCTGTCAGTTCCTCCAGGGGTTTGGAGATGGCCGAGAAATGGTTAATGAACCTTCGAAAGTAATTAGCGAATCCCAGAAACTGTCTTACGTGCGTGACCGTCGTCGGGACAGGCCAGTTATGCACGGCCTTGATCTTCTCTGGATCTGGAGAAATGCATTGGCCGTCTATCCGGTGCCCAAGAAACAGAACGTCTGTCCGGCCGAATTCACATTTAGACGGTTTGCAATATAGCTCATTCCTCCTGAGGGCGTTTAAGATGGTTCTGACATGATCGAGGTGCTCCTCCCATGATTTGCTGAATATGAGGATATCGTCTAGAAACACCACAACGAATTTACGCAGGTATGGCTGGAGGACACTGTTCATCAAGGTTTGGAATGTTGCCGGGGCATTTGTTAGGCCAAAACCCATCACTGTGAACTGAAAGTGACCGAATGGGGTATTTATTGCTGTCTTCGGAATATCTGTTTCTTCTATTCGAATCTGATTGTAACCGGACCTCAGATCTAGCTTGGTGAAATACGCACTGCCTTGGACGGTATCAAAGAGGTCGTCAATATTCGGTAGGCATGCCTTGTTCTTAATGGTTATGCGGTTTAGCTCACGCCAGTCGCATACCATTCGAAGTGTTCCATCCGCTTTCTTTACGAAGAACACAGGGGCTCCGTATGGGGATTTGCTGGGCTGGATGAATCCTCTACGGAGCAGCTCGGTGAGCTGAGCTTGAAGCTCATCCATCTCTGGTTTTGGTAAACGATATGCTGCACGAGATGGCGGTTTAGCTCCTTCTTCCGTTTTTATCTCGTGATCTGCGCCTCTTCTGGGTGGCAGCTTGTTTGGAAGCTCATCGGGAAAGACGTCCCCGAACTCCTTCAGCAGGTCCTTGAAATCCTTCTGATCCTCCCTACCCGGACTATCCACCGTCTGTGGCTCGTCCGGATCTGCTGTCACATACGCTAGGATTCCTTCTGCGCCACCTCTCATTGCATGGCTAGCCTGCTTCCCTGAGATCGGTGGGTTGGATTTGTCCGTGCCATCACTTTCACTCGGTTGACAGATGATGGATCCACCCTCCAGCTTGATTTCATTGGTACGAAAATTGATCTGTGGGTTCGTCCGGGTCAGCCATGGTTTGCCGAGGATCACGTCATACCGCGTCATAGGGAATACTAGGAACTGTTGGTGCTCGCTAAAGTCGCCGACTACGGTCTTCAAGCTGTCCGTTTTCGTAATAGGCTGTGAGCGGACCGATCCATCAGCAAGTGTGACGTTCAGGACGTCGCTACCGGTTGTTGTGGAGATGTTGTGCTTCTTGACAAGGTCAGTTGAAATGAAGTCGTGGGTTGACCCAGAATCCAGTAGCATGGTAACGCGACGTCCATTTATCTTGCCCTGGACGCGCATTAGGTCGTGTTCGTTGTCGGCGGAAATGCTCCCTGTGCTGGCGGTTACTTCATTAGGCCGGCCAACAGTATCAGGTGACGAATGCTTGACAGGTGAGGCTTGAATTTCGGTCTCCTCGAGGCGTGGTTCCTCATTTGCTAAGGGGCTGAATTTGTTCTGAACTTTGATTCGTGGCCTATTCCTGGGTGCTCTCGTGTTCGCCAGTAGTCGCACTCCCTTCCTTACTGGCGTCCATCGTTTAAAGAAGGCTTGCTTGTGGCGTTCCTCCCTCCTTCTGGAAAGAATCTGGCAATTTGGCCGGGTTTCCTGCAGGTGAAACACAGCCTTGAACGACCCTCTGGCTCCCTGGTTTCTCTCCCACTGGATGGTGTTGGTTGGCTTGACCAGGGTCCAGACTGGCGCCTCTGATGCCCTGGTGCGCGCACTGCCTTGGCGTAGCTTGCTTGGGCTAGCCGCATCGACTGGTCTGCTGAGACCGCAGCTCGTATGGCTTGGGCCAAATGTTGCGGATGCTCCCTAAGTACCTCACCGCTTAGGCCCTGAGCCAGCCCACGCGTGAACAAGATAGCTCTGGAGTGGTCATCAAGCTCGGGAACTTGTAAGCTAAGCCGCGAAAATTTGTTGATGTATTCGTCAAGAGTCTCATCTTGGTGAAGAGCGAATAAGTCGATGCGCGCCTGTTCCCTGTCATAAACCGGGCCGTACACTTCTCCCAGCTTGCTCTTCAGGTCTGGCCAGTCGGAAAACAGTGTGTTTGCCTCCTGAGAGGCGATAAACCAAAGACGAGCGTTGCCCTCCAGAAAACTCGCCACGTAGCTCAAGCGCTCCTCCGCGTTGTCCAGCTGCAGGGACTTCATGGCGAGTTCGATGGCGAAGGCCCACTCCTTGAACTCTCTTGTATCTCCACGAAACACAGGCGGAGACTTAAAGGGGAAGTTAAGGCAAAAATTAAAATTTTACCAGTTGTAGTCTTTGGGGTGCTGAGTCGAATGGTCGTGGTCCGAGGAAGCTGAGACGCTCCCTTCCTACTTGAATCCCAATCGAACTCGCGCACTTCCACCGAAACTGGGTGACTGCGCCCTACGAGATGCGGATTTGTATGCAAAATGTCACTAAAAGCGCCATTTCGTTCTTATAAAAGCACGGATGACCGCGATTGGCCCATATGTTGTAGTCTTTTGGACGCTGAGTCGACTGGTTTTGGTCCGAAAAGGCTGCGATGCAGCGTTCCTCCTTTATTCCCAATCGAACATGGTTGAACAAGTGGTCACGTGCTCCTGGGTGCCCAAATCACTTGGTCACCACGCCAGCAGGTGACAACTTTCACACCAAGGTTCAACTCGAGTTCAACTCGAGTGACAGGACTGCACCAAAAAAAGGCCAAGCAGGCTAGTAAGTTGTACCCTGCAGGCACGGTGACCAGGTGACTGGCGTACGCAGGAGCACGTGACCGCTTGTTCAACCATGTTCGATTGGGAATAAAGGCGGAACGCTGCATCGCAGCCTTTTCGGACCAAAACCAGTCGACTCAGCGTCCAAAAGACTACAACATATGGGCCAATCGCGGTCATCCGTGCTTTTATAAGAACGAAATGGCGCTTTTAGTGACATTTTGCATACAAATCCCCATCTCGTAGGGCGCAGTCACCCAGTTTCGGTGGAAGTGCGCGAGTTCGATTGGGATTCAAGTAGGAAGGGAGCGTCTCAGCTTCCTCGGACCACGACCATTCGACTCAGCACCCCGAAGACTACAACTGGTGAAATTTTAATTTTTGCCTTAACTTCCCCTTTAACATGGCGCATGCGTGGCCTCTCTCCGCTGGGAGCTTGAGCACGTCTTGGCGTTTGATCTGATCCATCGCACTGACCGAGTGCGATAAGGTGATTCAGACGCTTCTGAATCTCGAATATACCGTAGGCGACTAATGCGGCCACTGCGCATAGCCCGAACATGACGAAAAGAAAAACCATCCTCTTGCTACCAGTGTAACAGTCCAACTAACTTCAGTAGTCATTCTTGGAATAAGCAATGATCCTTGCCATAATGCATTCTTATATACATGAAGAAGCAATGATGGACATAACACCTAACAGCAGCAGCGTGGTAATAGCAGGTGATAAGTGTATCCTATTCCTAGTGTTAGTAGTAACAGTGAATCTGCTACAAGGTTGAAGTGACGCGGCGAATGGAGCGTGATCCTCGAACGCACCGGATCGCAGACCTAGCAAGAGAGAAAGCCAAGCAGCAACGCATCCAGCAAACGACTTTGCTGTAGCTCTCCTTACGCTTAGAAGCCAGAGCATCAGCAATCCGCTTGACAACGATGTTTGCCTCTGGACCCATTCCGCCACAAGAGGAGAAGACCAGTGGTGTGAACGAGCCATGTTCAACTTGGTTGACTCTTTCGCCATACTCCCGCTTCTTGGCACCTTCCAACTGTTACTTGCGATAAATAGATGGAATGGGCTGGGACCGATAGCTCGCTGCGTGGGGATAGAACACCCTCGTATCGAAACATGCATTGCGGCTATGGTTCCAAAAGCCCCGCACCCGGATGTCCGCTCGCGCATCGGGCTCAACGTTGGCAGTACGATAGCGAAAGGTTTCACCGGTGATGGGTTGGAGTGTCGGCTCAACTCAGTTCCACCTCGTTGTGGATCTCTTTCATGCATGAGGCTAGGAAATTGGTGACCTCATAAAGGCGCATGTGAATGAAGCCCGGCAGCTTACATATCTGGGCATGGTCCACAGTGAACCGCTCTCCACAGGGACAGGTATCCGGCAGCCTATCCAAGGGCCAGCCATAGCGCAGGTGGACATGATCATGGAAATCGGCTTTCGCGTCGAAGCACAGCACATGTTTCGATACTGGGATGGACGTGAGCGTACTAGAGCCTCCCTTCTCTCTGGCTAATGACATGGCTCGCTGTTGGAGTGGCGGTAGCCTGCTCTGCACCTCATTAGCTCTGGTTGTTGCGGATGCTCGGTTACGCTGGTGAACTTACTTACTACTTACAAGGCTGCGTTTACATCAGGGAGTAATACTGTACTACTCCCTGGTTTACATGAGGCGTTTCAACCCGGGTTGAGTTCGACCCGGGTTGAGTTCGACCCGGGTTGAGTTCGACCCGGGTCAGATTTCAACCCGCCATGTACTACATGTAGTATCGTACAGACTTTCAACCCGGGCTGAACTCGACCCGGGTTGAAATTTCTCATGTAAACACAGCCTTGCTTACTTGTGCAGTGTGCACATGTGGAGCATGCTAGCAGGAAGTAGCATTCGTAGATCTACACGATTAGTACAACCGAACCAGGGAGACCGAAACCAATGGATACCACCTCAACGCCAGCAAATCCTTGCGGCTGGTGAAGGAGCGCGCATATGATGAAGCGGTTGCACTCTTTGCTGGCACGGGTGTCCAGATCGTCAGAGATGGCTGTCGTCACTTGGGAGCCGCTTTGGGCACCCCAGAGTTTGTCAGCAGTTTCGTTGAGTCAAACACCGACTGGACACGTTAGGTGTCTCGGCTTTCCGATTTTGCCCGGACTCAACCCCAGGCTGCCTACTCTGCATTTGTCCAGGGTCTACAAGGCAAGTGGTCTTTCTTGTCCCGGACCTTGGAGATATCATCGGAGGAGTTTGGTGGTCTGGAAGCCGTCATCAGGGAGCGCCTCATCCCAGCCCTTACTGGGCGTCTCTCTCCGTCCAGTGTGGAGCGGCTTATGCTCTCGTTCCCAAACGGCAAGTCCGCACTGCAGCTCGATCATCACAGCAACAGCTGAAGGAGGGATTTGTGAGCGGTGAAGGTGCTGTACATGCGGCTCAGCTTGAGCTTGCTTCCGAGCGTGGTAGCTCTACTTGGCTGACGTCACGTCCTCTATCCTGCCATGGCTTTCGTCTCTCAAAGTCTGAGTTTCGAGACGCTCTGTGTTTGCGCTATGGCTGGGTGCCGGACCGTTTACCGTCATCCTGCGTTTGTGGCAATGCGCGCTTCGACGTCTCCCAAGCGTTATCCTGCCGATGGTGGATTTCCGTCTTCAAGACACAATGAAATCCGTGACGTCACTAGGCATTGGCGGATAATGCTCGATAAGGTGGCAGATTCTGCTCGAAAAGCAGTGAAATTGGCAGAACCATACAAACCTTATGGCGGACAATTCCTCGAGTTCTGCTCCATTTCTTAATCCACATACCAAACATGCATGAAACTTACCAGAAAAAGTACCGAATTCTGCCAATTTTTCTGCCGCCATTATCCGCATAATTATGCCTAGACTGGCATAGTGGGATGGTCTAAGACTATGTTTAAGAAACAGAGGGTACCAGGTTCAAGTCCTGCTTGGAAGCGGAAGGATTTTTTCCAGCCGTGCTGCGACCCACAGTTAATTGGGAACTCGTGGCCTGGCACGAGGGAACCATGGATGCAGTGAATGGGATTTCGGTCTTTGACCACTTTGTGGTGGGTCTGATCTACTCACCTCCCACCGCTTAGGAGCTGCATCTGCGCCTTGATCCAAGAGGGTGGTGGCGTTCCTGCGGATACGGAAAACTGGGCCTTTGGCCGAGTCTCACGCGAACCGTGAATTTTTTTTATGCCTAGACGTCACCGCCAGGTGGTTCACTCGGTATCCGTGGAACCTCCACTGCAACCGCTCTCTGGTGAGCAGTTCAGCCTCCGATCTGCATCCTTAGAGGACAATGCTCGCCTCGACATCGCTGCCAGTGGGCTATGGGGTGGCCGGTTCGAACGCACAATGTTTGATATACGGGTTTTCAACCCCTATGCTGCTTCGAATCGTGCTGCCTCAACCCCCGCTGTGTATGCCCGCCATGAACGCGAGAAGAGGAGGAGATATGAGGAGAGGACTCGGGAAGTCGAGAGGGCCTCCTTCATGCCTGTCCTCATGTCGGCTAGTGGTGGTGCTGGGAACGCCGCCACAGTTTTGTACAAGCGCTTCGAGCCTTGGCTGCTCTTATCTCTGAAAAGAGAAACGACCAGTATTCTGCCACCATGGCGTGGATTCGCACTCGGCTGTGCTTTGCGCTGGTGAGGTCGAGCATCATGTGTTTGCGTGGTGCCAGATCGTCCAAGTCCCGCTACCTCCAGCGAGATCCGATTGCGGTTGTCATTGCGGAGGCACGCCTGCGGCCTGAAGCATCTGACTAGCTTTAAACATACACACACATTTAACCCTTTATGGGTCTCACATAAGCGTAAGGGTCGTATGTGACCCTTACAGTAAAATCGCATTTTCTGTGAGTTTTGTTGCTAGGAGACAAGTAAAATGGTGCTCCACTCGTACCTGAGGTTCAAGGCTTTCCAATGGTGTAAAAAACAACCATACTTACCATACAAATTTTTGCAGTATCGATCGACTGAAGTCTGGTGAAATTGGAAAAGACGACCATCCGCCATGCGCGCATTTCGAGAATGGGAGTGCGTCTCGTAAGGCCGTGTCAGAGAAGCTTTCTGAGGGCCCTGACGGAACAAGTCTAGGCTGGATGTCCCTGGAGGATTTCCAGTGTAATGTGGTGAGAAAGAGAGCTGCGTTGAGGGCTCCTAGCTCAAATAAATCGTCCCCGAATGAAGAAATCAAATTTACCAACCAGCGAGCAAGCACAGCAACAGCAACTCTTACAAGGACTTGTCAGGTGCGATCAGCTGATTCGCCTGGCCGTGAGATTCACGGCATGTGTGACATCGCGCCTGAGTACTCAGCTGAGCGAGAGTGAATCTGACGCAAGCGGCGCTGAGGTGAACGAACCAAAATTGTGATATTGTGGAACTGTTGCTGCTGGTGCATCGCCGATGGCGAGGTATTGGAGTTCAAGGACGGAATTAGGAGCATATATTCTTCACCAAGACGTAGCGCTTACCTGATTGTTTATCATAGCACTTCAGCTCCATCACGAACTTGGTATGCACTTCGTGCTGTGACTTTTGTGTTTTTTGTTCGCAATTGTATTTTCTCTCAACTTGAATGGCTACCACGGGTCATACCCTTACCTGTACATAGTCATATTTGTGTTTTCTGGACTCGTCCAGGCATACAGATTTTGAAAATATATAGTTTACCCATACCTACAACTTACAGAACTTGAGTTATGGCTGGTTGTTTGTACGCGTGTTTGCGTGACCACCCCTCACATACATTGAGTAAGACCCACAAAGGGTTAAAAAGTTGCTTGGACTGAATTTCACTTGTTTTATTAGTGTATTATAGTTACTGCGCAGTACTGTGCATGCTAGCTACATAATCATAATAACTTTTTGGTTTTGCCGGTACAAGAGGCTTTTCTACTGAAAAAAACGGGAGCCGACACGCGGATCACTCGTGCACACTGCAGAACCATGATCGACTCAATGATTCAAAATATTACGAGTTGCTCGGTGTGGGATAAATCTTTACATATCTCTTTGTCTGTCAAATCCACAGTATAGGATTTTCCCAATTTTTGGGAAAGAGTAGATCACAACTTACAAAAATAAAGTTCTTTCTTCAAAACCTGTTGGAGTCTGCCTTTTGTGTTATTCAGAGATGATGTCTGGCAAGTTTCACCAGCACCAGGGCTTTACTTCTTCAGAAAGGTCCGAGATCACATGACGGTAACTGCAAAGCGTGCATTTTATATTTGTTCCATTCAGACAGTACTCGAGTATGGTAGTAACTGATTTGCTCATTGCTTGTCAGTACCTCTTCATGATCGTCTAGTTGTTGTTGTTGAAATTTTATTTTGTATCGCAGACCGAACGGGCAATGGTGCCCTATATTATGATGGCGATAAAGTAACGGCCGAGAGCCAAGGATACAACAAGCAAGCCTCCACGAAAGAGAGAAAAACACAGAAAACACAGACTGCAAATACTCAAAAAGAAAAAAGAGAAAGGGAAAAAAAGAAAAAGAAAGAAGAAGAAAGCACAGTTGAGTCACAGTTGAGTCACGACTCCAAGTCCAAGCCTAGATGCTGGCTAACCATACAAATAAACCTTTAAAAGTCTCTTGAACGATCTATGGCAGGCGAGGGACTTGAACTCTTGGGGCAGGGCGTTCCATAATTTAACAGCAGAAACGAGCGGCCGACAGTCACCAGAGACTCGCCTGGTGGCAGGGACAACATACGCATTTGGATCGTTGATCCGAGTGACGCCTTCAGTCTGGCGACGTAGGCGCTTGGACAGGAGATTACTAATTCTGGCGGTGTGGATACGAAGCATGAGGAGGCGGTAGTCCGTCTTAGTAATGGAGCTCTACGCATTGTGTTCAGTATGCCTCGTTTTTCTGACGCATCGGGTGATCCCGCACGCCATCACATTCTCCCTTTGTCTGTGCGCTATCAGTTAAAACTCTATATCTTAGTGCTTCGTGTCCTGAATCAGTTAACTACTACCCTCCTTACTAATTGCTTTTGCGTTCGTTCTACTTCTACTCGTACCAATTCCTGCACTCGCTCTCAGGTATCTTCGTCTGTCACTGTACCAAAAGCTAAAACTCGTTTCGGTCTCTTTTCAGTTTCTTTCATCGGTTCCGACCGTTGGAATACACTCCCCGCTGCAGTCCGCTTATGCTCTTCCCTGCACCTATGCCGTAATTCAGTACTTTCATTTCTAGGTTACCCTGTAAGAAGGCCTTACGCCTGTGGGGATTACCCTATCAAAACTTTGATAATAATAATAATACTTTTACCGTAACAGGCCCTCTCGTGCAAAGGTGTCCAGAATTTTCAAAACCCTATATATAGGAGTTGGCCTCTTCTAAAATTGGTTTTGTACTTCCCAGTTTCCCCTGCCAATAAAAACACTAGTTGTCAATATCGAAGCCTAGATATGGCCCATATGGAGCTAACAAACAATTCTTTTCACCTATGACGATAGAAGAAGCACCTCCTAGGCTCCCATCTGCCGTGCTACGCAACCTTCCCACGTAGAAGTGAACACAGGCATTCAAGGAAGGCGCCTACAAGTCTCTCCGCAGTCGAGACTGGCACCCAGCCACAGGTACCCTCTGAACCTTCCCTGAACACCCTCTCCGCTTGCACCCTGGCTCCCCCTTTTTTACTCTATCACATGTATCATCTTTCCATTTTCTACGGCCCTCTATACAAATGTACTCCCCCTCCCCTCCCCCTGTGCCTACTCCTCCCCACTCTTTGGTGCACTGAAGTGTCACTGACGCCGAGACCTCAGGTCGGCGGAGATGCTCCAGTTTCACCGCCACAGTTGCGTCTGCAACCACCTCCATCATGCAGTAACTGAGTATTCTGTAGGGGTGTGCGGATAATGCTCGAAAAGTTGGCAGATTTTGCTCGAAAAGCAGTGAAATTGGCAGAACCATACAAACCTTATGGCGGGCAATTCCTCGAATTCTGCTTTATTTCTTTCTCCACATACCAAACATGCATGAAACTTACCAGAAAAAGTACCGAATTCTGCCAATTTTCTGCCGACATTATCCGCACATGCCTAGTATTCTGTTCTCGATGTTTGTGGTTTCTCGTAAAAAAGAAAGAACAGGATTTGCGGAATAATGAAACGAGGAGCAAGCGCGAATGTCAGAAGCCAGAAAGCTCAAATCGAATACGCCATAACGATTGCGTGCTTTTGGTAGAGCAAGTGAATCCATGGACTGGGAACGTGTACGGGCAGCTGTGTGTGTTGTGGCGGAAAGAAGGCAGAAGCAATCAGAGAGCAGAGTACTACATATGCCACCTAGGGCCCGAAAGACAAAAGCTGATACCGCAGTTCAATAGGAGCAAGGCCATATCTGGTGTGTAAGACTGAAACATCATAGGGCCAAGGGAAACCAAAAACAATCCTAACGGCGCGGATAGCAATGCGAGTTAGTCTATCATGTTGTGTGGTGTGAAGGCAGTGTACAAACGCATTAGAACCATACGCAAGGTGTGCTTGATTAAATGAGCAGTAGAAGGTGTTTCTCGCAGCTGGTGTCAGATTGTCCCTGATCTTGCGGAACATAGCAGGTTTTGCTCCGACCTTTTTCTCAACTTCACAACTCTGTGAAGAGTAGGATAGGTGTTCGGCAAGATACTTCACTGTTGCTCATCCACAAGTAAAGTTGTGATGTTGTGCTAGTTGCACGTGTACAACGTTCTGTGATAGTTTATCAGATTATTATTTTGGTAGCCTGTTAGATATGTAGTGGGGGCAGCAATGGTGAGAGAGGGCAGGAAATACATTCACCGTATACCATATTAGGCATCAACCTCACATGCTTCCTAACACTCCGATACCTGTAAACCTTCAAGCTCATGAAATATCTGCTGGAACGAGGGCCGGTCACGTGGCTCGTCGCTCATGCATTTCTCAGCCAGGTGACGGTATGGGTAGGGAGTGGTGGGAGGAAAGACTGGCGTGTTTCCATCCATGATCTCTTGATGGATGTCCTCCGGGAACGACAAATGTGCGTAGGGAAGCTGACGAGTAGATATCTCCCACAGACACACGCCATAACTACAAGAGAAAGAGACCATACGAAAACCAAGCACAAAAATATGCAAACACACACACAAACGCGCATACACACCCACATACACACACACACCCACACCCACACACACACACACACACACACACAAACACAGACCCACACCCACACCCATCCACATACACACACACACACACACACGCACACACGCACACACACACACACACACACACACACATACACACATACACACATACACACACACACACATACACACACACACACACACACACACACAGAGGAACATAATAATAATTATTATTACTATTGCTCAACGACACACAAATACTCGACCACAATTTTGGTGTTCCAGAAATATAGTGTTTTTTCAAGGGAAAATGTTCATCAGACGTTTCACGCTCTCCAGAGTAGCGACAAAATGGGCATTCGATTTTGCTGACGATACTCACTCTGCAATGGCCCATAATATAACACACACTCTTCAGCCACTAGAATCGGCCACACCCTCGTACAGAAGGTATGTAAGTATATACAGGAGAACTCGAACTCGGCACAAATAGAACTCGAACTCGGTACAAATATAAAAATATGTCAGTTATTATTGGTATGCTATTCTAAAAAAACTATGCTGTAGACGCAAAACCTATCACAGAAAAGAAAACCACAAACTTCGAGCTCTTCACCATAAATCATCATCAATCAGGACTCAGAAATCCACGAACAAATGCCGCGTCCTCTTCGGCTGACATACAAGAAACCAGGACCAGTTTTATTGTATCTTCTAGAAAATATACTACTCGTAGTGCGTATTCGGCTCGGTCTTTTACTCGGCTTTTATTTCCTATGCTGACCAAGTACAAAGTCAATATTAGATTTTATCAGGACAAACATTTGGTATTTCAAATTCCAGAACGATTACCTCATTAATCCCGGTTTTATGATTTCACAACCGTTGCACGATCACCTACTCATATATAGTGACCATGCTGCACTAGGCACCGTTCAACTGCGCAATCGATAAGCAGTCAAATATAAGCAGTCAATATAGCGCTAAGGAGTGAAATATGCAGGAATATTTGACTGGGTATAGCGAAAATCAATGGGAGTCAATACGAAGAGAGCGATAACCTTTAACTTAATATTCACTTGTTTGAGGGAAAGACACAAACGGGAAAAGTCTGAAGAAAACATGGACTGTCACCACCAGGACACGAACCAGGGACCCTCGCTTGTAGCCAGCGATGCTTAAAACCACTGAGCTCGGGTGAACTTTTAATATAATATAATTTCAAAGAAACGACCAAAATGATACATGTTACAACATATTATTGCTTATTCCTGTTTGTGTTGGACACAAGCGACGAATAACACGTAAAATGTTGGTACTTCCTTTTCAAGTGTAATCCTTGGGTATCCATCCAAGTGCTACCTTTTAATAACCTCTTCTTTGATACCACAGTTAGGTAAAACGGAATTAGTTTGGACATGTCAAAGGCGACTGGACCCGACGGTATTTCCGCTCGTGTCTTGAAGGAATGCGCCAGAGAACTTGCCAAGCCACTGTGTCAGCTCTTTGCTCTTTGCTTCCAGCACGGAGTCCAGCCACAAATGTGGAAGACTGCCAGAGTGGTTCCAATCCACAAGCGATCTTCACGATCCGCCCTAAGGAATTATCGTCCAGTTTCACTGCTGAGCATAATCTCTAAGATCATGGAGAGCGTTATCAATCGTCAGCTCATGAATCACCTTGAGCGTTACAAACTCCTGACACCCCACCAGTTCGGATTTCGTCGCCGCCTCGGGACCTCAGATGCGCTACAGGCTCTACACGAGACCTGGATCACAGCCGTCGGACGAGGCGGTGCAGCACGTATTCTAGCCGTGGATATTGCCGGAGCATTCGACCGTGTGTCCCATGCTGGCCTCCTCCACAAAGTCCGCCATCTTGGCATTGGCGGCCCCCTGCATACCTGGCTCTCTTCCTACCTAGGTGGACGGTTCATTCAATGCTTGGTGGGCGGCCAAACCTCATCGCTGTATACCATATCAGCAGGAGTTCCCCAAGGGAGCATACTCGGCCCTACACTCTTCCTGATTTACGTGAACGACGCCTCAGAGACCCTGTCACCCGGAGCCCACCTGGAGGCGTACGCCGACGATACTACCTTGTATAGCCTGATATCCCTCGACACATCCCCAGCCGACGCAGCATTGATCCTCCAGACTTCTGTTGATCGCTTGCATCAGTGGGGCCGCAGATGGCGCATCTCCTTCGAACCGTCGAAGTCCCAAGCCATGACCGCCACTCTCCGCAGAACCCCCATCAATTTGCCTCGCATTGTCTTCGGCGGCACTCCTGTCCCTGAGGAGAAGGCTCTCTCTTTACTTGGAGTGACCTTTGACTCGAAGCTGTCATTCAGCACTCATCTCCGGAAGGTTGCCACTCGAGCCAAACAACGCCTTGGCTTCCTGCGCCGTGCAGCGCACATTCTCTCTCCGGTCGGCCGCACCACAGTATACAAGGCATTTGTTCGACCAGTTATGGAGTATGCCCCCCTCATCTGGATAGGTGCTCCGCCGAGCTACCTGCAACGCCTGGATCATATCCAATGCTGTGCTCTGCGAATCATCGGTCCAGGTGCACTATTACCTAGCCTGGCCATCCGTCGCACTGTTGCCTCGCTTGCCTGCCTATACAAGCTGCATTACCTGCCTGGCCCTCCGCAGCTACTCTCTGTTTTGCCACCGCGCCATTTCCCCTCATCCAGCCCCAGAACTCGCAGCGAGCATGGTAGCGTCATTGGCCATGACCACCAGCTCCAACACCAGCTGCTTGCATCTGTCCCGCTGGCATTGAAGCGCTGGTTCCCACACTGCAGTATTAGTGATTGGAACTCCCTCCCCGCCGCTCTTCTGTCCCAGCCTCCCCACAGCAAGGGAATACAAGCATTCAAAACTAATGTTTATCGCCATCTGCGAAGCACAAACTGGCTCTGGGCAGTCGACTCGCTATGATGATGCTCTCGTCGTTCTCCTCTATCCCTATCTATGCACCACAACTGGCTCAGACAACCGACTCGCCATGATCAGCCATGATGATGCTCCTCTCAGTAACAGCCCTTGTAATTTGTTAATAGTCTCACAGTTTCTCTCGCACACTCGCTGGTGTTAACCCTTCCTTTCTTTTCATTTTGCTGACTCGTACAGCTCTATCTTTTGTTATTGGTGCGTGTTTTTGGCCGTGATGCCGAGACCTCAGGTCGGCAGAGCCATCAATGCCCCACCATCACCACTGCGTCTCGGTGCAGCCCCTGCTCAATAGTTGTCACGTTCGTCCTAGTCTCAGTATCATTGTCTTTCTTTATTATTTTCGAGCTGGGAATGTGAACATAGTAAAAAAAAAAAAAAAAGTTCGTTGAATTCAAGCACCGCTTGGCAGGCAGGCATAGTGTGATGGTCTAAGATCATGATTGAGAAACAGAGGGTACCAGGTTCAAGTCCTGCTTGGAAGCGGAAGGATTTTTCCAGCCGTGCTGCGACCCACAGTTAATTGGGAACTCGTGGCCTGGCACGAGGAAAACATGGATACAGTTAATGGGATTTTCGGTCTTTGACCACTTGATGTTGAGCTGATCTACTCACCTCCCACCGCTTATAGGAGCTGCATTTGCGCCTTGATCCTTGAAGGGTGGTGGCGTTCCTATGGACGCGGAAAGCCCGACTTCCAGCCGAGTCTCACACGAACCGTTAATTTTTTTGTAATTTAATTGGACAAACATAATCTAAGATCACATCAACTTACCTATACACATCTGATTTTTCCGTGTAACTGTTCTCAGACAGTGTCTCTGGAGCTCTCCATCTGTCAGTTCCAACACCACACGTCATTCCAACTCGTGATGGCAGCTGTGAGGCCGTGAAACAGTGATGTGGAGTACTGTCAGCGTCGTCAGCTACCATGGTATCCTCACCATGATTATCATTTCCAGATGGTGATTGTCTCTCATCGCACAGACTTGGACTGGCCGTATCACTACCGCTGTGGTGTATTGGTAGATGTGAAAGATTCTGGCATTCAGAGACCGTACGTTGAACCAGGTTTTCGTTTTCGCCGCTGTCTGCTATTGAATGATCGTGAAGAACGCTTGCTGCCTGAGCGTTGGTTTGGGCACCGTTAGTGGATTGCTGCCCTGATTGCGAACGATCTTCGTTTTCTATAAGGGTAAGATATCTGGTGAACTCCAAGTCTCCGATTTTCACCACCCACTTATCACTGACCAATAGGTTTGGACTTTTTAGATCACGGTGAATCTGTGGAGGGTTAGAGCTATGCAGATATCGCATACCACGAGCGATGTCCAGAGCAAACCGGAGCATATCCTCTTGTTCCAGTTGAACACGTGGATTATGCAGATTATCGTAGAGGGAACCTCGTCGCAAGTACTCCATAACCAAGAATGGGCACTTGTCCGCTATGTCCTGGCCTGCTCCAAGAAAGAGGACAATATTTGGGTGGCACACGGATCGCAGTGTCTCAGCCTCCTCTAAGAAGGTGTCAAAAGGCGATGTACGCCATCGCGTTCGATTGAAGCGCTTGGGAAGTTTCTTGACTACAACATCCATGTCACTGAGCTTTGCAATATACACCTTGCTGTAGGTCCCCGATGCCAGTCGTTTCTTGATTGTTAAGTCCCCCCATTGAATTCGCGCTCCCCGGTTCAGTTCTCCAAGTTTCCTCAGGGACCTTTGGAGACGGACATGCTGGATTTGCAACTCTTTTTCCGTCTTCCTCAAGTCGCGACGCTTTCGAATGAACTTCAATAGGAACGCAATGAACAGAGAAAGCACGAAGGAAAATATAACGGCTGCCATCTGAGAAAGGTAGACTACGGGTGTGCGACAGTTGTCGGCCGGTAGGTATCCAAACTTGCAGTTGCAATACTTCTTGTCATCTCTATTCAGCTTGCATGTACCGTGGCCATTGCAGTAGCTGTCCATACATATGGTAGCGCATTTCCAGGCCCCAATGCCTGGTGTCGTTAAATCACCAGGACATCTTGTACAGTTCTCAACAATAGCTGACGAGTAGTATCCTATAGGACAGGGTTCACAGGAACGGTGTTCCGAGTATCCATAGCCCAATGGACAATGTTCCAAACTGTTCAATGTCAGAAATTTTAAACTGTGTCTTGCTTGATCTACATCATCGGGTTCGATATTAAATCCACCTGAGAAGATAAGGTCATCGATCACACGTTGGCCATAGATGGTGAAGTTGAAAAAGTGTATAACCTTAACTGTGATTTTCGTTCCATGGGCCCGCAATTGAAAAAGAAATGCAGCTCTCGTGGGTCGGCTACGAAATGAATATCCGCCTAGTAGTAAAAATGAATTGTTCAAGTAAGAAGACAAAGAATGGAAGACCCGCACGGGAACTTGTTGTGACAAAGGAATCTTGCGGAGATGAATGAAAGAAAGGCTCTTGATCGACATCACCAACAAGTGATCAGTCATAGCTAACCCATCTCCATTGTCACGTGTGTTATTGACGCTTCTTGGACTTTCTTCATTGAATGCGTTGTAACCACCAAACAGAATGATGTCATCACCATACGCAGTGGCTGAATGACCGTATAGACGAGGCAGTTTCTCACCGAAAACATTATCAGTCAGTTGGGTCCACGTACCGGAGCACGACTGTTCATCTGTCATCTGCAGTAGCCATAAGTCGCCGTACATCTGTATATCGTTATTCCCACCGTGTATCACCAGATGTGTGCTCTTGTGGCTCTTGTGGCTGAATGCCACATGGTCTTCTCGAGGCATTGGCGAGGGCTGGGGTTGATGTGTAGTAAGGCGTCGCCAGTAGACTGTGGAATCTCGAGCTTGGCTATCAACCTGGATATACAAACACCAAGTAGAACTAGGGAAATCGTAGCTTTTGTTTATAATCCTCGAACCTCCAAAGAGAATTCCCATGAATGGCTGAACGGACGTGAATGTGAAGCCCGCTCGATTATAAAGCAGAGGCGATGATGAAGGATACTTGGCGACTATTGTTGATGTTCCGAATCGGTCGTGTAGAAGTTGCCACACAACAATAGGGGTTGGTCTCTGCGAACGAGTAAAGCGAATATCATAACGAGCTGTTGTTCTTTCTGGACAGTTTGAACCAATAAAAATGTATATTGAAATGCTGTCAGAAAGGGGTATAGACAGAGGACGGGCTGTATTGCAACCCTGGAAGCCTGAAAAATGACTTCGAACATCAATATGTGGCTTATACGTGGTCGATAGCTGGGACGTGTTGGGTTGACATTGGACGCACTGATGCAAGGTGAAACTTTTCGTGCTTCTTATTCTTTGAAAGACGATATGGAATTCGTCGGTTTGGTCGGACAACAATGAAAACCAAGGGATGTCGTGCGGATAGTTCTGTATATATAAGTCTGTAAGTTTCCCTTTAGCTTCGCAGTGAACTGGGTCCTTGTCTTGGGTTGACAGTGCGCATAGATACAGGATAAACGGACCGTGCGGAACAGAGTATGCCACAATCAGTGATCGGAAGACGCTGAAATAGGCAACCTGTAAGGTATTGAAAAACTCCCTCATCATACTCACATCGCCCTCAGGAGAGTAGGTAGATGGAAAATTGGATTTCAGTTCGAGCCATGTGCCTTGTTCAATATTGAAAATCCAGAAATCGTTTAACATTCGTACCTGGATGGGTTGAGAATATCCATGTGCTTCCACTCCACCGAACAGCAATAACTGGGAATCACTTATAGATATTAGAGTGGGGTTTGCTCGGGGGCTTGGAGACCTAGTGCCGGTATTTGCTAACTGATGCTCCGATTTTATCCACTTTACTGGTACCGATGGGTCTGATATGTCGATTGTGACCTGGAAGATATCCGTGGAGAAGCGGACACATTCCGCGTCGCTGAAATTATTACAATGTGATCCTCCGTATGATATGAGTGTGAATATCGACGATGACGTATTGGTCGGTATGGTAACAAGACCAGGTGAAAATGCCCATGGAGTATTCTCACCAATTGCGGATAGTACACTGGTGATGGTTGTAATACCATTGTAAAGAACGATGAACTTGGAGCATTGACCCGCCCCAAAACCAAAGAAGACTAAGATGCGCCGATCTGGTGATGTCGTTACACTGGGCTGAATCGTCTGCTGACAAAGACATTCAGCGTGGCCACCTGGTAAAGTAGCCAAAAAAGTTTTGAAATTCCAGCTTTGAAATGTAGTTTCGGTTGAAAAGTAAGACCCCAATATGGTACAGAGTGAAACATTGTCGGTATCCAAAACAAATTCCACAACACGTTCCAGGGGCTCGTTGTGGACGTTATCCTTGATAAGTACAGTGGTTCGCGGACTGAAAGCTAATCTCAGTGGAACGTCGCCATAAGGATAGGACGGATAGATCATTCGGCTAAGGCTTTCACTCGCATCTGCAGTTCGTGATCCAAGGGGTTCAGGTATCTCGACAACGTATACTCCGACAGAGGTCATAGCAAACCAGGACACTAGCGAAATGCAGAACATTGTAAGGAAACACTTTGAAATCCGAACGTCCATACCTGACTCTATCTCCTCCCTGTCAAAGCTGTTTTCACGTTCAGAAATGCAGATGCACCATGAATGTAGGGCACTGATGTGCTCTTCAGTTCCCCAGGTAGGGAAGCGGATTTTCTTACGATAGGCACGACTGAAGCAATAGGGAACCAGAACTCACTGGTCTTTTAGAGACGAACTATGATTAGAGCTGAGACGACTTGAGAGCTAGTCCACTGTTTCAAGGCACTTAGCTAGCTTTGCACCTAGAATAAATGGAGAACAGAGCAGGAAACCATTCTCGCCGTTGCTGTGCGAACCAGCATCCCGTCTCACACACTCCTTGAAATGTGCTGCATGCTTTGTACTGCACGGTACGTTCAAATTCGCTCGCTTAGACTAGACCTACTGCGATGGTGATATCGCGGGACAGGCGGAAAAGCGTGAATCCACGCCAACTGTTCTGGTCTGGCGCTTTTTTTAGGCCATTGACAATAATGCAATGGCCCCAGGTCTACACTACTTGTTCAGTACATGTACGTGTCCTGAAAACGAAAAGATTGTAATCAACAAACGCCACGAGTAACAGATGGAGGTCAACTGATTCCATCTGTTCTTTTTATAGACGCGATAAGCAGCATATTCTGGCGGTAGGTAGATATCAGTCACGAGCTTGTAATGTAAGTACTTGAAGCTCATGTACATGTACATTTGAAATGGCTCCACTGCGAAGGACTAAATTGACCGTCACTTAGTTTTTTGCCGACTACCCGCCAAAGAAATCTTTTCGTTTCACGGTGATATCCCTCGACACATCCCCAGCCGACGCAGCATTGAACCTCCAGACTTCTGTTGATCGCTTTGGCTTGCATCAGTGGGACCGCAGATGTCGGATTTCCTTCGAACCGTCGAAGTCCCAAACCATGACCGCCACCCTCCGCAGAACCCCCATAAATTTGCCTCGCATTGTCTTCGGCGGCACTCCTGTCCTTGAGGAGAAGGCTCTCTCTTTACTTGGAGTGACCTTTGACTCAAAGCTGTCATTCAGCACTCATCTCCGGAAGGTTGCCGCTCGAGCCAAACAACGCCTTGGCTTCCCGCGCCGTGCAGCGCACATTCTCTCTCCAGCCGGCCGCGCCACAGTACACAAGCTGTCCCCGGGGAAAATTTCGGAAAAAATCGCAAAAAACGCGGGGAAAAACGCGGCATAATATGGCATAATTTGCGGTGAATTTGCGGTAAATATGCGGTAAATATGCGGTGAATAATATTGATGTGCGGCAATTTTCAGTGAGTATGTAGTGAAATCAATCAGTTCCAAGTCTCTGGTGTAAGCACTCGTCATATTTGAGTAAAAAGCCGCCACGATGAGACGTTGCTGACCGAACAGTGACTGTGTGTACGTGTAGTGCAACAAAAAAGTTCAAAAATCGCGGAAAACGCGGTCTTTTAAAAATCGCAAAAAACGCGGGAAAAACGCGGCCCCGGAATTGCAATTTTCCCCGGGGACAGACACAAGGCATTTGTTCGACCGGTTATGGAGTATGTCCCCCTCATCTGGATAGGTGCTCCGCCCAGCTACCTGCAACGCCTGGATCATATCCAATGCTGTGCTCTGCGAATCATCGGTCCAAGTGCACTATTACCTAGCCTGGCCATCCGTCGCACTGTTGCCTCGCTTGCCTGCCTATACAAGCTGCATTACCTGCCTGGCCCTCCGCAGCTGATCTCTGTTTTGCCACCTCGCCATTTCCCCTCATCCAGCCCCAGAACTCGCAGCGAGCATGGTAGTGTCATTGGCCATGACCACCAGCTCCAACACCAGCTGCTTGCATCTGTCCCGCTGGCATTGAAGCGCTGGTTCCCACACTGCAGTAGTAGTGACTGGAACTCCCTCCCCGCCGCTCTTCCGTCCCAGCCTCCCTACAGCAAGGGAATGCAAGCATTCAAAACTAATGTTTATCGCCATCTGCGAAGCACAAACTGGCTCTGGGCAGTCGACTCGCTATGATGATGCTCTCGCGAGTATATCCCTATCTATGCACCACAACTGGCTCGGACAATCGACTCGCCATGATCAGCCATGATGATGCTCCTCTCAGTCACAACCCTTGTAATGTGTTAATAGTCTCACAGTTTCTCCCGCACACTCGCTGGTGTTAACCCTTCCTTTCTTTTCACTTTGCTGACTCGTACAGCTCTATCTTTTATTTTTGGTGGGTGTTTTTGGCCGTGATGCCGAGACCTCAGGTCGGCAGAGCCATCAATGCCCCACCATCACCACTGCGTCTCGGTGCAGCCCCTGCTCAATAGTTGTCACGTTCGTCCCGGTCTCAGTACCATTGTCTTCCTTTATTATTTTCGAGTTGGGAATGTGAACATAGTAAAAAAATAAATAAAAAAACGCTACTGTGAGTGCCGTGCTGACGATTTGGATTGGTCACGTGTACCCCACGGTATGAACTTGAAGCTGAGAGTGAATTACACCTGCGCACAGTCTCTTGTGCATTCCGTGGGCAGGCCGGATCACCATTTTTTATCAGTTTCTGACTTTGGTCTGGAGGACAAATAGCGGAGGAGATGACTGGAGAAAGGTCAAAAATCAACCAATCGAAAAGCCAAAAGCCAAGATAAAAAAACTCCATACCACAGACATAAAAGAAAGAAAAACCTTCTTATCAGGGAGTACTACAATACCTACTGCACTCAGCCTCACGAAATACCACAGCATGCCATTTCCAGCACTGCACCAGGGAGCAGTGCAATACCGGTATCATACTACTCCCTGGATTCATTCCACTGGTCTGAATCTGACACCTTTTCAACCATTTGATATGACTTGCCGCCATCAGAACCACCTCCGCCATCATCCACACCTGGCCGCTCCTGCTAAATCACGGCCACTAGAACTAAAGTGGAAGGAACATCGGCAAAGGTGACTAATACCACTTTTTCGCAACATAGCCATAAGTGCGGTGAAGCTTACAGTTTCGCACTAAAAGGAGTGAAACCTAGAAGGCAGATGACTAGTGCCCGAAAAACCACGCGGTTTGCAACAATAATGTAGACTTTTTTACCGGCGCAACAACACACCATTATAGTGCTGCGAGATTTTCGCCTAGATGTATAACCATGCCATGTTGAACTACGGGTAGATTATGTAGAGTGTATCAGTGTTGGATAGAGCTAGTTAGCTGGGAATACATTGGGGACCATGATTCAGACGAAAGGCAAAAAAAGAACGTACTGTGACAGAGTGAACAGAGTGGATCGTGGAGCTTTCACTCCTCTCGTTTTCAGTACCTCCGGCATGTGCGGTAAAGAGACGACATTGTGTTTGAAGGCACTGGCATCGCAACTGGTGGGGAAGCATGGCGAGCTTGCCTACTCCGTAGTGATGGGTGAGCTACGGAGCCTTCTGTCGTTTACCCTGCTCCGTTGGGCAATAACATGCTTCCGCGGTTGCAGGGGTTCATATGGCCGTAGGCGAGACCACGGCTTCTTGCACCGCTGCCTGTCCAGGTCAGTGGCCTAGACGGTATTAAACGTGTTTTAATTGTCTGATTGTTTCTTTGTATGCGTTGCTTGCTTACTTGTAGTTTGTCTCCTGCAACCATTTTATTTTTATTTATTTTTATTTTTACTATGTTCACATTCCCAACTCGAAAATAATAAAGAAAGACAATGATACTGAGACTAGAACGAACGTGACAACTATTGAGCAGGGGCTGCACCGAGACGCAGCAGTGATGGTGGGGCATTGACGGCTCTGCCGATCTGAGGTCTCGGCATCACGGCCAAAAACACGCACCAAAAACAAAAGATAGAGCTGTACGAGTCAGCAAAATGAAAAGAGAGGAAGGGTTAACATCAGCGAGTGTGCGGGAGAAACTGTGAGACTATTAACAAATTACAAGGGCTGCTACTGAGAGAAGCATCATCATGGCTGATCATGGCGAGTCAGTTGTCTGAGCCAGTTGTGGTGCATAGATAGGGATAGAGGAGAACGACGAGAGCATCATCATAGCGAGTCGACTGCCCAGAGCCAGTTTGTGCTTCGCAGATGGCGATAAACATTAGTTTTGAATACTTGCATTCCCTTGCTGTGGGGAGGCTGGGACAGAAGAGCGGCGGGGAGGGAGTTCCAGTCACTAATACTGCAGTGTGGGAACGAGCGCTTTAATGCCAGCGGGACAGATGCAAGCAGCTGGTGTGCATGTTTCAACATTGTTAGTACTTACGTTTGGTGATTTTGTTGCAGCGTGACCGCCAACTGCCATCTTCAAGGAATTGGATTGAGTTTTTACTTTCTTCCGATTCTTGACGTTTTGTTCATTTTTGTTGTTTTTTTGTTTTTTGGTATTGAGATTTTCTGTCATAACATTATGTAAGCAAATTTGCTTTGCCCGTACAAGAGGCTTGTGTATGATTCAGACGACGCTGGGGACACCACACCACAGCCGACTGCGGGCTACGCATGTGACCAGTTTTCACTCGTCTGCTATACTAGTTCAGTAGTTGGCATCAAAAGCACCCCTAATGACTGCCACCCCAACACCGGCAACGCGACGGCTGCAGAATGTTGGAGTCTGCCTTGTTCGTCCAGTCCTGCCAATGTGTCTTGCAAATAATGTCTTTTTCCGGAACGTTCAAACCTTTTTGCATCTGTACATGTGAAAATGGTTTACCGGTACCCATGTTGTGTAGCTTTCGACTACTTGGTTCTCGGCGGTAGTCTATAAGTAGAATTGTACTCTTGTATACTCTCGTGTTAGCATAACTAAACTTACTTATGTCGCTCTGCCACTCTGTGCTGTCAGCTGTTATGATAGCTGTATTCATCCGTTTCCAGTTTTATGGTTGAAGTTAAAACATTTCAATGAAAAATATCAATTGTGCACTCATAATCATGTATAAACAGTTAAAATGAAACAATTCCAGAACGTTTTCGTGTGACCATCATCAGTGGAACATCGTCACATAGCAAGAATCACTAAAACAACCAGTTATATAGCTAGAGTAACATGAAAAGAAGCGTGAGAATGCAGCACAGCTAGCGGTTATGCATAACGCGTGTAGTGTGAAACTTTTGCAGTGTATCTGAGAATGGTAGCAGTAGATGAATGTGGCAGCTGTGAGTGCGTGTGAACAAAAACTGGTGAGTGTGCACACGTGACCCTGTTCTATGCAAGCAAAAAGAAAATGTTGTAGCACTCACACTTTTTAAATAATACACACTCACCAGTTTTTGTTCACACGCACTCACAGCTGCCACATTCATCTACTGCTACCATTCTCAGATACACTGCAAAAGTTTCACACTACACGCGTTATGCATAACCGCTAGCTGTGCTGCATTCTCACGCTTCTTTTCATGTTACTCTAGCTATATAACTGGTTGTTTTAGTGATTCTTGCTATGTGACGATGTTCCACTGATGATGGTCACACGAAAACGTTCTGGAATTGTTTCATTTTAATTGTTTATACATGATTATGAGTGCACAATTGATATTTTTCATTGCTATTTTACGACTGTTGTCTCCTCGTCGGTTATTTAAAACATTTCGTGTGTTTTTAGGACGCGTGTGGTCACCTCATTGGCTTCGCTCGTTTCTCATTTCTTTAGTTCATTTTAGGGTACCCCGTAAGAAGGCCTTAGGCGTGTGGGGATTGCCCTATCAAAAATTTGATAATAATAATACTAATAAGAAGAAGAAGAACGAGAGAGCTTGGAAGCTCAGGGCCCTACGCTATGATTTTAGTCGAGCGAAAGCGACGCAAACTGAACTCTCTGCTCATTCTACCAATTTGTTGCCTTGCAAAGACGCGGTACATGAGCTGAACTACCTTCGTCGAGTGGTTTGCAGTCGATACAAACTGTTCTTGACCTGCTCTGCCATTGCGTTCCCAATGCCTTCTCTATGCAGACGACACCACCCTGTATGCCTCTGGAAAGTGTCCACGAATTCTCATGTCTTACTTAGAAGAAGATTTTTCAGTGGTGAAGCAGCACCTCACAGCTCGTGGCCTGCTCCTGAACTCCAGCAAGAGCCAAGTACTACTGATCCACAGCAGACGCTCACATCCTCCACCTAACTTGAGCATTGTCTGTGGTTCGACTGTTATTGCCTCGTCTGACGAAGTTAAGTATCTAGGACTGACTCTCGATTCAACTTTAAGTTTCAGTGCCCAGGTTAACTCCCTCAGGGAAGACATCGGAAAGAAACTAGGTGCTTTTCGACGTGGAAGGAGGAACCTTGCTGTCCAGGCCAGAAGGCAGTTCTACTTGTCAGTAGTCCGGAGCAAGCTGGAATACGCCAGCACTGCCTACGTCCACTGCCTCGCTGACAAAGTGAGAGATCAGCTGCTACGCATAAGTAAGAGAGCACTTAGATGCATATTTGAGCATGACACATTCACGCGGACATCATACCTGCTTGAGCGATATCACATAGTTAGCTTAGACTCTAATTAGCTTAGACAAAAGATATCATACTAAGTCCATATTCTTCGTGTTCCTTTGCATCCACAATATCTGCAGTTCACTCCTCTCTGACATGTTCTCCCTTCGCCGTGACTGCGCTCACACAGATAGAGTAACCCGCGGCCAAGTCAATTATTCCCTTTCCTTACCCATTGTGCAAGCTCAAGCTGGATACCGAACTATTTCATTCCTTGGTGCTGACCGCTTTAATGCGCTTCCCGAATCCCTTTGCACAAATCATATCCCCAATTCATTTCGCCAGGAGCTTAACAATTTCAATAATCTTGGGCACCCTGTAAGAAGACCTTAGGGTCTGTTGGGAATGCTCAAGTAAAATAATAACATACAATACAATACAATACTCTAAGCGTTTTCATATCCATCAAAATCCATCACGAAGTATTTGCCCTTTACCGTTTTAGGTATTTGTACAGCAAAAACCGACCGTCATTGTTCATGCTTTTCTTCTTTCATTCTTTTTTATTTTCAGTTTTATTAGGTACAACATATTAGGTACAACATAGGGTGATACTGCATAGGGTGATACTGCAAGTAAAATGCGATGCAACAACTTTCAAGTCCAGAAAACGAACACAAATAATATCACTATTTAGCACTAATAATTATTTGGATTTATTGCCGATCGGGCAAACTGTTGCAATATGCAATAAATCAAATTCTTGCACTGGAGTTGCTCCGTCAGGTAAGTTGATACCAGGTTCGTTCTCTGGGTGGAGTGCAGGAGTGTTACAAGTCACAGCGGTGTTAGTATTGTCCCAAGTGTTGCAAATCGACTAGTGCAGGTTGCACCGCTGGCTGTACCTAGTACCTGTACACCACAACCTCTACCGTGACCACAGCCTATTCCACGGCCGAATCCTCTCTCTCTCTCTCTGCCACGTCCCCTTCCACCATTGGTAGCACTTGTCTCAGCGACACTGTCGTCGTCTATGACATCCATGTCACTATCACTGGCGCTGCTTTCACTCGCCATGTCATCCTCTCTGTCGTCTTCAGAATAAATATTTTCAACAGGATCGTCTGGCTCCACAAACTCATCTTCGCTGAATGAGGCGGCGACAGGGTCGTCAGGAAGGGTCTCCAGAAGCGAAAGAGCTTGCTCCGCGTCCATGGCATGGCTTGCACAGCAGGGCAGACAGTCGCGAGGCCAGGTCAAGCAAAAGTCGAAAACATCTGCAGTCAATAGTGAGGTTTTGCATTCCGAAATTCGGCAAAAAGATTCGGCACGCGGGAGCGAGTCGAAAATGCACACGAAGATTCGGAGTGTTTGTTCGGAAAAAGCTCACTTTGCCGAAAATATTTTTCGGATGCATTTTCTTGTAGAAGAGCGCTAGCGCGTGATTTATTCAAAGAGGTTTCTTATCTCCGCATCGCTTGGCAGGCGTCTTTGGCGACATAGTATCGTCAGCTACCTCTGATTGCTCCTCTCCACTGCCTGTCGACTCTCTTTCGCCTGGAGTGTCCTCACAGTCATCTGTGTGGCTGAAAAGACTATGGCGACACGCATAAAATTTGACTTGGCCATGCAGTTGGTTTTTCTGAGGCGACTGAGGAGGCAGGTTTGACCCTCGACTCTTTGGGCGATCAAAGTTCGTTGGAATCAGCAAGAAAAGGAGCACGGGACAGGACATTGCTGATGCTGGGGCTCACGAAATGAAAACACATCATTTTCGACTTGCAAAACAAACGTTGGTGCGAAAATTCGACATTTTGATGTTCGACAAATGACCGAAGAACGCTGTACCGAAATTCGGAATGCAAAACCTCACTAGTACCCAAAGTCGCAGGTACGTACTTTTCCCAAAGTGCATTTTTCAAGTCGCGAATTCCGCGATCTTCCAAAAAAAATTGCTGGCACCCTCTGCGCGTACATCTTGGCTACAAGTAGGGGAAATCGCAGCTCTCTGCGGTGAACCAGTCCAGCGCTGTGCACATACAAGTCATCGACCGCGAGAGGTCGAAATTTGTACGTACAAACGGTAAAGGGAGTTTTTGTGGACCCTGGCTAGCTAGCATCAGACGTTACTGCATTATCGCCCTGCATGCATTCCCCCCATACAGTTCATATGCCAGGCCTCGACAGTCTCTATTTTTTTCGTACTGACCACTTTAATAATTATTATTATTATACGCATTCCCGCGTTGAAGTGTAGCAGCAGTATGCTGCGTCCACAGCTTCGCTTATGCAGAATGGCTTGGGTGAGAGGAGAGGGGAGAGAAAGCAGCAACTTTAATGCTATACATAATGCTACGGTACATACTCATTATTTTACTTTCACCTTCCCGTGGCCAGAGAATATAGGCCAATATGGAGGGAGGGGGAACAAGCAAATAATAATAATAATAATAATAAAAGTAGAAAGGAAAAGGACATATGGAAACGAGTTAAGGTGGCAGTCTGGGTTCAGAGGGTCAAAAAACAAAGTTTCGATTTTCTGTATTTTTTCACTGGCAGCGTCTTGTGTATGGTCCAAAGGGTTTATCCTGAAAATTTGAGCGTAATCGGGTGCTTCCTTCCGGAGATATAGCCGCGCAAAGTCTGCACAATTGTTTTTGAAATACTGAAATATCAGCAAATTTCTACAAAATTTAGGTTTGCACACTATTCCGATTTTTACCGTCAATCTTTGAGCGATTTCATTAAAATTTTCTGGAGCGACTCCTGGTACTCCTCTGCGCTGCAGACTGACAGCCGCGCACGATCTTTGTCACCATGGCAACCAAGATAACTTTTGCGCATGCGCAAATTCAAAAAAATTCAAATATTTCGACTCTCATGATCTCAGCTGATCGCTCTGCTGTTGAAACTAGTTACTTTTGGAGTAATTGTTTTGGAGTAATTGTTTCTTGGAGCTAACCCCTTCGTTGGCTACTATGGGGAAGTCTAGAGCCAAGGGAAAGCCCGGACGATCTAAGAAAAGGAAAAGAACGTTCTATGGAGTGTCTCAGGCGCCGAAGGCTCCCTCTGGTGAAATTTCGCCTGCAAAACAAATTCCTGACTTGCCACTGTCTGATGACGACCTTGAAGTGTCAGCTGAAGCCACGTCTTCAAACAGCGATAGTGATGGAAGTGGCGGTGAAGTCGACAGCAGTTCCTCCGACAGTGACTTGGATGAAGAGTGTGAGGAAGGGGCGCATGGATTTCGCCTGATTGATCTCGAGTGCCTTCAGCAGCTTTTGTCAGCTGCAGTTTGTTGCAGTGGCTGTAATGGCGCAGTCACGATCAGCGAATCGCAACGGGGAGGCCTTGCATCATGCCTGGAGCTTTCCTGTGTTAACTGCGGCGACATAGCAAGCGAATTTATGTCCAAGAAGTTCAATCGGGTCTGGGAGGTGAACAGACGAGCAGTATTCGGAATGCGACTGATTGGCCGTGGACGTCAATCAATGGTAAAGCTGGCGGGTGCACTGAATATGCCATCACCTATGAGTCGGTCGACATTTTACAGCCATGCTAAAGGCCTGCATTCCGCGTCCAAGAGCGTCGCTGAGCGTAGCATGACTGAGGCAGCTGAGAAAGCAGTGTCCGCAGCAGATGGGGGTAGCGATATCGCTGCTTCCTATGACGGTACCTGGATGCGCCGAGGATTCGCATCGCTCTTCGGAGCCTTCACTATAATTGCATATGATGTCGGCAAAGTGGTGGACTGCGAAGTGCTTTCAAAGTTTTGCCACAAGTGCACGCACTTGGCGTCTAGAAAAGAGAAGGGAGAGCTAACCAAAGATGACTATGATCGACAGATTGCTGAACACGATTGCTCAGTCAACACCACTGTATCAGCTCCTGCCATGGAGAGTGCAGCCGCCAAGACTCTGTGGGCCAGGTCCTTTGAGAGCCGCAAGCTGAGGTACACCACCTACATTGGTGATGGAGATACCAAGAGTTTTAAGGCTGTGCGTGACGCTTGTCCGTATGGGCCCGAGGTGCCTGTAGTCAAGGAGGAATGTGTCGGCCACGTTCAAAAACGCATCGGTACCAGCCTAAGAAAGCTGAAGAAAAACCTTGCGGGCAAGAAGCTTGCTGATGGGCGCACTATAGGCGGACGTGGTCGCCTCACGGATGCCATGATCGACAAGCTGCAAGCCTACTATGGCATGGCTGTGCGGAACAACAGCGGAGACTTGCAAGCCATGGCCAGGGCCATATGGGCATCCCTCATGCATCGTGCATCCAGCGACAGTAAACCTCAGCACCAGTATTGTCCGCCTGGAATTAACAGCTGGTGTAGATGGCAGCAGCAACAGGCAGGTGGTGATGTCTACGCCCACCACAATATCCTGCCAGAGGCAGTATGGAAGGAACTGAAGCCGGTCTACATTCGGTTGTCCGACCGGAGTTTGCTCGAGCGCTGCCAGAAGGGTGCTACGCAGAATCGCAACGAAGCGTTCAATGGACTCGTGTGGCAGTTGTGTCCAAAGACAGGCTTTGCATCCGCTCCCACTGTCCAGATGTGCGTCTACCTGGCCGTGGCCTGGTTCAATGATGGAGGTGTGGCAGTGAAACGCGTTCTGGACGAGATGGGCCTCCCTACTGGACACCATACGACACGTCTCATCAAGCTGCTAGACCGTGAGAGACAGGCACATGCTGCCAGAAAGAAGTCAGAAGAAGGGAAGAGGTCACGAAAGAAGCGAAGGAGGATCAGGAAAGGCATCCAGGATGAGCAGCAAGAGGAAGAAGGTTTGACATATGAAGCTGGTGGCTTCGACTAAGTTCTAGTAAGTTCTAGTTGGACAGACATACCTCCATCTGTACTTGCACAGAGCACTTTTTTTCTCCATTTTCCACTGAGTCCCGTACCTCTTAGACAGCGTAGCGAAGAACCTGTAAGTCACAGACCCCATAAACCATACATTTTTGGAAACTGTGAGCATTTATCAAGGTGCTAAGTGTCATGGATTTTTATATTTGTCTAGTAGCTTTGAGTAAAGTGCTACTGATCGAGGACCTAAATTTTGCGCGATTGCATGATTTTTGTTTGACAGCTTGAGTACTTTGTTCTGAATATGATTTCAAAATTCCGCTCCACTTAGCACCTAGGTATATGTGAAGGAAATCCTGTGGAGCACTCAGTTTCTACCCAGCTTCTTTCTGCGTTTGCATATTGCGTCTAAGGTATTGGTGGTACGGCATAATCGCAGATTTGACTATTGTGTCTGCGGATTCCCATGTGTGAGCTTGATTTATACTTCATTGGACTTAGTGAAATACACTGGGTATGTGGTCAAGATTTGAGCAAAATTCATCAATTATTATGGAAGTTACGGCTGTGTTCATGCGGTCGGGCCGCGAACCCAGACTGCCACCTTAAGAGTAACTCTCCACCACTGTAACTAGATACTATATACAGTCAGAAAGTGCAACAACTAGGCACAAAACTGACTGTCGGTTAGCGCTACGGAGATGTGTTGAAGCTAGGTATCAGGACGTCGAATGTCTCAGTACTCTGTCAGTTTTGTGCCTTGTTGTTGCACTTTCTGACTGTATATAGTATCTAGTTACAGTGGTGGAGAGTTACTCTTAACTCGTTTCCATATGTCCTTTTCCTTTCTACTTTTATTATTGGCTCAATACCCGAGTTTCAAATAAAAATAATATTAATATTAACTGGTTTGAGGGAAAGAGACAAACGGGAAAGGTCTGAAGAAAAAATTGACTGTCACCACCAGGACAATAATAATAATAATAATAATAATAATAATAATGTCACTTGTTATCACGTCCAGATTGTCGTAGTGTGTACGATGATTCTCACTTTTCTGTTTTGTGCCGTGCAAGTTATGTTAAGCAGTTGAAGGTTCTGGAAGCTGTATGTATTCGTGTGCATAATCCTGTTCTTTGTAAACAAAAGAAGCATGTAGTCGCGCTAAAGTTGTTCTCGTAGCTGGTTACCAGATGTAAATGTTGTGTCATGTTGCACTGTATCACCTCTTGCTTTGTGGCTGCACTCAGTTATATACGTTAGCACTATGTTTGACACCTATTATGTAATGCTGTAGCACTTCCTTTGTTGTTCACACTTTTAATTAATTATGCTGTTATAAAATGTTCTATTTTGTACACAATAATAATAATAATAATAATAATAATGAGGGTTTGATGTAGTTATATTGCTGTTGCTGTAGTTTGCTGTAGTTATGCGACTTTAATGCTCGGCTGTGCTAGTTTACTAAAACAAGCCTATAATGCTACTTATAATGCTAGCATTAGGCCCTATCCACACTACAGGTGTGAAACGTAGTAGTGTCCTCTTTCAAGTGGCGTGCAAGTGCACTTGCATCCACAGTCGCAAGAACAGCCGGCGTGAACGTGACTTTTGAGGAGTGCCCGCGGGAATTTCCCCTCATATTCAAAATTTTATCTCAGAGAGTTCCACATTGATCTGAAAAAGAAATCATCGATTCAGAAATTTGTTCGTGGAGGCTTTATCTTGTTGTTCCTACCTATGTCTCCATGTCTGTTGATTCGAGTGGAGAATGCCTCCAGTTATGGACAATCGAAGACGAAAGAGGTTGCTGTTTGCGACATACCTCAGCCAATCATTGAGCCGATCAAGTTTTGACTGCACGCGCGATTTGGAAACGGATGAACAGTCAGAATCTTCGTTCTTTCCCACAGCAGGACTCTTGCTGCTCCTGTGTGCAAGCACTACTTCGCTTGGCCGTCGATTGTGGACAATCGGCACTGTGATCTCATTCTGAAATTTATCACCATACAGCTCGCGGCCGAATAAATTCAACTTCGCGGCAATTAAATTTCCTTCTCCTTCACCGACCGCTTTTTCATCGTCCCATTGCTCGCTTTCTGTTCTGCAGCCCACAGCTCAATGAGCTTTCCTTCCAGCTCTTCACAGAACACAACCCTCGGCATTTTCCAAGATACTTCAACAAATACTTCAACAACTAGCTACATGTACTTCCGAAACCTGGAAAAGCTACTTGAAAGTAAAAAGTGGCCTTGTATCGGGGTTCGGAAGTTGCTGATTACGTTCAAGCGACTTTTTCACTTTCGCGCCGTTTCCCACGGTTCTTCATGACAACTTACAAGGAAAAGTGACTTGTACGCGGTTTTTGTTGTAGTGTGGATAGGCCCTAGCCACCGATGTCTACCAGGGAATACCAAACTATTGTACCTCACTTTCTAACCGCTCACATGGATAGAAGAGTACGTCATGAATTCATATTACGGAGCATCAGCAAATCGAATATTCGAGTGAAATTCGAGAATCGTCACGAAAAGTACTCAATCAGTCGAAACTAGGGCTTTGTTCGACTGAAAAATGCCCGCAAACAGAAAATACTTTTCGAATTCTCCGCGGGTGCTCTAATAGTACACGGCGCACTACTAGTACTCGTACTTGCGCTAGGCCTTGACAGATTATGCTAGCATAATTTTTCGCATAATTCCTACCAAATCGAATAATCGCATAATTCGAGGCAAATTGCATACGAATCGCATAAAATTGGAATAATCCGCCTGTTCCCATCAAATTCCATACAGTTGTACATGTTCTACAAGTACAAGTAGATGCACCAGGAAGTCGTAGGTTTACGACTTCCTTGATAACATGTCCAGTCCACTACTATCAGTGACTAGGGTGATGGTCGTAGCTAGGTCGGACGGTGCGTTGACCCCGTTGAACTTTTGCTACTACAGTACAGCGCCTTCTACAAAACAATTCACCTGTTATTTTGCACAGAACCATCACATACATTAGCAGCATATGTGAGCACAATGCGGCATAATATGATAACTTTTAGCATAAAAATAGCATAATTCTGCAATTTTTTCAGCAATGCGAAAAGCATAATTTCACGAAAATATTTGCATAATCTGTCAAGGCCTAACTTGCGCATGTAGCTACTAGTTCTTACTACATGTAGTCATAGTTGTAAGTGCACAAGGCACAGTCGAACCGGACTTCTTGACGCTTTCCTCTCTCTCGAACTGTGAAAAGTTTGGCCAAGTGTGCTTTTTGTTTCATTTCAAGATCCTGGAATCATGGCTTTTTTTCACCAACAACCAGCCCCGGCTTATGCCTCCTGCTCCCAGTAGCTCTGCTGAGGTTGCCTCGGCATCTGCGTCTATGGTGAGTTCCCCGCAGGGAGAGGGCAACTCAAAGTGTGCCAAATATGTGAGGTTCAACCTCACCACGGATCTCATTCTGCTGAGGCAGTGTTGGGCCCACCCTCAGCTATTCGTCCGCGGGTCTCCTGATATGCAAGGGATAGCGGAGGAGCTCGGCCGAGATCCGCCTTTTCAAGGAGTCTCCAAGAGAGATCCTAGCGCCAATAGCCTGAATCGGGTGAAGCATCCGCCGCTTAGCGTCATCCTCAACGGCAATGAGGAACAGCAGCAAGTCCGTTCGGTACAGGTGACCTTCAGCGAACTCAAGGAAGAGAAGCGAATCCAACAAATCGACTTGCTTTGCAACAAACGCAGCCATTGCACGTCTCAAAATCCCAGTACTCAGGCTAAAAAACTCGATTCGAAAATACTGGGCTGAAGGGCTGAACCTTTTTTTCATTCGAACTTTCGGGCTGATTTTCTTTTTGCCATTCGAATAATCAAACTCGAAAATTCGATTTGCTGATGTTCCGGATTAGTTAGGTGTCTGGGTGTGGAAATCGTTGCACCTTTTTCTTAAATGTGCGCTAAGAGAACAAACCCTCTGCTGCGCCTGAAAATTGATTGGCCGCTCCACTGTAATAAGACAGTAGACAAGTTCACTCCATTCGGTGAAAGAAACATTATGCTGTTTCAAAAGCAATTGACTCCCATAGGGGAGCTGGAGCTATTCTTCCTGGGTGGAAAGCAACACTTTGATGAAGATAAGAAACAATAATCTGCACTTGCTTCTTATGTCCACAAAGTCAATTTGTATTGCCAAGCACAAGCAGTCAGGTGTCAAGTTCGGCAGAAGCGTGTGTTCCTAGTTGGAGAATCAACTTCAAGACTATTGCCACCGAAGTCGCAACTTCTAAGTTCAAATAAAAGCAAACAAATGTTTTCAATCGCAAAATCAAGTAACTGGAAATCAGTAGTCAACAGGTTCCTTCCTACGCGGTAAAAACTCACAAACGTTTTGCAGAGTTATTAAAAATTATCGGGAAATGTATCAAAGGCGTAGCGACAGAGATTTATGCAGTCCAAAAATTACAAGACTCATAAGATTAGCGAGGAATTAGGTTTGACGTGTCTTACCAAGAATGAATTGAATGTGCTGAAAATAAGTATCTTGCCTTATTTATCCGAGATTTCAATTCGTAGTATTCTGCTAGTTATCGGCATAACAATTATTGCGTTTTGCGCTAGGAATGAAGACTTGCCTGTCAGGGTCCCATGAATACATTTGGCAACAATTGAGCGAGCGGAGGGGATGTGGGGCGTTAGAGAACACATTGTTTCTATTTAGAATACATTGGGCTACCACTTTTATACATGAACCTCAAATTCATTTTGTCACGCCGGTACCTGTAGACCTTCAATATGATGAAATATCTGCTGGAACGAAGGCCGGTCACATGGTTCGTCGCTCATGCATTTCTCAGCCAGGTGACGGTACGGGTAGGGAGTGGTGGGAGGAAACACTGGCGTGTTTCCATCCATGATCTCTTGGTGGATGTCCTCCGGGAACGACAAATGTGCGTAGGGAAGCTGACGAGTAGATATCTCCCACAGGACTACCCCGTAACTACAGGAGAAAGAGAACATACGACAAACAAGTACACAAATACATACAAACTATTATTTTTAATTTCACTTAACCATAATCAGTGGCTTAAAGGGGAAGTTAAGGCAAAAATTAAAATTTCACCAGTTGTAGTCTTCGGGGTGCTGAGTCGAATGGTCGTGGTCCGAGGAAGCTGAGACGCTCCCTTCCTACTTGAATCCCAATCGAATTCGCGCACTTCCACCGAAACTGGGTGACTGCGCCCTACTAGATGGGGATTTGTATGCAAAATGTCACTAAAAGCGCCATTTCGTTCTTATAAAAGCACGGATGACCGCGATTGGCCCATATGCTGTAGTCTTTTGGACGCTGAGTCGACTGGTTTTGGTCCGAAAAGGCTGCGATGCAGCGTTCCTCCTTTATTCCCAATCGAACATGGTTGAACAAGCGGTCACGTGCTCCTGCGTACGCCAGTCACCTGGTCACCGTGCCTGCAGGGTACAACTTACTAGCCTGTTTGACCTTTTTTGGGTGCAGTCCTGTCACTCGAGTTGAACCTTGGTGTGAAAGTTGTCGCCTGCTGGCGTGGTGACCAGGTGATTTGGGCACCTAGGAGCACGTGACCGCTTGTTCAACCATGTTCGATTGGGAATAAAGGAGGAACGCTGCATCGCAGCCTTTTCGGACCAAAACCAGTCGACTCAGTGTCCAAAAGAGTACAACATATGGGCCAATCGCGGTCATCCGTGCTTTTATAAGAACGAAATGGCGCTTTTAGTGACATTTTGCATACAAATCCCCATCTAGTAGGGCGCAGTCACCCAGTTTCGGTGGAAGTGCGCGAGTTCGATTGGGATTCAAGTAGGAAGGGAGCGTCTCAGCTTTCTCGGACCAAGACCATTCGACTCAGCACCCCGAAGACTACAACTGGTGAACTTTTAATTTTTGCCTTAACTTCCCCTTTAAGGCCAATATGAAGGGAGGGAGGAAAACAACCACGCAAACACACACACATACAAAACACACACACACAAATCCACGCACACGTCCAGGAATGTCCGTTCATTATACATATCGTTATACCTGTACCCTTCGCTGGAGTGTATATGGAAAATATACACTTTCAAACAAACATCGCCCTTCGGCCTTTGTTTGTATTTTGTGTATATTTTCCATATACACTCCAGCTCAGGGTATATCCTATACAAAAACAACTAACTGGCTAACATAACAAAACACTTTCTTATTTTTCGGAACGAAACCCTGGTCAAACGAACCCAGAATGTGATACCCCGATGCTGGTGCATTTGTTCCGCGCAATCTGAGAATTTGCGCCATCATTTGTACCGCGCAATGCGCTGCGCAGTCTGAGAATTCCCAGATTGCGGAGATTGCCTGTGCAATCTGCGGTGACACGATAATATCTGTGGCATGAGACCAGGCACAGTGCCTGAGCTTCTGCGAGACTTCTGCGAGCACAAGTGGTACCCAAGTATGTGTGGTGCAAATTCTAGTGCGCCCTACGTGCAATCTGTGGATTTCTCTCAAAACTTGAAGGGCACAGCTAATTTATGCAGAGTGCAGGCCGTGGGTGCAATCTGTGGATTTCGTTGAAAATCATCAGGAGAACTGTGAATCCGTGTGGCGGCAATCTGTGGCCCGATTTCGCTGAAAACGGATGCGCTGTGCCCTTCATGTTTTTTTCAAGGACCTCCACATATTGCGCCCAAAGATTGCGTCCCTCATGGATTCGCTGTGCTCCTCGTTTTTTTGAGGGAACTCGGGCCACAGTTTCGCTGTGCTCTCCATGATTTTCAACGAAATTCACAGATTGCCCCACTCATGGATTCGCTGTGCTCTTCATGATTTTCAACGAAATCCACAGATTGCACTTGCAGACTGCGCCCCACATGAATTCGCTGTGCTCTTCAGGTTTTGAGAGAAACCCACAGATTGCACGAACCACACACTGGAACTAATTGCTTTGCACCACACATACTTGGGTGTTGATGATGATGATCAAGGCCTCTTTACGGGCAAACAGAGTACCATTGACAGTTTCATGGCGAATGCTTAGAACACAACACCAACAAATGAAAACAATTTTACATGTATGCGTGAAAAAAAAGCTCAGGCAGCCCGTTTTACCGTGCCTAGTCTGCGCAATTTAAGACTTCTAAGATTGCGCAAATTGTCAGATTGCTCGGAAATGCCTGCGGAATCTGCAGATGGCGTTGGTAATCTGGAATTCTCAGATTGTGCAGCGCAATCTGCAGATTGCACGGAACACATTCACTAAAGTATACGACGTCCACTACAAATAAAAAACACAATTTGTTACATTATGTTATAGAATAATTTCCTATCGGTTTTTCGTTGCACGTGTTTGAATCGGTTTTTTCCCAAATCATTTATTGCAGTGATCATGCCGATATCAAAAGAAATTTGAAGAATGCAATTCCTTGGAATTAACAACTTTTAAAACTGCAAAGAACAAACTCACACACACACCAACCTGAACTGTACACTTACCTGTAAACATCCGATTTTTCCGTGTAGCTGTTTTCAGTCAGTGTCTCTGGAGCTCTCCATCTGTCAGTCCCAACACCACACGTCATTCCATGTCGTGATGGCAGCTGTGAGGCCGTGAAACAGTGATGTGGAGGACAGATGGCGTCGTCTGTTGTCATGGTACCCAAACCATGATAAGCATTTGCAGATATTGAATTTGCAGATGGCGACTGTCTCTCATCGCACAGAAGTCGACTTTCCACATCACTACCGCCCTGGTGTATTGAATGTGAAGGGCTTTCACAAGCAGGAACCGCTGATTGAAACAGTGTTTCCCTTTCGCAACTGTCTGCCGTTGTTGCATGTTGGTGTCGGAGCAACCCTCCAGGAGCATTGCGTTCGGTGCCACCACTGGATTCCTGCAATGATTGCGGACGATCTTCATTTTCCAGAAGAGCAAGATATCTCGTGAACTCTACGTCTCCGACTTTTACCACCCACTTGTCACTGACCAATAGGTTTGGACTCTTTAGATCACGGTGAATCTGTGGAGGATTGGAACTATGCAGATATCGCATACCACGAGCGATGTCCAGAGCAAACCGGAGCATATCCTCTTGTTCCAGCTGGACTTTTGGATCATGAAGATTGTCGTAGAGGGACCCTCGTCGTAAGTACTCCATAACCAAGAATGGGCACTTGTCGGCTATGTCCTGGCCTGCTCCAAGAAAGAGAACAATATTTGGGTGGCACAATGATCTCAGTATCTCGGCCTCTTCCAAGAAGATGTCAAAGGGCGAGGCGCGCCATCGCGCTCGATTGAAACACTTGGGAAGTTTCTTGACCACAACATCCATGTCACTGAGCTTTGCAAGATACACCTTGCTGTTAGTGCCCGATGCCAGCTTTTTGCCGATAAGTAAGTCCCTCCATTGTATTCGCGCTCCCCGGTTTAGTTCTGCAAGTTTCCTCAGAGACCTTCGGAGATGAACATGTTGGATTTGCAACTCTTTTTTCGTATTTCTCAAGTCGCGACGCTTTCGAATGAACTTCACTAGGAACGCAATGCACAAAGAAAGCACGAAGGAAAATATAACGGCTGCCATCTGAGAAAGGTAGATTATGGGTGTGCGGCAGTTGTCGTCAGGCAGGTATCCAAACTTGCAGTTGCAATACTTCTTGTCATCTCTATCCAGCTTGCATGTACCGTGGCCATGGCAGTAGCTGTCCATACATATGGTATCGCATTTCCAAGCTCCAATGCCTGGTGTCGTCAAATCACCAGGACATCTCGTACAGTTCACAACTATAGCTGACGAGTAGTACCCTATAGGACAGGGCTCACAGGAACGGTGTTCCGAGTATCCATAGCCCAATGGACAATGTTCCAAACTGTTCAATGTCAGAAAATTTATACTTTGTTTAGCATCAGCTATATCATAGAAATACGGTCCAACTCCACCTGAGAAGACAAGGTCATCGATCACATTTTGGCCATAGATGGTGAAGTTGAAAAAGTGTATAACCTTAACTGTGGTGTTTGCTCCATGTTCCCGAAATTGAAAAAGAGATGCAGCATTCGCGTATGTTGAAGACAATGAACCGGGTCTGTTAGCCAAAAATCCGCCAAGTAGTAAAAATGAATTGTTCAAGTACGAAGACAAAGAATGGTAGAAGCGCATAGGAACTGGCCGTGAAAAAGGAATTTTGCGGAGAAGAATGAAAGAAAGATTCTTGATTGACATAACCAACAAGTGATCAGTCATTGCCAACCCATCTCCAATGTCAAGTGTGTTATTGATGCCTCTTAGACTTTCTTCACTGAATACATAGTTCCCACCAAACAGAATGATGTCTTCACCATAGATAGTGGCTGAATGACCGTATTGACGCGGCAGTTTCTCACCGAAAACATTATCAGTCAGTTGGGTCCACGTACCGGAGCACGACTGTTCATCTGTCATCTGCAGTAGCCATAAGTCGCTGTAACCCTGTGTCTGGCTTATCCCACCGTGTATCACCAAGTGTGCCCTCTTGTGCCTGAATGCCACATGGTCTTCTCGAGGCATTGGTCGGGGCTGGGATGGATGTGTAGTAAGGCGTTGCCAGTGGACTGTGGAATCTCGAGCTTGGCTATCAACCTGGATATACAAACACCAAGTAGAACTAGGGTAATCGTAGCTTTTGTTTATTAACCGTGAACCTCCAAAGAGAATTCCCATGAATGGCTGAACGGATGTGAATGTGAAGCCAAAGCGATTATAGATAAGAGGCGATGGGGAAGGTTGCTTAGCGACTATTGTTGATTTTCCGAGTCGGTCGTATAAAAGGTGCCAAACAACAATAGGAGATGGTCTCTGCCAAGAAGTAAAGCGAATATCATAACGGTCTGGTGTTCTTTCTGGACAGTTCGAACCAATAAAATGTATATTGACATGCTTTGGGAAAGGGGTACAGTCACAGGACGTGCTGTATTGCAACCCTGGAATCCTGAAAAATGACTTCGAACATCAATATCTGGCTTATCCGTGATCGATAGCTGGGACGTGTTGGATTGACAATTGACACACTGATGCAAGGTGAAACTTTTGGTGCTTCTTATCCTGTGAAACACGATGTGGAATTCGTCGGTTTGGCTAGAAAACAATGAAAACCAAGGGATGTCGTATGGATAGTTCTGTACCAGCAATTCTGACAGTTTCCCTTTCGCTTCGCAGTGAACTCGGCCAATGTCTAGGGTTGACACTGCGCACAGATACAGGATAAACGGACCATGCGGAACAGAGTACGCCACAATCAGTGTTCGGAAGGCGCTGAAATAAGCAACCTGCACGTTATTAAAGAACTCCCTCATCATGCTCATATCACCCACAGGAGAGTAAATAGATGGAAAATTGGATGGCAGTTCTAACCATGTCCCTTGTTCAATATTAAAGATCCAGAAATCTTTCAACATTCGCATCTGGATGAGTTGGGACCATACATGTGCTTCAACTCCACCGAACATCAATAACTGGCAATCACTTATAGATATTAGCGTGGGGTTTGCTCTGGGGCTTGGAGAGCTAGTTCCGTTATATGCTCTCTGATGCTCCGATTTTGTCCACTCTACTGGCATCGATGTGTCTGATATGTCGATTGTGATCTGAAAGATATCCGTGGAGAAGCGGACACATTCACTGTCGCTGAAGTTGTTCCAATGTGATCCTCCGTATGATATGAGTGTGAATATCGACGATGACGTATTGGTCGGTATGGTAACAAGACCAGGCAAGAATGCCCATGGAACGTTCTCGCCAGTTGTGGATAGTACACTGGTGATGGTTGTAATACCATTGTAAAGAACGATGAACTTGGAGCATTGACCCGCCCCAAAACCATAGAAGACTAAGATTCGCCGATCCGGTGATGTCGTCACACTGGGCTGAATCGTCTGCTGGCAAAGACATTTAGGGTGGCCATCTGGTAACGTAGCCAAAAACGTTTTGAAATTCCAGCTCTGCAATGTAGTTTCGGTTGAAAAGTAAGAACCCAATATGGTACAGAGTGAAACATTTTCGGTATGCAAAACAAATAACACAACACGTTCCAGGGGCTCGTTGTGGACGTTATCCTTGATAAGTACAGTGGTTCGCGGACTGAAAGCTAGTCTCAGCGGAACGTCGCCATAAGGATAGGACATATAGATCCTACTGCTAAGGCTTATACTGGCGTCTGCAGTTAGTGCTAAAAAGGGTGCAGGTAGCGAGACAACGTCTACTTTGCCAGAGGTCACAGCTACCCAAGACGTCAACGAAATGCAGCAGATTCCAAGCAAACAGTTTGTAATCCGTACGTCCATACCTGAATCTCCCTTCTCCCTTTCCAAACTGGTTTCACGTATAGAAATGTAGATGCACCGTTAATGTAGAGCACTAAGGTAGTCTGCAAATCCCCGGCTAGGGAAGCGGATTCTCTTACGATTGGCACGACTAAAGCTATAGGGAAGCAGAACTCCTTGGTCCTTTAGTGAAGAACTATGATAAGTGCTGAGAAGATTGAAGACTCGCTAGAACACTATTGCAAGATTCTTAGCTAGCTTTGCACCTAGAACACAAGGGAAACAGAGCAGAAAGCGCTTCTCGCTGTTGCTGTGCGAACTAGCTCCCCGTCTCACACACTCCTTGAAATGTCATGCATGCTTTGTAGTGTGCGGTACGTTCAGATTTGATCGCTTAGATTAGCTCTACTGCGATCGTAATTTTGCGGGACAGGCGGATAAGACTGAATCCACGACATCTGTTCTGGTCTGTCGCCTATTTCAGACGGTCGGCAACAATAAAATGGATCCAGTTCTTCGGTGCATGTCCAGTACTTGTTCTGAAAACGAATAGATCGTAGTCAACTAACGCCACGAGTAACAGATGGAGGTCAACCGATTCCATCTGTTCTCGATATAGAGGCGACAAGAGGCGATTTACGCGACGCAGTACAGCTCGCGGGAAGGGGAAGCAGGTGATCCCGGGAGCTTGCCGTGATACGGGAAAAACGAAAATCGATTCACATGGCAGGATGCACGCACAGTATCTATAGTACAACACAGTCCACCAAAGGCAACGGTATGCATTCCCCATCCCCTCCCCCCCCCCCCTCCCCTCCCCCCCCCCCGGCTCCCTCATGGCACTGGGAACGTACCGGGATATAGACACGTTAGCGCCAAAATATGAGTACATGACTCTGAATTTCCATGGCAGCATAACGCACGGGGTGAATCCTGCCGTTGTGTAAATCGCCTCTAAGCAGCATATTTTGGTAGTAGGTAGATATCATTCACGATCGTGTAATGCAGGTTCATGACGCCGAGGCCTCTGGTTGGTTGAGTTGCTCCCAGCATATCGGCACGTCCTCCCTATATCCCCTATTTTTTGTCCTTTTCCTCGTTTATTTTTGTTCTGCACCTGTTATCCAGTCAGGTTGTGTCACTGATTTGAACACAAACTTGAAGTACAGGTGCAGTAGTGGACGTACGTTGTTGTTGTTGTTGTTGTTGTTGTTGTTGTTGTTGTTGTTGTTGTTGTTGTTGTTGTTGTTGTTGTTGTTGTTGTTGTTGTTGTTGTTGTTGTTGTTGTTGTTGTTGTTAATTTTTCTTCGCAAATTCTAACGGGCATGTTGCCAAATAACAAGAAAGCGAAGGACAAGAAAATAATAATAAAAGTCTACAATTCACTTACTTGACACAATCTTTATTAGGAAACTTGAAATGGAGACGTGAAACACAAATATACCAATGTGGATGGAGCATCAATGCAATACAATGTCTAAGAAGCTCAAAAATTCACTATCATGGTATACCCTTTGGCAAATGTCTGTGAGGTACCATGACGTTCAACCTGGCCTCAGGCAGCACAGAGTCGTGAAGTTCATCCTGTTGCGGCGGTGCGATGATCTCGAACCACGCAAACAGGTGGCTGCCCATCGCATAAGGCAGAATGATAGCCTGCAGCGGAGGTGACCCATGATGGCAGATAGTTTAAGGTAGACGTTGTTTTCCGCAATCAGGCATGCTAGTGTCTTCAGGGTCATTGAACACTTTCTGCCAATCATGCCCGAGGTAGAGAAAACTAGAGGTGTAAATGTACCTTCGTCCTCTGCTGTCACTGGCTCTCGGTACTAGCGCTTCTTCATCTGTTCATGGGTTCGGAGCTGGCTGATGACTTCCCGACGCGACAGCATGCTTGCCTTTGGGTGTGTCATCCGGATATCAAAACAGACATCCTGCTGTCTCGTCCAGAAGCCACAAGCCCGGATGTCCAGGCGGGCCCCTGCCGAGCGATTGGCTGTCCTGCCTTGGAGCAGCTTACCACCATATAGTATCAGAGGCGGTTCTACCTCAACATCCCGGACCACCTCACGCATCGCGCCAGCCAACAAGTCCCGGATCTCGTTGTGGTGAGCCATGGGGTAGACTCCTCACACTCCGGACACATCATCGCATGGTCGATTGTCATTGCAGCACCACATACACAAGTCAGCGGCAGGCTGTCAGGCTGCAGACCGTAGCGGGTGCAGAACGTTCACATAATGAAGTAGACTGTACTCGTTTGGATGATGTGTGTTTGGATATGTGAGTTTCATCCTTTCCAAGCGCATTGCCTCCATGTTGTCCGAGAAGACGGATGAAGCCTATTCCCCCGTCATTCCCTAGATTGAAATGGGCACCCAGTGTCATCATCATCATCATCATCATCATCATCTGCGTTGCCGAAAAAAATAATAAAAGTAAAATTTTAAAAATAATAATAAACGGCATTATGCAGCTGTGTAAGCAGTAGATGCACAGTGCGACTGCCAGGCATCTCTGTCAGATGCCAACTGGCAATTCTCATGCAGAGACATACCAGTCCACGAAACGATGTTGTCAGCAAAGGAAATCTTCGGACGACCACGCTTTCTCTTACCATCCACGACACCAAACATCACGTCACGTACAAGCTCGCAGCCAGATGGGCGGCATGTGTGCCCGAAATAGGTCAGTTTGCGTATCCTGACCCTGGCTAGCACCCAGTGTATTCAGCGGAAAATACAAGTACCAGTTGTTTTGGCATGTTTCCTACCTCCTCTACCCCGCTCGCTGCGTCTGTTGCCGCTAGTTCAGTTCATTGTGTAAGAACTGGAAAGTCGCTTTCAAGTTCCTGAGAAATCTTTTTGATTTTATTTCGGCCAGTCGGCTACTACCATTTCGGCTTGGGGGTGAGAGTAATAAGAAATCTTTCACGGCGTCTAATCGTGACCTGGGTGGCTGCCTGGTGCCTGCTGAGTCTGGAGGGATCCACATGAACATGGTAGTGTTGAATGTCCCTGCCAGCCTCCGGGTGTAGACTTGCCTCATCGCGAAGGCCCTGCTAAGGGATCGGCCAATGCACCTGTCTCAACGCCCCCTGTGGGGCACCTCTCTCCAGGTATTTTTTCCAGTACCATCCGATAATGTCGTTCACGTCTCTGTATCGGCTTCCCCAGGATGCTGGCCGATTTTGTGTTGAGAGACAGTTTGAGAATTTCGAGCTCCGATGGCCAGTGACACACTTCCCCTGAGACTGGAAGACGCCACATCTGGCTATTACGGAAGCATTTATCCTGGCTGGACACTCCCTGATATGAAGAAGGAGCTGCAAACCGACCTCCACCGGAGACCCGGTACTTGTTACCTCACCGTCAGCAATGCTCCCCGGTGTGGCGAGCTGGTCGAGAGTGCCCTGGTCCTCGAAGGCAACTAGGTGAGTGTACTACCGGGAGATGGCTCTGTTGCCGCTGTGACAGTGTATGTCTGCAGGTGGATTAAGGACACTTTTCTGGTGCCGCCGTACTTCAAGATCAGCGCTGCAACTCACCATGGTGATAATGTGGCTGACGTCATGTTACCAAGGAAAACATGGCGTTTGGCCGTGTTCGCCGCACTCGAGCGCTCAGCACAATCTTGTGATTTGAAAAATACTTCCAGTCTTTTGCCGTTTTGGCAGCACTTGGATTGGAGGCCAGTCACATCCCGATCTGTAGGAGTATCATTTTCATGATTATCATGGCCATTGTATTGTGTAGTGTTGAGCTCGAATATCTACAAAAAAATCACGTTTTTAGCCACGTATTGGGCTGCACGGCGGGATTTTTTCCAGCACCCTCGTGACGTTGCAGACATGTGGCTTGATTATTTGTAGTTGACGTTGATTTGGTATTTTTGGCAAGTTTACTTTGAGTCGTGTCAAGAAGTCAGATAGGATTTAGTACTAGGCAGTCTTTGCCGATTTTTGAGGGTATCCGGGATTTGGTGTGCAGCGCTGTGGAAATGGTTTGCTAGGGAGGTCCCATCACTGGATGTTGTATCAAAGGTACGACCTCGTAGCGCCTACTAAACCTAAACAAATTCAAAAATTGACTTGTGTCTGTGGGAGTCTGTGAGAGAACGCCCACTCGTTCGGTTGTCACAGATTCCAGGGCCACGTTGAGGGGCCCTACCCCACCACCCATGGCTGCTTCTGGACTTGTTTTAGGTTTGGGTCCCGCGCACGGACAGAATGGGCACGAAAATTTGAAACAATTGTAAATGCATTTGTTTGCCTCCTGGGTGGCTCGTACACCGTGGCACTATGCCGGAAAATTAAGTTTTCCGGCCTGGAAAGCCTGTCAGTGAGGCGCAAGAACTAGTAAATCATGTCCGGAGGGCCAGCATAGTGGCAGGAGTGTGTGGTCAAAATTTCACTCAAATCCATTGAGAAACACTAAAGTTACGGTCAATTGAATGCCATATGAAATTTATGGGTAGGCTGCCCCCTTAAGGATCTCCCAGAGGCGATGGCCTGTCGACTCCAGTGTCGAGGGGATCTCCTGATGCAAATCATGCAATAGAAATAAACAGTGAGGAACACTACACGTAATAGCTATAAAGAGAACAAATTCTGCTGTCATCGCCACACTACAACAAAGTCATGAAGGTTTACCAAAATCGATTTTCTTGTCACAATCATCGGAGGAAGAGTTCTTCAAAATGCGGCCCATTGGTTCCGTCCGACCACGTCTCTATGGGCTTCCAAAAATACATAAACCGAACTGTCCGTTGCGCCCCATATTATCCATGGTCGCATCACCGCAATATAATATCTCTAAATGGTTGTGTGGTTGGCTAGACATCGTGCAAACGTTCTAGTGTAAACATACAGTTAAAGACACCTTCGAATTCATTGACGTCCTTCGCTCCCACCCAGTTCCGGCCTCCGCGCATATGTGCTCGTTTGATGTTGTAAGTCTGTTCACGAACGTTCCGTTAGAAGAGACTATCAATATTTGCCTAGATGTGTTGTACCGAAATGATGAAGTTGATACGCCGTGGATATCGGAGACGGCGTTCCGGGAACTGATGTTGCTCGTGACGACTGGTGTGGAGTTTTCCTTCAGTGACACTATGTATAGGCAGGTTGATGGGGTCGCGATGGGCTCTCCGTTAGGTCCAGTGTTAGTGAATGTGTTCGTTGGTTACTGCGAGTCTCTGATTGCGGAACAGTTGTGGCCAGCATTGTACGTTCGTTTTGTTGATGATTCCTTCACCTGGTTTGATTCTCTTGAAGATAGCCAAATCTTTCTTGGTATTCTAAATGACCTACATCCTTCCATACGTTTTACTTTTGAACACGAACAAGCGAACAAACTTCCCTTTCTAGACGTCCTTGTGGAAAAGTCTAGTCAGGGTACAGTAACATCTGTGTACAGAAAGCCTACATTCACAGGCCAGTACATAATGTTTGACTCGTATTGTTCGTACCAATACAAGGTGAATTTAGTGCGTAACTTGGTGGATCGAGCAAAGCGTATTTGCTCCTCTTCCAAACTAGCTGAGGAACTGGACTTCCTAAAGTCAGTTTTTCTCAAGAACGGGTATCCCGACGATCTCTTGAAGGAGCTCATGAGCGAAAGGCTGCATAGTAAGGAAATACGTTTTGGCCCGGACAAATGTCCCACGTATCTTTCTCTCCCTTGGAAAGGTAACCTCTCATTATCCATGAGTCGCGTGGTCCGGAAAATTGTACAACAAACGTACTACGCGGTACATTTTGTACCCGTTTTCACAACTGTACGTGCGTTCACGGTGAGGAAGGATGTCCTACCAACCCAACTCGCATCTAAATTGGTATACCAATTTGAGTGCCGACAATGCGGTAGTCGGTACGTTGGTAGGACTCTTCAACATCTGAACGCACGTATCAAGCAGCACGTCCCACTGCACATGCTGACTGACTCGGCACGGGCGCTGCGGCCCAAACGCGGCAGGCCACCTAAGAACCCTCGGTCACAGCCATCGTTAGCACAATTGCCGTCGTCGGCAATAGTGCCTCCGTTACCCGTATCGAGAACCGTGGAGATGGATAATGTGCACATCGTCACCACAACACAATGCACGATAACAACACATGAGAGTACGCCACAAGAACATCTGGCTCAAGACCAAAGTGGACGCTGCGATGAGGTGATGCCCCCATCGCCGTCGTTGCCGTTGCCTCCCCCGGAACCGCCACCTGCACCTGTCATCGGCGGTGCTAGGGCTGGGTCTGTGGGGTCGGTGGCTCAGGTGAATATGGAAGAGGTAAGCACTGAACAGGAACAAGGAGAAAGAAAGCTGAAGGTAACGGAATTCAACAGAGAAAACAACACGATCAACATTCAAAGACCTAGACGATCAACGGCTAATTATTCAATGAATTATTACAGTACTGGATGTCAAGCACCGGCGAAGACACTGGGAACAGAAGATACCTACAACTACAGGAACAACAACAATAACAACAACAACAATGGTAACAAATTACCATCAAGATCAAAGGAGGAGTCAACGAACAGAGGGTAAGCAACATGAAGCGAGCCTGGGACCGATCGGTGTGGATGAGGAGAATGACACGGGGGACGACACTGAGGACGAGTTGGAAGATGAGACGGAGGACGAGGTTGCGGTTGGTGGAGACGAGGAATCGGATGGTGATTGTGATCGTAAGAAGTCTGCCGTTTTTCTTCATCTGTTGTCTCACCCTAAGTGTCTGCAGGTGTATGATGATTTTAGTTTTTCTGTTCTTTGTCGTGCACGGTACGCTAGTCAGTTGAAAGTAAGGCTGTTTGTATTCGTTTGCATAAGCCTGATCTTTGTAAGCAGAAGAAACATGTAGTTGCGTTAAGATTGTTTTCGTAGGTGCACAGCATGATTGTTTGTCTCAATACACAGTTCTAGCGTTGTAATTAGTTCCTCACCCCTGTTGCACTTAGCTCTCACTTCACTTCTATTGTCTCACCTTCCCTCATTCTATTTTAGCACTTTGTTTTGTTCTCGTAACACATCATTGAATGTATATTTTAAAATCATTGATTCAGCATGGTTACTCTTCAGTCACGGCTTTCCACTGATGATTGTGACAAGAAAATCGATTTTGGTAAACCTTCATGACTTTGTTGTAGTGTGGCGATGACAGCAGAATTTGATCTCTTTATAGCTATTATAAAATTGTTGTCTCCACGTCGATTATTAACACTACACGTGTTACAGAATATGCTACAGGTACGTAATCAGCAATAATAACAGGGCTAGGTAGTTCAAAATATAAAAAATTAATTGAAATATCCAAAACGAGAGAGCTTGGAAGCTCAGGGCCCTATAAAATGAAATAAAATAAAAAAAGTAATTATTATCGTGTCCGTTCCCGAAGGGAACTCACGACGGCCGCTAACACCCGATAAATCCTAGCGGCAGATGCAGCGCCTAACGGTGGGGGTTAGTGGATAAGTCTCACAACCACTGGCACAAGTGCCGAAAACGACCCCATTAGCTGCATCCATGTACCCCTTGTGCCTGGCCACAAGTTCCCAGTTGACTGTGGGTAGCAGCACGGCTGGAAAAACCGCTCCCAGGCAGGACTTGAACCAGGTACCTTTCGTATCTCAATCATGGTCTTTGACCAACCCACTGTGCCTGCCTGGTGCACAATACGCACGGGAAACAGAATATTTATATTTATATTTTGATAAATATGGTGGTAAAGACACACCTGGCAATATGGCGGTAAACACACGCCTGCCCACACACGCTCTCTAGGCTGCAAAGTTCTGGCACAGAGCTCTCCTTCTCACCACTACCACCATCAGTTTGCGCCTGGCGCCTGGTCGATGCATGGCTGGCGGTATCCGGCATAGCAGGCTGGTACATCAAGTAGCACATGGCACATAGATGATGACACAGCAACGACATAGCTCGATTGCGACGTACGTTTCGTCCCCGCTGGACTCATCAGGCAATCTTCTTCTTGGATGTCTTCATACGGAGCTTGACTCGGGAGAATGAAGTAGAAGACACCACTGCAGCAGTACTTATGGTTGATAAATATGGTGGTATATGGCGGTCTATACCACCATATTTATCACCATAAGTACAGCTGGAGTGGTGTCTTCTACTTCATTCTATATTTATATATTTATTACAACATCTCAAGACTCGGAGGAAACACCGGCCAATGTTAAGAGAGTGGGTGATTGCCAACCACGCGATAAATAAAAGTAAGGGGAGGGAAAAAGAAAGAGTAGCAAAATGAACATGAGAAGTATCGTCACTGAATGTCGCAGAAGGTGATACCAACGTGTTAATTAATAACTCCACCATAAGTGTGTTACCGGTCAAGAAACCGTTGGAGAAGAAAGAGTTGCAGTAGGAGCCACTCTGCTAAATCGTAGTGAACTACAACCTAACTTCATTGCCAATAATCGCGGGTTGCATTCTGTTTTTAAAGACTACATTGGAAGATGCAAAGACGGTAGACGTAGAATGTAGAGCTAGCAAGAATTATCAATGGTCCGCCTAGTGTAGACCATCTGGAGCGCATATGTTTTGCATGGTGAGAGTAGGAAGCCCCACATAGTCCACTTCTAGCAAAAGACCAGATATGTCCTTGACTGTGTCGATCGAATGTGGTGGATCTAGTAATAGGTTTTTCATTTGACCCAACGAGACCACACGACGCTTGCAGACCACAGCACGAACAGTTCACCAGCCACACTCCAACGATACCGTACCTCTCCGGGATGGTTCCTCTATTCCTGTCAAAGAGGCATTACTGGACAAGCATCCGGAGGCTCGGCTACCACCTTCTGAAGCCATGCTGCCTGGGGATGCCCCCGGTGTTGAAGGCATACATTTCGATGGCCTCACTGCTGAGTTTCTGAAATCCGTGGCTATGCACTCGGAGGGATCTGCAGGTCCGTCTGGGATGGACTCAGCATGTTGGCGGCGGATGTGCTCCTCTTTTAAGGGGGCATCAACCAGTCTGTGCCAGGCTATTGCTGACCTCTCTCGTCTTCTTGCTACCCGTGTTCTTCCCGCTGAAGGCCTGGTGCCGTTTCTGTCTTGCCGGCTGATTGCCCTTGACAAGCAGCCTGGCGTACGTCCTATTGGCGTGGGCGAGGTGCTTAGGCGGATAGTATCGAAGGCTATTCTGCGCATTGCTTCCACTGACGTGGAGGCAGCCTGCGGACATCTTCAGAAATGCGCTGGATCACCAGGTGGCATTGAAGCAGCAGTGCATGCCATGCAAGACATTTACAACGAATCGTCCACTGAGGGAGTGCTGTTGGTGGATGCCAGTAACGCATTCAACAGCATAAACCGACAGGCAGCTCTGCATAACGTTCAGCGCCTCTGTCCAGCACTATCCACCATTCTTCTAAACTCCTATCAGTCGGAGGCACGTGTGTTTGTCGCTGGTGGTGGGGAGATTTCGTCAAAGGAGGGTACTACCCAGGGAGACCCGCTGTCCATGGCATTTTATGCATTGGCCACACTCCCCATCATTCGGCATTTGCAGCAGCAACACGACGCCGTTAAGCAGATTTGGTATGCGGACGACTCCAGTGGTGCTGGCAGGATGAGAGCGATTCGAGACTGGCGGACAACAATCCAGGAACACGGTCGCCTGTATGGATATTTCACCAATCCGGACAAAACCCTACTTCTCGTGAAGCCCGGATTGGAGGAGGAGGCTTCACATCTGTTTGAAGGCACCGGTGTCCGCATTGTCACCGGCAGCACTAAATATCTGGGCTCATACATCGGGGAGCCTGATGATGTTGCCAGCCAAGTGAGGGAGAGGGTTGATGATTGGTGCAAGGAGCTACGCACATTAGCAAAGTTTGCCAGCACAGAGCCTCACGCGGCTTATGCAGCTTTGACTCATGGCCTGCGGGGTCGTTGGGTCTACCTCTTTCGTACGGTTCCCATTCCGGAGGACGCAGTATCAGCGTTGGACAAGGTAATCGAAACTGCGTTCTTGCCGGCTGCAACTGGTCGAGATGCATTCACCACGGAGGATTTGGTGATGCTCAGGATGCCGACTCGTTTCGGGGGAATGGCCATTCCACACTTTCACAGCATGAGCGGGACAGAGCGCGACGCATCCAGAGCAATGACAGCAGCCCAGGTTAGTGAAATTCTGCAACAGAACAACACATCATGGACCAAGCAAGCACCGGAACGTGTTCGGCAAGATGCTATGAATGCTAAGAGGGATTTTGCCAGACAACGCGGCACAGCAAGTGAGGCTGAGTTCCGCCAGCTGCGGCAGTCGGCGTCGGCGGATATGGCGCGTCGTTTGGAGCATTTGCCCTCCCGAGGTGTCTCTAGCTGGCTCAACACACTGCCTATCAGAGAACACGGATATCATCTGTCGAAGGGAGATTTCAGGGATGCGGTGGCGTTGCGGTATGACTGGGCATTGGTTGATGTGCCTACTACCTGCTCTTGTGGCCAACCGTTTAGTCCGGCCCATGCCATGTGTTGCCCTACTGGTGGTTTCCCCACCATTCGGCACAATGAAGTTCGCGATATTCTTGCCGACTTACTTACTGAAGTTTGCTCGGATGTCGCTGTCGAGCCTCAGCTTGCTCCGGTTTCGGGAGAGGTGTTTCTGGCAGCCTCTACTATCACCGCCAACGATGCTCGCGCTGATATCCGGGCTCGAGGGCTGTGGACCAGGGCACAGAATGCTTTCCTGGATGTCCGGGTTTTTCATCCCGATGCTCCGTCCTATGCCACCAAACCTTTCAACAAACTGTTGGCGGAGCATGAGAGGAAGAAGAAGCTGCAGTATGCTGAGCGCATCATCAATGTGGACCGTGGGACATTTACTCCACTAGTTTTCACCACGGCCGGTTGTTGTGCTCCAGAGTGCTCCAGATTTGTTAAGCGCCTGTGTGGCCTTATTTCGAGTGGGGACACGAAGTTGTATGCCCAGACAATGACATAGGTCCGGTGTCGACTGGCGTTTGCATTGTTGCGGTCGGCGATCATGTGCATCCGCGGTGCTCGATCGTCACATCACCGTCCTGTGAATGCATTGCGAGAGTTGGCAATCTCGGAGGGCCGGCTGTGAGGTTTTGGAGACGATGGTGGGCAGGACAGTGCCCTTGTATTTTCCTGTTTTTTTTGTTTTTTTTTGTTGTTGTTTTTTTTGTTGTTTTTTTGTTTATTGTTTTTTTGTTTCTCGTTTTTTGCGTTTTTTCACACGTACAATTGTTTTCATTTTTTGGTGTTGTGTTCTAATCATTCGCCATGCCACTGTCAATTGTATTCTGTTTGCCCGTAAAAGAGGCCTTTATCTTGCGTTTGAAAGCCCTATTTGAGTATTGCGGCCAGCTGGTTGTGGCCAGCTGTGTTTGATGATACGGTACGGTACGGGACAGATACGGGATAGCGCCAGGCGTGACACAAACACACAAACAAACACACAAATTATCATTATTATTAGACACAATCTCATAGCATGTGACAAGCATAGCTAATGCAGGGACAGAATCCCCTGAGACAAGGGCGTTGAGCCAGCCACGGCAATACTAAGCTAGGAAAACAAAGCAAATATGAATTAAAGCAGAAAATGAATGGAAAATTACAAAGAAAAACGAATAACGGAAGTGAGCACTATCAAAATTCGTGCATCACCCAGGTATTCGAGAATGTTCTTCGATGATAATTATTGCGTCTAGTTCAGTTGTGATAGTAGATCTTTAAACTGACCAATAGAAGAACAAGTTTTCAGACCGTATGGTAATGATAACCAATGAGAGTAGCCGGAAAACAAAGGGGACTTTAGATACTGGGCTGACTTAACAAGAGGCAGGGTGAGCGCGTTACGGGTTGAGCTTGTCGAAAACCAATTGTACTTCATCATGTGTGAAGGGGTTTTATGAAGAAATATCTTATGAACCAGTGTACAGAGATGGTGCTTATGACGAACGGAGAGAGGAGAAGTGTGTGCAAGTCGATAAAGGGCATCCGAAGGAAAACATCGATCCTTGTTGTAAAGAATGTTAAGTATAAATCTATGGTGGACTTCTAATTGGCTCAGAGTTGTGTCAGAAAGGCCACACCAAGCGGTATCGCAATAGTCGAATATAGGGAGAATATAGCACTGATAAAATAATAGTTTACACTGGATGGGCAAATGAGTGCAATGTGGTTGTAGTACCCCTAAGGCTGAACTGGTTCGCTTGCATACACAGTTGACATGTGCAGCCCAAGAGAGTTTGCAGTCAAACATCACACCTAGATGTTTCTGCTGAGTAACAACACGGATAGGCATAGTCGAGTCAGGGAAGAATAATGGTTGATCAGGATGGGATGAAGAAATATACATGGCTTCTGTCTTGTCTAAATTGGGCTGGAGTTTCCACGTTTGCATCCACATGACAGTGCTGTTGATGCGATGCTGCATGGTAAGGAGTAATTGTGCAGGGGAGGAATCAGAACAGATAAGGCCAGTGTCATCCGCATACAAACTAACATCGGGGACAACTGAAGGTAGGTCATTAACGTAAAGCAAGAATAACAAAGGACCCAGAATGGAACCTTGGGGCACTCCAGACGTTACAGGGAGGGGATCAGACAAGAAATAGAACAAGCGAACAGCCTGAGAACGAGCAGACAGATACGAGGATATCCAACGCAAGGCAGCATCCTCCACCCGGAAGGTGACCTTCAACTTGGCAAGTAAGCCACGATGCCAAACGGTGTCGAATGCCTTAGCCAAGTCGAAAAACACCATTCCCACGTGCTCCCCACAGTTCCTCTTTGTCGCTATGTCTTGGACAAGTCGAGTCACCTGGTATTGAGTTGAGTCACCACGGCAGAATCCCGACTGAGCTGGTGAGAGAGCCGGAGCGATGTGCAGGTAGAGGGAATCGAATACAATACGCTCACAAAGTTTGGAAACTGTGCGCAGCAGAGAGATGGGGCGGTAGTTTGCCGGGCAAGCACGGGAGCCTTTATTCTTGTAAAGCGGTGTCACGATGGCGGATTTCCAATCCTGTGGGAATGTACCAGTTCGAAATGACATATTAAAAATATAATGGCGAGAGGATAGGCTATTGATGATGCAAGAGACTGCAGCACTTCATTCGGGATCCCATCTGAGCCGGGAGACTTTCCACATTTCAGGCGCTTCAGATATTTCCGAACTTGAAACGTAGTGACAGTGATTGTACGGAACGGAACAGATATGAAAGGCGACTGGGACAAAGGTGGAATGCGCCACGAAGGATCATCAGGTAGCCCAAATGAGGTGAACTGAGTGTTCAGAACATCAGCTATGCTCTTGGGGGACGTGGCGACCGTACCGTCGGATGCTATCATCGTTTGGGGCATGACACGGCCGGAAGTGTGCCGCTGTGCTCGCTCAAACTGAAAGAGTGTAGGTCGATTCGGTGACGTTAGTGATGCTTGGATGGAGCGTATATATTGACGATGTGCTTGCCGAGACAGGTGCTTTACAGCATTCCTTTGTCGGTTATAAGCTGCATGATTTACTGCTGTCGGATATTTTTTGTACACACTATATAGATCACGCTTGCGTTTTACAGCAGACCTGAGCTCAGCAGTAACCCATGGTGGAGATTGCATGCGGGGTCGTGGAGATGTCACAGTGTGGGTGGCTCCGAATGAAGTGAGGTGCCGACGGAAGGCGGACTGGAGCTCACAATCAAAGTGATGAAGTGCGTCATTAACATCAGTGTACGAGTTCAGAGAGGAAGAGAGGACCAGTTGTAGCCAGCTAAATCAGCGTTGATTAATTGCCAAAGGTGCGAAGGTACTTGTTTGAAGCGATACAGTGAAGAGGGAGGACCAGTGGCAGAGTTGGGGAAGTAGTTCGAAATAGGGGCGTAACATAAAGTGCAAACAATCTGTATATGGTCAGACATACCCAAGGGAGGTGCTTGATCAATTGAGCGCACGAGGCGTGGTCGGTTGGTGATCACCAAGTCCAGACACGAAACAGAGCCATTAGGCGAGGAATGAGTGGGGAAGTCAACCATCTGGTGGAGCCCAAGAGCAGCAAATACTGTGCTAAGGAGATCACCAGCCTTCGAGGTAGAATCGGTGGGACACCAGCTTGAGTTGTGGGCGTTGAAATCGCCAGTCACTAGCAGATCATAAGAATCTAAACAGACTGACTGTAATGCCTCAACAAACATGTCACAAAAGTACGACAATTGCATTGTGCTCTGTGAGGGTGGTCGATACATGCAGCATAGTAAGATGGGATTCTGAGATTGAGTAGAGGGGGAGCCAAGTTCAAGCCACACAGACTCGCAGCCAGGGCGTTGAAGGTCGGCACGAGGGGAGACGTACGGAAAGGAGTCCGAACGGACAAGTACGGCAACACCGTGCTTGACCGATTGTCTTCCGGAGGTCGATCTCTGCGGATGCACATATAGCCTGACAGTTGAGAGCGGGTTCGAGGGACAGAAGCCAAGTCTCTGTTAGGCAGATTATGTCCTCTCTCTCTCTTCTCTCTCTCTCTCTCTCTCTCTCTCTCTCTCTCTCTCTCTCTCTCTTTCTCTCTCTCTCTCTCTCTCTCTCTCTCTCTCTCTCTCTCTCTCTCTCTCTCTCTCTCTCTCTCTCTCTCTCTCTCTCTCTCTCTCTCTCTCTCTCTCTCTCTCTCTCTCTCTCTCTCTCTCTCTCTCTCTCTCTCTCTCTCTCTCTCTCTCTCTCTCTCTCTCTCTCTCTCTCTCTCTCTCTCTCTCTCTCTCTCTCTCTCTCTCTCTCTCTCTCTCTCTCTCTCTCTCTCTCTCTCTCTCTCTCTCTCTCTCTCTCTCTCTCTCTCTCTCTCTCTCTCTCTCTCTCTCTCTCTCTCTCTCTCTCTCTCTCTCTCTCTCTCTCTCTCTCTCTCTCTCTCTCTCTCTCTCTCTCTCTCTCTCTCTCTCTCTCTCTCTCTCTCTCTGTGTTTTTGGTGGACAAAAATATCTCTGGCGTTTGTTCTCGTACTCCCCTTTATGTAAAAGTGTTGTGCAGACCCTCTCTTAATATAGTCTGTCTCATTTTGTCCTGAGATGTTTTGATGCATAGTGATTATGACGCTCATCATTCGCTCCCTTGTCACTGGACAGTTCTGTCCGTTTGGTTTTAGCGAATTCAAATAAAGAAAACAACACATGTCAGGCTTAGCACATTCGGAAATAACGCAGAGCTCAGACAACTTGTTGACAACAGAGCGACAATTCAGAGATACTAGGGTTAAATCACGCTGGGATTTAGGGAAAAAAAGGGAACGCTGATGGATTTAGCGCTGGACATGCAATGTGTGCGGGTCGGCCAGAGGAGGGCTGAGCGGGGTAGAGCGGGCGGGCTAGTTTCGATCGTGGGGTGAATACAGGGGCGTTGGGATTTAGTCGTTGTTGCTGCATCGTTGTGTATGTTGGTTTGTTAGCATGACAGTTCAGGATTGATCATCACTGCCTCGCCGCGAAGTAGAAGACGACTTGTTACCTTGGGCATCAGCAAAGCGCCACTTTCGCACTGTGTGCTGGATGGTGGCCGGCCAGAATTTGGAGTCGAGAACTTTGTCCTCGTCCGATGCTGCCACGGTTACGCGAGCATGGCAAGTACCCAGGTACGTGTTTTCAGAAATCGAACAGTTCAGTACGTCAACTTGGCGGGCCTTGCACCACGCTGTTATTGACTCTGCCCTGCAACCCGGACTGACATTTCCAACGTACAGAACAAGCTTCTTTGTACGTTCAGGCCCTGTTAGCACACGCGGGTCGGCTGCCCTGGGCTGTGGTTTCACGTAGCGTGACGTAACCCTACGGCGTGTGACTTCCGACCACTCTGCACCTGCATCACTCGACCCTGGGTTGGATTGCTCAGGTGGGTGTGGTCTGGTGCCATGCATTGACAAAACAGGCTGCGACAAATGGCTGGAGGTGGTGTGAGCGGGGGTCATATGGTGAGTACTAGAACCCGTACTACCCTGTGTGTACTGCATAGGACCAGAGGAAATATGGGTGCGTGCACGTGGGGGATTCAAGTCTCCTACGGCGGTGCTGTACAACTTCCCGCCGGACATTGCCAAATTTTGCTGTGCTTCCTGTACGAGAGGGTGTACACAGATTTCCGGTTGTTGGAGCCCCTGAACTTCCCGCCTGAGTTGTTGCACTTCTAATTCCAGACTCAGGATTTTGTCGGCTCTATCCTGTCTCTTGAAGGAGACAATTTCCTGTGACATGCAGCTAATTGAGTCAGTAAGGCTTACAATTGCAAGTTGGAGCTCCGATGTGGGTAGCGAACTCTGCGCCAACACGCCCACTCCACGCTTCCTCAGCTCGCTCACCAGATCCGGCCGGGAGAGGCTCGAGGCTTTATCCACAGACATTTGCTCACCGATCTTGATGAGCTCCTCATAGCCAGCCAAAGCCAGGTCCATGCCTTCGTTTGTCGCCATTGGTACTGTTGGTCTCTTCTATTAGTTCTAAGCAATAATGGGGAGGGGTAGTTCTGTAGAGAGACGCACCTCGAGGCTAATCCTCGGAGCACAAAATGTCAAACCGCACCCTACTTTCACTTCGCGAAATACCAAATTAAAGCTGTGTGGACCCGGGCTAGCGCCGGACGTTACTGAAGTAACGTCTTCTGCATAGCTCCGGGAATAAAACTATAATACTGGTCTTGGATATGGAAATGTATGCAGGTGTCAAATGACACCAGTTGGCCGTTCTAGGAGTTCTGAAAATGATGGCCGTCCTATAGGAAACTCTGCTGCCAGCTACAGAGGACTATTGCACTGGCTGTCCCGTGCGCTCCTACACGTGCTGCTGCGTTTCCCGCTGACAGGAAGGCTGCAGGTAGAACGAACATCTTGCTAAGTGAAGGAATTGAATGTGCCGTGTTTGGAGTGTGCTGCAGGGCCGATTCGTGAGACAGCTCATCTACAAGTAAAATTTGTGATATTGTGCTAGTTACACGTGTACAACGTTCTGTAATAGTATATCAAATTATTTGTAGCCTGTCAGATAAGTAGCGGGGGCAGCAATGGTGAGAGGAGGAAGGAAATACATTCACCGTATACCATGTTAGATAACAACTTCACATGCTTATTCTTACTCCGATACCTGTAAATCTTCAAGCTCATGAAATATCTGCTGGAACGAGGGCCGAGTACGTGGTTCGTCGCTCATGCATTTCTCAGCCAGGTGACGGTACGGGTAGGGAGTGGTGGGAGGAAAGACTGGCGTGTTTCCATCCAGGATCTCTTGATGGATGTCCTCCGGGAACTTCAAATGTGCGTAGGGAAGTTGACGAGTAGATATCTCCCACAGAACTACGCCATAACTACAGGAGAAAGAGAACATACGAAAACCAAGCACGCGAATATACGCGAACACACACACATAGAAGAACATAATATTGCTCAACGACACCTTTGGCCGAGTCTCACGCGCACCGTGAAATGTTTTATTTTTTAATATATTTTTCCAAATAACCTTCTTGAAGACGCAAAACGTATCACGGAAATGAAAACCACAAACATCGAGCTCTTCACCACAGATCATCACCAATTGGGACTCAGAAATCCAGGAACAAACGCCGCATCCTCTTTAGCTCACATACAAGCAACCAGAACCAGTTTCATTGTATCTTCTAGAAACTATTCTAGCACCTTTTAATATTCCCTGCTTCGAGGGAAAGACACAAACGGGAATACGAACGGGAAAAGTCTGGAAAAAAATGGAGTGTCACCACCATGCCCGGAACCAGGGACCCTCGCTTGTAGCCAGCGATGCTCTAACCACTGAGCTATGGTGCCCTTTTAAAGGGGAAGTATACCCTAAAATCTAATTTTCACCAGTTGTAGTCTTCTGGGTGCTGAGTCGAATGGTCTTGGTCCGAGGAAGCTGCGACGCTCCCTTCCTTCTTTTTTCCCAATCGAACCCGCGCACTTCCACCGAAACTGGGTGACTGCGCCCTACTAGATGGGGATTTGTATGCAAAATCTCACTAAAAGTGCTATGTCGTTCTTATAAAAGCACGGATGACCGCGATTGGCCCATATGTTGTAGTCTTTAGGACGCTGAGTAGACTGGTTTTGGTCCGAAAAGGCTGCGATGCAGCGTTCCTCCTTTATTCCCAATCGAACATGCTTGAACAAGCGGTCACGTGCTCCTGGGTGCCCAAATCACCTGGTCACCGCGCCAGCAGGCGACAACTTTCACACCAAGGTTCAACTCGAGTGACAGGACTGCACCCAAAAAAGGTCAAACAGGCTAGTAAGTTGTACCCTGCAGGCACGGTGACCAGGTGACTGGTGTACGCAGGAGCACGTGACCGCTTGTTCAACCATGTTCGATTGGGAATAAATGAGGAACGCTGCATCGCAGCCTTTTCGGACCAAAACCAGTCGACTCATCGTCCAAAAGACTACAACATATGGGCCAATGGCGGTCATCTGTGCTTTTATAAGAACGAAGTGGCGCTTTTAGTGACATTTTGCATACAAATCCCCATCTAGTAGGGCGCAGTCACCCAGTTTCGGTGGAAGTGCGCGAGTTCGATTGGGAATAAAGGAGGAAGGGAGCGTCTCAGCTTCCTCGGACCAAGACCATTCGACTCAGCACCCCGAAGACTACAACTGGTGAAAATTTGATTTTAGGGTATACTTCCCCTTTAAAGGGGAACTCCACGAGAAAATGAAACTTTGATAGCCTGTAGAGTTTCGGCCGCTGAGTCGAATGATCTTGGTCCGAAGCCTCTACGACGAAGCGTTCTTGAGATATTTCACTTTGAAATTGCAAAACGGGGGCCGCGCCCTGACGTCATGCGGCCATTTGGCTACGTCATCACGGGCTGCCTACGCCATTGTGGCATAGTCGTTTCTCTTCGCCAATCTACAAGCACTAATTTTAGTTGGTATTTCAAGGGAAGATGGGCGATTCCGAACAATCCTCTGTCCCCAGCAATGAAGGCAGCGATGCTGAGGCCAATGAAGACGACCAACAGCCCACCGCCGCGTATGGTTGGGGCAGGGAGCTCAGATACTCTGCTGAGGCGCTGCCATCGCGTGTAACAAATGTTGAGGAAGAAGATACTTCAGCAGCTGCGTCCGACAGAAGACGAGTAGCTTGGCCACCAGAATCTCGATTCGTTTGGGACTCGGACTGGTGCGAGCGTGGACAAAGTGTATAGCCATGCCCAGCCCGCGGGAATGATTTTGCTGGTAGGATGCTGCCGTCGCTGTCGACAAGACGGCCAAAGGTTTCTTGCGTAGCGGACCTCGCAGATTACGAGATCGTATCCTTGCATTAGGCTGTGCCCACCACTGCTCTTCGAGGTTATCTCGACATGCAGAAGCCGCCAATGCCAGTGATAGAAGAGTTTGACATTAGGTAAGCCTCAATTAGTTTGCCTCGACTTGTCTTGTGAGGATCGCGTATCAGCACGATACACTTATTGTTTGGGGGAAATTTATTGTTGTGTCGCACAAGAAAGACATTGTACTGGTAGTTATCACAAGTTTCATGCATGACACAAACAAATTTCCCTTTGCTCCGAGTATGTCTTGACTTATCTTGTGAGGATCGATGCGCGTAATGTTTTGTGTAACTTATTGTTGTCAGGCATAGCACGAACAACGTTGTACTATAGTGCTAGTAGTTATCACAAGTTTTCATGCATGACTCAAACACATTATTTTGTCTTTGTCATTTTCCCTTGGATTGGTACAAGATCTGCAAAGTATGGTAGTGTTCTGTTGGTGAAGAGAGCACTGCACACAGTTTATGAGCACCATGGGTGCATTTGATCACACCCGAACCCATTCTTTATCGTTTCAAGCGATAGACTTTGTCAATGAACTCGTTCCATGGCATGCAACGTACAAGCGTGGGGTCAAGAAAGCGTACACCAAAATAATGCACAAGTTCTGGCAGGAGAGTAAGAAATCTGTACTTTTTGACCAAGACATCTCTGTACTAGTAGGTAATCGAACGCGTCCTAATCCGTATTCATCCCCCAGATCATTGGAATTCAATTTGAAATCAGCAATTATGGGAAATTCTACAAGACCCTCCATCTTTGTACCAGTGGACACTAAATTAGTATGGCGCGCGCACTGAAAGTGCAGGTAGGTACCGGTAGGTGAATACAGCGCATATGTAGAGTAAATGAGTATTTGACTATAATAATTATTACGGTACAGCAATGTGGTATGTGTACAAGCACTCATCATACACATTCCATATGACATTCTGTGCTTGTGTAGATCTCTACGCTATGTGGCACACAGGCAATACACACTATGTACACGGCAAATTGGGCAAGCACGTTCGTTGTCGTCTTCCAGCCTGCGTTGTGAATACCATCAGGCAAAGATATCCAAGTCCTGCACCACCTCAGCCTTCTAGGAGGCTTCCACCTGGAATTTGGCAGGGAAACACGCTTTTCCAAGGCAGGAACATCGAGGTTGCCATTTGCAACCGCTACCACTTCACACATGAGCTTGTCAACATACTCATAGCTCTTTCTGTCGTATAATTTTCTATTTGGCCACAGTCTTCTTTATGCTTTGAGAACTGGACTTTATGCCTTCCTATCGCGGTCTTTTTTGGTTGTGCTGTGACGACGGTTGACATTGACGTCGTCAAGAGCTGCGAGATGTGCGTGTCCAATCATCCCCAGAATTGAGAAACGAATGCGTTTGAGAATGTAGTTTGGCATGACACTGTGATATACCTGTATAGCAAAAAGAATGTGGAGAAAATACACTTGCTAAGACAATATAATGCTGTATGGGAAAATGGAAACTTCACCGTACAGGACGACTCTTGTTCTCAATTGCATTGTTCGTTTCATTCCCTGTGTTGCCCATAAGAGACGGGAGCAAAAATGTTCTGCAGATGTTTGTTGTCTTCTGGCGTGGAGTGGCGGCGTCATTAGATGTACACATAGTCATTTCACTAAGTACACCACTACTACAGCATAATATGTACTATCCTTAGGCTAGCGTGCGTGCGATGGAGTTTGAGTATGTGGGTGCGTGTGTGCGTGTTGTTGTGTTTGTGTGTGTGCACGCACACGCACGCGCATGTGGGTGAAGGTGTGAGTGCATGTGTATAAGATGTGTAGTTCCCACTGTATTCCTTGCACAATAGGTCTTCACTTACTTTTCTTTCGCATACAACCAGAACCCATTCCTTGCTCGAAATTAGATTTTTTTGACCTGGTGATCCCGCAAGCGTGGAACTCGGAGTGTAATAAATTTTTGTTTCACCTTACCTGCACTATTCCTAGGCTGTCCAGACTTCTAACAAGTGCTCTGAGTGATATGATATTCATGCAACCATGCCGAGAAGTAGGGTAGCTGTTATAAATAGAGACATATTCACGCAATCAACTTACACTGGTTCAGTTTGGCAGGATTGGTGAGACAGTTCGTCGTGCATGCTGCCTGCACATCGCAAGCAAACAATTCTGTAACCTTCGTACTTGCTGGGGGTCTTTCTGTTTGCGTCCCAGTTGATGACAGATGTGCACAGTTTGAGTACTGGTATGCGCAAAGTTACTGGGGTAATATCGTTCATCAGCTAGCTGCAGTCGGAGTTGATGGGGTGATGTACTCTTCTGATCCTGATGGAACGTATCTCGCCCTGCTTTCTCAGTTGCAGCTTGTTAAGTTCGCTTTGCTGGAGGCTCACGGTTCGGAGGGCACTGGTACACTGATGAGGGCTTTCCTGGACGGCGTACTCGTCAAAACTCAGCTCTCAAGTCCCTCTGGATCATAAATGCAGCGAGCAAACATAGCTCGTGCTGTGAAAATAGGCTTGAAAATTTCACGACGCATTGCAACATCTCGGCGCTTTGCCCGGTCTCCATCCTTTGGGAATCTGAGAAAACTAACCCCAGGAGGATTATATGATACTGGCACAACCAACAACACAACAATTTGGCATTGCAGCGGCTCAGGCGACTTGGCAAACTACTTTCTGAAGTGACTTTCGTCTTGAAGAAAGTGAGATTCAAAATCCAAGTATTTTCGCACCATGCCACAATGACGTCACACATGCATTGGTATGGGGCGTGGCTAGAATTGAAATATCTCAAGAACGCTTTCTCGTAGAGACTTCGGACCAAGACCATTCGACTCAGCGCCCGAAACTCTACAGGCTATCAAAGTTTCATTTTTTCGTGGAGTTCCCCTTTAATACATTTATAAAGAAACACGTGTAACAATAAATTTCTTATTGCTGTTTGCGCTGGACACGAACTACAGATAACATGTAACATTGTGATTATTTCTTTTTAAATTTAATCATTGGATATCCATCCGAGTGCTACCTTTGAATACATTATTCTATATAACACAGTTAGGTAAACGCAGAATCAGTTTGGACGTGTTCGTTTGGTTCAAGCACCATTTTGATTAATTAATTCGACAAAATATTACAGGGTGCGGCAGAGCTCTCGGCCATTCAAGAAAATGTTGAGTCACCTCGACCATTACACTGCGCTCTTTAGCCGACTAGACCCTCCTGCACACAACCATCACCATTGCGAGGACACTTCCTAGACGTTGCTCCGCAACAATTCTCAACAATTCGACTAACATAATCTAAGACCACATCAACTTACCTATACACATCTGATTTTTCCGTGTAACTGTTCTCAGACAGTGTCTCCGGAGCTCTCCATCTGTCAGTTCCAACACCACACGTCATTCCAACTCGTGATGGCAGCTGTGAGGCCGTGAAACAGTGATGTGGAGTACTGTCAGCGTCGTCAGCTACCATGGTATCCTGACCATGATTATCATTTCCAGATGGTGATTGTCTCTCATCGCACAGAAGTGGACTGGCCGTATCACTACCGCTGTGGTGTATTGGTAGATGTGAAAGATTCTGGCATTCAGAGACCGTACGTTGAACCAGGTTTTCGTTTTCGCTGCTGTCTGCTATTGAATGATCGTGGAGAACGCTTGCTGCCTGAGCGTTGGGTCGGGCATCGCTAGTGGATTGCTGCCCTAACTGCGAACGATCTTCGCTCTCCATAAGGGTAAGGTATCTGGTGAATTCCAAGTCTCCGATTTTCACCACCCACTTGTCACTGACCAAGAGGTTTGGACTCTTTAGATCACGGTGAATCTGTGGAGGATTGGAGCTATGCAGATATCGCATACCACGAGCGATGTCCAGAGCAAACCGGAGCATATCCTCTTGTTCCAGTTGGACACGTGCATTATGCAGATTGTCGTAGAGGGAACCTCGTCGTAAGTACTCCATAACCAAGAATGGGCACTTGTCCGCTGTGTCCTGGCCTGCTCCAAGAAAGAGGACAATATTTGGGTGGCACACGGATCGCAGTGTCTCAGCCTCCTCTAAGAAGGTGTCAAAAGGCGATGTACGCCATCGCGTTCGATTGAAGCGCTTGGGAAGTTTCTTGACTACAACATCCATGTCACTGAGCTTTGCAATATACACCTTGCTGTAGGTCCCCGATGCCAGTCGTTTCTTGATTGTTAAGTCTTTCCATTGAATTCGCGCTCCCCGGTTCAGTTCTCCAAGTTTCCTCAGGGACCTTTGGAGACGAAAATGCTGGATTTGCAACTCTTTCTCCGTATTCCTCAAGTCGCGACGCTTTTGAATGAACTTCACTAGGAACGCAATGCTCAAAGAAAGCACGAAGGAAAATATAACGGCTGCCATCTGAGAAAGGTAGACTACGGGTGTGCGGCAGTTGTCGGAAGGCAGGTATCCAAACTTGCAGTCGCAATACTTCTTGTCATCTCTATCCAGCTTGCATGTACCGTGGCCATGGCAGTAGCTGTCCATACATATGGTATCGCATTTCCAGGCCCCAATACCTTGTGTCGTCAAATCACCAGGACATCTCGTACAGTTCACAACAATAGCTGACGAGTAGTACCCTATAGGACAGGGCTCACAGGAACGGTGTTCCGAGTATCCATAGCCCAATGGACAATGGTCCAAACTGTTCAATGTCAGAAAGGTTAAGCTTTGTCTTGGTAGATTTTGATCATAGAGATCGTAATCAAGGCCACCTGAGAAGACCAAGTCATCGATCACATGTTGACCATAGATGGTGACGTTGAAAAAGTGTATAACCTTAACTGTGATTTTAGTTCCATGGCCCCACAATTGAAAAAGAAATGCAGCACTCGTGGGTCGGCGACGCAATGAAAATCCGCCTAGTAGTAAAAATGAATTGTTCAAGTAAGGAGACAAAGAATGGAAGACGCGCAATTGAACTTGTTGTGACAAAGGAATCTTGCGGAGATGAATGAAAGAAAGGCTCTTGATCGACATCACCAACAAGTAACCAGTCATTGCTAACCCATCTCCATTGTCACGTGTGTTATCGACGCTTTTTTGACTTTCTTCATTGAATGCGTTGTAACCACCAAACAGAATGATGTCATCACCATACTTAGTGGCTGAATGACCATATCGACGAGGCAGTTTCTCACCGAAAACATTATCAGTCAGTTGGGTCCACGTACCGGAGCACGACTGTTCATCTGTCATCTTCAGTAGCCATAAGTCGTTGTATATCTGTGTCTGGTCACTCCCACCGTGTATCACCAAGTGTGCCCTCTTGTGCCTGAATGCCACATGGTCTTCTCGAGGCATTGGTGTGGGCTTGGATTGACATGCAGTAAGGCGTCGCCAGTAGACTGTGGAATCTCGAGCTTGGCTATCAACCTGGATATACAAACACCAAGTAGAACTAGGGTAATCGTAGCTTTTGTTTATTGACCGTGAACCTCCAAAGAGAATTCCCATGAATGGCTGGACGGATGTGAATGTGAAGTCCCCTCGATTATAAAGCAGAGGCGATGATGAAGGATACTTGGCGACTATTGTTGAAGTTCCAAATCGATCGTATAAAAGTTGCCAAACAACAATAGGGGTTGGTCTCTGCGAACGAGTAAAGCGAATATCATAACGAGCTGTTATTCTTTCTGGACAGTTCGAACCAATAAAAATGTATATTGAAATGCTGTGAGAAAGGGGTATAGACAAAGGACGTGCTGTCTTGCAACCCTGGAAGCCTGAAAAATGACTTCGAACATCAATATGTGGCTTATGCGTAATCGATAGCTGGGACGTGTTGGATTGACATTGGACGCACTGATGCAAGGTGAAACTTTTTGTGCTTCTTATTCTTTGAAAGACGATATGGAATTCGTCGGTTGGGCTAGACAACAATGAAAACCAAGGGATGTCGTGCGGATAGTTCTGTATATATAGGTCTGTAAGTTTCCCTTTAGCTTCGCAGTGAACTGGGTCCTTGTCTTGGGTTGGCAGAGCGCATATGTACAGGATAAACGGACCATGTGGAAAAGAGTATGCCACAATCAGTGATCGAAAAGCGCTGAAATAAGCAACTTGCAAGTTATTCAAAAACTCCCTCATCATACTCATATCGCCCGCAGGAGAGTAGATAGATGGAAAATTGGATTTGAGTTCCAGCCATGTACCTTGTTCAATATTGAAAATCCAGAAATCGTTTAACATTCGTACCTGGATGGGTTGAGAATATCCATGTGCTTCCACTCCACCGAACAGCAATAACTGGGAATCACTTATAGATATTAGAGTGGGGTTTGCTCGGGGGCTTGGAGAGCTAGTGCCGGTATTTGCTAACTGATGCTCCGATTTTATCCACTTTACTGGTACCGATGGGTCTGATATGTCGATTGTGACCTGGAAGATATCCGTGGAGAAGCGGACACATTCCGCGTCGCTGAAGTTATTACAATGTGATCCTCCGTATGATATGAGTGTGAACATGGACGAAGATGTATTGGTCGGTATGGTAACAAGACCAGGTGAAAATGCCCATGGAATATTCTCACCAATTGCGGATAGTACCCTGGTGATGGTTGTAATACCATTGTAAAGAACGATGAACTTGGAGCATTGACCCGCCCCAAAACCAAAGAAGACTAAGATGCGCCGATCTGGTGATGTCGTTAGTAGTAAGTGCGGGGCGGGTTCTGGCCCACTTTTTGACCTTTGACCTTTGGGCCAAATAAGGCACACTGTGTCGGTCGTGCTTGGTCTGGCCCCGGGACCCCCCAGAGTTTGACCTTTGACCCCTGGCATGCCATAAATGTGCCATAAAGGTTCTTTTCCGTGGCGAACGTGCACGTTCGGTGCATTCGCACCGGGGAGTAGTAAAATACGTACTATTCCCTGATTTGCACATCGTAGATGTGCATTGCATGCAGTGACATATTGCGCATGCGTGCATACGCACGCGGAGCTTGTGACCTTCAGTGGTCCTATGCGTGTGGAAAAGACGCAGTGCAACACAAGGTGTACTAGTACACGTGTCATTATACTACTCCCTGATTCGCACTTCGTAGATGTGCAGCAAACAAGTTAGTTCACGTGCCATGCACTCGTTTTATTCACACATCGTAGATGTGCACTGACAAGTTGCCCATACAGAGCATGCCCTTAAGAGAATGTTCAAATTCGGCCATATTATGAGCTCCAAGATCAGAATTCGGCTCAACATAGTACTTGAAGTCACCGTTCCCATTACGTCATGTACATTTTTTACATACACCCTGTTGAAGCACTGAAGCATCGGTTTTCGGCGAATTCAACATGCGAATTTTTGAAAATTCGGCGAAAAGATGGGTAATTTCTTCAAAACCACTGTTTTCGGCGAATTTTTCGCCCGGCCGATTAGGGAAATGCCTACTGTCCATGCAGGTCCATTAGATGCAAATTTCTATTTTGATCAGGATACAGTTAGAATCAACCGGCTCCGCCCGCGGTATCATGCATCAAAACAATTATTGAAGGGTGTCACAGTGAAGCAGTGTTGCTACGCACCGCAAATCCCCTCTGCACTGCACCGAATCTTTACTGGAGAATCCAGAGTGACCAGCAAAGAGTCACAACCCGCAGGTATCCAGTCACACTAAGGCATATCCACCATTCCCCACATATTCACTGTAACAAAACACAATACTGTTTACTATAATGCACTTTTATTTAAATGGACTTGGATGAGTCTGTAGAAGAGAACACAATGCACGCACACGCACGCATGCGCGGGCACACACACACACACACACATCTAGGTTATAGTGCTATACACATATCTAGGGTTTAGGAAGCACGAGAATGTGTCGAAGCACCCACACATACCCCTTCATGCAGTGTACTGCAGTAGCCCAACACATTACGACTGCACAGGACCATCACAAAACACATTACGACTGCTATAGCACAGGACCATCACAAAACACTACACACTGTTACTACACTACACACACAGTTACTACACTACGCCTGTTACAAGTACTTACAAATAATTTTGCAACAAATGGCACATCCCGAAGACGGCAGCTCCAGACCTTCATACATCATCATCTGTAAAACCAAACATGAGCGCACACAAACACTATTAGTGTCACGAATACGAAAGCAGGGTAAGACAAGAGGATACGAAACAAGTAAGTATCGCTATAACGAGGGGGGGGGGTAAATATACATGTAGACAGAGCAGTGCTTACTTACAGGGTCCTAATACGCTCCAAGGCGTCCCGGTAGTCGGACTGCAACAGCAGCCCGACCTGGCGACCCTCCCAGTAACGGGTTAGATGGGCCGCACCCGCCAGGTGGGCGACCACGGCTGGGCCTCCCACCAGCCTTTCTCCACTGTAAAAAAACGAAAGAAACCACAGAAAGCACAGTGTCATAGAGCTCTTTTGTTGGGGGAGAGAGCTAGGAGCACTGCACACTTACCATTTGTCACAATATATGATGAGAAAGAGGCGGCGCTTGACGCACCGCCTCAGGTGCTGAAACAGGGGTATTACCCCTGACATTCGAACGCTACAGTGACAAGTGAAAGCCATTTGGACTGTAATGATACTGAAGTGAAGGTGTGAACCGCAAAGCAAGACCTTTTACCTTCTTCCTGTCGAATTCGCTCCCCAGCTGCATACCGACATCATCCGCTAAAACCCAATCATACCAAGTAACGCAAAGGTCATCAGTTGACCTTTTGGACTTTTCAACTCTTATCCAAAACCACCAAGAGGAAAAAACCAGGATAAAGAAGACGTCAGTTGTAGAAGCGTTTGTGGAGGAGTTGTTACATTATTCTCAGTAAATAGATATGGCTGATACATTCGGTGTAGACTTGGACGACCGGTCGTGGTCTCTCACCACGGGTCCTTTACTAATAGAAAGGCGGACGCCAATAAGAACTGTTGTGGAGGTGGCAGATCAAAACGCGCAGCAAGAAATTTAGCACGTCGATGGTAGACTCCATCGGGAGGACGGACCAGCTCTTGTTGATAGTAGGGGAGTGTCCGCCTGGTGCTATGAAGGTCGCCTTCATCGCGTTAATGAACGGGCTTGGATAGGACGGGGTAGCATCGAGTACTACCTCAACGGTGCCCGTCATAGAGCCGGCGGTCCTGCAGTCAGTTATTGTGACGCCACATGCTGTATTCTACGGTGGTATCACCAAGGAAGGCTCCACAGGGAGAATGCGCCAGCGGTTATACACAGGGAAGGTAACAATCGTGTACGGGAGTGGTACCGATACAACCTTTGGCATAGGGAAGATGGACCTGCTTTCATCTCTCAGGAGGAGGAGGGTGTCTATCAGTGGTACCTCAACGGGGTGTATTACGGTGACCACCATCAAGACCAGGCAATACACCCCATGGAGCTGCAGTATATTAATGTAGTGCCTACTAAGGCAGACTCGTCAGCAATAAGTCATGAGTCCAGTTGTGTGATTTGTCAGGATGCCCTGGATCGTCCTCTATCCAAATTGAAGTGTGGTCATGAATTTCACTTCCACTGTATCAAGGAGTGGATCAGTTCTGCCCCCAGCCCAACTTGCCCAACCTGCCGCTACTCCATGACTGCTGAGGACTTGGTTGAGTTCTTGTAGTAATACATGACACAGCTGCATGTAGGCGACTAAGAATGACCAGTCATGTGCTACAGACGGATACGGACACGCCACCCTAAGTAGCCATGAGCGGCTCTTTGGACAAGGGCAACAAAGCACCCCGTGGGCGGCCAAGGTTGTCACTAGCCACAAGTCTGCTCGCTCAGTTGAATAAGCTGGGTGTGCCCATGAAGACCATGGAAGACCTTTCCAGGTGCCGGCAACAAGCAGAGGACAAGACAGACTGGAAGAAACTGTGCAGCTCGACACTCGAGGACAAATCAGTATCAGCAGCTACTACACCTTGCTGATGATGCTCACAAGACAGAAGTGGGAAAAACACTGAATTTCTTTATTTAGTGCTCAACTACGCGAAATGTGTTATTATTATTACACATGTTCAACTGTACTCAGTCTGGCTGACTGCCATTCTCTACCACACATTACCGGACACTGTTGTGGTTGTCGTCGTTATCGTCGTCGTCATTGTCGATGTTGTTGTCGGTTGTTGTCGTCGTTATTGTCGTCGTTGTTGATTTTGTTGGTGGCTGTTGCTGTCGGTTGTTGTCGGTTGTTGTCGTTTGCTGTTGGTTGTTTTTGGTTGTTGTTGATGTTGTTGTCGGTTGTTGTCGTCGTTATCGTCGTCGTTGTTGATGTTGTTGTCGGTTGTTGTCGTCGTTATCGTCGTCGTTGTTGATGTTGTTAATAGTTGTTGCTGTCGGTTGTTGGTTGTTATTGTTGATTGTTGTCGGTTGTTGTTGGCTGTTGGATGTTGTTGTCGGTTGTTGTCGGTTGTTGTTGGTTATTGTTGGTTGTTGTTGGTTGTTGTTGGTTGTTGTTGGGCGTTGTTGGTTGTTGTCGGTTGTTGTCAGGTGTTGTTGGTTGTTGTAGGTTGTTGTTGTCGGTTGTTGTCGGTTGTTGGGTGTTGTTGTCGGTTGTTGGGTGTTGTTGTCGGTTGTTGGGTGTTGTTGTCGGTTGTTGGGTGTTGTTGTCGGTTGTTGGGTGTTGTTGTTGGTTGGTGTTGGTTGGTGTTGGTTGTTGTTGGTTGTTGTCGGTTGTTGTCCGTTGTTGTTGGTTGTTGTTGGCTGTTGTTGTTGGTTGTTGTTTGTTGTTGTCGGTTGTTGGTTGTTGTTGTGTGTTGTTGTTGGTTGTAGTTGGTTGTTGTCAGTTGTTGTTGGTTGTTGGATGTTGTTGTCGGTTGTTGTCGGTTGTTGTCGGTTGTTGTTGGTTGTTGGTTGTTGTTGGCTGTTGTTGGTTGTTGTTGGTTGTTGTTGGTTGTTGTTGTTTGTTGTTATCGGTTGTTGGTTGTTGTTTTTTGTTGTTGTTGTTGGTTGTAGTTGGTTGTTGTCAGTTGTTGTTGGTTGTTGGATGTTGTTGTCGGTTGTTGTCGGTTGTTGTCAGTTGTTGTCGGTTGTTGTCGGTTGTTGTTGGTTGTTGTTGGCTGTTTTAGGTTGTTGTTGGTTGTTGTCGGTTGTTGTCGGTTGTTGTGTTTTAATCGTTATTTTGTTCATTATCCAGGAGGATGTTGCTATGATCCAGTACCATTTTTTCACATAATATATGAGACAAGTTTGTGTAACGTTAGTGTGACGTGGGGTATGCTGATTGGATGTGAGGTGGTGAGAGTATGCTGATTGGCCGATGACAATTAGTGGAAGGGATAACGTAATGCGCTGCTTGTGCAGCGTAACCAAACACATGGTCTGTGGGAAACACCCTAGTAAAATAAATAAAATAATAAGAACATGAATTGCCACCGGCACTTGAGAGACTCGAGCCCCGCCACCTTGTTCAAATCGGACTTGGTAGCTTCATACTGGAACTTAATCTTCTTCTTTTTGAGGTATGACCGTACAAAACGCGCTTGGATTTTTTCATTTTATTTTATTTTTTTATTTTTTTCATTGCAACTTTTTTAGCAGATAGCAACTTTTTTAGCAGACTCGTGAAACAACGGTGAATCTGGAACGAATAAATGGTCCATGTCAAAGGCATGACGAGTCTCGAAGTCTTCACATTCACGATGGAACCTTGTCATGATTGACGCATTCCTTGATGGTGCGCACATGAAATCACCCTGGCTCATCTTTTCCAACTCCATTCTTTTCACATCCTGCAACCCATACCCTACTAGTATCAGTGGGGATGCTAGAATCAGAAGAGGCAAGGCAGCACTCTTCCGTGGATGTATTACTCGACACAACACCACCCATACTTGTTTTCTAGAAGTTTTGACTATAATGATATATTGCAGCAGGAAGTAGTATACAGTCAAATAGGATAGGATAAGAATGAATGATCAACTGTCTGATAAAGAATGCAGTTCATTAAAGACTTATTGGAAGGTCTCTACCAGCTGATCGCCATGTTGGACGGCGACACTGCATAATGATATGAAGCTCTCAGTTAGCTGTTTCAGTTCCGTGGTAGAAAGTGTCATGTGTGCGTCCAGAGAACGATGAAAACATCTGGGGTCCACGTTGATGCAGACGATTGGAGAAACAGCAAGACGTACCTTCAACGCTTGCTCGTCAATGTCGAGGGAGACTGCCCCGGGGTAGATGAAAACATCTTGTTCCACATCCAGTTCGAACCAGCTGGTCGGGACTAGCTTGCTTTCACCGTTGATGTACACCCGACATTGACCGTAGGACGAACGTGATGGGTAGAAGTTGGTCTTGATCTTCTCCACACGTCCTCTTCGGAGAGTGTCACGGAGCGATGGACAAGTCTTGATCAAGTTCGTAATGATGAACTCAGTGGACTCATTCAGTTCGATGTAAACCTGTCCTTGAGCATCTTTGCGAGCTGTTGCCGTACTACCACAGGCTGGTAGAGCTCCTGAAGGGAAGTACATCTTATAACCAGGCTTGTAGAAGGATCTACCTGATGACTTGTAGGACAGTTGCATGTCCTCCTGAAACCCATCTACCACAATCTCTTTGTGGAGCTTGGTAGGAGCAGGTGACACATAGCGACGCTTAACCGGTACTGCCTTCGAAGAGAGCACAACTTGAGGAGGGTCAGCAGGAAGAGCGGAATTATTCCTCACCCGCCGCTCGTATAGGTTATCCATCTTCCAGGAAGCGAAGGGAGAACAACTCATCAGCACTGTATTCGATGAACGAATGACTCGACTACAGGACAACCACCCGTATTTATACAAGGCAGAGACGGAGGCGGGTTGAAGTGATAAAATATGTGTCAGCTAGGTCAACCAATCACCATCAAGCCCGCCAAAAACATTTGACCACTCAGCATTGAGCCCACCAAAAACATTTGACCAACCAGCATCAAACCCGCCAAAAGCATTTTGTCCAATCAGCGGCATGCCCACCAAAATCATATCTCATCTTAAAGATTCCTTACATGATACCGCCACTTTAGTGGAGTCGAACGTGTGCAAGTTCTGAATCACGTGATCAAGTGAATAGGTTTCCCAACAATAGGCATCAATCAATGATGCCATAAGAGATGTATCAGATGGAGATAAAATCAGCAAATTCGTACGCAACGTGGACAGTTGAGAAGAAGACACCATCCTGGTCGACTCCATGAGATGCAGTACATATGGGAGTGGAAAATGCTGAGGAAGAGGTTTCATGATTCGACTGAACCTCGACCATGATACATTGCTACGAGGTAAGTAGGAACGCAGTTTACGTAGTACATCCACATTCGTATCGTATACTATGCAGGATAATGCTATAGCATAGTTTATACTCTTGTACAAACAGGATTTTTTCATCGCAAGTATTTGCTCCCGAAGAGTGTGTACGCAAAGCTGATCGGATAAGAGTTCAGTTTTCGAAAGAAAATGCAAAAGATGACGATCCACACCGCTTAACCGCTCATGTACCGCGTAAGGCTTCTTCATCAAACTACATCTCCTATGCACATCATCTTCAGGGAAGTAAATCAACGCCATGACAAGTCCACACGAAGAAAACACGTATCTTCCTTCATGTAAAACATGATCAAGATGTTGACACTGTTTTTCCTCCCCGTATTGCTCTTTTTCTTCTTCTTCTTCTTCATCCTTCTCTTGAAGTCTCCTTTCACGTACATAAGCAGGTAAGATCTTAAATTCAGAATCCATCTTCACTCCTCACCAACATTCCCATTATGACACTATATCCAGCATGATATCTACTTTATATAACCAATCCTATCCAGGGCAATTATCAGGTACCACCATTGGGGTAGAGGACCTCATACCCTTTCCGACGTGTTGGAGAGGGTATGAGGTCCTCTACCCCAATGGTTGTACCTGATAATTGCCCTGGATAGGATTGGTTATATAAAGTAGATTTCATGCTGGATATAGTGTCATAATGAGGATGTTGGTGAGTAGTGAAGATGGATTCTGAATTTAAGATCTTACCTGCTTATGTACGTGAAAGGAGACTTCATGAGAAGGATGAAGAAGAAGAAGAAGAAGAAGAAGAAAAAGAGTAATACGGGGAGGAAAAACAGTGTCAACATCTTGATCAGGTTTTACATGAAGGAAGATACGTGTGTTCTTCGTGTGGACTTGTCATGGCGGTGATTTACTTCCCTGAAGATGATGTGCATAGGAGATGTAGTTTGATGAAGAAGCCTTACGCGGTACATGAGCGGTTAAGCGGTGTGGATCGTCATCTTTTGCATTTTCTTTCGAAAACTGAACTCTTATCCGATCAGCTTTGCGTACACACTCTTCGGGAGCAAATACTTGCGATGAAAAAATCCTGTTTGTACAAGAGTATAAACTATGCTATAGCATTATCCTGCATAGTATACGATACGAATGTGGATGTACTACGTAAACTGCGTTCCTACTTACCTCGTAGCAATGTATCATGGTTGAGGTTCAGTCGAATCATGAAACCTCTTCCTCAGCATTTTCCACTCCCATATGTACTGCATCTCATGGAGTCGACCAGGATGGTGTCTTCTTCTCAACTGTCCACGTTGCGTACGAATTTGCTGATTTTATCTCCATCTGATACATCTCTTATGGCATCATTGATTGATGCCTATTGTTGGGAAACCTATTCACTTGATCACGTGATTCAGAACTGGCACACGTTCGACTCCACTAAAGTGGCGGTATCATGTAAGGAATCTTTAAGATGAGATATGATTTTGGTGGGCATGCCGCTGATTGGACAAAATGCTTTTGGCGGGTTTGATGCTGGTTGGTCAAATGTTTTTGGTGGGCTCAATGCTGAGTGGTCAAATGTTTTTGGCGGGCTTGATGGTGATTGGTTGACCTAGCTGACACATATTTTATCACTTCAACCCGCCTCCGTCTCTGCCTTGTATAAATACGGGTGGTTGTCCTGTAGTCGAGTCATTCGTTCATCGAATACAGTGCTGATGAGTTGTTCTCCCTTCGCTTCCTGGAAGATGGATAACCTATACGAGCGGCGGGTGAGGAATAATTCCGCTCTTCCTGCTGACCCTCCTCAAGTTGTGCTCTCTTCGAAGGCAGTACCGGTTAAGCGTCGCTATGTGTCACCTGCTCCTACCAAGCTCCACAAAGAGATTGTGGTAGATGGGTTTCAGGAGGACATGCAACTGTCCTACAAGTCATCAGGTAGATCCTTCTACAAGCCTGGTTATAAGATGTACTTCCCTTCAGGAGCTCTACCAGCCTGTGGTAGTACGGCAACAGCTCGCAAAGATGCTCAAGGACAGGTTTACATCGAACTGAATGAGTCCACTGAGTTCATCATTACGAACTTGATCAAGACTTGTCCATCGCTCCGTGACACTCTCCGAAGAGGACGTGTGGAGAAGATCAAGACCAACTTCTACCCATCACGTTCGTCCTACGGTCAATGTCGGGTGTACATCAACGGTGAAAGCAAGCTAGTCCCGACCAGCTGGTTCGAACTGGATGTGGAACAAGATGTTTTCATCTACCCCGGGGCAGTCTCCCTCGACATTGACGAGCAAGCGTTGAAGGTACGTCTTGCTGTTTCTCCAATCGTCTGCATCAACGTGGACCCCAGATGTTTTCATCGTTCTCTGGACGCACACATGACACTTTCTACCACGGAACTGAAACAGCTAACTGAGAGCTTCATATCATTATGCAGTGTCGCCGTCCAACATGGCGATCAGCTGGTAGAGACCTTCCAATAAGTCTTTAATGAACTGCATTCTTTATCAGACAGTTGATCATTCATTCTTATCCTATCCTATTTGACTGTATACTACTTCCTGCTGCAATATATCATTATAGTCAAAACTTCTAGAAAACAAGTATGGGTGGTGTTGTGTCGAGTAATACATCCACGGAAGAGTGCTGCCTTGCCTCTTCTGATTCTAGCATCCCCACTGATACTAGTAGGGTATGGGTTGCAGGATGTGAAAAGAATGGAGTTGGAAAAGATGAGCCAGGGTGATTTCATGTGCGCACCATCAAGGAATGCGTCAATCATGACAAGGTTCCATCGTGAATGTGAAGACTTCGAGACTCGTCATGCCTTTGACATGGACCATTTATTCGTTCCAGATTCACCGTTGTTTCACGAGTCTGCTAAAAAAGTTGCTATCTGCTAAAAAAGTTGCAATGAAAAAAATAAAAAAATAAAATAAAATGAAAAAATCCAAGCGCGTTTTGTACGGTCATACCTCAAAAAGAAGAAGATTAAGTTCCAGTATGAAGCTACCAAGTCCGATTTGAACAAGGTGGCGGGGCTCGAGTCTCTCAAGTGCCGGTGGCAATTCATGTTCTTATTATTTTATTTATTTTACTAGGGTGTTTCCCACAGACCATGTGTTTGGTTACGCTGCACAAGCAGCGCATTACGTTATCCCTTCCACTAATTGTCATCGGCCAATCAGCATACTCTCACCACCTCACATCCAATCAGCATACCCCACGTCACACTAACGTTACACAAACTTGTCTCATATATTATGTGAAAAAATGGTACTGGATCATAGCAACATCCTCCTGGATAATGAACAAAATAACGATTAAAACACAACAACCGACAACAACCGACAACAACCAACAACAACCTAAAACAGCCAACAACAACCAACAACAACCGACAACAACTGACAACAACCGACAACAACCGACAACAACATCCAACAACCAACAACAACTGACAACAACCAACTACAACCAACAACAACAACAAAAAACAACAACCAACAACCGATAACAACAAACAACAACAACCAACAACAACCAACAACAACCAACAACAGCCAACAACAACCAACAACCAACAACAACCGACAACAACCGACAACAACCGACAACAACATCCAACAACCAACAACAACTGACAACAACCAACTACAACCAACAACAACACACAACAACAACCAACAACCGACAACAACAAACAACAACCAACAACAACAGCCAACAACAACCAACAACAACGGACAACAACCGACAACAACCAACAACAACCAACACCAACCAACACCAACCAACAACAACACCCAACAACCGACAACAACACCCAACAACCGACAACAACACCCAACAACCGACAACAACACCCAACAACCGACAACAACACCCAACAACCGACAACAACCGACAACAACAACCTACAACAACCAACAACACCTGACAACAACCGACAACAACCAACAACGCCCAACAACAACCAACAACAACCAACAACAACCAACAATAACCAACAACAACCGACAACAACCGACAACAACATCCAACAGCCAACAACAACCGACAACAATCAACAATAACAACCAACAACCGACAGCAACAACTATTAACAACATCAACAACGACGACGATAACGACGACAACAACCGACAACAACATCAACAACGACGACGATAACGACGACAACAACCGACAACAACATCAACAACAACCAAAAACAACCAACAGCAAACGACAACAACCGACAACAACCGACAGCAACAGCCACCAACAAAATCAACAACGACGACAATAACGACGACAACAACCGACAACAACATCGACAATGACGACGACGATAACGACGACAACCACAACAGTGTCCGGTAATGTGTGGTAGAGAATGGCAGTCAGCCAGACTGAGTACAGTTGAACATGTGTAATAATAATAACACATTTCGCGTAGTTGAGCACTAAATAAAGAAATTCAGTGTTTTTCCCACTTCTGTCTTGTGAGCATCATCAGCAAGGTGTAGTAGCTGCTGATACTGATTTGTCCTCGAGTGTCGAGCTGCACAGTTTCTTCCAGTCTGTCTTGTCCTCTGCTTGTTGCCGGCACCTGGAAAGGTCTTCCATGGTCTTCATGGGCACACCCAGCTTATTCAACTGAGCGAGCAGACTTGTGGCTAGTGACAACCTTGGCCGCCCACGGGGTGCTTTGTTGCCCTTGTCCAAAGAGCCGCTCATGGCTACTTAGGGTGGCGTGTCCGTATCCGTCTGTAGCACATGACTGGTCATTCTTAGTCGCCTACATGCAGCTGTGTCATGTATTACTACAAGAACTCAACCAAGTCCTCAGCAGTCATGGAGTAGCGGCAGGTTGGGCAAGTTGGGCTGGGGGCAGAACTGATCCACTCCTTGATACAGTGGAAGTGAAATTCATGACCACACTTCAATTTGGATAGAGGACGATCCAGGGCATCCTGACAAATCACACAACTGGACTCATGACTTATTGCTGACGAGTCTGCCTTAGTAGGCACTACATTAATATACTGCAGCTCCATGGGGTGTATTGCCTGGTCTTGATGGTGGTCACCGTAATACACCCCGTTGAGGTACCACTGATAGACACCCTCCTCCTCCTGAGAGATGAAAGCAGGTCCATCTTCCCTATGCCAAAGGTTGTATCGGTACCACTCCCGTACACGATTGTTACCTTCCCTGTGTATAACCGCTGGCGCATTCTCCCTGTGGAGCCTTCCTTGGTGATACCACCGTAGAATACAGCATGTGGCGTCACAATAACTGACTGCAGGACCGCCGGCTCTATGACGGGCACCGTTGAGGTAGTACTCGATGCTACCCCGTCCTATCCAAGCCCGTTCATTAACGCGATGAAGGCGACCTTCATAGCACCAGGCGGACACTCCCCTACTATCAACAAGAGCTGGTCCGTCCTCCCGATGGAGTCTACCATCGACGTGCTAAATTTCTTGCTGCGCGTTTTGATCTGCCACCTCCACAACAGTTCTTATTGGCGTCCGCCTTTCTATTAGTAAAGGACCCGTGGTGAGAGACCACGACCGGTCGTCCAAGTCTACACCGAATGTATCAGCCATATCTATTTACTGAGAATAATGTAACAACTCCTCCACAAACGCTTCTACAACTGACGTCTTCTTTATCCTGGTTTTTTCCTCTTGGTGGTTTTGGATAAGAGTTGAAAAGTCCAAAAGGTCAACTGATGACCTTTGCGTTACTTGGTATGATTGGGTTTTAGCGGATGATGTCGGTATGCAGCTGGGGAGCGAATTCGACAGGAAGAAGGTAAAAGGTCTTGCTTTGCGGTTCACACCTTCACTTCAGTATCATTACAGTCCAAATGGCTTTCACTTGTCACTGTAGCGTTCGAATGTCAGGGGTAATACCCCTGTTTCAGCACCTGAGGCGGTGCGTCAAGCGCCGCCTCTTTCTCATCATATATTGTGACAAATGGTAAGTGTGCAGTGCTCCTAGCTCTCTCCCCCAACAAAAGAGCTCTATGACACTGTGCTTTCTGTGGTTTCTTTCGTTTTTTTACAGTGGAGAAAGGCTGGTGGGAGGCCCAGCCGTGGTCGCCCACCTGGCGGGTGCGGCCCATCTAACCCGTTACTGGGAGGGTCGCCAGGTCGGGCTGCTGTTGCAGTCCGACTACCGGGACGCCTTGGAGCGTATTAGGACCCTGTAAGTAAGCACTGCTCTGTCTACATGTATATTTACCCCCCCCTCGTTATAGCGATACTTACTTGTTTCGTATCCTCTTGTCTTACCCTGCTTTCGTATTCGTGACACTAATAGTGTTTGTGTGCGCTCATGTTTGGTTTTACAGATGATGATGTATGAAGGTCTGGAGCTGCCGTCTTCGGGATGTGCCATTTGTTGCAAAATTATTTGTAAGTACTTGTAACAGGCGTAGTGTAGTAACTGTGTGTGTAGTGTAGTAACAGTGTGTAGTGTTTTGTGATGGTCCTGTGCTATAGCAGTCGTAATGTGTTTTGTGATGGTCCTGTGCAGTCGTAATGTGTTGGGCTACTGCAGTACACTGCATGAAGGGGTATGTGTGGGTGCTTCGACACATTCTCGTGCTTCCTAAACCCTAGATATGTGTATAGCACTATAACCTAGATGTGTGTGTGTGTGTGTGTGCCCGCGCATGCGTGCGTGTGCGTGCATTGTGTTCTCTTCTACAGACTCATCCAAGTCCATTTAAATAAAAGTGCATTATAGTAAACAGTATTGTGTTTTGTTACAGTGAATATGTGGGGAATGGTGGATATGCCTTAGTGTGACTGGATACCTGCGGGTTGTGACTCTTTGCTGGTCACTCTGGATTCTCCAGTAAAGATTCGGTGCAGTGCAGAGGGGATTTGCGGTGCGTAGCAACACTGCTTCACTGTGACACCCTTCAATAATTGTTTTGATGCATGATACCGCGGGCGGAGCCGGTTGATTCTAACTGTATCCTGATCAAAATAGAAATTTGCATCTAATGGACCTGCATGGACAGTAGGCATTTCCCTAATCGGCCGGGCGAAAAATTCGCCGAAAACAGTGGTTTTGAAGAAATTACCCATCTTTTCGCCGAATTTTCAAAAATTCGCATGTTGAATTCGCCGAAAACCGATGCTTCAGTGCTTCAACAGGGTGTATGTAAAAAATGTACATGACGTAATGGGAACGGTGACTTCAAGTACTATGTTGAGCCGAATTCTGATCTTGGAGCTCATAATATGGCCGAATTTGAACATTCTCTTAAGGGCATGCTCTGTATGGGCAACTTGTCAGTGCACATCTACGATGTGTGAATAAAACGAGTGCATGGCACGTGAACTAACTTGTTTGCTGCACATCTGCGAAGTGCGAATCAGGGAGTAGTATAATGACACGTGTACTAGTACACCTTGTGTTGCACTGCGTCTTTTCCACACGCATAGGACCACTGAAGGTCACAAGCTCCGCGTGCGTATGCACGCATGCGCAATATGTCACTGCATGCAATGCACATCTACGATGTGCAAATCAGGGAATAGTACGTATTTTACTACTCCCCGGTGCGAATGCACCGAACGTGCACGTTCGCCACGGAAAAGAACCTTTATGGCACATTTATGGCATGCCAGGGGTCAAAGGTCAAACTCTGGGGGGTCCCGGGGCCAGACCAAGCACGACCGACACAGTGTGCCTTATTTGGCCCAAAGGTCAAAGGTCAAAAAGTGGGCCAGAACCCGCCCCGCACTTACTACTGTCGTTACACTGGGCTGAATCGTCTGCTGACAAAGACATTCAGCGTGGCCACCTGGTAAAGTAGCCAAAAAAGTTTTGAAATTCCAGCTTTGAAATGTAGTTTCGGTTGAAAAGTAAGAACCCAATATGGTACAGAGTGAAACATTGTCGGTATCCAAAACAAATTCCACAACACGTTCCAGGGGCTCGTTGTGGACGTTATCCTTGATAAGTACAGTGGTTCGCGGACTGAAAGCTAATCTCAGTGGAACGTCGCCATAAGGATAGGACGGATAGATCATTCGGCTAAGGCTTTCACTGGCATCTGCAGTTCGTGATTCAAGGGGTTCAGGTATCTCGACAACGTATACTCCGACAGAGGTCATAGCAAACCAGGACATTAGCGAAATGCAGAACATTGTAAGGAAACACTTTGAAATCCGTACGTCCATACCTGAATCTATCTCCTCCCTGTCAGAGCTGGTTTCACGTTCAGAAATGCAGATGCAACGTAAATGTAGGGCACTGATGTGCTCTTCAGTTCCCCATGTAGGGAAGCGGTTTTTCTTACGATAGGCACGACTGAAGCAATAGGGAACCAGAACTCACTGGTCTTTTAGAGACGAACTATGATAAGAGCTGAGACGACTTGAGAGCTAGTCCACTGTTTCAAGGCACTTAGCTAGCTTTGCACCTAGAATAAAAGGAGAACAGAGCAGGAAACCATTCTCGCCGTTGCTGTGCGAACCAGCAACCCGTCTCACACACTCCTTGAAATGTGCTGCATGCTTTGTACTGCACGGTACGTTCAAATTCGCTCGCTTAGACTAGACCTACTGCGATGGTAATTTCGCGGGACAGGCGTCTAAGCCTGAATCCACGCCAACTGTTCTGGTCTGGCGCTTTGTTTAGGCCATTGACAATAATGCAATTGCCCCAGTTCTACGGTACATGTTCAGTACAAGTACGCGTCCTGAAAACGAAAAGATTGTGGTCAACAAACGCCACGAGTAACAGATGGAGGTCAACTGATTCCATCTGTTCTCGTTATAGACGTGATAAGCAGCATATTCGGGCGGGTCGACCATATGCCCAGCTGATGGCCTATGTACGGTGTCGCGTGTCCTTCGCTTTGCTCAGGGCAGTTAATCGCCCAGTTAATGCGATGAGGGAGTTGGCCATTATGGAGAGCGGCTTGAGTGGTCTCTGCATGGTGATCAGGTAGCGGCGCTTCATCACCGACACCGTTTTTTGTTTTTGTTTTTTGTTTTGTTTTGTTTTTCGCAGGTATTGCATTATGAATTGGTTGGGTAGATAGTTTCGGGTTCGTTATTGAATACAAATACTTCACGAACCTCGATTATGGAACGAAACAAGACTTGTCAGGAGTAATACTACTTGCTTTCGTGGAGTGTGGATGGTGAACTGTTCGTGCTATGGCCTGCAAGCGTCGTGTGGTCTCGTCGTTTCAAATGAAAAGCCTATTACTACTATTTGACGGACCTATTGAAGATGGCAACAACGACTTATGACTTCTCCTGGACCAGGAAACCTGCCATTGATCTGAGGAATGATGCGATCTGCTGCTCGGAGTATAGCGTTAGACGCCAACCCTGCAGTCAATATCTGGATGGATACGTCGCCTCAGCAGCCCGCAGTTCTATGTCGAACCCAGCAGCCTTCCTTTCTCCTAGCGTTGGCTGAATTTCAATTATCGAGGTTCGTGAAGTATTTGTTTGGTGCAGTTAGCAACCTTCAGATGTGACGTTAGACGTCCGTGATGATTTGTGGGCTTTCACTTGGCGTCTGCTTTTCACCTATCTCTGTCATGACCTCAGTACTCTTTGTGACGTATAAATTAGCGCAACCTATTCCTGTATACATATCCTTCTCATTGTGATTGATTTAGTACTGTTGTGTTTGGTAGGGTTCATAACACCTCCATTCTGCACTATTCCTTTTGTGTTGATTTGTCACATATGTGAGTTAGTTGAGTGTTTACACCTTGCGCCGGCATCTTCTCTCTAAAATAGCATTATTCAGCTTAACCCCTTCATTCCACAACTGCTTCTCCTCTGATGAGTTCCCCGTCAACTTTATGGAACGAAACAAGACTTGTCAGGAGTAATACTACTTGCTTTCGTGGAGTGTGGCTGGTGAACTGTTCGTGCTGTGGTCTGCAAGCGTCGTGTGGTCTCGTCGGGTCAAATGAAAAGCCTAATACTACCATTTGACGGACCTATTGAAGATGGCAGCAAAGAAGTCTGCTGTTGTTATACCGTGTTGTGTTGTTGTTTTGTGAAAAGAAGAAGGACAACATGTTTCGAGTTACGACGAACTGTCCACCAACGTAACCAGATCTTATACAGTCAGCGAGTGCGACAAAATGGCATAAATCTGACAAAGAGTACTGAGACATTAGTTATACCTCGTAAAATGTTGTCCTTCTTCTTTTCACAATTATTTAATTGGCTCACCATCCGAGTTAAATTTTGTGTTGGTTTTGTTCTCTTTTTCCTTTGCTTTCTTTATTCTGTTCATATTTTGTGTTAGCAGATTCTCACCACTTTCTGGAGTCAGGTTCTGCGCGCAGTCACCGGTCTTCACACGTCCATGTCGAGCTCGAGCCACATCTCCAACTGTTGTTTCCTGTATTACCTGTAGCAGCAATGCCTTGCTGCCAATGCCAGCTGACACGGAAGTGTCAGCCATGTGCTTGGAAGATTGGGAGCACCCCTTGTGTTGACTGCTAGCCAGGCAACAATAACCGGTTAATGGGATACTAGCTGTGCTAGTACTGGTTAGCAACAATCCGAACTAGCGAACACACTGCACTGCATTGCTTTGTACTGCATTCAAGACTAACGTCATGCGCTTTGTTTCGCTGCGTAATCACAAACGGCACCCAGTCCGTTGTGCTGAAAGGAAAAAACAAACCTTGCTTGCCTGTTGTGTTCTTTTAGACAACGGATCGTGCTTCAGCTGCGTTTGTTCCCCACCATCCCTCCTTATTCAACTTATTCACACCATCATTATAATTATCGTACCCACTAATCGGGTCAACTCTCATAACTGGTGTTATCTATCTATTTGCTGCGGCTCTGCCTTGCGTTAATTTTTTCCCCACCATCCCTCCTTATTCAACTTATTCACACCATCATTATAATTATCGTACCCACTAATCGGGTCCACTCTCATAACTGGTGTTATCTATCTATTTGCTGCGGCTCTGCCTTGCGTTAATTTTTTCCCCACCATCCCTCCTTATTCAACTTATTCACACCATCATTATAATTATCGTACCCACTAATCGGGTCCACTCTCATAACTGGTGTTATCTATCTATTTGCTGCGGCTCTGCCTTGCGTTAATTTTTTCCCCACCATCCCTCCTTATTCAACTTATTCACACCATCATTATAATTATCGTACCCACTAATCGGGTCCACTCTCATAACTGGTGTTATCTATCTATTTGCTGCGGCTCTGCCTTGCGTTAATTTTTTCCCCACCATCCCTCCTTATTCAACTTATTCACACCATCATTATAATTATCGTACCCACTAATCGGGTCCACTCTCATAACTGGTGTTATCTATCTATTTGCTGCGGCTCTGCCTTGCGTTAATTTTCTCCCCACCATCCCTCCTTATTCAACTTATTCACACCATCATTATAATTATCGTACCCACTAATCGGGTCCACTCTCATAACTGGTGTTATCTATCTATTTGCTGCGGCTCTGCCTTGCGTTAATTTTTTCCCCGCCATCCCTCCTTATTCAACTTATTCACACCATCATTATAATTATCGTACCCACTAATCGGGTCCACTCTCTTTACTGGTGTTATCTATCTATTTGCTGCGGCTCTGCCTTGCGCTATAATACATCCATTTAGCATTGCAGCTCTATGTTGAGCTAACAGCAGCTCTACTTTGAGCCAACATCAGCTCTGCTCTGAGCTAACAGTGACTCTGCTCTGAGCTAACAGCAGCTCTACTTTGAGCTAACAGCAGCTCTGCTTTGAGCTTCAAACCAGTTGTTTCGAAACCAGCACTCCTCAATCCAACGATGCCTCTTTGTTGCCTTATTTGTGTGAGGGATGGGGCTAACCTGCATAAATAGCACTCCTGGCTTTGGGACTGGGGCGTCCTATGGCCATAGCAATGGTCTGGCTGACAGCGTTATTTTGGAACTCGCGCTACCAACAGGCAGGTGGTAGTAGATGGTTTCCCTGGACCGGAGACTACGCAATTATTATTTCTATAATCCTTAGGCCGCGGTCACACCAAGCGCGATTCAGCCATTCAGCGGAAAAAAGCGCTTTTTGACGTCATCGTCGCTACGGAAACGGCTGAATTTTCGGCTTCAGCCTTTTTCAGCAGTCAGCCGTTTTCAAAGCGCTGAATGGGAGCGCTGAATGGATTCAGCCACTTTCAGCCATTCTGGCGCAGTGGCAGGAAAATAATCTCGTTCAAAGCGCATCTTGGCATGATCTTGCAGCGCTTGCATCGTGTTCTGCCACCTTCCGGCTTTCGTTGTTGGTGAAACTTCCCTCCTTGCCTTTTTGTCGGTCATCATACACACACAGTAGCACTGGAGCGGCGACTACTGGAGCTTTGGTTTGAAACAAAAACCAAGTATAAGACCACTATGAAAAAAATACCAGAAAGAGAGCGTGAATCTTGGACAAACTGAAGAAGTGTGCTGGAGAAGGCGGACGGGAAAACAAGAGAAAATCATATTCAAAAATGAGCGGGAAGGAAAAAAAACTCTAGCACACAAAAAAATCCAGCCGATTTCGCGAAGTGGTGTGACCAACCGCCCCATTCAGCACAAGCCACTTTCAGCGCAAGCGGGAAACGGCTTGTTTGGTGTGACCGCGGCCTTAGCTTCGCTGTTCGAAGAGCGGAACAGTGGACTGAACTACTCAGGGGTAATGGGCTTGTTGCGCACAAGATTATGGTTTTGTTTGCTTAGATGGGCCATCACTTGTTTCAGAGTATACCGCGCATCTTACAGTGACAGGCGGCGGTTGAACTCGTTTGTTGTCCAGTGTCGACAGGCTGAGCAGGCACTTGCCGCTGGGCCTGGACATTTAGAAAAGCGATCCTGTCAGCTTTTCTATTATTGTGTTCACATGGCAGAAAAAACGACATCGCTATGCTACGTAAGTTTCTACGTAAGCTGCTCGGTATTTCACTTAGGCTACGTTAGTTTCTATGTAAAGTGCTCGGTATTAGATCTACCAACGCGTGGTAGCCGCGTGCTGTGCACGTGCACGGCAGACATTGTGTTGCATGCATGCAGTGCAGTCCGTTTTCGGATGTGCAAGCGCGAGGAACTTCCTTCTTTGGAACTGCTTCTTGCATGAACTGTTTCGGATATTTCGTGTCCTGGCTTATTTCGCTTCGGCTCTGCTGAGACCTCTTTTCACGGAATATTACTCAATGGCAGGTAAGTTGACCAGTTCCCTTTGATTCATTTGCTTGTGTTGACTCTTTCATTTACGAAAAGTGTGCTGATTTTAGGTGGAATACAATAAATAATGGAAAAGCTGACAGGATCTCTTTTCTAAATTTAGGTTTTCTGCTGTCGAGGCCTCCATTTATGGAATACTCAATGACAGGTGATCTCTGAGTTGACCAGTTTCCTTCAATTCATTTGCTTATGCTCACCTTTTCATTTACGGAAACGTGTGCTGATTTTATTCGGATTTAGATCCATTCGTATTTTTTTTTTTTTTTCTACAAAATCCACATATCTCCAGACACTGGGGTGAATGATGGAGTGTGGTGGTGGGGCCCATTAAGCTCCGCCGACCAGAGGTCTCGGCTTCACAGCTCCATGGACGCACCTCTTTGCCCTTGCCAACAGTGTGCGAAGAACGCGAGTTCACCTTCTTGACGGTAAGGCTTATGTTGCTGCTGAGGCTTAGATGTGTTGTCGAAATACTCATGTTCATTGTACATTACAAGTAAGGCACTGGTCATGGTTGCTTCCGGCATTCCGTGCTCCGATCATAGGGTAGAATCTGAATTTTGCAGTGGCATAGCATCGTTGGAAGTTCCCAATCTGGAGGGGAAGGTTCAATGACGCATTGGCCGAGTATGCAAAATAAATTCGCATACTGATCAGGGAAAATCTCCATTATGGAGAGGTTCATCCATTCAGTGACTTGTTTGCTCCATACAAAACAAGCCAATGGGTGCAGTCTCGTGAAAATCTCGGCGTACGATTTGTTTACTCGAGTCTGGGCTGTTTGATTTGTGAGTAGCGCCGAGATTGCACTGCCCCATATAAAGTTGCGTGCCGGCAGAGCAAGAATTACGATCTGCAATCTGTGTTTAGTACCTGCAAGATTGTGCTTTACATGTATCGTGTTTTCTCTGTTGTTGTTTCAGTTGCCGTCATGTTGCTAAAGAAAGGTTCAGTGACTCATTTGTTTCATACAAGACGAGTCAATGGTTTGGTCTGGCTTAGAATCTTTCGCTGTAGAAGAAATCTATTCGTGTCTCTATTGGAGAAATAATTGTATTCACTCGTAATAAAATAGGGTTAAGACAAACTCACAGAACAAATACCATCGGTCCCTTGATGTTCGTCCTAAAGAGGTTTGACTGGATATCATTCATACTTCCCCAAAGTCGTGTAACATTTTATTGTTATGGAGTGCCTTGTTCATCCCTCAGTACCTCCAACCATATATCCTTGCCCCTTATATCCTCATGATCAGTGTAGTTGTTGGAACGAGGTGTCGGACTCTACAATGTATTTGTTTACATTTTAATACATGTTTATGGTTTCTACTTTGCTGTGTTGTTTTAGACAATCGTGGACTTGTAACACTTTGAAGTCATTGAAGTACTTCCAAAAGTTTTATCGACATCAACAGGATTACGATTTCAATACAATCTGATGCCAGATGACCATATCACGACAACCCATGACTACAATTATAAACATAGAATCCACAAAAACATCTGCAGCACGCACCTGGTTACAATTCTCAAGTAAATGTGATTTAGGGTGTGGACATCTGAATTTTCTGAAAGACAAGACAATTTTATGACAGAGTCATGAAATTCTGCAACAGCAACATCCACAGAATGACCTGCGTATAAAAAAAGTATCATCGCCACTATAGTACTACCCATAATATGATTCCCCTGCAGAAGAACATGAATATGCAAGTCTAGTCGACTAGTGCCATTTTCTGCAAGAAAAGGCTTGCACATCAATGCGTATAATACGGTATTAAATTTGATATAATGCACATGTAGAAGCGCTACATGTAGGGCATCATTTAGGGCATTCCATTGGTGACACAATTATTATAATAATATCCTTGGCTAAAAAAACAAATGAAATTATAGCAATAAAACTGCTTTATGGCAGTTTTCTAAAAAAAGTTATTGTGTTCTAGTCCATGGACCCCGTCTAAAAAGTAAAAATTAACAAAATGTGATAGTTTCGTAATAAGTATCCGCATGCAACGACGCAAATCCACACAATTCAGTAGACACTTCTTTTCTATCAAACGTTTTCTTTCCCTTCTCTTCAGGATAGTACAGGGAATGTTGTAAATTTGAAATAACACATAACTATATAGAGAATAAAAGAAAGAAAAAAGTCAACACTTCAACATAGGTGTTAAAATGATTAAAGTGTTAAAAAACTCAAAAACAAACAGCTGCAAGTTGTAGACAAACATGTTGAACACATCAGGGAACACTTGTCACACTTTCACGAGGTGTGACACCAAACAACTGCAACGATAACACATTCTCCTTCCGTACACATAGTTCTGGATCTAGTTTACGAATATACAGAGCTTCTAACACAGCAAGATGTAACTTAGACCTTCCACGAGTCAAAATCGAAAAGATATCATCACTATACAACTTACGACAACTAGCACTGCCCGACAAATGACGCTTGATGGACGATGTCCGATCACTTAGCTCTGTCACCTTCGACGCCTGCCGTTGTTCTCTTCCGTTAGGCTTGTTTGGTTGGTTGCTTCGGTCCACACCTCCAACGTCCGTTGATTTCATGTCCGTTTTTGTTGATTTCATGGCCGTTTTCGTTTCACTTCTTGGTCTTCCTCGTTTCCTCTTGTTGATCGTTGTTGTCACTTCCATTATCGACGTATTCAAATCCCCAGTACTCCGTCTCTTCACCTTGCTTCTGGTAACTCTTCCGGTGTCTATGAGCTCCAGTGTCACATTGGGTGGTTTTCGAGACGGTGTCCCTCGCTTCCTCACGCTAGTCTGAGATGGGCCAAGCTCCCCGCCCGTCGAGGCGTAGGCGCGCATGCGTACATCTACACTGAACGCAGACAAAGGTGTTCCAGTATCGGACTGCACAGCACATTTTGGAGGACGGCCACGACGAGGACGAGTACCACGAGCGTCAACAGGGACAAGACCTAACGGCACATGTTGACAGATGCTTGCGCCCAGGTGTTGAAGGGTTCCACCTACGTACCGATCTTCACATTCTCGGCACTGAAAAAAATAGATAAGGTTGCTTCTACTAAGGGTAGGTAGAACGTCCTTCTTCACACCGAACGCACGCGTCGTTCCAAATACTAAATACAATTTCACGCACGGGTAAGACGAAAAGACAATGTTGCGCACCTCCTTCTCGACGCGCGCAGAACCAGCACCCACCCAGGGTAAGCGGAGTACCACGGGGCACCTGTCCGGTCCAAATGGCTTCGGATCCTGCGTGATTGGTTTGTTATTAATAAGTTTTGTTAGTAGTGACGAGGGGTATCCATTGTTTGTCAAAATTGATGTGAGCCACCTCAGTTCTTCTTGAAGAAGGTGAGGAGAGCAGATTCGATGGGCACGATAGACTAGTGCTTTGACAAGGTGAACTTTGGATTACGTTGGTGTGTAGCTTCCCCATGGAATATACAAGCCAGTAAAGGTGGGTTTTCTGTAAACCGTCATGTCTAAACTCTTGGTGTCGTTGTTGCGGGTAATATTGATATCTAAGAAGGATATCACACCGTCCCGTTCACCTTCTGCAGTGAATTTTAATGCAGGATGCAGGATGTAGTCTGTTCGTCTTACCCGTGCGTGAAATTGTATTTAGTATTTGGAACGACGCGTGCGTTCGGTGTGAAGAAGGACGTTCTACCTACCCTTAGTAGAAGCAACCTTATCTATTTTTTTCAGTGCCGAGAATGTGAAGATCGGTACGTAGGTAGAACCCTTCAACACCTGGGCGCACGCATCCGTCAACATGTGCCGTTAGGTCTTGTCCCTGTTGACGCTCGTGGTACTCGTCCTCGTCGTGGCCGTCCTCCAAAATGTGCTGTGCAGTCCGATACTGGAACACCTTTGTCTGCGTCCAGTGTAGATGTACGCATGCGCGCCTCCGCCTCGACGGGCGGGGAGCTTGGCCCATCTCAGACTAGCGTGAGGAAGCGAGGGAGACCGTCTCAAAAACCACCCAATGTGACACTGGAGCTCATAGACACCGGAAGAGTTACCAGAAGCAAGGTGAAGAGACGGAGTACTGGGGATTTGCATACGTCGATAATGGAAGTGTCAACAACGATCAACAAGAGGAAACGAGGAAGACCAAGAAGTGAAACGAAAACGGCCATGAAATCAACAAAAACGGACATGAAATCAACGGACGTTGGAGGTGTGGACCAAAGCAACCAACCAAACAAGCCTAACGGAAGAGAACAACGGCAGGCGTCGAAGGTGACAGAGCTAAGTGATCGGACATCGTCCATCAAGCATCATTTGTCGGGCAGTGCTAGTTGTCGTAAGTTGTATAGTGATGATATCTTTTCGATTTTGACTCGTGGAAGGTCTAAGTTACATCTTGCTGTGTTAGAAGCTCTGTATATTCGTAAACTAGATCCAGAACTATGTGTACAGAAGGAGAATGTGTTATCGTTGCAGTTGTTTGGTGTCACACCTCGTGAAAGTGTGACAAGTGTTCCCTGATGTGTTCAACGTGTTTGTCTACAACTTACAGCTGTTTGTTTTTGAGTTTTTAACACTTTAATCATTTTAAGGTGGCAGACTACCCAAAAAATCGCTGAAAAATCGAATTTGTAAATTCATATTGAGTGCTACGTCAGTTGAAAGAGCATAAATAGCTGCAAATTCTCTGAAAATTGTGTCCCGATCTGACCGGCCGTTCAGGAGTTATGGCCGAAAATGTGCCCTTGCAAGGAAAGATTTTTTTGTTGCATGCTGTCATTTGTTGGCAGCACTGTGTTTGAATGTGAGCAGACTGTGCGCCACTTGTCGTATCATGAAAACACGTGAAAGTGTGCAGAATTTTGCTCCAAGTCCAAAAAATCAGGTTTTGAGCCACGTATTGGGCTGCACGGCGGCGGGCGAAGCCCGCCGCCGTGCAGCAGGACTTTTGCCAGCACCCTCGTGACGTTGCAGATATGTGGCTTGATTATTGTAGTTGACGTTGATTTAGTGACTTTGGCAAGTTTGAGTCGTGTCAAGAAGTCAGGTAGGATTCAGTACTAGGCAGTAGTGAAACGTGAGTGGTAGTCTTTGCCGGTTTCTGAGGGTATCCTGGATTTGGTGTGCAGCGCTGTGGAAATGGCTTGCTGTGGAGGTCCCAGCACTGGATGTTGTATCAAAGGTACGACCTCGTAGCACGTGCTAAACCTAAAAAAATTCAATAATTGACTTGGGTCTGTGGGAGTGTGTGAGAGAACGCCCACTCGTTCCGTTGTGACAGATTCCAGGGCCTCGTTGAGGGGCCCTACCCCATCACCCATGGCTGCTTCTGGACTTGTTCTAGGTTTGGGTCCCGCGCACGAACAGAATGAGCACGAAAATGTGAAAAAATTGTAAATGCATTTGTTTGGCTCCTGGGTGGCTCGCACACCGTGGCACTATGCCGGAAATTTGAGTTTTTCCGGCCTGGAAAGCCTGTCAGTGAGGCGCAAGAACTTGTAAATGTTGTCCTGAGGGCCAGCATAGTGGCAGGAGTGTGTGGTCTAAATTTCACTGAAATCCATTGAGAAACACCAAAGTTATGGTCAATTGAATGCCATATGAAATTTTTGGGTAGGCTGCCCCCTTAACACCTATGTTGAAGTGTTGACTTTTTCCTTTCTTTCATTCTCTATATAGTTATGTGTTTTTTCAAATTTACAACATTCCCTGTACTATCCTGAAGAGAAGGGAAAGAAAACGTTTGATACAAAAGAAGTGTCTACTGAATTGTGTGGATTTGCGTCGTTGCATGCGAATACTTATTACGAAACTGTTTTCCCACTGCCTCCAAACTACTGTTTGAAAATGTGATAGCCAAAAATTAAAATTTCACACAAAACAACACAATAATCACAACACTTGAGGATCTTAGTTTAAAAAATATACTGCTTTCAACACTTGTTTAGTCTGACGTGACCAAGAGTTCATCTTGGTCTGACACTTCACGGGTGACTTGTACGAGTACTGCGCCAACATGCATGAATAGGAAAGAGGACCACGAGGGGAAAAGGTCTTCTCGCTTTTGATCCTCAAGTGTTGTGATTATTATGAGGTTTTGTGTGAAATTTTAATTTTCGGCTATCACATTTTTTTGTTTTGTTAATTTCTTACTTTTTAGACGGGGTCCATGGACTAGAACACAATAACCTTTTTTAGAAAACTGCCATAAAGCAGTTTTTATTGCTATAATTATGATTGTACTGGTTGTTCTTCCTGTTTAATTCCACTCCAATATCCACGAGTTCAACAAAGTATCATCAGTGGTTTGTTGCTGTTTCGATCAATCATTCACAGATGGGTGTTAAGTTGAGTTTCAGTTGATTTCCCTGATTACCACCTGGTCAAAACAATAATACCAATGTTGTGTAGCTTATTACAGGGTGCGGCAGAGCTCTCGGCCATTGAAGAAAATGTTGAGTCGCCTCCACAATTACACTGCGCTCTTTAGCCGACTAGACCCTCCTTCACAGTGGTGTTGGTTGTGTGAAGGAGGGTCTAGTCGGCTAAAGAACGTCTTGAGCGTTGTAAGCTTTCCTAGTAGACTTTCTAGCCTTATAGTCTGGCGAAATACAGGAAAATCAAAATTTAATGGAGAAGGACAATGGAATAATTTCCAAATATTTGGTTGGAGGAAAGCAAATCAGCACATGAAGCACAGAAGCCATATACTTTTTTCCACTAGGCCTTTCATTCCACTGCGATGCACAACAGTTACCACAGGAATGGACCACTGATGGACAATGACGATAATGAGAAGGACTCAGCAATACTCCGTCACCTGACATCATCACCAGCCTGCCTAAGTCTGCAACCATGGCACCCACTCTCACTTCACGATTCAAGCGAGTGCGCACAACAAATCTCACCTTGCTGTGCTGGAGGCAGTGAACATTGCCAAGCTGAAGCCTGAGCTGTGCGTGCAAAAGAAGTATGTGCGAGAATTGTCACTGTTTTGACATTGTAGTACCGTGGTCCCCACTGTTGTCTGATTCTTGTAACATTCATTGTCTCAGTGAGTAGTTAGCGCCACTAGCGCTATCTTTTAAGGTAGCAGCCTACCCATAAATTTCATATGGAATTCAATTGACCGTAACTTTGGTGTCTCTAAATGGATTTGAGTGACATTTTGACCACACACTCCTGCCACTATGCTGGCCGTCTGGACATGATTTAAAAGTTCTTGCGCCTCACTGACAGGCTTTCCAGGCCGGAAAAACTCAAAATTCTGGCAAAGTGCCACGGTGTGCGATCCACACAGGAGCCAAACAAATGCATTTACAATGTTTTCACATTTTCGTACCCATTCTGCCCGTGCGCGAGATCGAAACCTAAAACAAGTCCAGAAGCAGCCGTGGGTGGTGGGGTAGGGCCCCTCAACGTGGGCCTGCTATCTGTCACAACGGAACGAGTGGGCGTTCTTTCACAGACTCCCACAGACCAAAGTCAATTTTTGAATTTTTTTAGGTTTAGGGCGTGCTACGAGGTCTTACCTTTGATACAACATCCAGTGCTGGGACCTCCACAGCAAGCCATTTCCCCAGCGTTGCACACCAAATCCAGGAGACCCTCACAAATCGGCAAAGACTGCCACTCACGTTCCACTGCTGCCTAGTACTGAGTCCTACCTGGCTTCTTGACACGACTCAAACTTGCCAAAGTTGCTAAATCAACGTCAGCTACAATAATCAAGCCACATATCTGGAACGTCACGAGGGTGCTGGCAAAAGTCCTGCTGCACGGCCGCGGGCTTCGTCCGCCGCCGTGCAGCCCAATACGTGTTTTTAACGTGATTTCTTGGACTTTAACCTTTGACCCTACGAAATTTTGCAAAGGGCCTGGGATGTGTGAAAGCAGCGGACAGTCGTACCCGGGTACAAAGTTCGTACAACTGCCTGGTGAAAGTACGATAAATGCAGGAAAGTTGCCTTGTACAAGGGTTGGCCGCCTGCCTGAAAGGATTGGGCAGCTTTTTAGGCTTCCCGCCAGATTCTTGTTGTTGTCTTGGAAACTTCTATGTAAATGTGACTTATAGGCTGTTTTGTACCTAGTCTGAAGAGGGCCTAGGGCAGAAGATCTGGCAGGTGTTTGTACGTTTCTGGTAAGCTTCACTCGTACGAGGTATATGTGTAACGGACAGGAGCCAAATTCGAGACAGCCAAGGCAAACGTATACATGGTTCTGCCAATTCCACTGTTTTTCGAGCAGACTCTGCTCAATTCATGGCCATTATCCGCCATAACCTAGTGGAAATACCATTTGTAGTCTATGACACAACAATAGAGAGTTGGTGCAAGATTCACACGGTTATATTGGGACATATGACGCATGTTTCAACGCGCTGTGTTTCTATGGATATTTGCAAGGAAGTAGAGCTACCAAAATGCAGCTGCCGGAATATTTGGAAACCTAGAGTGCGAGTTTCATTTACGTACTAGTGCAGGCTGCACATCGACCCATATCATATCCTGGTGTTGGGGTCGGCAGGAACAATCCACTTGAACTCAGCATTCTTCCGTGGAATGGTCAGTGAAGCAAAGTAAGAGGATGTCGTGCAGCTGCCAGAGGAAAATCTGCAGAACACAAGTTGCACACGAACCTCTTCCTGGTTAGACTTGTTTATTAGCTCTCGTTTCTGAGTCTTCTTGTTATTGCAGAAATAGTACGGCTAGAGCTGGGGCTGGCTAATTGCATGAGACATTGGCTCGACTCTCTAGATCTACTATAGAATCCTTGGCGAGATACTACATCACCACCGCGCCCTCAAAATGTAGGTTTGCAGCGTACGGCAAACCATAGTTATCGCTGACAACCGAGCAGCAGGCAAAAGCAACGCGCGTGGCTAGGCGTGCAACAATGGAGGTGTTGGTTGGTTGGTTGGTATATTTTATTTTACTTCGCCAGAATGAACAGGCATTGCTGCCTTCTTGCCTGGACAAGTGGATTGTCCAAGCTCTCGCAAAAAGACGAAGAAAGGAAAGAAATATTACATGAGAGTGTGAAGCATGCAATCTTATAAAAAAAAATTGTGTCTGGCATTCAATGGCGGGCAGCCGTACTGGGGAAAGCCCAGGCCGCAGTACGAGTACTATATACGCCCATATACGCGGGCGAGACTACCCCATTCTTTGCATAAAGGTATCAGCGCTACTGCGCTACTGTGCAATGTTAACTACAAGCAGGGCTCATGGCGCCTAATCACTACAATTAGGAAGCGAAAGGACTCAAGCGCGCGTACTAAGCCTCAGCCAAGGTCCAGTACTATACTAACCGAGTATGCAAGATAGAACAGGCAGTTTGGCGAAGCAAACAAAATACGTATGGAAGAGGCAAAGTCCCCGGATGCCGCCCGGTCCACAATGACAGACACCACCATGTTTATATGGGAAATAAGGCGCGAGGGCCCACCAGGTAAGGCATAAACACGTGGCAAGCGCAAATAGCGTAAGACGTACCCACGAGGCCACAACGCAAGAGTACGGCAGCATGAGCAGAGTACGAGAGTACGATGCCGGATCAACGCAGGGCGGACCAAGGTGTGGTAGTGCGACAGCACGAGGCACCTTCATGATAATCGATGCCAGCTTGGGAGTACTAGATTGTAGCTAGTTGCACCCAATGCACTGAAACAGTCTCTGCGCAATGGGATCATACTAATAACCTTACATGGGAGTTGTATCTACATTCAGGGACGACTGATATTTGGGTGACTAATTCGGAAGGAATAATCATCATGCGTGTCCTGGGTGTATCTTATCCATCTAGCAGAATCCCGAATTACCTTCGGAAATTCCTTCCGTTTCCTAACAACTACACGCAACCGTAGTAGGTGTGGCAACACACTAGCAACCCCTGCAGGTCATAAGAGAGGTGGCCGAGTTATAACTCTGTTGGACTTGTACTTGCACGGCTCATATCTCTTACACGCTTCGAGGTACATTATACAGGAACGTCAGTGCCGCTCATTACCTACTGATGTCACACAATGTACTCGTCCATGACGCTGGCCAGTCATGCGTGGGAGAATCATGGTAGAGGATCTCGCTGGAAATATGAATCCAGGCGATACTTATGCAGAGTGATAATTCATGCACTCAAAGTGGCCGGAAAAATTCAGCACCGGCTCCGTATAAACTGTCCAAACCACACATTTATGCTGGCATCTACGTTTAACCGTTTGATTGCTGCAGGAGGGTGCACCAGCGCACTAAGGATCAGCAGATACGGTGTATTTAAAAAAATGAAAACAAGACCACACGTAAAGTTTCTTGACTGGGGCATCCATTATGCAAATTTCATGATCTTTGCCTGCAATCAGCTTCCTTTCACTTGCTTGCCATGTTGCAGTACCCCCCCCCCCCCCAACTTTGATCAATGCTGAATGCAACCTTCCATGATTGAAATTTGAAAAAATTAATATCCTCAGAGATGAGGAACTCAGGAAAGTCCCTTCATGGTTCTATGACTATAAGCGGAATTCGAAGCAACGGGCCACACGCCGTATGATAATATGACTGCACAGGAAGGAGTGCGTGTTCCTCAGTCTCTATGTTCGCTACCCGTCCACGGTTCTAACATTCAACACAGCGTAAGTAATGCAAATCCTTCTACGAGTCCTCTAGCCGGGACACGATCATTAGCCAATACGTGTAAGCTCCGGTAAAAGGAACATTTTTAGCGTGAAAACCAGCTGCGATGTAAACTACGCAAAGCCAGAGAAATAATCATTGGTAATAACAGCAACACGCTCTACTTATGGACCAATCACCAGAAATTGCATCTGCCGAGATGTTGAAACTGGTTCTCTTGTCTGTCCATCACTGATCTCTGTACTGTGCTGTCTGGTTATTACTGAGCTCTGTGAAGTACTGATAACGAGCAAGTTGACCACTGTGTACGAGAAGTTATGATTTTACTTTCGTCATTGCTGATGATTGGTTTGCCCGTACTGGGTGGGAGTGTTGGAGAGCAAATGAAGGATGCAAGTGTGTCTGCTGGTACCAACACAGTGCGTTTAGGATCACTGCGGGAGCACAATGCGCGACGGTCAGTGTATTCTGGAAAGTCACACGCAGTGGTAGATCAGTTTGACATGTGCAACGTCGCCCCAGCGCATCCAAACAACATCCACTGTACGTATGACAACCTAGAGACACAGTACGTCTGCCTCAGTTTCACGACATCCCTGGTGTTATTAAAGATGATCATGATGGTTCCAGCAAGACGAAAGAAAGAAAATTTCATTCTGTATCTTGCCTCGAGTCTTCTTATGCCGAAATTTGCATATCTGCAGAAGCTTCGATGCAAAGGAGTTCTCCCAACCCAGAATCTTCCCAGCCGTGATGTTTGCAAGCACACAGCACGCAACATTCTATCGATTTGTCCTCGTGGCCTTGAAGTGCGAAGTTCACATAGCCACATTTCAACTACTCCACCACCAGAGCCTAAGGGATTTCCAAATAACAACTGCTTTAATCGTTTGGGATCTAATGACAACTGCTCTTATGTGCTCTTCACTCCCCTCAAGCATTTGATTTTAGGAATGACTCGAATCTCTGATCTCATAGATTCCAAAGGCTATTGGCGTTTTAGCGTACATGATCGCTCTATACCTCTGGCATGTTGGGAAACTGATTTGCTAGCAGCCGAGAAGCTATACTACCAACTACTGCAGTGGGATGTTGATGCTGACTGCATAGCAGTGTTGAGGAGAACCCTCACGCCTATCCACCACTTAGGCATTGCAAACTTTCGACTTTGGAGTGACTTAGAAAATTTTCCTCCCATTCAAAAGGAAAATTTGAAAGAAAGAAGCCAAAGGAAGAGAACAAGCAGGATTCGGACCCACAACAGTATGAATATCAAGCAACCCCCTATACCACCCTATCTCCCTATTCTGCGGACGATGACCTCCTAATTTTGCCGTTTTCGAAACATCTCCCTATCAGAATTGAATAGGTCCCCCACTTGCCAACTATATCATGGCAAGTAAGCTGACCATGCATGACGTGATTGGACTCTATTCCTATGCATGGGACAACACCCTTACATAGGAAGCCCATTTTAATTAACTCCTACATGTTGAGGGCCGGCCATATTCCTATTGGTAGAAACCACCCTGGAGGGAGCTGTCTCTACGACAGACGACTCGAAGTTGACTGGTCTGGGTTTGCTTGCTTCGTATGTGGATAAAGGACAGAAACAGAATTCTAGGAAACCCTAGCCATAATTTATCCCTTGTCACGTGACTGTTCCCTTGGATCGGGCCAATCACTGATCTGTATGAGCGGGCAATAAATCAGTCCAACGCCAGCGTCCAAAGCTCGTCGTCAGTGACAGCCTTGACAGTGACACTGGACGAGTGATGTCTACGGGATTTGAACACGGTGAATGTGTGCAGAAAGTGCAGTGTACATGTACATGTACATGTGAACGCGTGTTCGAAAGTCGCCAATCTCAGATTTTCTTTTTCTTTCCTTTCAAGTGTTGCTGCACACCAGGGCGACTTTTCTCCTTTAGTTTTGATTTTTTCAGGTTATAGTCTTCAGTAATGTTAGGCGGAGAGTAATAAATCCATTCTGGCATGGTTGTTTGGGCAATAATGGATTTGAATTCAATGTACTGAAGCAGTCTTCGGAATCGGAGTATTCTGCTAACCTGCAATGTGAGTTTATGTCATCTTCTTTCAAGGCTGCCGGAAGGACTTATTTGGGTCACTGAATCGGAAGGAACAGTCAGCGTGCGTTTGTTACCTGGGTTTTATCTTTTTTATCTACGATGAGCGCGAATTACCTTCGAAAATTCTTTCCCATTCCTAGCAATTACACGCATCCATGGTAGGAGTGACAAGTTGCTAACAAACCTTGCGGGTCATTGGAGAGTCTGCTGAGTTATAAACGCGTTGGACTTGTACTTGCAAGGCTCATTACTCTCGCTGAGAGGTACATTTTACGGGACCTTCAGTGCCGTTAATTATCTTCTGATGTCACACATAATACTTGTGCATGACTATGGCCATTCACGCGTGGGAGAATCATGGCAGACAGTCTCGCCGGAAATATGACACCGGTCGATACTTACACAAGTGTTATAAACCGTCAGAAAAATGTAGTCCCGCCTCCGGACGAAAATTAGAAACGACACATTCATTCTGGCATGTACTTTTCGGCCTTTGACTGCTACAGGGAGGTGCACCAGCGCAAAAAGGATCAGCAAAAACGTGTCATATGTTACTGAAAACAGCATCACAAGTCGGGAATCAATTCTCCAACTTTCATGATTGCTGGCAATCCTATAGGATTGAAATTAGAAAAAACTCTTCCAGGGTGAAGAATTCAAGAAACATAGCGCTGCTTGGTGCTATGATTATGAGCGCAAATCGATTCCTGCTACAGTCGTCGCCAAAAAAATCCGGCCAATGCTATGCTAAGCTATCGGTACTCCTGAAGTAGCTGTATGGTGCATGGACCGCACTGGACTCCACTGCAGCAGCAGGCTAGGCAGAGTCACGCAGCACAGACTGCTCAGTGCTATGCTGGTACTGTAAATGCATGCCTGCCACCATGTTGTCTGATGATTGGTTTTTGCCATGAGACTCTGAGTTACAACAAAAAGGAGCCCTATTAATTTTATTTCCTTTTATGTACCTCTGGCGTACTACCCTCTGCCCATTCCGGGCATCTAAGCACTATTGCAGGTTAAGGCGCACAGCCTCTGTGCATGCCACCAATGCACTATGTCACCTACTGACTGTATGAAGAACCGCTGGTGAACGCGTACCGTACCAGTGCCACAAGTGCACTGTACTATCCATGGCTTTGGCCGTTTTTCTTTGGCGACGACTGTGTATACATTGTAGATCCTTCCGAGCACACTATAGCCAGGATAGGTGAGAAGAGCAGCCGATAAACGTACATTTCAAGTAAAACTAAGTAACACATACAAAATAACAGCATGACTCCTCAGGAAGGAGTGCGCGTTGGTCAGCCTCTGTGTCTGCTAGCAATTCAGGGTCCTATCATCCAGTGAAGAGTTAGTCAAACAGATCCATCTACGAGTCCCTAGCTTGGACACAATCATCAGTTTTAATTCGTGTAAGCTCGTGTCAAAGGAGCCTTGTTAGCGTGAAAACCAGCTGCGATGTAAACTACGCAAAGGCAGAGAAATACCATTGGTTGGTCAAAAGAGCAACGCGCTCAACTTTTAGACCGATCGCAAGAAATTGCATCTGTACAGATGTTGAAACTGCTCCTCTTGTGAATGTCTGTCCATTATTGACCTCTATACTGTGCTGTCTGGTTATTCCTGAGCTCTATGAAGTACTGATAACGAGCGAGTAGACCACTGTGTACCTGAAGTTATGATTTTGCTTTTGTCCATGCTGATGATTGGTTTGCCCGTATTGGGCGGGAGTGTTGCACAGCAAAGCGATGATGCAAGTGTGTCTGCCGGTACTAACGCCGAGCGTTTAAGATCCCTGGTGGAGCACAATATCCGATGGTCAGTGAGCTCTGGAAAGTCACACGCAGTGGTAGATAGTTTGGACGTTTGCAGCGTTACCCCAGCACATCCCAACAACATCTACTGTACGTTTCCCAACCTATTGACTCATAACGTCTGTCTGATCTACGGGACATACCTATCTGCTGTAAAAACACGTGGAACGTGGAGAACGCTTTCAGCTCAACAACAAAAGGAAGGCTTCATTCTCTATCTTGCCTTTACTCTTCTTGCGCCAAAATTCGCATATCTGCAGTCACTTAAATGCGAAGGAGTTATTCCAAGTCAGTACCTTACTATTAAAGCTGCTTTCAAGCGCATAGCTCGTAGTATTCTGTCGATTTTTCCTGAAGACAGTGAAGTGAGAAAATCACACAGCCAAGTGTCAGCTACGCTAGCACCCCAGCTTTCAAGAATCCCTGATGAGAGCTGTTACACGATTACTGTACCTGAAGAGCTCATTCTCTTAAAGCATCTTGCCTTAGGAATGTCTCGAATCTCCAATCTCATAGACTCGAAGGGCATAATGCGTTTTAACGCGCAAGGCGACTTTGTACCTTTGCCATGTTGGGAAACTGATTTGCTGGTAGCCGAAAATCTATACTACCAGCCACTGCAGTGGGATGTTGATGCTGACTGCATAGCAGTGTTAAGGAGCACCATCACGCATATTCTTCGTGCAGTGTGGAAGGCATTTCATCTTTTACTAGTTCCAGTGAAAATGCCTGTTGCTTTGTCGTGGCTCGGTCCCAAAATATTTGCTTTCATTGATTCCTTATTGGGAATATCCTTTCAACTTGATCTTGCAAATTCGGATTATTTCCTGCAGCGTTGGTTTTACCCCATGTTCAATCGTCTCCTAGTTCGGTCCAGACAGAGTAGATCAAACAACATAACAAGTTCTGAAGCTCCTAGTTGTAAGGGACTACGTGGATCGCCAGATCAAGTGCAGAAGACTGTAATCAAACTGACCCGTATGCTGATGATCAATGAATTATGTCATCACAAATACTCATTGTCTGCACATATTTTTATTTCTCTCGCTAATCAGCTTTTTATTTCGTACGTGCGCCATTGTCCCATTGGAGCTTCCTTCAATATGTGATTCGTTGCGATCTATTTTCTAAAGTATGTCGGAGATGAGTGTCAGAAGTCGAGCGGTAAACTCGATCTCCCTTCCCCTTCGACAAGTATTCAACTTCCCCACGCTGTTTTATAGATTTGCAATTTATCGAGTCACAGCGTACCACCTCGTGCATGTATTGAAGTCGCTAGCCCAGTTTTCTTCTTCTTCATTTCCTCATTCGACTTCACAGTGACACGGGAAATATTTAAAATTTCGCATGTAAATGTACAAGTATTTAGTGCCCTCTCTTTTCCCATCGCAGGAAATTTATGCCCTAGCTTTTAATTCATTTTATGCACAAAAAAACCCGTTGTTTACCCCCCCCCCCCCGCAAGCCGTCCGCGGCTTCGGTAAAAACTATGATTACAAATACATGCGATGGTTCAGTAAATAGATATACTACTCGGCCCGGATAGAAACCATCCCTGCCGAATTATCGGTAAGGCAGAAGAACTGGCAGGTTTTTGTACATTTTTCTGGTAAGCTTCACTCGTACGTGGTATATGTGTAACGGACAGGAGCCAAATTCGAGACAGCCAAGGCAAACGTATACATGGTTCTGCCAATTCCACTGTTTTTCGAGCAGACTCTGCTCAATTTATGACCATTATCTGCCATGACCTAGTAGAAATACCATTTGTAGTCTATGACACAACAATAGAGAGTTGGTGCAAGATTCACATGGTTATATTGGGGCATATGACGCATGTTTCAAGGCGCTGTGTTTCTATTGATATTTGCAAGGAAGTAGAGCTACCAAAATGCAGCTGCCGGAATACTTGGAAACCTAGAGTGCGATTGTTTAAATTTACATACAAGTGCAGGCTGCACATCGACCCATATCAAATCCTGGTGTTGGGTTCGGCAGGAACAATCCACTTGAACTCAGCATGCTTCCAAGGAATGTTCAGTGAAGCGAAGTAAGAGCATGTCGTGCAGCTGCCAGAGGAAAATCTGCAGACCACAAGTTGCAGACGAACCTCTTCCTGGTTAGACTTGTTTATAAGCACTCGTTTCTGAGTCTTCTTGTTATTGCATAAATAGTACGGCTAGAGCTGGGGCTGGCTAATTGCATGAGACATTGGCTCGACTCACTAGATCTACTATAGAATCCTTGGCGAGATACTACATCACCGCCGCGCCCTCAAAATGTAGGTTTGCAGCGTACGGCAAACCGTAGTTATCGCTGACAACCGAGCAGCAGGCAAAAGCCACGCGCGTGGCTAGGCGTGCAACAATGGGGGTGTCTGGCATGCAATGGCGGGCAGCCGTACAGGGGAAGGCCCAGACCGCAGTACGAGTACTAGTATATACGCCCATATGCGCGGGCGAGACTACCCCATTCTTTGCATAAAGGTATCAGCGCTACTAATGCAATGTTTACTACAAGCAGGGCTCACGGCGCCTAATCACTATAATTAGGAAGCAGTTCCTTTCATGGCACGAAAGGACTCCAGCGCGCGTACTAAGCCTCAGCCAAGGTACAGTACTATACTAACCGAGTATGCAAACATAATACGTATGGAAGAGGCGAAGTCCCCGGATGCCGCCCGGTCCACAATGACAGACAGCACCATGTTTATATGGGAAATAAGGCGCGAGAGCCCACCAGGTAAGGCGGGCCGCATAAGCACTTGGCAAGCGCAAATAGCGTAAGACGTACCCACGAGGCCACAACGCAAGAGTACGGCAGCATGAGCAGAGTACGTGAGTACGATGCCGGATCAACGCAGGGCGGACCAAGGTTTGGTAGTGCGACAGCACGAGGCACCTCAGAAGTTGGAGGTGGCGAACGCAGGGACAGCATCAATATTGCCAGCTAGCAGCAGCAGATGGGCGTGATTTTTTATTTCTTCTTCAAGACTAGCAACGAGGAGCAGCAGGCAACCCTCGTTTCACTCGTGATTGCTTAATCACATGGCAAAAACAACAAAAATGCAACACCATTCTATGGTGCTATGATGTGTGTGTCTCTCGGGGAGGGTCGATAACCATCATGATAATCGATGCCAGCTTGGGAGTACTTGATTGTAGTTAGTTGCACCCAATGTATTGAAACAGTCTCTGCGCAATAAAAAAAAAGTAAATTATCGTGTCCGTTCCCGAAGGGAACTCACGACGGCCGCTAACACCCGGTAAACCCTAGCGACAGATGCAGCGCCTAACGGTAGGGGTGAAAGGGTAAGTCTCACAACCACTGGCACAAGTGCCAAGAACGACCCCATTAGCTGCATCCATGTACCCCTTGTGCCTGGCCACAAGTTCCCAGTTGACTGTGGGTAGCAGCACGGCTGGAAAAACCGCTCCCAGGCTGGACTTAAACCAGGTACCTCTCGTATCTCAATCATGGTCTTTGACCAACCCACTGTGCCTGCCTGGTTCTCTGCGCAATGGGATCATATTAATAACCTTACGTGGGAGTTGTATCTACATTCAGGGACGACTGATATTTGGGTGACTAATTCGGAAGGAATGATCATCATGCGTGCGTTTCCTGGGTGTATCTTATCCATCTAGCAGAATCCCGAATTACCGTGGGAAATTCCTTCCGTTTCTTAGAAATCACACGCATCTATTTTGGGTGTGGCAAGTTACTAGCAACCCGAGCTTGCATTGTAGAAGCGGCTGAGTTATACCCCGATTGGACTTGTGCTAGCACGGCTCACGAATGTTACACGCTGGGAGGTGTATTTTACGGGAACTGCACAGTGCCGATAAAGTATCTTCTGATTTCACACAATCTACTCGTGCATAACGCTGGTCAATCATGCGTGGAAGAATCATGACAGAGGGTCTCGCCGGAAATATGAAAGGGGTCGATATTTATGCAAAGTGATAATGCATGCGCTCGAAGCCGCCAAAATTGTTTTAGCACCGCCTCCGTATGAACGGTGCAAACCACACATGCATGCTGGCATCGACTTGAAGTACATTTAACCTTTGATTGCTGCGGGAAGGTACACCAGAGCACTAAGGAACAGCAGAAACGGTGCATTTGCTGTTGAAAACAACACCACACGTAACATGTCGGAACTCGGGCATCCATTCTGCAAATTTTATGACCTTTGGGTACAATCCAAGTATAAATCAAATCCATCCACTTCCTTTCTCTTTCTTGCTATGATCACCTACCCCCCCCCCCCCTTGTTCAGTGCTGAATATTACCCTCTATAATTGAAATATTCCCAGAGATGAGAAACTCAGGAATGTCCCTGCATGGTTCTATGACTATAACTGGAAATCGAATCATGTTACATCTAACAGCCTTGCGAGACACATAATAGCCATTATTTATATGTCAGACGATCAGCATAAGAATAAACCGATGATCGTAGAGGAACAGGGCATATGCCGTATGACAGTATCACTGTCCCAGAAGAAGTGCGCGTTCGTCATTCTCTGTGTCTGCTAGCAGTCAACGGTTCTATCATTCAACACAGCGTAAGTCATGCAAATTCGTCTACGAATCCTCTAGCCGGGACACGATCATCATGACAGTTGATTCGTGTAAGTTCCGGTCAAAGGAACATATTTAGCGTGAAAACCAGTTGCGATGTAAACTACGCAAAGGGAGGGAAACATCATTCGTCAAAAGAGCAACACGCTCAACTTATGGACCAATCGCAAGAAATTGCATCTGTAGAGATGTTGAAACTGGTCCTCTTTTCTGTCCATTACTGATCTCCATACTGTGCTGCCTGGTTATTTCTGAACCCTGAAGCCGAAGAGGTATTGATAACGAGCGAGTTGACCACTGTGCACCTAAAGTAATGATGTTACTTTTGTCATTGCTGATGATTGGTTTGCCCGTACTGGGCTGGAGTGTTGCACTGCAAAGGAATGATGCGAGTGTGTCTGCTGGTACCAGCACAGTGCTTGTAGGATCACTGAGGGAGCACAATGTGCGACAAGCAGTGACCTCTAGCAAGTCACACGCAATGGTAAATATGTTTGACATGTGCGACGTCGTCCCAGCGCATCCCAACAACATCCACTGTACGTATGACAACCTAGTGACACAGTTCGTCTGTCTCAGTTTAACGACATTTCTGTCGATGGTTTCAGCCAAGCAGAAGAAAGAAGGATTCATTCTGTATCTTGCCTTTACTCTTCTTAAGCCGAAATTTGCATATCTGCAGAGGCTTCGATGCAAAGGAGTTCTCCAAACTCAGAATCTCACCATTCGTGATGCTTGCAAGCATATAGCTCGCAACATTCTATCGATGTGTCCTGCGGACAGTGAACTGCGAAATTCACATAAGCAAATTTCATCTACGCCAACTCCACAACCCGCACGATTCCAAAATGACAGCTGCCACAATGTTATGGACCCCGGTGTCCTCTTCACTGCTTTCCTCATTCCCATCAAGCATGTTATCTTAGGAATGTCTCGCATCTCTGATTTCCTAAATTCCAAGGGCGAGCTGCGTTTTAGTGTATATGATCACCCTATACCTCTGGCATGTTGGGAAACTGATTTGCTGGCAGCCGAGAAGCTATACTACCAACCACTGCAGTGGAATGTTGATGCTGACTGCATAGCAGTGTTAAAGGGGCACTCCGGCTTCATTTTCGACGCCGAGTTTTCGATGCCAAGACGAAGGTTGGTGAAAGAGAAGACCCCTCGAACAAGAACGAGTCTCCAGAAGCGATCGAGTCGAGCAGGAAGACGACTTTTGAATTTCGGCCGAGCGAGCGCTGATGACGTAATGAGGGATTAGCTTGCCAGTGGAAGTGCACCTGCGCACATACATTTCACATACTTTTTGGCCAATTTTCAATCGAAGAGGAGGTTGTTTTCTATGTTCTCTCAACGTCGTGAGCGATCCCGTCTTCTATACCCTTCCAGGTACCCTGAAGGTCCTCCAGAGGAGAATTTATCTCCAGCAAAGCGTTGTGGATCCGCTAAATTCGTCTCGAGACATATTCACCCAGTGCAGTGCTGACAAATGTAGAATGTTGAATCTGTGATAATTGTCGACGATGGACAGAAAGGTTGATAGCCGCTGTCGCAGGGAAAGTGAAGCTCCTGGAAGTAACAACGGGGAGCTTGTTAGCATCACTTGATCAAAGCAGCTAGACGGAATCGGGGAGTACTGACTATTTGTCTCGCCCTCAGTTTAGTGAATTTTATGATCAGAAAATTTTTCGATCAGGATCCCTTCTACAAGATGTGTAGTACAGGTGATTTCTGAACTTGACGATATGGAGACCGACCAGTAGACCTACCAACAACGTGTACCTGCAGGAAATTCACCCAAGGCTATTGCTATTGTTATCCTCTTCAGTGGCTGTTGTTTTTTTAGTAAAAATATGTTCACTTCTCTCAACATATTCCTGCATGGCAGCAAGAAGGTGCGCTATGGAATTCAACGCCACAATCTTCGCCCAGCTGTGGATGAAGCATGGTCAAGTCATGGCAGTACATATACTTGAACCAGATGAGAAATTGAAGTTCATTTGTGATGCGAAGTTGGACAGCCCCAGTGACCGAGTCAAGCGTTGTCTTTTGCCGTGGCACAAATTGCTGAAGAATCCGAGATGTTCTTGGAATTATGCACATGGATACTACCAGAAATAATGGTGGCATGAACCATTGTGGAATGGGACAGCTCACGGAGAATACTGGAATAGCTCAAGTATCTCTAGGCGATTGTAAATCCTGTTCTGGCTGATAGCTTCGGCCTGCTGCGCCCGTCCATGTACAATGATGGGAACATGCATTTCTGTTTCTACATATTTGCTATCTACTGTACTGTGGTATTACAGTTGCAGATCCCTTATAATAAGAAATATGTTCACCCCCCCCCCCCCACATAAATATGAACTAACAATTTCACTGTTGGACTCGCCGGTGGCTAGAGAGCAAAGGATTAATTTATAGCAAAGAAAAGGACCAGGGAACTACAAGTTACGCTATAATGTCCACGAACTATTTCACTGTATTTGAAATAATTTTGTTTGATACCCTGAGAACTCTGAAACTTTGCAGCACTGTGGATTATATGTGGATACAACATTTATGGAAGGAACACATAGTTCAAATAATTATAGCACTGGATTGTTGAGATTGTGAGCACATTCCAATCAGTACTCTACATATTTATAAGCGGTGGCAATCGTTAGGAATAGGTCGTGAGTTGTCAGAGTGCTCTAGTATATGAGAGAATGTTTTTTTTGTCTAATCGACGGCTCGTTTGAAGCCAGAGATGTTTGAACTTGCTTCAGTCGACTTGATTCTAGACAGTAGTCGAAGGAGTACTATGAAGTATACACCAGGCGTAGTCTGTAAGCTATCTTGTGAGAATTCTGTCGGTACACATCAGGTATCAGCTTGCAAAGATGGCTCCTCTCTGTTTCTTGAAAGCCTGTATAGTTGGACTGTGGCTCCAGCGATTCCCTTCTCAGAGCAGGTACCATACCCAATACGGTCAATACATATTGGACAAACCTGTGTGCACAACAGAAATAGTGGAGAGAAATCTCTCAGCTCATGAACACATCAGTGAAGTTTGAACTGCCGTTGTTTGTGGCCATCAGTATAAACCTATCGACTATACGAATAATGTGCAAAAAACCCTCTATAACTACAGCTGGGGCCATGGAATTATAAAGCATCTAACTTAGGGAACTGCCAATTCTGGTCGGAGTTGCGTTCGAGGCCTGCAATTCATGATGGCTATCGTATGTTGCATTGACCAGAGATCATATAAAACTTCCATGCCACATTGAAACACGCACTACTTTCGAGTACTTTGGTATCCCCCACCAAATGGGCATTCGTTCCCGGGGTGGCAGGCGTCACCATTCGTTATGCCTGGATCAGATTTCATTGACCCCAACTGTCATGAAGAATCATTTTTACTTCGACTGGATTTCAGTACAAGTATTAGTTAGTTGTAGAACTGCAGAATAAATTTTGTTGTATTTGGGCAACCATTTCTCTACAAACGCTCTATTTGGAAATTTTTTTTTAAATATAATACATGTCCAAATTCCACATCTACCCAAATTGGAATACTTGATCACGTATTCAGTCCTACACGGAATGTTTAGAAAACGCCAGGGAATAGGAATTTGCTAACGAGAACTCCAGGCCAGGGTACTAGCATACGAACAAAACAAGATAAAAACTCACCAGTATACTTGTAGTAAGTTCATGTCGGTGTAATATTCACGATAAGCAACGAGGCACCCTCCGATTTGGTCAAGCTGCTTTGAAGTCTGGTTGTTCAGGTGATACAAACGGGCTCCCTGTTGTTACTTCCAGCAGCTTCACTCTCCCTGCGACAGCGGCTATCAGCCTCTCTCTCCATCGTCGACAATTATCACAGATTCAACATTCTACATTTATCAGCACTGCACTGGGTGAATATGTCTCGAGACGAATTTAGCGGATCAACAACGCTTTGATGGAGATAAATTCTCCTCTGGAGGACCTTCAGGGTACCTGGAAGGGTATAGAAGACGGGATCGCTCACGGCGTTGGGAGAACATAGCAAACAACCTCTTCTTCGATTGAAAATTGGCAAAAAAGTGGGTGAAATGTATGTGCGCAGATGCATTTCCACTGGCAAGCTAATCCCTCATTACGTCATCAGCGCTCGCTCGGCCGAAATTCAAAAGTCGTCTTCCTGCTCGACTCGATCGCTTCTGGAGACTCGTTCTTGTTCGAGGGGTCTTCTCTTTCACCTACCTTCGTCTTGGCATCGAAAACTCGGCGTCGAAAATGAAGCCGGAGTGCCCCTTTAAGGCGAAGTGTCACGCATATTCTTCGTGCAGTGTGGAAAATGTTAATTTATGATTCTGATGCTACACTAGGTTCAGGGAAATCACCTTTCGAATTTTTTGAACTTGATCCAAAAATTGTTGCATTCTTGGAATCCTTGTGGAGCATAGCCAGGCAACTTGATCCTGCAAATTCGGATTATTTCATGCAGCGTTGGTTTTACCCCATGTTCAGTCGTCTCCTACTTCGGTCCAGACAGAGTAGATCAAACAACATAACAAGTTCTGAAGCTCCTAGTTGTAAGGGACTACGTGGATCACCAGATCAAGTGCAGAAGACTGTAATCAAGCTGACAAGTATGCTGATGATAAATGAATTACGTCATCACAAGTACTCTTTTGTTGCACACGCTTTTATTTCTGTCGCTAATCAGCTTTTCATCTCTTACGTACGCCTTTGTCCTATTGACATTTCCCTCGATGTTTGATCGTAAGCAATCTACTTGTAGTGTAGCCAGATAAGAGTCAGAAGTCTAGCTGTAAATCTGATCTCCCATGCTCCCGGAGAATTCTTAGCTTTCCCACTATGTTCTATCGAATTGAAATTTGTTGAATCACAGTGTACCACCTCGTACATCTATCGATGACTTCACTAGCCCAGTTCTCATATTCTTCACTTTCTCATTCGACTTTGTACTCAAGCGGGAAATATTTTGAAACAACTTCGCTTATTTTAGTGTCCCCTCCCTTCCCATCTCAGCCAATCCTTCTCCTGTATTATATTTCATTTTAAACAAAAACCACACTTTGCTATAATGCCCCCCCCTCTCATGCATGTCTTTGTTGGATTCGGCCAAAGAAATATGCTTACAGATGCATCTAATTGTTTAGTGAAAACATATACAAAACCGGTATGGAATGAAACCATGCACGCCCTGGTGGATAATGAAGGCCCAAGATATGGCAGATTTTGGTCCTTTTCTGGCAGGCTTAATACTTTCGTGGTATGTGTGTAACGGAGAGGAGCCAAATTCCAGAAAAACCCGGCCAAACTCTTGTATGTTGCGGCCAACACAACTGATGTTCGAGCAGAGTCTGCTAAATTTGTGAACATTATCAGCCAAGACCTACTAGAAACACCATTAAAAATGTTGCAGTCTATTTTTAAACGAAAGGTCTAATCGTATCAGAAAAGCCTCAGCTGTCGGCTCAAAAAAACCCGAAGACGATCCGAGGTCATGGCGCAGAGTTATGACACTCGAACGAAATTCGCGTGGGCGAGTCGGCTCGCGCGGCGTAAAATTTGAAACGCCAGCAAGGGATTTTCCCTGACTCGCTGGCGACGCGTGCACGACTGGCATACGTCATTTTCAAGCTGCATTTTGAAGCTCTCTCCTGCAAAAAAATTGACCGTTCTGCGATCGATATTGTTGAAATGGCTGAGAATTTAGTACCGCGCTCGCAGGTCTGGCATTGGAGCGCTCAGATCGCGCTGCGGCGTTACTCCTACGACTCTATCAATTGCGAACTGGGTATGGCTGTGTTTGTCTTGGAGAGAGCTTTCCATAGAGCCCGAGATTGTTGGAATACTCCAAAGGATATCGAAATTACAGTCAGATGAAAATGTGAGTTTGTGAATTTCATGCGTCTCTTGAAATAATTTAGGCTCTAAAGGGTTCACAAGAATAGAGAGTGTGTGGTTGATTAACCAGGTTTTGTTGACAATTTAACGCATGTTTCAAGGCGCTGTGTTTCTATTAATATTGCCGCGCAAGGTAGAGCTACCGTCCTGCAGCAAATTTAGAAATTTGGAGTTCGAGTTTCATTTAGATACAGTCTGTATATCCACTGATATTAAAATAATAATGTTTGGTGGGATCGGCATAAACAAACCACTTGAAATCAGCATGCTTCCGTGCAATGTTCAGTCAAGCGAAGTAAGAGCGTGTTTCGCAGCTTGCAAGGCGACAGATGCAGAACAGAAGTTGCGAATGTTTCCTGTTTAGACTTGTTTGTTAGCTCTCGTTTCTGAGCCTTCTACCCATTCCAATCCATATGGCTGTGGTTCGCCACCTGCATCAGAAATATCAACGCCAACAAGCCTTCCTGGGGATCGTTGGCAGATTGAGAACACTTGATGTTGGCTACTTGCATTGCAATGCACTCAAGCAGGCTGCGGATTTGCAGCATACTGGTAACCTGAAGTGTGAGTTGCAAATACATTAAGGGCTGCAGGCATGACCGGTAATTGGGTCACTGAGTCGGAAGGAACACGCAGCATGTGTCTGTTTCCCGGGTGTATCTTACTAAGCAGAAGCATGACATGAGGATGTTCTGCCAAGCGAATTAATACCAGTTTGCCAATTTTCTTGTTTGCAACATGGTGACTAAGGGAAAGGTGAGTAATTTAAAGTAGACCAACATAAACCCCATTGACGAGTAGACACACAGACGCTAGCAATAGAGAGTGAGAAGGAGAGAGAGAGAGAGAGAGAGAGAGAGAGAGAGAGAGAGAGAGAGAGAGAGAGAGAGAGAGAGAGAGAGAGAGAGAGAGAGAGAGAGAGAGAGAGAGAGAGAGAGAGAGAGAGAGAGAGAGAGAGAGAGAGAGAGAGAGAGAGAGAGAGAGAGAGAGAGACAGAGAGACAGAGAGAGAGAGAGAGAGAGAGAGAGAGAGAGAGAGAGAGAGAGAGAGAGAGAGAGAGAGAGAGAGAGAGAGAGAGAGAGAGAGAGAGAGAGAGAGAGAGAGAGAGAGAGAGAGAAGGAGGGAGAGAGAGAGAGAGAAGGAGAGACGGAGATAGATAGAAAGAGATGGGCAAGAGAAATAGCACAATCCTATACCCACAATGAGCATGGACACATACACACATGCTTGGCCACACACTCACACCCAGCCACACACCACCAGACACGCTCACAATGGGAAACACGGCTACACACACTCAACCACATGCACACACAAACACACACAAACAAACACACACACACACACACACAAGCACACACACATACATGCACGCACACGTGCACGCACACTTGAAAGAACATGTAGAAAAGACCGTCAGAGACACTAGAGTCTAGTCATCAACCGAGTAGTTAGGAGGCAGGGCGTCTCTCCAACCTGCCACTAACATGTCCTTGAGCTGTGCAATCACTCCTTCTGTGCCTTTATCGTACGCACGGTTCACATTCTCATCATTGAAATTAGTCGTTGGAGTCGAGTGATCATACAGTTCGGTGCCCCAGACATCTGTCCAGTTTGCGATGGCCAGCGTTCGATTGAAACGAACCCACTCAGTGAAGCGCCACTGGGGACAGAGTGAAAACACATGCACAAACACACACACACACACACACACACACACACATACACACACAGGCACCATACACCGACACGAATTCTGCTGATAGCAGTCTACTGTCACTCAAATTCATGTGATGGTAAACTGTACAACGGCTGCTCTTGAAAAGTGTCAGTGGTCAGTCAAATATTCCTATTGGTTGGAACTATATTTCAAATTGTCCACCTCCACACTGCGCTCCTTGCCAACATTCACAACACCATAGCGAGGAAGTTAGTTGGAAAGTGTCTCTAAATTACCAAACTATTCCTAGATGAGAAACCGGTCATTCCTGAGAAAACCGTGCTTACTATCAATACAGAGTAAACTGGAGATTCGATTGAAACAATTGTGTCATTCTTGGAAGTGAGACACTCCCCAGGCTCCCACTCTGAGTGCTCCATCTTAATTAACCCTTTTACCACTGCAGGGTACTGCAGACATTAATTTACTGATTGCGGCTGGTCCGAATTGTAAGTCTTTGCACTCTGCAATCGGACAACCGCGGCGGGCAGGAAAGATTTAAGGTTTTATTACTTCACTTGACAACACCAACTGGCCGCGAAGCGGGTGCTCCAGGCACCAAACAAGGGTATGTGTGTGTGCGGGGGGGGGGGGGATAGTGTACAGATGATAGGCTTATCATAGCCCGGCCAGTGATCTCGGGATCAGCAGATAATCAGCGCATTGGTAGGAGAGAATGACGTGCGTATAGTGCCAGTCACCTCCAATTCCTCCTTCCCCTTTCCCCATGCCACATACCTTGTCAGTTCGTATAGAATAGCCCATGACGGACTCCCTGGGTGGATTCGGGTACTTGTGATCGGGAATGTAGAAAATTCCACTGTTAGGCCGGGCGTACTGCGAGAAGGCACCCTGTGATGAACATGGAAGCACAGATAGAAATGGACACACACACGCAACCTCACACACACGCAACCTCACACACACGCAACCTCACACACACACACACACACACACACACACACACACACACACACACACACACACACACACACACATATCTTGAACCTTGAACACCCGTCCACAATCATGAAGAGAGCGGAGTCAGACAGAGCAGAAACGGGAATGTCTCTTCAAATCTACAGGGCAGGAGAAGACACGACCGCATACGCAGCGACATTCTTTCACCGCCGTCCGCATTGGCCTCGTGCAACTGCCTCTATTCCGCACTGTCCTGTGCAAGGTCGCACCAGTGCTCCTCAGGTGGGTCTCTTGCATGGAAATCCTGCTGCACAACAGCCCTCCAACGCCACTTCGGGCCACGAGGTGGGTGGGTCTGTGGCAGGTCCGCAAAGTGCACTCTCTCTGGGAGGGTGTGGGGGGTGGGTGACAAGGCCATCTTTGCCGCGTGGCTGAGCCAAAGCGAAAGATTTATACATACACACGCGCACACACACAAACACACACACACATACACACACGCACACACACACACACACACACACACACACACACACACACACACACATGCACACCCACACCCACACCCACACCCACACCCACACACACACACCTTGACCTTGACCTTGATCTTGCCCATTGCGTACGCAATGATAGCGAATGTCGGAAAGTTCAAGTGAGAACACGAGCGCAGAACTTGGCATGTCGTTTCAGGTCTCCTGGTCGACGAAATGGGCGTCCACAGACACATAGAAGAGGATCAGGAGCGGGCCGTGGCGGTGGGGTGCTACTCGCAACTCGTCTCCAGCCGGGACGATCTTGGCAACTCTCAAGCCAGGTGGTCACGCCGAGGTCCGCCAGGTCAGTCGATACCACATCTCGCCACCTCTTCTTCGGGCCGTGACGAGGACGGGGGGCAGGCAGCTCGCCGAACAGCAATTGCTTCGGTGCGCGTGAGTCGTCCATCCTGCCGACGTGACCCAGCCAACGAAGCCGGTGGCGACGGATGATGCGGGTGATATCAGGGTCAACACTGAATGTAGCTGCTAATGTGGCCGTTGAGATCCGATCATCCCACTGTTGACGACGGCCGATACCCACAATGGACCGAACACACTGATGGTGAAACGTGTTTAGCTTCTGGAGGTGGCCTCCCTTGGTGGTCCACGTCTCCGCACCATACAAGAGGGTCGTGAGGACGACAGCCTCATAGACACGCCTCTTGCTGCGAAGCGACAGGGTCTGGTTATCAAAGACAGGAGCTTTGAGGGCTCCGAACACAGCTGAGGCTTTCGCAAGGCGAGAGCGGACATCAGCACAGGCAAGACCATCCGAGGAGAGCACACTGCCAAGGTAGGTGAATTGGTCCACCACCTCAATCGTGTCTGCTCCAACAACAACGTCACGGCGATCAGCAGACTCACCCACAGCCATACCCTTGGTCTTTCTCACACTGACCGTCAGGCCCCAGCTGCTTGCGCATGTGATGAAGCTGGAAGTCATCGCTTCGAAGGCAGGCCGAGATGTTGCGTAGAGTGCAGCGTCGTCAGCAAACTGGGATTCTGTGACCGTTGATGACAGAAGCTTGCCCTTCGCCGTTCGGTCACCTACTAGCTTCCTCCCGACTTTATATCGAAAGGATATGCCAGCGTCCGGACAACTGGACCTCCAACTGGAAACGACGGCAGAGAAGTACAAATTGAAGAGCATTGGTGCGAGAGTGCAGCCCTGACGCAATCCATTCCGCACAGTTATCGGGTCAGTCAGCTTGCCATCCACGGGAACAGAAGCAGTCATGCCGTTGTGGAGTGACTGAATGATGCGGAGCATTGCCGGCGGAACACCAAGCTTTTGGAGAACCTGCCACAGCGCTGCACGCGGGATACTGTCATACGCCTTTCTCAGATCGACGAACAGGACATATGCATCTGAATCATGCTCCAACGTCTTCTCCATCAACTGCCGTGCGACGTACACCATATCGACGCAGCCACGTCCCTTTCTGAAGCCGCACTGAGAGTCTGGCAAGACATTTTCAGCGATAGCTTTGAGGCGGTCCTGCAGAATACGGGCAAGCAGCTTGCCGACAACGTCCAACAGACTGATGCCGCGCCAGTTATCACAGTGGTGTAGATCTCCCTTCTTGGGGATGGGCACAACCACTGCATCACGCCAATCATCGACTACAGTGCCTTCGAGCCAGGATTTACGCATGATGGTCAGGATGCGACTGTGTAGGTCTTTGCCACCATGTAAGACCATGTCCGGTAGAATGCCCGACTGACCGCCAGCTTTACCCGCTTTCATGGTCCGCAGTGCAGCCTCCAGCTCAGCAACAGTGGGTGGCTGGTCCAGCTCAGGAATAACAGGGCGATCCGCCATCATCTCGACCACAGCTGCGTCAAACTCACTCTCAACGTTCAGGACACCCTGAAAGTGCTGCAGCCATCTTCCACTGACAGCCTCGGGTCCATCACTCAACGTGCCATCTTCCAAATACACAGCAGACGGCTGCATTGGACGGCGGCCTTGATGGAGCGTCTGCAACTTGCGGACTGCAGCCCAACGAACAGAACAATTGTTAGCAGCATTTTCAGCTTGGGATGCGATGTCTTCAATCCAAGTTTCCTTGGCACTCCTTACAGCCTTCTCCACCTCACGTTGTGTCTGACGAAAGTTCTTGCGTGAAGACGCGGTGTTCTTCTGCAACATGACATCTCCAGCGGAATTCTTGATATCAATCAGCGGAAGAAGCACAGTCTCACTCGCCTTAAACCAGTCGGGTTGCCTGCGTTGCCGTGGTCCCAGGACATCCTCTGCTGTACTGCACATTATATCCTTCACTGCTTGCCATTGGTCAGCTGCAGTGTCCGCATCAGCAGTATCAGGGAGCTTGTCTGAAATTTGTTCAGCAAAGCTCTTGCGAACGGCCGGGTCACCCAGCTTTCCGACAGCAACAGGTGCGGGTTTCGGCACAGGGCGAGGCCTGCGGCACAATGGACGATCAAGTAGAATCCTGCTGCGAACCATGTGGTGGTCTGTCCAACAGTTGGCACCTCGCATTACGCTGACATCAAGACAAAAGCGACGGTGTGGCTGCCTCATGATGATAAAATCTATGAGATGGGTTTGCTTCGTAGCTGGGTGCATCCAGGTCCCACGCCTCGACGCAGGTTTCTGGAAATGGGTGTTCATTACAGACAGCCCGTTGGTAGCACACCACATCAGAAGCCGCTCACCAGCATCATTCCGCGCACCGTGACCGTATCTCCCCAACACAGCCCTCCATTCGTCTCCTGCGTCATTGCTGCTGCCAACTCTAGCATTGAAGTCACCAAGCAGCAACAGAACATCACTGGCTGGCACACCATCGACCACCCTCTGCAAATCTGTGAAGAAATGATCTTTGACGGGTGCAGTAGCTTTACTGGTTGGTGCGTACGCACTCACAACTGTCACATACAAATCATTCCTTCTCTGCCATTCGCCATGCACTCGAAGTTCCCCCGCCTCCGCGAGCTTGAGACGGGCCACAACCAATCTCGAACTTACGGCGGTCCACTGCTCACCAGCACGTCTCCAAGCTTCCGTCATCCCTGGGTTCAGCATAATTCCAACACCTTCGTTCCTACGCGCAGGACCATCGCCATTTGGTAGACGACGACCTGAGTGCAAGAACGTATATCCATCAGCTCTCCAGACATCGGACTCGAACCACTTTGTCTCTTGGATCGCAGCGATAGCAACATATCTCAGAAGCTCCGCGACCAAGAAATCCAATTTACGATCGATCGACAAATTATTATTTTGCCGCTTTCTGCAGATCCGCTCGTCTCCAGAGTCCTCGACAAGGGAACGAACATTCCACGTCGCGAAAGCGAGAGCAGCTCCACGTCCACCACCACCACTTCCTTCCTTTCTCCTCTCTGTCTGGTTGGACTTCGTCGTCGTCCTCCTCACCATTCCAAATTCAAATTTTCGAAATTCTCAAAATGAACTTTCCGACTACTTGTGCAGTGAGTGCGCAACAACAACTCCGCAGTAGCTTGCAAGGCCACTGGCGGAGGTCACCACAGCCCTGCCCTGGTCTACACCACACGGACAGGGCTGTGTTACGTGACACAAACGACTTGAGGTCAGAGCACTCAAAAATGCAACCAACCTCTACTGTACCAAGCGCACACACACACACACACACACACATACATACACACAAACTCACTCACTCACACACACACACCGGTCAGGGTGTTCACCCACATGCTCTCAGACAACTACATCAACACAAGCATCAGTATGCTCGTACGTACGAGGAAGCATAAGCACAAAAGCACCTACATTCTAGACACGCAAGGTTTACACGCTTTCAGAGCAGATTGATACCCTACAAAAATGTCTTCATTCACACTAGTCGCTACCACTATTTCGCACATTATCACCGAGAAATGTTGAATGTAAAGGAGGTGATAAAAGTGCACAAGTCAAATAGGATATCTAACCTTCTTCCACTGCTGCTTGGGATCTTTCAACAACGGTGCTGCACTGATTCCCTCCACACACACGGAGATGTTCTGCAGCAAAGGAAAATAAGATATAAATGCTCCGAGTAGTGGTTGAGGAAATGCTAAGAAGCAGTGCGTTGAATCCGAAAAGTATTACAAGATATGATATTCAAGCAGACTTGCTGGTCGGTATGTATTTCATTGGTCGAATTAGCAACAATGTTCGGGCGGGTGAAACTTCGCAGCATAAACAAACCTTTTCAATTGACTTGCTGCTAGTGGGGAGATGTTGTTGCTGTCCATGCTGAATCAAGCACATTCATCAGTGCAATATTTGGGCTGCAGTTGATTGCAGGAAAGGGAGAGATTTAACTTGTTGCTAGCACGAATTTATTTATGGGCCGTCACTTTACCTGCTGGCACTTGCTTTTAAAAGGTTTTGAGTGCACGTTGCGAAGAGTAAACACCATGGTTGCATACTAATATGGGAAAGGCCAAAAAAGGAGCACTGAGCGCATCACTTCAAGCAAATGTACGCATACACACACTCACACAGATGGACACATAAACACACCCAACCACGCCCGCACCCACACACACACATTCGAGCATCCCACACCCCCTTCCCCCACATGCAAAAACAAACGAAACATTGTATCTTACATGCGAATGTGTAGGACACAATTCAGGCTGCGGCAATCCGGCAAGATCCGTCAAAGTCGGGTAGATGTCAATCAGTTCCACCAGTGCATCGCTATGCATACCGCTCTCCGTTACCCCGGGTACGTGCAGCAAAAACGGAACTCGTGTGGCATCCTCAAAGTTCTGCCGAAAAAAGATACAAAAGAGAAAAAAGCAAGAGGGAACAGCCTATGAGAAAAACTGAACAAAAATGTTTCTAAAGCGATAAATAAAGCTAATTGTGCACTCATAAACAGTTGTTTTTATCGCTATTTTACGACTGTTGTCTCCTTGTCTCCTTGTCGGTTATTCGAATATATTTCTTTCAACCTATGATGTCATATCTGCAGAGATGATGGTGGCTGCTCTGAAAACTAGAGCTCGCACTTTCCGTCAACTAACTGACAACCAACTAATTCATGGTCGCCGTCTAGAGGACACGAGAAGAACCCTGAGCTTTGCACTCAGGAAAACCTACTGGAAGGCATTAATCCCTGCTGGGCACATGGGTACTAGAGGAATTCACACCGCATCAGTTCTACTTGATCCATCTACTTGCATGGATTGGTGAGAACATACCCGTCGGAACATAACTACTTCCTCCGTTAACCCTTTCACCACTGTCGACGTATATATACGTCATGAGGTGTGCACCTGCCCCACTGACGACGTATATATACGTCCTCAGTGTACGTCGCGTTTGTACTGATGCCTCAACATCAGTGGGGCCTGGAACTGTTCCTCAGTGGGCTGAAGACCCTGATCGACGTGTACGCAGCGTATGTGGCCAGTCTGCACAGCAGAACAGCCGCGAGCATCGAGTTTGGAGTGCGTATTTTTGGCATATCGTTCAAATAAATTGTTTTGCTCAAAGTTCGTTTTCGTCATCTTGCCCTGCTGTTTCTCGGCAAGGTAAGTAGCTCAACTACTCTGTGTCGATGGAAGGAGTCCTGTGAAGCAGTGTGAGGCGGGTAATGACTCTGAGGATGATTCTGGAGACAGCGAAATTGTGTCGGAGTCGTTTTCTGAGGATTACGAATTTGCTGCTATTCAAAAAGATCGCAGCTGACTCGGACGCAGGGGATGCTGGAGACCAAAGAGATTTGGAAAGCGATGCTGAAGTCTCTGACACCTAGGCATGGTGTTCTGAGCAGGAGCTATCTGTCGTGAGCCCGTTTGCTGAAGTTCCTCAAGTAAACTGCGATCAAATTTGAAGGTCAGATTTTTGAAAATATTTGAATTTGAAGTCAAGTGTACTGGTCAGACATGCATGCAGATCACAATAGAGATGTGCATACATGTAAATATTGTATGTTGAGTACAGAGCCAGGCACCTACAAGATGGAGATTGCTATCTAATATGAATCCAGAATAATCCAGAATAGTCAACAATTGTGCAATTTTGAACCACTATCAGAAATTGCGCAGCCGATTGTTTCTTGAATTTTCATGCGGCGTACGTACACCGGTACGCAGTATGCACTCGGCTGTTTAGGGAATGCTTCAGACTATTTTGATAGCTGGATTGTCTTGCCAGTGAGTGTCTAAATCAGAGAATGAGCAGCATTGCATTCTCCATCAATATGACTTTACCTGTGCCGCGTACGTACATACGCGTGCGGCCAGAGATGAATCACCCTGGGATGTGCCGAGCACAGTGAGGCAACCGCTGCCACTGCACCGGCTGCTATTATAGCTGATGCAGTTGCTGTGGTTGCTACTCCAGTTACTCGGCATCCTCACTGTCCATCATATGGTTTTGTCTTGAAGTAGGTAGGGCTGCTGGAGGATTCAAGCTTTACGAGGCGCCCAAGAAAAAGAAAGACCCATTCTGGATCGCGAAGTCGCATATGATGCAAGCGCCGTATAAAACGAGTTGCTGTACTCTAGTCTAGGTTGCCGTAGAACACCAGGATCATATTAAGCATGTTATATGACATTTCTCCATTCTGAAGTCAACACTGACCAGTTATAGCACTGCTTGCCATTGCTTGTCTGATCTTTGTCGTCAATTGCCTAAATTGAATGAATTTCGAGGAAAAATCGCCGAAAGTCGCATATCTAAATATGGTATTATGAGTCTCGTACAATGAAATCCTACAAAATGTCTTTGGATTCACAGTGCATATGTCCATACCCAACATCTCCAATCAATTTTGGACCAGAATATGCATTTTCAAAAATTGCCATTTTTGGCCCAGTGGGAGGTGATTTTCCGGTCAGGGCTGAAAGGGTTAACAAAAACTTCATGATGGATTTTGATGGATATGATAACACTTAGGACAGGTCGGGAACAGTTTTTATCAACTCCAAATCCCTGGACGAAGGTGATTCAGCCTATATACAGCGTCTTTACAAGAGAAACTGTTGGCGGAATGAGCAGAGAGTTTAGTTTGTGTCGCTTTCGCTCGACTCATTTTTGACCTGCGTCGCTGTCGTCATCTGCTGCACGCGAGTCGTCATCTCTCTCGAGTCGTTGTTCAGCTTGTTTCAGCCTTGCCTCGGCTTCTTTGATCACACTTCGCTGACCTTGATGTCGCCGTCGTTCAAATAAGTTGGCTTTCAAGCTGCGTGATCCGCCGCGTTGGCGATTACTCGTTTCCACCAGGGAGTCGTGAAAAATATTTTACGACTCCCTGGTTACGCGAAACGAGGAGTAAAGGCACAGCCAAACTGATACCATTTTCTCTAACGGATACCCCTGCCAGCACTGAACGGCAGCGGCTAGCAAGTCCAGTTGACTTTCTTTAGCCCCGAGACTCGCATCAGACTACAGACTTCTGAAAGAATGCATGGTGATCAGCATTCGAATCTGGGCTTTGCGCAGGTCTAACAAGAACTTGAGTTCAGAATTATTTTCATTGATCGAAGCAGCTCCTTGTTCACTCGCTCATTGTGTGGGCTCGCTGGTCCGTTTTATCGCTCTCTATCACTCTCCAACTTACTTAGTGCTAAAATGGTAGAGAGGCCAAGCAGCGCAATATCCCCTTGGAGAAGTAGTATTTCAGTTTCGCTCGCCATGACTGTCATCACCTATGTTTCCACAGCGCAACCATCGATTCTGCTCGGCTTGTTGTGAAAGGTTGCTTTCCTTGCATCGTACCTCTTTCATGGCATGCCAGGGAAGGCCAAGAAAGTGATTGTGACTCATTTCACGGCAGTTTGTGCCCAAATCAGCCCCTCAAAAATCCATCACGAAGTTTTTGTTAACGGAAGAAGTAAGACGATTTCATACAGGAGAATCTGTCAAGGTGACCACTCTGATAAGGTGACCACCTGCCTTAGAAGACTACTAAAGTCAGGACCAAGGGATGCTATTTCCAGTCAAAAGACCCTGGATAAGGGGACAGCTGGTTAACAGGGACCACGTTTTGAAGGTCCCTTGAGCAGTCGTCTTAGACAGGTATCAATGTATATCCATGCGATATGTACATTGAAAAAAAATGAAATCACACTCCCAAACAGTAGGATACGGGTGACAGCGCAGGCAGGTTTTGAATATATCTGACAACACTGCTTCACCACCACAGTTAAAGTGTCAAGGCAACCACTCTGAGAGGGCAACCAACAGTCCCAGAGGAGCCCTAATTTTTGATGCGGCCGAAATGGGTTTCAGCCCTGGGAGGCCGAAATTTGAATGGGCCAAAAAATTGCAGACGTGCAGTAGCTGCGAGTTAAGAATTATTGCAAAGCATCCAGTTGGCGAGAGAGTCCTAACAGGAAAAAGAACAAGTCAAACTTGTGATCAGAGCCCACCGTAAACTTGCCAAACTCTCCATGTTCACCCTGCATGAAAACACACACACACACGCACACACAAACACAGACACGCGTACACACACACATACACGCACGCACACACAAACACGCACATCCACACAGAAAGAGAGAGAGACACACACACACACAGAGACAGAGACAGAGAGAGACATACACACACATATACACACACACACATACCAATACGAAAAGGAAAGACTGTCCTTTGCATGGTTGAACATGCCATGGAACACACGGTGGTCTACAGCACGTGGTAATCTGGACTACAATTATGGTCATACCGAACATGTACTTGTCTGGAAGACATGGTTTCCTCGACTGGTTTGACTGAAGACAGATATCAAAACTGGACATGCGATGTTCCGAGAAAGACAGTAAAACATGTCAAGGAAACTGTCTGCCCCAGTGGACGAGGGCAACTAAGACCAACGGTTCTTTTCTTATTCCAGTCAGATGGGTGTATCTAAGAGAACCCCTGTACACAATGACCACATCTTGTCGGTTAAGCGTTCGCCTTAAGTTAGCTTCACTGTGTTGAACAGGATATTACCATGCAGGTTGAAGTTCAGTCATGCCCCCCCCCCCCCCCTTGCTCCTGGATTACGACATTGGGTATAACAGCAAACTCAAGGCGAACAACACAATCTTCAACCCTAAGTGAACAATTCACAGAATACGTTCAACCTCACAAATAACGACAACTCGCGAGAGAGACAATGTTTTCAAGCACAATCTAGGATCGTTATTCACAAAGTTGGCTGTATAGGGTTTCAAACACGGTACGCACCAGTTGCCAGCCATGATCACCCCACAGCACAACAATAGTGTCATCAGCATAGCCAAGCTCGGTCAGCTTCGACATCACTTTCCCGACTTGTGCATCGGTGTATGTCATGGCTGCATAGTATCTGTAGGAACAAAGCCAATGCCAGATCAACAGGGCATCCAGGTCATAACATCAAATCATGCACAACACCGTAACCTAAACTACAGAATCACACTAAAGAACACCCTAAACCATCTTCAAGGCAAGGTTGCTGCAAACTCTTGTCAATACAATCAAATCATCAACTGAATTGCCCCGGCTGTGAAATATGCAGTGCAGCTGCAGGAAGTTTGATCGTGTAAGAAAACTATGCACTGGGGCGCTTTGCAGTCCAAGACTTGATAATTCAGGGATATGACCTGCGTGCCGGGCACAAATTTGCCACAATGTCATGTTATCAGATTCAACTGAGCAGCATTGTTAGTGTCCAAATGATGCACCCAGTGGGTGGCGCCACGGGGTTCTACGAAAGCCAACTTGCAATGTAAATGGATACAGCTTGAACCACCTCAAGCTTCACAAAAAGCTGCTAGCCGAAGGACTTTATGAACTTAGTAACCTGTCGACATACAAACGGGCTCAAACGCTAGCATGAAATGTATACTCACGCATGCATACGTACAAACGTACACCCCATCCACCCACACACCTCCCACACGCACGTATATTTTCATGCACACTCTCACAGACACCCAAAAACAACCACCCACACAGACATATACACACATTGATTGGCGGTTACAACCTTACATGTCATATCTGACTGTTTGGAGCTGCCTGGAGAGTGGCCATGGCATTTTCGATTTAACATACCAAAGGTTTGATGGGCAGGGATGGGGGGGGGGGGGGGCGGGGACTGTCCGGCTAGTCATTCGGTTCACCTTTTCCACAGTTGTAGGGAAAGTCCCTGGACAGGGATCACACGCACGTCAGGACTTACCCTCTACGCATACCCTGTATATCATCGTTCGGCATACGGCACTCCTCTTTGTAGGCGATTGTGTAGTTTGTGATGCAATCCTCTCGGCCCTTGAACATAGCCTGTATGTCGTCCCAGTTGAACAACGAAGCCCAAGTTGTCCAAGCAACGTACGGCAGATTGCTGGGAGGGTTTGGGTTCACGGGTAAGCTGATTTTTGGCTGAGGTGGATACATGTCGAAGTACTTCTTTGGCGCATAGAACGGCACATGCTATGAAGAAGAACATACACACATACACATATACACATACACGCCCTTACACATTTTCCATGTACCATCTACTACGTATGCGCTTGTCGCAAGAGACGCGTACAAATCTGCATTGCTGGCACCACCAGATTCTCCCTTAACCCTCTCAGTGCCACGGGCGACTTTAGTCGCCCAGAATGGGTATGGGTGTACAAATAAATTCGTATCTCCACTTCTACACACAGGAGAGTTACAAACGACCACTCTACGTATTCAGGAAGACCTTGGCTATCGACTTATCACATCGCTTTGTGTCTGTGGGGATAGATATCGTCAGGGCGAAGCCTGAAGTGCGCGCGCTCGGACAAACAATTGTCGCGCGTAGAAAACATGACGTATGCGCATCGGGGGTTTCTCTATTTCTTTCGCGGCAACCCATGCGTATTGAGTATCAAAACATCGAGATTTTCAGTGGCTTTCGGGCCAACTTTGTCTGAATTTCGTGCGTCGCAAGATGACTGCACTGCGATCGATCGCGCGCGTGAGAAAGTGCAGATGCTACGAAAATGCAGAAAACGGACTTCGCTCAGGCGCCCTCGCGAGGAAGACTATTTTCGCTGCATTTTCTGCTCACAGCTGTCTGCCTGGCCATTATATCTTTCCAGAAACCATCGTTTGTAAAGATCCGTGGATATACAGCTGAGCTATGAAAAATTGGAGTTCGGCTCAAATCAGAAAAAATTGAATTTTTCTGACCCCCTTGGCGCTGAAAGGGTAAATTTTAACTGGTGATAGCGGATTTGAATCTGAATGAAACCGATCAAAACTATCACCAGATACATGTGATTGTGTAATCCAAAAAACTGATGAACGCATACACAAACACACACACACACACACCACCATCACCATGTGAGCTCGTCGCCAGTACACAAAATCTAAAAATGCGCTGGATATACAGCAACCAGTTTTATCTTATCGCAATGACAGCAGACAAGAGTCTTAACGAAACACGCCTAAACACACACAGAGGTGCGCACACACACACATAATTATTATAGACGCGTCCCCCCCCCCCTCCACTCATAAAAAACCCTCCCTCTCCCCTCCCCCCCCCCCCCCCACCCACCACACCACTTACTGGTTTGTGAAAGCCAACAGCTAGAAAGAATGGTCGTTCCTCTCCATGCTCGGTCTCATTCGTCCTCAACTGCTCGAGAACGTTGAGTGCATTGTCAGCAATCTGACCGTCCGGTAGCTGGTTGTCCTCAAACCCTTCAAACGCCCACCACATACCTAAGAAACAGGGATAGTGCACACGATACAGACAGTGTAAGGTTAGCTGTTGGGCAGCATCGATCCCATTGGTTAGGTTTAGCGGAGCAGCAAAATTCCTGACTCTGTGCGGAACAAAAACACAATTCCACACCTGTGATTCTAGATGAAGCCTGCCTTCAGCCCTACATCGGTTCAAACAAGAACAAGCTAACATGGATTCCTTCACAAGGCACAACAACTACCTGATCTTCCATTTGGGTGACGGGATGAAAAGGAAAAGAGGCTGATGTGTTAGGGTTTGGTTTTCCCGTCTGGATGAAGACTATCACCGCCAGAACTGTCCCTGCCTCGGGCCATTATCCGAAACTTCACACATTTATGCAAAATCGCTTAAATGCCGATCATGACACGTTACAAATATTCTAATACTTGTAATGTTTCATGATCGGCATTTAGGCGATTTTTCATAAAAAGTATTTCGGTATCAGATGCTTGAGGAATTTAAAGCTGCTTTTCTCAAGTAGCCCTTTCCCAAAGATGCCATAATTTGTCGCACCTTATGCTTTTCGCAACCGTGCCAAAACAAGTGCTAGTTGCTGAAATCGCATCCATATTTGCAGAAAAAGCTCAAAGGTTGCTAATATGGCAACCTAAAATTGGAGAGTTCTTGTGCAAAAACCTACAAATAGGGAGCAGAAATAGCACAAGTGCAGCGACAGCAAACTCATAGATCTACACCCCTTCCTGCTGTGATCTACATCTTTCCAGTGCAAGGGAAAGGGAATGCACATTATCATAACTACCGTTGATCTACTGTTTCTCTGAAATCAGTCTGAAGGCAGGCGAGAAATGAGCGAGTACGAGGATGCATTTGTCCGATATGTAGTAGGTGAGTAGGTGACTTGACCTTTTGACCCCATGTCATGGAATCAATTGCGCCAAGGTTGCGGAAAAGTTGCGAAATAGTTCGCAAAAATGAAGAAAGTTGCGAAAGTTGCGATTTGCAAAAATTTAAATTTCACCAGTTGTAGTCTTCGGGGTGCTGAGTCGAATGGTCTTGGTCCGAGAAAGCTGAGACGCTCCCTTCCTACTTTAATCCCAATCGAACTCGCGCACTTCCACCGAAACTGGGTGACTGCGCCCTACTAGATGGGGATTTGTATGCAAAATGTCACTAAAAGCGCCATTTCGTTCTTATAAAAGCACGGATGACCGCGATTGGCCCATATGTTGTAGTCTTTTGGACGCTGAGTCGATTGGTTTTGGTCCGAAAAGGCTGCGATGCAGCGTTCCTCCTTTATTCCCAATCGAACATGGTTGAACAAGCGGTCACGTTCTCCTGGGTGCCAAAATCACCTGGTCACCACGCCAGCAGGCGACAACTTTCACACCAAGGTTCAACTCGAGTTCAACTCGAGTGACAGGACTACACCCAAAAAAGGTCAAACAGGCTAGTAAGTTGTACCCTGCAGGCGCGGTGACCAGGTGACTGGTGTACGCAGGAGCACGTGACCGCTTGTTCAACCATGTTCGATTGGGAATAAAGGAGGAACGCTGCATCGCAGCCTTTTCGGACCAAAACCAATCGACTCAGCGTCCAAAAGACTACAACATATGGGCCAATCGCGGTCATCCGTGCTTTTATAAGAACGAAATGGCGCTTTTAGTGACATTTTGCATACAAATCCCCATCTAGTAGGGCGCAATCACCCAGTTTCGGTGGAAGTGTGCGAGTTCGATTGGGATTCAAGTAGGAAGGGAGCGTCTCAGCTTTCTCGGACCAAGACCATTCGACTCAGCACCCCGAAGACTACAACTGGTGAAATTTTAATTTTTGCCTTAACTTCCCCTTTAAGAAATTGTCGCCATGGCAACTTATAGAACCCACTACTCGACTCTTACGTGTATGATTGTTCGGTCCATACTGATGCTCCACGGGAGCTGCAGAAATGCACGAAAAGCATACAGGTAGACAGATGATTATGAACATCACTTATCCCAGTCGCAACATGCAAGAATAGGCGTGCACACGGAACAGTACCCAACCATTGTGAAGATTTCCTGGGAAAGGCCCAAAATAAGTTCAGTCCGGTTAGGAGCCTGCTTACTCTGGCTGCAGAATTAGGAAACTGTGGTCTAGAGTGGCACGTTCAAAGGCTTGAGGGATTGAGATGGAAAATCACGTGGAGCAGATCAATATAAAGTGCTCTTGCCATAGTGTCCGTATGCAAACTAAAACTAGGTTGATACGTGGAAGCACACAGTAATCACACCGTCTGGAGTATAAGCCTTACCAGAGCACAAGCCTAACTCGGTGTATTTGTCCCGAAATACAGGCATCTACCATGTATTAGCTGTATAAAGCATATCAGGAAAAATTTCATTTTCTAAATCAGTGCGGAGCTGCATCTGCGCCTTGATTCTTGAAGGGTGGGGGCGTTCCTACGGATGCGGAAAACTCGGCATCTATATAGAGAAACCGAGTCTCACGCGAACCGTGAAAAAGAAGAAGAAAAAAGTGCGGCAACTTCACTTGCACTCAGCTTGCAGCAAGTCTCGCAGCTGCTACGTCCCGACGGTGCCATTATTCAGCTTTGGTCACTGAGTGAGGAAGGTAACAACCATGAGTGAGTGACTTACAGTGGTAATATGGCAGGCCTTCGGGACTCCAGGAGTGTGCTACGTCATCATTGCCACTCGGTGCGCCCGGATGAAATATCTTGCCCATCCCAATCGAGATGTACTGAGTGCAGAACAGGAGAAGGCAGGCACGACAGAAAAACACATGATATTCGGTCACAGTATTTTCTGGAGTAAAAGCCGTACTGGAGCATAAGTGGCACTTGGATTTTTGTCAACAAACACAGGCATGTACCCTGTTTATCACCATTAATTTGACTATTGTAGTGTAATGCGCACCGAACGTTTTGGGCGAATTACTAGTGACTAAGGTGCCGCGTATAATCCAGAATATACGGTACTTTCACAAAAAAAATAAAGGATGTGGCGGTGTATTAAGTTCAACGGAATCTCTGACCCACAGAACTTCACAAAGACCTGAAAGCAACCGCTGTTATGGTTCAGCATGACTAGCTCGAGTTTCCCCAGCACTTGCCAGGTCTTGTACAAACAATTCCTAGCGTGGTTTTCCTTTTACAGTAAAACTCTCTAATCAAAGAATCACAGAACATACAAACTAGCTGTATGCAAGTAAACATTTTTATGCCAAACAATAGTTTTTCAGGGAACTTTGTTTTTGAAAAGCCAATAATAATCACTTGAGACTCTAGACTGGTCAAAAATGGTGACTGGTACCCAGACGTGCCCGGAAAAAGGTTTCATTTTCTTTTTCTTTAAATTTGTTTGTTTGTTTTCTTTTTCTTTTTCCTTAGTTGCCGTGTCAGGCCAGTGATATCATATTCTGTGATCGGCCGTATAAGAGGCTTATTCAACTGTGAAAACATCAGAGTACCACTATCACAAATGGAAAATGTCCAAGAAGAGCAGCGTATTCATCACACCTCCTGCAGAAGATTTGCTCCCACAAGGAGCAGTCCTGGTGACCCAGACACCACCTGACTGCATTTCTCCAGTAGCAACTGTAACGAAGAAAAACGCAAAGCTCTGGGCACGCCACAGGACTTAATGCAACCAGCAGACTGGAGCACCTCCCTTGATCTGTGAGGCGGCTTCTTGCACGTGCCAGTGCATTCAGTGCATTGGTCATACCCTGGTGTCCTGTGGAACGGAAGACTTTACCGATATGTGTTCCTTCAATTCGGTCCGTAAGTAAGCCAATGAAGGCATTCACTAAAATGAAGGGGGAAACATTGAGGCACATGACGTCGGCTCTAGGCACAAGAGTAACGTCATGTGAACGATTTGTTGCTAGCCTGCTCCTTTCTCTGGAGCATGCCTCGATGACAGATGTCGCTTATCCCCGCAGTCCTGGTCTAGGCATTGCTCAGAAGTTTCAAACAATGAACCAGACCTCATCGACGGTGTGCTGGTATCATTTACTTGGACGTCCTGATAAGAAAGATATGAGTTTATCCGCAAAGGCATTTGACCACTTACGCCATTCTCCTTGAAATACTGTGGAATGGTGGTTGCGTTGACCTGATTCCTCCAGTACTCATCATTGTCGATTAGCCAGACATGAGTAGTGTCAGGGCGGCGTCCCGTCAACAGAGAAGTCCTAGTTGCAGTTCCGCATACATGCACCCACGCACACAAGACACATCCACATACTTACACAGACCGACATGATCACATACACATAATAGTTATGTGCGCACACACGCATGCACTCGCGTGCACACACACACACACAGACACACACACACACACAGACACACACAGACACACAGACACACACACACAAATAACCATACACATAGGCACAACAGTCGCATTATAGTATGTTCTGGGAAACCGACACACCACTGGCGAAATCATTCCATGTACCACGACCAACAACAGCAAAACCAGCAGGAACAACAACATCAAAATCAACTTGACCAGGAAGAAAGACAACAACAACAATCACCAAAATAGGAACAGGAACCACACCAAAGCAGCAGCGGCACCAGCAACATCAGCCGCCCAAACAGGTATCAACGAGAGAGCTTGGAAGCTCAGAGCCCTATGCTATGCTTTTCTTGCCTAGCTCATCACCGTCTACTACCCTGATCACCTAGGCAAAACAGCATAGGGATGTTATAAATTTTTATTTTTTCCTATTTTTTTCACGACATAACCTAGGATTCGAACCCGCACTATCGTCCTGCATGCGTTCCCCCGATACACACCGCATACATACTCATTCTTCCAAGTTGTTCCACGTTATGATCTTGCATTTGAAAGACCTATTTGAATATTGTGGCCAGCTGTCTTTGATGGTACGGTACGGGACAGGTACGGGAGAGCGCCAGGCATACCGACAGAACAAACACAGAAACACACGGAATTAAAGCTGTGGACCTGGCTGGCGCCAGGCGTTACTGAAATAACGTCATTTGCATAGCTACAGGAATTAAAGCTGTGTGGACCCTGGCTAGCGCCTAACGTTACTGAAGTAACGTCTTTTGCATAGCTACGGGAATAAAAGGTATTTTCTGTACCTTGATGGTGAACAGAGCGCAACCTGGCAGTAAGCTCTGTTGAATTGCATGGATTTGGCTGCAAGCTGATCAATGTTTGGCGAAATGACCTCCTTGACGCCATAGCTACCGAGGCTCGGTCGCAGGTCTACAGGCAGACGGAGATATAGCAAATCAGGCATAGGAAATACAACTAGACCCGTTGTTACATGTGAGAACAGTACTGGTACTTACTTCGGGCAGTACGTTTAACGGGCTCAACTTGACTTCAACAGAGTCAAAAGAATGAAGGGGGTGTGGACTTATTTTGGTACGGTACTTATTTTCGGACTTCTAATACTGGTGTTTAAAAGAAGAAAGGACCTTATTGGAACAGTAAAAGCTGTAATGACGACCACTCGGATATGGCGACCACTCGGATATGGCGACCACTCGGATATGGCGACCACTCGACCATGACGACCTCTTTTCCTTGTCACGGACGCATTCACTTTCAAAACCGCTCGGATAAGGCGACCACTCGCTCAACGCGACCGACGACCACCCACCCGCGACCGCATTGCACAGTGCTAGTACATGTAAAATTAATGTACGCATTGCATGGCGCACCATGCATGGTAGATCTACACATCAGTCCAGGAAGTGTAGATATACATGGCGTATGCACGACACTTGACAGGTTTGAGAACCCCAGGCACATGAGTCGTGGTAGAGTAGCATAGGTGTGTGCACTGTGATACACTGATCAAAATGATGTATCCCATGTGGATATGGTCACGTGACCCACTGAAACTGGATAAGAAGACCACCTGGCCACGGCAACCACTTTTTCTCGTCCCTTGAGGGATCCCCTTAGACAGGTTTCCCTGTAATCTTAAACCATCAGCCTTGAATCCACAAGGTGAAAACTGATAGTGGTGGTGAGATGGTGCGCTCTTTGCCAGAACCATACATTATAGAGAGTGTTGTGTGGCCAGGCACGTATTATTTTGAGAAATTTGTCCATTTCTGTCAGCATTGCTCCTACTGCTTTGGATCTATCCTGGGATAGAGATAGGAGAATCAAGTGGCCATACAGGGTGTGCCCCCCCCCTTGCCATGCTCCATCCCCCCTTCTCTTAGGCCCTGGAGTACGGCTCGCTCCAGTCGACTATTTTGCACGCAACGGTCACGAAAACCCTTGACCTGGTGACCTGCGTCAGGGCGATTTGCCAGTAAGATAGACGTTCAGCATAAATTGTGTTACATGTCAGGCGCATGCACCGTATGAGTTTTTTGGTGTCTGGAAACCACCTTTTTTCGGGCAATCTTGCCAAAGGAAAAGAGTGCCTACGCTCGAACTGGATTGGTTATCCTGCATACGCGTCGATCGACGGGCGGTTTACAGTACAGTGACTATGTCCTTATTTCAAAGTGAGAGAGAGTTGCTTTGCATGCAGTTCAAAATACATTATTCTCTCTTTCTTCAGTGGAGAGTAGCCACAGAGAGATCGATCTCTAGCTCTGGTTCGCTCCTGGATTGGCGATGACGTTCAAGAAATCCGTTTCGTCTCGAAATTTGAGTGAAGCACGCACGATGCAAGTTAGTTCAAGGATATAATTGACGAGATCTCCTTCTAACTGTTGACTCAAATAATGATGACAGCCTTTCGTTCTCGCTCATGTGCGCAGCAGACATGTTCGTCAAAAACGTTGTCGACTGGAAGACGTAAAAATGTGCGTCCATGATCCACTTGCGCTTCTTCAGAACGAAGCGCTGCTCCGGCCGCGACTCAAGGACGCGGGGCTTCGCTTTTCTCCCGCGAGCTTCCATCGAAGCAAAGTCCAAAACTCTATATTGAAATCATGTGGAACATTGCCAATACATGCCGAAAACTTCGTCATAAGAACAGAAAGAAAGATACGTCGAATGTAAGCAGTATTTTGATGAAACAAACATGCCTGCATGGAGTGGACCACTTCTTGTAGTGAAGTATCATAGACATAGTGTTATACTTATAGACTTTAGTGTATACATGTAGCCCGGGCGGCTAGGCCTATCAAACCTTTACGGGTTCAATATGACAAACATGTATATGAGTAAACAGTTTCCTCTGAGACAAAAATGCGATAATACTCATAAAAAGGACACACTTCAGGCTCATTACAAACATTAGTTACATGTATGTCCAGTGGTTGTCTCTTGTTGTCGCACTACATGTCACGCTTATTGAGTTTTCTCGCATTTGCACCTTTGTGTCATTATTGCAATTTTCGCTGTTTACTTTAGCTATCTTCTTTTTTGTGCTGTTTTACCACCTTCTTACTGTATTTAATCCACTGTTCCTGTTCATTTTCCCTTGCCTGTATTTCACCTGACGAGAAGGCTTGAAAGTATACTTGTGAAGACAAAAACTTTCAAGATGTTTGCAATGAGCCTGAAGTGTGTCCTTTTTATGAGTATTATGTATATGAGTACATTTACTTTTTGAAGTTGTTGTTGTTGTAGAAGTTTATTTAACGTCGCACCACAAACAGGCGATTTCGCCTCCTTTAATACATGTGGACGACCTCATCATCATCATCACCATCTACGTTGCCGAAAAAATAATAATAGTAAAAAGTTTAAAAAAATAAAAATAAACGGCATTATGCAGCTGACCTGCTGGTATGTAAAAGGTAACCCATACCCGTTTTATCCTGTTACGGGTTATACATGTACCAACATTTCCATGTAACATCGTCCCCTCCCTCCATTCCTCATTACTCTTATTTCTGTCCTTTCTACACCTGTACCTGGTGCCCTTTCAGACGCGTTTGTGCCAGCATGATCTGATGATAGCATTAGCAGTCGGACGAGCCCCGCATCTCATCAGCACCAGTGTTCATTGGCGCCCTGCACCCCTGATCTTGAGTCCCCCCTCCCCCCTAGCCTCCTCCCTAGCCCTCGCCGTTATCTCCGACGGGATGTTCGGGGGATGCGCATGTGCACAAATACATAAATATACAGTGGGTCTCCAGAAAAAAATTAGTAACTCTAGAAGCCCCCTTTTCAAGACTCGGTGCACGCCACTGCATGTCGACGGCAATCACGAGTCAATGGAAAGCCTCAGACATTCACGGAGAAGCTGGGAGAACCCGTCATGAATGAATGGGATGATAAGACGAGAATCACACAAGGGTTTGTTCGACTCACCATCGATAGCGAGAAACAAAATGTTCTTTCGCTTCGGCACTTGCACGGAGCTCACGCACCCCGAGAATGTCCATAGCGCAAGGATTTGCAGAGACCACCACATTTCGACTGCAGAGAGTCTGTACCCGCTTCTAAAGCACCAATCTCTAAACCCTTTTACTAGTTTTAGCGACCGACTGTTTTCAAAGTCTTTCTCAAAATGAACCACTTTTTTATAGTCAGTGTTATGAATGAAGCCCCGGCCGGACGGGTGTGAACGCAAATGTGTTGCTAGAAATCTCATGCGCAGGGTCGTCAGTTGCGTTGTCGTCCGTACAGGTTACTTACTACATGTAGCTTTGTAGTGCAGTTCTGCTCAATGAAATCCAGTCGCGTCAGAAGTAAAGCTTGCACCATATCGCTGCACGGTGTTCGCAGGTCTAGGGCTGCGCAACTCCAGGCGCGTAGATCTACTCGACGGAGTGACGCCACTGGATTTCATTGCGCAGCATGCACTGTCTGTACACGTCCCACGTCTCACTGGCGTGGCCGTGCTGAGTGAATGCATAATCAGATCCTTTTTGAGAAGGAGCATGAAATGTCATCCGAAAAACAAGGGCAGATATTAGTGAGGTTTTGCATTCCGAAATTCGGCAAAAAGATTCGGCACGCGGGAGCGAGGTCGAAAATGCACACGAAGATTCGGAGTGTTTGTTCGGAAAAAGCTCACTTTGCCGAAAATATTTTTCGGATGCATTTTTCTTGTAGAAGAGGGCTAGCGAGTGATTTATTCAAAGAGGTTTCTTATCTCGGCATCGCTTGGCAGGCGTCTTTGGCGACATAGCATCGTCAGCTACCTCTGATTGCTCCTCTCCACTGCCTGTCGACTCTCTTTCGCCTGGAGTGTTCTCACCGTCATCTGTGTGGCTGAAAAGACTATGGCGACACGCATAACATTTGACTTGGCCATGGAGTTGGTTTTTCTGAGGCGACTGAGGAGGCAGGTTTGGCCCTCGACTCTTTGGGCGATCAAAGTTCGTTGGAATAAGCAAGAAAAGGAGCACGGGACCGGACGTTGCTGATGCTGGGGCTCACGAAATGAAAACACATCATTTTCGACTTGCAAAACAAACGTTGGTGCGAAAATTCGACATTTTGATGTTCGACAAATGACCGAAGAACGCCGAACCGAAATTCGGAATGCAAAACCTCACTATTATAGCAGCCATTACAGGACATCTCCCAAAAGCTCAGCCATTGCTTGTTAATAATATTTGGTATAGTAATAGCGATAGCGACTGTAACAAGATGATAACGAGTCCGAAAGTGCGAGAATAGGGCACAAAATGACGGGCTACTGAGACTTTCAGCGATTTGAGACCTAGCTCTAACACATCCCCAGTGTAACTACAATTCGAAGCAGCAAAGCAACACACCACCCAACTTGGGTGGGTCTTACCTGGAGATGTGTTGGAGCTAGGTCTCAGGTCACTGAATGTCTCAGCAGCCTGTCAGTTTTGTGCCCTATTATCGCCCGCTCAGACTCGTTATCATCTTGTTACAGTCGTGCATAGTTGCTGCATAACTCGGTCTCATGTGTTTCCTTCTCTTTGTTAAATTCATCAATGGCTCAGTATCCGAGTTAAAATGTTGCACACCTGATGAGCCGTCACTAACAACACCGCTAAACTTACATCGTTTGGAACTACTAGTACTTGTGACAGTAGTAAGCTCGTCCACGTGCCATGCATGAGTAGTACCGTGAAATATTGGCGTCCGTTTTTGTACATTTCGTTTTCGCCAAGCTTTCCCCTTCATTTATCTCTGATATTGCTTACCCACCCAAGTTGGGTGGTGTGTTGCTTTGCTTCTTCGAATTGTAGTTAGTCTAACTTGGAGCGCATTGTGATGTTATTGGTCTCGTCATGGTCCTGTAACAGTCGGCATTCTTTGCTGCCGTGGCTCTTAGCTTGTGCACATTTTCGCCACGCTCACCTACCTGTCTTCAGTCCTACGTAACCATGAACCTTCCTAGTTGGAAGGCTGTTGGTTTGCGCACTGGCGATGTGTTAGAGCTAAGGGCACGTTCGAATTGTCACTCTTTGACTTTTCGAAGAGCTTCGTTTTTCTGAAGAGGTAGCCTTATTGGCCTCTTCAGAAAAACGAAGCTCCTCGAAACTCATCCGATGGGAAGGTGGATTAGTTTCGAAGAGTTTGGAATAGCTACGTCACGCAATACGTGGAGATGGTCGATCTGATCGGACGTCATCATCGCCATGACAATTCCACTGAAAAACTCTAAAATGATAGAAACCGTTCTAATGGGACACTTCAACTGATATCTTTATAAAATGTGTTAGAACAGTTGATGAAGACAATTCGAACGCGCCCTTAGTCTCAAGTTGCTGAATGTCTCAGTAGCCTGTCATTTTTGTGCCTCATTACCGCACGTTCTGACTCTCTATCATCTTATTACGGTCGTGGATAGTTGCTGCATAACTCGTTCTCACGTGTTTTCTCATCTTTTTACATTTATAACTGGCTAAGTTTTCCAGTTAAAACAATGGAGAACATTATTATTATTAACTACTGAAATGTTCTAGAAGTCCGTGCTTGAAAGTAGGACTCGCACCTTCCCGAACAGCCTGGAAACTGATTTATCGACTAATGGTATTATACAATGGCAGGCTTTCAAACAATTTGAAGGACTAGAGGTGATGCGATAGCATCATTATTTCAGATGTTTTTGGAAGCTGTGGCGCAGCGAATCAGCGATGCAGGCAGGCACAGTGGGTTGGTCTAAGACCATGATTGAGAAACGAGAGGTACCAGGTTCAAGTCCTGTTTGGAAGCGGAAGGATTTTTTCCAGACGTGCTGCGACCCACAGTTTATTGGGAACTCGTGGTCTGGCATGAGTAAAACATGGATGTGGCAAATGGGATTTTGGCCTTTGGCCTCTGGTTGGTGGATCTGATCTATCCATCCCCAACGTTTAGGAGCCGCATCTGACGTCTGATCATGTGGTGGTGGCGTCCCACAGAAGCGGAAAGGTGGGCCTTGACCAGGGAGTTGTACGACTCCTTGTTCTTGACCTGCCCGGTACGCGAACCCGTCGAATTAATATTTTTTTAGCAGCGATGCACAAGCTGAAGCGAGAGACTCGCACCATATACTTGGCTACCATGAAGGAATTCACGAAACAGCATGCTGTCCGCAGATTGAGTATAAAGGAATTCAGCAATTTTTTTACAAGATACAAAACTCATACCGTATTTTCCGGAGTATAGTGCGCACCTTTGTATAACGCGCACCCCCAATCTTCATTGGGGGTGCGCACTTCAATCTTCATTGAAGTACATGCATTTCATATTCGGAGCATAGTGCGCACATGCGAATTAGGGCCTAAAATAGCACATTATTTATTATTTATTACAACATCTCAAGACTCGGCGGAAACACCGGCCAATGTTACGAGAGTGGGTGATTGTCAACCACGGCGATAAATAGAAATAAGGGGACACATCTAAAGTGCGCACTATACTCGGGAAAATACGGTACATGGGGCTAGCGTGGGGTGAGTTGTGAGGTATACCACCGACTCATGCCGCATTCAGCGGCCATGAGGGAATCTGCTAGTCACCCACCAATGCCACCATGACATCAAATGCATAACCTCTATACGGAGAATATGGACGCCATTGGCGTGAATCTGATGTTTGGATACTGGCTATAGAAGTATACACTGCTCACCCACGCAAGTTTGCATGCCGATCTGCAAATTATTTTACCGTACAAGAGGCTTCATGTTGTTATGAATAGAAGATGCTTGAGAGCCGAGAGAACGAGAATGGATGTGTGTTTAAGGGGGAACTATTTACAATGAGACAGATGATAAGAGGTGATGTTCATGGATCACGGTATGGAGAAACTATAAACTAAAACTTGTCATTGTCGGTGTTGATGGACTTAACAGAGGTGTGGGGGTCCAATTGTCGATCATTGAGGGAAGCGATGCCGAAGAGCACCAATTATCGGGAAGAGAAGGGGATGGGCGAAGGAGGAATGAAGGGGTGAAGATAAGCCAACAGCAGCTTTCAATGGAAAAGAACAATGCAATAGGACGCAGCAATAGACGTGTAGAAAATGGCGCTATAGCAGGGCAAAACGGCTGCATTGGAGAACGTCGTAGTGGTTCCCGTCGTAGCTGCGAACTGCAGGGGACTGTCAGGATGGCTGGAGTCCAAGCCAGTGGTTCTGGTGGATTGGGTGGTTGACAGTCGAATGGCATTCTCCTGCGCTTGCTTGCTGATCGCTGGAGCAATGCAGTTCTCCGTAGAAACTGTTGCCGGAAGTGTGCTCCCTGTTTGGTTACAGTAGATATCTACACTGAGTGGTAATGTTGTTGCTGTGTTTCCTCCTTCCGTATCACCTAGCTGGGTGACGATCAGATCCATTTCATGTCGATCAAGCTCAGACGGATCAACTGATTGGCAGTCGATGAGCAGGAGAATACCTGAAGACAACACCGCAACATGAAAAGGACAGCTAGTCAAGCCAGGAGACACACAAAACTGACAACACGCACCAGTTCTCTAACTGTGTTTTCAAGGCAATAGAGAGGTTTTAAAAGAGGCGCATTTTTTTCCGACGTGACGCGCAATTTCACGTCATATTGGGCGTGGAACTCCAAATTTCTACGTGAGCTGCGTTGTTTTTCGACTCGCGAGCCAAATAAGAGCTGAACTTTGATATCACGTCAGAAATAAAGTGCATCTTAACCTCTCTAATAATATGAGGACAGAATTATTTTCATAAAGGAGAAGGGACATGTGCGTACGATATGAGCACCTTTTCTCCGCTTTTACCTTTACAAGTAGGTTATAGTAATTGTAACATGGGACATTGTGGGCACAAGTTATGCGATCGAGTCCTCCAACTACATCAGATTTTGAACAGTCAGACGTGCACAATCTAGCTGGTTTGGTTTAGTAGGAGGACTCGATCGCATAACGTGTGCCCAGAATTTCCATGTTGCAAATGTTTTCCTCCGCTCGCCATCTAGGTTCTACTAGTACTTCAGAAGTACTATAATTATTACGATTTCTACATGACAGTATCGGCTCATTACCGCCGAAATTTGAATGCGACTAGTAGAACGAGCAGTCAAAAGCCATTCTATGTTCATTGAGGTTGGCAAAATGTGGCTAAATTAAAATGGCTGGGGCGGCATAACTCTTTTTAGGGGTAATTTTGACTACATTTTCAATGCATTTTTGAGTTTATCGGCAAGATGGAGATGAAATTTGAAAATGTTTTTCCGTGAATCTCAGGCGAAGAGCCTTCTCTAGCCTCTTATAGTTGCTTTTTTACTTTTGGGTAAACTATGGAAAAAGTTTATGAAAGTTGCGTGTTATTTTTCCACGGCGTTGTGCAATTTGTATTAGACATGGCTAGTCAAGTGGTTTGCCTGATGATCATAGCAATACGTGAAACTCAGAGTTGTAACAAAGCTTCAAATCTCTCTCTTGTGTATTAGACATGGTTAGCGCTCACCTAATTTTGACAGTCGGCGTGTACCGTGCCAATTTTTATTGTACGAGACCTGAGTAGGATTTCCTTTTCTGACACAACGTTCGGCTTGTGCTGTCACCCAAGTATTAGTTGAAATGAGCCCGAGCGCGCTAAAACATGACCACAGCTTTTTTTGAAAAAGTCGAGATAATCGCGATTTGAATTCCGCGGCAAAAAATACGAAGTGCAGTCCAACGCGAGTCGCTGTTGTTGTTCTCCTCGGTCGACTGGACTGTTCCGGATGCAATTCTTTGTTGCAAGTAAGTTTATTTGTTAGAGTTTGTATTCCATGTTGCGCTGAGTCGCCTAAAACTGATCGTCATCGATGTATCGACAGAAGAGCCTAGTAGTAGTAATGTACTGCGGAGCGGAAGAAGACGACATCATCGCACTCCATGCGCAGGATAAAATATTTTGAGGATTCGAGTCGGAAACAGAAGGAAGACGATGATGGCTACAGCGACGAGTCATTTGAGGGCGACACTTTCATCGAGCGTAAAAAGATTTGATGCTGGTAGTCCCACGATCTGCAATGACGAGGAATTCTACTCTGATGACAACCTGGCAAGCGATTGGCATCGACACTGACTTGGGAGGTGAGTCGGCCGATGATTTGGCCAGAATGGACATCGCTGCACATATCCGGGACAATGCCAGTATTGGTTGCAAGTGTAAAAACAATCACTGGACTCTGCTGCTCCCTGAACTTGCTCAAGTCGATAATTTGAGGACCCTTATGCGGAACATCGCTAGCATGAGCAGTATGCAGCGAAAGCAGTACTCTCTGGTGAGCGGAGAAAACCGTGTGCAGATGGGCTTTGGTGTGGGGAATATGAGTGCGACGTCGAGTATGTTGAGGAACACTGTGTGCAGCAGTATACTGTCTATCTGAAAGTACAGGTGGAGTGTGATGGAGAGGACATCGAGTGCCAACTTCTTCGGCCATCTACAGATGTTGACTGTGTTTTCGCTGGCGGTTCTCCAGTGGTGCTTCAAACAGGGGGTATTTCGGACACCTAGCTCAGCTGCCTATAGACAATTTGGATGTGGCTGAGTACCTGTCAGCTCATTCTATAAGACCCTGGACAGAGGAACTGACCCGGAAAGGATGAACCAAGGGGCATATCAATTGTGTGCAAAATGACAATCCCATTGCTGTACATAGAATTTCACCATTTCAACAGTGCTGCATATAATACCATTGTAGCAACACTTAGACATGTCGGATCAATCCAAAACTTTCAGACAGTGAACATTAGGTGTGTTAATTAATTTTTGAACAAAAAACTGAAAATCGAATTTTTGGTCTGTGGTCATATTTTGGCGTGCTCTGGCTCAAATCTTAAATTTTTCCTTCTCCCGTAAACAGAACCTATCGCGGAAAAGATACCACACCGAGGGAATATTTTGGGCTGCCTACAATTATCGTTCAATGTAGCGCAAACGGCAAAATTCTAATCCTTTTTTTTTAAATTCTATGAGAAGAACGAAAGAGCTACAAGTTACGCTATACCGTACTGGCAATATATGTTGCCGCGTAACGCGTAACGCAGGGGGTGATGCGTAACGCGTGACCAGGCTAGTGCGACAAATTTCGTTGCATTCGTAACGCGCGTCCGGCGGGGTGCGGCGATCTTTTCATTGCAAAAACGGCTGAAAACTGTGAAAGCACGTGTACCGCGTGGTGAAAAGTTCAAAACTGGACGCAGCAGGAAGTCCTGCAATCGCAAAAAAAAGGGACTGCGGCAATATAGAAACCTGTGTAACGGCTCCTGTGAGACTTTGCATGTAACGCCCTGCGTGCGGTAAACATGTGCCAATGTAACGCTTCATGGCCTCACTGCGACCATATAATATTGCCAGTACGGTAATATCCACAAACACCACCAGTTACTTTACGATCAGCTCCTGCGATTACACTGCACGACACTGACCAGCGCTTCTGGCGTTCTATACTGACTGGCAATCAGCTGTAGCACATCTTGGATGCGCACTCCAACAGCCTTCCTGCTCCGAGGGTTCTAAGTTACAGAAATGACATAAGGAGGAGGAGGAACGTCAGTACCGTTGGCCCGTGCAGTGTAATGCTATCGCATGAGCTGACTGTAAAGTGTCTGGTGGTGCTAGTAGATATTATGGCGTAACTTGTAGCTCTTGTTCGAAATTAACCCTCGGATCTCCACTCGAGTCTCATTTCTTTTATTGATTGTTTATCCCGAATCAAACGATTAATCGTCCATTTAGTTTTTAAAATAACTATGCCGACGGCGCGAATGAACGAAGTTCTGTCAAGGCTGGTACTATCAAAACGTTTACAGAACAGAACAACAAGGACAAGCAACGCATGTTTGCAGCGACTTCAAGTTTCTTGCTCTTGCAATCATCAGGCAACAGAGCATGAAACTTGAAGTCGCAGCAAACAAGCCTTGATTGTCCTTGTTGTTCTGTTCTGTATTACACTTTGCCTCCGCCATGGTGTTGAGCGCTGTCAGCACACTGGGTACACCCCCCGGTATCAAAACTTTTACAAATTCCAGAGCCGGTCTACTGTTACAAGGAATTTGATTGCTGCCCGCTGGAGCATGCGCTTTTCCCGCCAACTGATGTTACGCATGGGCTCCAGTCTGGGAGTAACCAACTCCTTACGTCTGTGCTGTTTTGGTGGGTCGCGTAGAAGACGACATCAGCACTTCTTGAACGGTTTCAGCGATACTAACACAACTGGTACTGGTACTGAAGGTGAATTTTCGGTTTGTATAGGAATAAGCATGTTCATGTAGCGTGCTGCACTGGCCGAAGAGTGCTCAATACCCATAATAGTATAGGGCTTAGCCTTCCAAATTAAACAGGGGAAGCTGTGTTGCAACTCCGAGTTTCAAGTAGTCAGGTAGTTGCCTGATGATCGTGACTGCGTGAAACTCGCAGTTGCAACACAGCTCCCCCCCCCCCCCTCTCTCTCTATCGTGTAGTATTGAGCATAATAATTATGTAGCACACACAGGCGTCATATCGCGAAGGTGAGAGGCCACGACGAATTCGAATGGAGGAGCATGCAGCATTGCGCCTCTGTAAAAGCTGTCTTAGTTTCGCAGGAGCACAGGCTGACAAACCTGATTGACATTTTTTAAAAGTACACACTACACGTACAGCGGCGAAAGCGCGTGCACCTATGCACCAAGAACGCACTTACAGTATTCACTGGTGACCACCGTGTCTTTCAATGGCTCATGGGTCAGCAGGAAGGAATTCGGGTGTTGTACGTTTGGAGGTTGAACGTCCCCTGCAAGTGATACGCTTTCGCCGACCTAGGAAACGAAACCAGAAGCAACGAGACCACAACAAAGTCATTTGGTTACCTTTTCCTGAAATTAAATTTGTTCGTGCCGTACCCGCACGTATTATTTAAGCAGTTTTCCCCAGAAACATTAATGCATAAATATACACACAAACGTCCTTCGTCCTTGGTTATACATGAACTCCTTCAATTTTCCCGTTTTTTTGCCTTTGGGGGCAACATCATTTCCCTGATTCGCTTATTAACCGCAGTGGGCATTTCTAATCCATTGGAGCAGAGTAAACTCCAAATCACAAAATTTTAAATTTTAAAAATTAGAAATAAATCCTCATTCAGCTTTAACTATGGATAGACAGCATGATTATTCTGCTTACATTGACCACAGCACCATTGCACCGTTGCGCTCTGTGCCCGACCATATACACTTATCACAACAGCAAGAGGTTCTTTCACAAACCCCACCATTGGTGATGGTGTACTCAATGTTAGCTGACTTTGAAACCGTCACATCCTACCGCTTACCTTCGTTTTTTCTTTCTTTTTTTCAAGCCTCTTGTACGGGCAAAACTCATCTTTATTAATGATAGAAATGCAACTAAAATCCAAAACAATTTCCAAATGTAAGGAACTCAAAGCAAATGAAAAAAACTCAAAGCAAATGAGAAGAACCGCTTACCTTCTACCAGTATAATGTACATGTAAAAGAATTCTTCTTTTGAAATCTTACAACTCAACGGGCTTTGGCGATAACATGTAAATGCACATTTACATGTACATGTTCATTTGTTGAGAGTGCGAACGCGAGAGTGGACTCATGTGCATGTTATTATTATTTCTTATCCTGTATGCTCACCTCGGTCATAAGAATCAGTGTTGTGTGGTGGACAGGCGTTATGAACGGGACCTCATCCGGAGTGGCTCGATCAGCTGGGTCGAAGCACTGCTGATAATGGCTTCCCAGCGTTGCGTTGTAGGCTGGGAAACACCATCAAAAGAACAAACAGTGTACGGTATCTTAATTTCCTGTTTTTTATTGTTTGTTCTCACCACATCTATTGTTCTTGTTTGTTTGGGTTTTTGGTCATTTTCTCGACGAGGTCTTCTCCGATTGGTGGTACCATGCTCATTGTGTTCCACGTGTTCCACTGCGCTTTGCGTTCCTTTTCATATTATTATTATTATTATTATTGTGGTGATGGAGAGTTACTCTTAACTCGTATCGATATGTCCTTTTCTCTTCTACAATTATTATTATTATTATTATTATTATTTGAAGTGCAAGCCTCTTTTACGGGCAAAAATTAACACAATGTATTAAAATGCAATACAACATACACTGGAGAAGAAATCAGGAAAATAAAATATGAGCTCAAAAATGGAACGAAAAATAGCAAATAGAACCAAAACTCACGATGGAATCAAACTCACGATGGAATCAAACTCACGATGGAATCAAACTCATGATGGAAACTACAAAACCCAATGAGTTGGAGAACCAACCACAGAATTAGATATTGGGAATAGAGTCAGACACAACAACGACCGAAATCAGCACACCAAAAATCTGTCCTACAAAAAACAAAGGACCAAGAAAAACAAGAAAGACGAAGTACAAAGAATCCCCAAAAAAGAGGGGAGAACGGGATGAAAGAGGACCGGAGAGCGGCAAACCCCAGGAGGACTTAGCGTCACGTAGTGGCGGGAATGCGGGCCTCCACAGAAACAGCATCCACATCCGTCGCCAGACCAGGTGCACGGAATGCACGGCGAACCATCAGGACGGAGTCGCGGACAAGGCTGAAAGCCAGGTCCGTCCGCAGCTTTCCCATCACGAGGGGATAAGGCTGCGAGAGCTTGGTGGAGAGCTTAGTTCCGAGCAGCTTCAGGAACCGGGTGGCCTCCTCCTTCCTTATTATTATTATTATTATTATTATTATTATTATTATTATTATTTCGTAATAAGTATTCGCATGCAACGACGCAAATCCACACAATTCAGTAGACACTTCTTTTCTATCAAACGTTTTCTTTCCCTTCGTTTGCTAGAAAAGAAGTGTCTACTGAATTGTGTGGATTTGCGTCGTTGCATGCGAATACTTATTACGAAACTGTTTTCCCACCGCCTCCAAACTACTGTTTGAATTATTATTATGAGTCTTTATTCCACTCCAAATTGAAAATAAAAATAAAAATTGGAGGTATTACACTAACTCACCGGACTTATCATAGCCAAAGGTAAGCAGCACGGAATAATATATGGAAAAAAGTAAGGTAGAGAGAGAGGAAGGGAGAAAGGCGCATGTACCATCACAGGCATTAAAGCTCAGAGGTATCATGGCAACAGGTATTGCAGAAAGGGGAGCATCAGAAGTTGGCGAAAAATTCAGGCCGGCAAAGCTCATCACTGGGCACAACCTCCAATGCGCACCCACAGAAAGATCAAATACGAATACCCACAGAAATACCACAGTGTTACAAACTAAAACGAATACAATAACATACAGAGCATAAAAAGCCCACCAGGGACAGCGAAGAGCCCTATGCTGCACCCAAAACAGATCTTAGAATGGCCATCGAGCCAAGGATAGCAGCCTGCTGCAGTTCATGAAGGTGCCGCTCTTCTCCACATAGCTGCTTAATTGAGGTAGCCGCTTCCTTCGTCAGGCCACCAAGAGCACCAACTATGATGGGCACTACGGACACTGCCTCTCGCTGCCAAATCTGCCCAATTTCCACTGCGAGGGGCAAGTACTTCGCTCTCTTTTCAGCATGTTTTAGTGTTACTCTATGATCCAGTGGCACACTGACATCAATAAGTTGGACTGACTTGCCATCGTCCCACACAAGATCCGGCCGATTTGCTCCAACCATCCTATCTGTAGGGATTGGCATTTCCCACATTAACTTACGGCCTTCACTATCCTCGACGTAGTGTGGCAAGTGGCCAGGGGGAGCAGGAGATACCAGTCTGTAGCGATGACAGAGTGCCCGGTGGACTATAGCGGCAAGACGATTATGGCGAGTAATGTATGCCGTCCGTGCCAACACGGGGCAGCATGCCAAAATATGGTCAACAGTCTCCCCCGGACCTCCACACAAACGGCACACGTCCACCACGGAAGTGTCGCCAATAACCGATCTTTGGTAGTTCCTGGTATTAACCACCTGATCCTGAGCAGCAAATACGGATGACTCAGTGGATGGACGCAATGTTGGAGACTTTAAGAAGTTGAATGAGAGAGGCATGTCCAATACACCGCCACTCCTCTGCCAATGTCCAGGATGTTGAAGTGCTCCATTGCCGTGGCCGCCCGGGAGATGATCGACTTTGTAGGCGGAAGATTTTCATGATGAGCATGCAGCGCAGCAATCAGCGGCAGGTCAGAGTGCGCCTGGAGATACCTAGACAGGCGGATGTATTTCCTCTCCAGCAGGTGCTCAACCGATACAATCCCTCGGCCGCCCTCAGATCTCGGCAGGTGAAAGCGGATGGTGGAAGATCGTGGGTGGTGTGCTCCCACTGCGCGGAGCGCACTTCGGACATTCCTGTCGAAGGTTGCAATGGCATCCTTCGTCCATGGCACAATACACAAGCCATACGACAGCACTGGGATGACATAAGAGTTAATAGCACGAGAGAGGTTGCAGGCGTTGAGAGATGTGTGGGTCACCAGCCGCAATCGCCTCCTGAACTCTTTGGTGGTGGCCACCTTAACAGACTGTTCCGCCATGCCAAAACACTCCCTTATGCCAAGGTAGGCATACACGGAGCCGTCCGCCAAGGAGGCAATGCTGGAGGCTTGATCTACTGTGACAGTTGCTGGCTGATCTGGATCAACAGCACCATGTGGGCACACAAGCTTAGCACACTTTGCTGGAGAAAGCTCCATTCCAATGGATTTCCCAACGCACGATACTATGTTGATCATTGAGTTAAGCTGCTTACTGGTTGCGGCCATCAGCTTCACATCATCCATGTACCATAAGTGGGATACGGTTGTTGTCCGCTGAAGTCCGCACGCATATCCAAAGCCACTTCTGCTGAGTTCACCTGATATTGGATTCAATCCAAGACAGAAGAGCAGAGGGGATAACGAGTCACCTTGGAAAATGCCTCGCCGGATCGGTATTGCCTCACTCATGTCAGCTCCCAAGCGCAGCCGGGTACGCCACTGCGATGAGAGCACAGACAAGAGCGAAGTGATCTTGGGGTGGAATTTGTACAGACGTGTGACTTCGACTAGCCACTCCTGCGATAGGCTGTCGAACGCTTTCCTAAAATCCAACCAAGCCATTGCCAAGGTGCGGTGATGACGCCTAGCATCCTGGGTAATCATAGCATTGATCAGCAGCTGGTCAGTGCAGCCTCCTCGGTTACGAGTACAGCCAGTTTGTTCATGGGCCAGAATGTCATTGGTCTGGATATGGATCCACATCAACTCACCAATCACGGAGGTGAATAGCTTGTACATGGCTGGCAGACAGGTGATTGGTCGCCAATTCTGCGGCTGGGTTAGGTCTCCTTTCTTTGGGATCATGACCGTCTGGCCCAGTGAAAACCATGCTGGGGCATCCAGCTCACCATCCAGAAGCAGCTGGAAATTTCGAAGTAGAGCTGGATGGAGAGCAGTAAATTTTTTAATCCAGAATGGTGGGATCTGGTCACAACCAGGAGCACGCCAGTGTGGCATCTTGGAGGTCGCAGCAGACATAAGGTCAGCAGTAATGACAGCAGATTCCTGGGCATGGATGGCCTCTGCGTACGTGCCTTCACGCTGGATCCAGGCCTGACGACGCACAGGGTAAGGGTGAGACCAAATGTCTCTCCAGAACTGCTCCAATTGATCCATACATGGACGGTTCTCGGGGTCACTATCCTTCTTGGCACACAGGTTACGATAGAATTGACGTTCATTGTAGCGAAATAACTGATTCTCCTGCTTTCGTTTCATATCAGCTTTGTATCTGCGCATTCGACCCGCAAGGGCCAGAAGTTCCAATTTCTTTGTTCCTAGAAGTGAAGCAGCAGCGTGCCGAGTTCCCACAGGGTAGCGCTCGTACATTTGCGGGTTGTCAGATGCCAGGTAGCTTGTCAGTCTAGAGACATCCTTCCGAAGGGCGTCAACCTTTCGCTGTAACCGGCGTTGCCAACCCGGAACCTCCGGCTGCGGCGAACTCATGCGCGCTGCCGGAACCGGCGGGATACCACAAACCAGTAGGGTGAGAACAGCAGCAGCATACGCAACATGATTCAAGAACTCTATGGACAGGTCAAACTCACTAGCAGCAACCAGCTGACGGATGCCACAGTTGATTTTTGCGACAGTAGCTGAAAGACGGAGGTATGGGATTTTTCTGGGGACTGCAAGCTTTGGCCTCTCATCAACACCCAAACGCTGTACACTGGCTACCAGCCCACCAAGGACCCTACCAGTGTCTTCCACCCCAGCAGCCTTGATACATACACAGATATGCTTGACCGCCCACACGAGCTGCTTGTCATTAGAGTCAATGATACCAGCACTACATGCATTAGCTAGGCAAGCAGATAAGCTACGATTAGTCTGTGCTCTGCAGTCTGTGCAAGGGCTCTCCGCAGTGCACGACACACCACCAGATCCACCGTCCGCAGCGCCAAGTGCATCAGCATGCAAGGCAGGAACGTGTTCACACGTTGATCCAGTGACAGTTGACTCACCGTCAAAGTTGGGTGGAGGCACATGTACATCATTGACAGCACCACCAGCACCAGCACCAGCACCAGTACCAGTGTCAGCGGCTCGAGGATCCGCCTGGGCATCATCAGTGCGCGTAGTGCCAGCACTAGTACTAGTAGTAGCGCCAGCAGCGCTGGACCCGCAGGGCTCCGGTTCTCCCTGGTGATTCGTTGCGTGGTAACGTTGTAGAAACGCGCTAGGAAGCTCCCCTCGCTCCACGAGCTGCTGAGCAATGGCTTCTTGTTCGACCAGAGAGAGATACTTTCGGCTAATAAGGGATATCTGGCCAGCAAGACACTGCTCGGTTATAGCATCGTTTGGTCGCCGCTCTGTCCAATTAGCAAGCTGCCGTTTCCTGTATCCGAGCTTATCTGGCCAGATGGCTTTGAAGTGGCACTCCAGGGCTTCTCGGTTATCAATACCGCTCCATTTTCGACGAGGTGGCATACGCTTAGGACACAGACTTGGGAACTAGGAAAGACAATACGGATTACACAATGAAGAGAGAGAGAGAGAGAGAGTGAGAGAGAGAGAGAGAGAGCGAGAGAAAGGGGCTAAAATTGAAAGAATATTGAAGCGAGTTGCAAGCCCAAGGGCGGTCAGCAACCAGAGCTCCAACAAGCTAAACTGTCCCCAACGTATTATTATTAATACGCACGCACTCATGGCCAAGGCCAATCAAGGAGTAGGTGAGGTCGATTATAGCCAGCCATGGCAAAAAAAGAAGAAGAAAGAAAAACAAGTGCAAATCAGAACAACAACAACAACAAAAAAGAAGAGATTGGACTGCAAATCAAGTTGTATTATTAGGTTGACGGAAAATGGTCCGAGAGATCACGAACAAAGGCAGAACTGTTTTCACATGATTTCAGTTTTGGGGAAGCGAGTCCCAGAGACAATAGCTAATGAAAACAGGCGAGCGACTCATTGAGTTATTTCTGGAAATAGGGAATCTTAGTTTATTACGACTTGACGAAGAGGAGTAACTCGGAGTTAAACCAGTTATTAAAGCTCATCTTGAATATGCATTGGGGCCTTCAGCAGTTTAATGTGATGTATAGATCTACAGCAGAGTCGGTTAATTATGGTTTGTAAAGGACAGGTTTTGTATTGGGAATACAGAATTGTTAATGGGGTGTCAAGTGGGAAGCGAAATATCGCTCTCAGCATCCTGCGATGCATTAGTTCAAGCCGCGTAAGTATTCCTGCTCCAGCACTGCACCACACAATGCTACAGTATAAAATTATGGGTAAGATATAGGAGGCGTAGAAACTCCGACGACATACTAGTGGTAAAAGGCTCATGTGACTGTATAGAACACCAACAGCCGAACTTGTCCGGCGCTCAAGATACTCCGGATGGTGGGACCAACTCATGCCTGAGTCAAAGATGATTCCAAGGTGTTTGTGGTGGCTAATAATTGAGATAGGCGTCCGGTTGTCAGGGAAGTGGAATAGGTTCTGGTCAATGTAGGAAAGATCAGAACGCGAATGAGGTGGAATGCACAATAGGACAGTCTTTCCAGCATTAGGTCGAAGTTTCCAGAGACGCATCCATTCAACCACTGAGCGAATTTCCGATTGCAAAGAATTACATGCCATGGGCAGAGAAAGTTCAGATGCCACAAGAGTAGTATCATCGGCGTACAGGGAGGTATTTGGAACGCGAGTTAAGTCACTTACATAAAGCAAGAAGAGAAGAGGACCAAGTATTGAGCCCTGTGGCACACCGGAACATACTTCGAGCGGTTGGGACAGCGAACCTGCCACCCTGACCTGTTGGACCCGGAAGAATAGGTAGTTGAGTTCCAGTGCCCTTTGTGTTCATTTTCCTCTTTTTTCATCCTAATCGAATTTTGATGTATTGCGTGCTTGCTTGCCCGTAAAAGAGGCTGTTCCATCAAAGGACAAAATATATCCTTGGATGGAGAGCCAATGATTATTTATAGAAAAGAAAAGAACTAAGGAATTACAAGTAACGCTATGATGTCCCCTAAAGCCACCAGTTACTAAACAATCAGCTGGTGCGATAACATTGCACAACACTGACCGACAGTGCTGACGCTCAACCACTAGCTGGCTATGATCTCTAGCACTCAAAAGCCCTTCAAATTGGAAGATTCTAAGTTATTATGATTAAACATAGGAGGTGAAAGGGAGCGCAACCAAAACAAGCACACGCTGATAGGCTCAGTTGTGAAGGACGTTGGCGGATCGGGATGTACATGCGTGTCGATGACGATACTGGCAAGACCATTTGACATTACGTTCAAACGACGTTTCGGCACAAGGCAACATACCACACAACCTGCGCGGCTCTAAAGGTTCAAAGATCAGATGGAGGGGAAGCTAAGCAAACATGAACCATGAAAGTGTCGTGCAATGTTATCGCATGATCTGATTGTCAAGAGCTGGTTGTGTTATTGGACATTATAGCGTAACTTGTAGTTCCTTGGTCTTTTCTTCACTATAAACAAAATATGAGTACATAGTTTAGAGAGAATTGCGGCAACTAGACTGCCTGCTCGACGCAGCGTTTCAAAGTGCGATTGGCACTCCATAAAGCACGGTACCTATCTCAGCGCCATTCTGAGCGTTGCGTAGACGCGACGCTGGAATGCAAAAGGGTTAACACGAGGTTTGTCCACGGGTAGGAACCGTGTGTCAAAGATCCTGCATCGCGTATCTTCTGGAGGAGATGAAAGCGCCCACATGCTCCATACTCTGGTATGGCTATTGTCCTTCAGCCCCATCGTGCCCGAATGTTACTGAGGAATGAATGTTCTTGGTCGCCAGCGGTGAAATCCCGAATCGTCCGAGGATTGGATTTAGCGAGAACCTGGTGCAACAACGAACTCTCAAACCTCCTGTGTGGCTCTTGGGTAACCCGTTGAGTGCACTGTTGGGTGCCCTGTTGGGGGCCCTAATGTTAAACCTACTGTCACCGTTTCACTGCAACTCTTAGCAGTATTACAAACGAACAGTCGTTGGCTATACCACGTACGGCGATTGTTTCCAAACTTTCCCTGATAACGCTCTACTGGAAGAAAATAGGAAAACAATCGTTGTACGCGGTGTAGTGGATGTGTAATGAAATGATCACATGGTTAAATTGGAGCTTCAGAGTTTGTGAAAACACTGTTCTCTAGTAATACTGATTTCACTTACAACCGAATTCCATCCAAGACTTGTCCGTGAAGCATACCTGCCACGCATCGCACTGTGCCGACAGCAGAACAAGCCACACTAAAAATTCCAGGTATCCTGCGTGGCTATCACCACGTGCCATTGACTCTTTGGTATTCGAAAGAAAACGGTTTACCGAAAGCAAAGGTAGTCGACGAAAGGGAGCTTTTACTACGAGTAAGCGAGCGGTGTATGTGACCACAAACGAAATTTTAAAGATGCGTTATGAATGGGAAAATGGCAGCAGGGAGAATAGAGACGACTCTTATGATTGGCGTTACCTAACTGGATTTGACTTAGCCCACGATCGAAACCGGAACATTGACTAGAATATTTTACCCACACAGATGGTGCTGTCGAAAACCCTTGCTTGCTGTTAAGGATTATTATGTGAGTACAATGTTATTGTTGTACCGGGATTCGACACAGGGTGTGCGTGGGGCAACATCAACGCTGCCAGGCTTATCTTGCCGGCCTTCTGCAGATTTCTGCTTTGGAACCAAGGCAGCTCAGAGGAGGTGAAGTGTCACGCGTAAGCGTCATGGACACGAGAGAGAGGATGCCAAGGAAGGATGGTACGCAAATCCTACATCCCTACAGCACAAAAATAGACCGAACTAGAACTGAAAATGACGGATACGACCTACGCGAAGAATCTCCGTATAAGAATACTCTGCTAAGCCAGTGGCCAATGGAAACATTCAACTGTCACCAAGCACCTACAATATTCGAATGTGGCGCTAACTCTTATAAATATGCGTCCTCGTCTTCTGCTGACTTGAGCCGTTTTTACGCCAATTTCTGAATGAAAACCAAATGAAGTGTAAGCATAAGAAGCTCGTTATGTTACAACCTGCACTACGACATGAGGTAAGGATTCCAGGGGAATTACTTGTGCTGTGAAGTAAATTGGTGGAAGTGCATCGAGTCGATAACGCACTGGTGATTTGTGTTGTGCGCCGTATTCCATACTGAGGGTTCCGCACATTTCCCTTGAAACCTCTCCGCCTTCCGTTCTGTTTGTATTTTTGTCTTATGCACTAATCATCATCATCATCATCATCATCTGCGTTGCCGAACAAAAATAATAATAGTACATTGTAAAATAAAATATAATGAAAAAGTGAACGGCATTATGCAGCTTTGTAAGCAGTAGATAGACAGTGTGATTGCGAGGCATCTCTGTCAGATGCGAACTGGCAATTCTCATGCAGAGACCTACGAGTCCACGAAACGATATTGGGTGCTATTCATACGCTCATTCATTCTCCATTTCAATCCGACAAAAGCGTAATTTCCAAATTTGCTCTATGCCTAACTAGTCTGGCTGCTACAAACATTCAATTTCTCAGTACTGTATCTACACTATCACGTTTTTCGAACTTTCCCGGTAACAGGCAGTCACAGCCCATCACTGGTCGCAGCGCATAGCTCTTTCGTCTACCTGCTCATCTTGTATTGTCATCCCAGGGCCTACTACTGATGAATTCAAGAGCGAACGGCGATGTTTATGAAAATATGTACCTGTCAGTACCTGTTATTAAATTTATAAGAAGAAATGAGGAAGAAGGAACTACAAGTCACGCTATACCGGTAATGTCCACTTACACTATCGGTTACTTTAAAATCAGCTCATGTGATAACATTGCACGACACTGACCAACGGTACTGACGTTCTCATGTGATAACATTGCACGACACACGTTCTACGCCTAACTGGAAATCAGCTGCAGCACAAAGTGTGGAAGGTTATAAGTTGGAGATGACAATAGAAGAGGAAGGTGAGCGCAATCAAGATAAACGCGAACCGAAAGACATTGTTTCTTTTTGGAAGCCATTGGACTACTACTTTTAGACATAAACCTCAACATTATTTTGTCACGCTGATAATTGTAGACCTTCAATATGATGAATTATCTGCTGGAACGAGGGCCGGTCACATGGTTCGTCGCTCATGCATTTCTCAGCCAGGTGACGATACTGGTAGGGAGTGGTGGGAGGAAAGACTGGCGTGTTTCCATCCATGATCTCTTGATGAATGTCCTCCGGGAAATTCAAATGTGCGTAGGGAAGTTGACGAGTAGATATCTCCCACAGAACCACCCCGTAACTACGAGAGAAAAAGAACATACGACAAACAAGTACACAAATACATACAAACTATTATTTTTAATTTCACTTTACCATAATCAGTGTGTAGAGACCAATATGAAGGGAGGGACGAAAACAACCACGCAACACACACACATACTTAAGCACCCACACAAATGCACTCACACGTACAGGAATATCCGTTCATTTCATATATCGATAAACAACTACCTGGCTAGAAATCTAGTGCCCAGTATGTTAGATGTGTTTCAACGAAAGCGTTCATGAGACGAATCATAACACCAAAGTAAAAGAAATCGATAGAGGAAGATTGGTTTGTGTTGTGTTTTCTGCCTACTGTGGCTTTACGTTGTTTGTTTTGAACGAAAAACAGGACAGCGGCACACTATCAAGAAGTAAACACTTGGCTATTTTCCGAACGAAAACCTCGTCAAAAACAACCAGAATGTCATACCACGATGCGAGTGCATTCACTAAAGTATACTGCATCGACAAAAAAACCAAGAAAACAACATCTTGTTACATTATGGTGAAAAAAGGAGGACAAAATGTTACGAATTATGACTAACTGTCCACCAACGTAACCAGATCTTATACAGTCAGCGAGTGCGACAAAATGGCACAAAACTGACGAAGAGTATTGAGATATTCGGCGATTATGCTATGTCATACTTTCAGCGGTTTCTCGTTGTACGTATTCGCCTTGGTTTCTTGCTTATTGATATGTATCATACTTATGCTGACCTTCATACAAACTGACCGCCAACTTCTTCCTGTTTCTAAAAAGGAGTTTGTATGGTGGTGGTCTATTATGGGGTTTGTGTGAGGTATGAGGTTTATATGCCCAGTATAAACCACCTGCATGATGGGGCAGTTGACTGGAAGTTTGTATTAAAGGTCAGCATAAAATCCAGTAATCATGCCAATATCAAAAGAAAGTTGAAAAATTCAATGCCCTGGAAGTGCATAACAATTTTAACTGCAAAGAAAGAACTCACACACACACCAACCTGAACTGTACACTTACCTGTAAACATCCGATTTTTCCGTGTAGCTGTTTTCAGTCAGTGTCTCTGGAGCTCTCCATCTGTCAGTTCCAACACCACACGTCATTCCATGTCGTGATGGCAGCTGTGAGGCCGTGAAACAGTGATGTGGAGGACTCCTGGCGTCGTCTGTTCTCATGGTATCCAAACCATGATTAGCCTTTGCAGATAATGAATTTGCAGATGGCGACTCTTTCTCATCGCACAGAAGTGGACTTTCCACACCGCTACCGCTCTGAGGTATTGCATGTGAGGGGCTTTGACAATCAGGAACCGGTGATTGAAACAGTGTTTCCCTTTCACCACTGTCTGCCATTGTTACATGCTGGTGTTGGACCAACGCCCCAGGAGCATTGCGTTGAGTTCCACTAGTGGATTCCTGCACTGATTGCGGGCGATCTTCACTTTCCAGGAGTGCAAGATATCTCGTGAACTCTACGTCTCCGACTTTCACCACCCACTTGTCACTGACCAATAGATTTGGACTCTTTAGATCACGGTGAATCTGTGGAGGATTAGAGCTATGCAGATATCGCATACCACGAGCGATGTCAAGAGCAAACCGAAGCATATCCTCTTGTTCCAGTTGGACTTTTGGATCATGCAGATTGTCGTAGAGGGAACCTCGTCGTAAGTACTCCATAACCAAGAATGGGCAATTGTCCGCTGTGTCCTGGCCTGCTCCAAGAAAGAGTACAATATTTGGGTGGCACATTGATCGCAGTATCTCAGCCTCTTCTAAGAAGGTGTCAAAGGGCGATGCGCGCCAACGCGTTTGATTGAAACACTTGGGAAGTTTCTTGACTACAACATCCATGTCACTGAGCTTTGCCAGATACACCTTACTGTAATTCCCAGATGCTAGTTTTTTGCTGATTATTAAGTCCCTCCATTGCATTCTCGCTCCACGGTTCAGTTCTGCAAGTTTCCTCAGGGACCTTTGGAGATGAACATGTTGGATTTGCAACTCCTTTTCTGTATTCATCAAGTCGCGACGCTTTCGAATGAAATTCACGAGGAACGCAACGCACAAAGAAAGTACGAAGGAAAATATAACGGCTGCCATTTGAGAAAGGTAGACTACGGGTGTTCGGCAGTTGTCGGACGGCAGGTATCCAAACTTGCAGTCGCAATACTTCTTGTCATCTCTATCCAGCTTGCATGTACCGTGGCCATGGCAGTAGCCGTCCATACATATGGTATCGCATTTCCAGGCTCCAATACCTTGCGTCGTCAAATCACCAGGACATCTCGTACAGTTCACAACAATAGCTGACGAGTAGTACCCTACAGGACAGGGCTCACAGGAACGGTGTTCCGAGTATCCATAGCCCAAAGGACAATTTTCCAAACTGTTCAATGTCAGAAAATATAAACTTTGTTTTGCCCGATATATACCAAAGGGAGCGTAACCAAGTCCACCTGAGAAGACAAGGTCATCGATCACATGTTGGCCATAGATGCCGAAATTGAAAAAGTGTATAACTCTAACTGTAGAGATCGCTCCGACTTCACGAAATTGAAAAAGAAATGCAGCGCTCGTGTCTCCACGAGACAATGAACCCGGTCTGTCAGCAAAAAATCCGCCTAGTAGTAAAAATGAATTGTTCATGTACGAAGACAAAGAATGGTAGAAGCGCATGGGAACTGGCTGTGACAAAGGAATTTTGCGGAGAAGAATGAAAGAAAGGTTTTTCATCGACATCAACAACACGTGATCAGTCATTGCCAAACCATCTCCAATGTCATTTGTGTTATTGATGCCTCTTGGACTTTCTTCACTGAATACATAGTTCCCACCAAACAGAATGATGTCGTCACCATACGTAGTGGCTGAATGACCGTACTGACGAGGCAGTTTCTCGCCGAAAACATTATCAGTCAGTTGGGTCCACGTACCCGAGCACGACTGTTCATCTGTCATCTGCAGTAGCCATAAGTCGCTGTAAACCTGTGTCCGGTTATTTCCACCTTGTATCATGAAGTGTGCCCTCTTGTGCCTGAATGCCACATGGTCTTCTCGCGGCATAGGTTTGGGCTGGGATGGATGTGTCGTAAGGCGTCGCCAGTGGACTGTGGAATCTCGAGCTTTACTATCAACCTGGATATACAAACACCAATTAGAACTAGGGTAATGATAACTTTTGTTTATTAACTGTGAACCCCCATAGAGAATTCCCATGAATGGCTGGACGGATGTGAATGTGAAGCCCCAGCGAGTATAAAGCAGAGGCGATGGTGAAGGATGCTTGGCAACTATTGTTGATTTTCCGAAACGGTCGTATAGAAGGTGCCAAACAACAATAGGGGATGGTCTCTGCCAAGTAGTAAAGCGAATATGAGAATTGGCTGTTCTTCTCTCTGGACAGTTCGAACCAATAAAAATGTATATTGAAATACTTTGGGAAAAGGGTATAGACAAAGGACGTGCTGAACTGCACCCCTGGAAGCCTGGAAAATGACTTCGAACATCAACATCTGGCTTTCCCGTAATCGATAGCTGGGACCTGTTGGGTTTGTAATGGGCGCATGGCTTCAAGGCAAAACTTTTGGTGCTTCTTATTCTTTGAAACACGATGTGGAATTCGTCGGTTGGGCTAGACAACAATGAAAACCAAGGGATGTCGTATGGATAGTTCTCTATCAACAATTCTGAAAGTTTCCCTTTCGCTTCGCAGTGAACTCGGTCAATGTCTTGGGTTGGTACTGCACACAGATACAAGATAAACGGACCATGCGGAACAGAGTATGCCACAATCAGTGTTCGGAAGGCGCTGAAATAAGCAACCTGCACGTTATTAAAGAACTCCCTCATCATCCTCATATCGCCCACAGGAGAGTAAATCGTTGGAAAATTGGATGGCAGTTCTAGCCATTTCCCTTGTTCAATATTAAAAATCCAGAAATCTTTCAACATTCGCATCTGGATGAGTTGGGAAGATCCATGTGCTTCCACTCCACCGAACATCAATAACTGGCAATCATTTATAGATATTAGAGCGGGGTTTGCTCTGGGGCTAGGAGAGCTAGTACCGTTATATTCTCTCTGATGCTCCGATTTTATCCACTGTGCTGGTACCGATGTGTCCGATATGTCGATTGTGATCTGGAAGATATCCGTGGAGAAGCGAACACATTCACTGTCGCTGAAGTTGTTACAATGTGATCCTCCGTATGATATGAGTGTGAACATCGACGATGACGTATTGATCGGTATGGTAACAAGACCAGGTGATAATGCCCATGGAACGTCCTCGCCTGTTGTGGTTAGTACACTGGTGATGGTTGTAATACCATTGTAAAGAACGATGAACTTGGAGCATTGACCCGCCCCAAAACCATAGAAGACTAAGATTCGCCGATCTGGTGATGTTGTCACACTGGGCTGAATCGTCTGCTGGCAAAGACATCTAGGGTACCCACCTGGTAAAGTAGCCAAAAACGTTTTGAAATTCCAGCTCTGCAATGTAGTTTCGGTTGAAAAGTAAGAACCCATTATTATACATTGTGAAACATTTTCGGTATCCAAAACAAATAACACAACACGTTCGAGGGGCTCGTTGTGGACGTTATCCTTGATAAGTACAGTGGTTCGTGGACTGAAAGCTAGTCTCAGTGGAACGTCGCCATAAGGATAGGACATATAGATCCTACTGCTAAGGCTTTCACTGGCGTCTGCAGTTAGTGTTGAAAGGGGTGCAGGTAGCGAGACAACGTCTACTTCGCCCGAGATCACAGCAACCCAAGATGTCAACCAAATGCAGAAGATTCCAAGCAAACAGTTTGTAATCCGTGCGTCCATACCTGAATCTATCTTTCCAATCTGGTTTCACGGGTAGAAATGAAGATGCACCGTGATTGAAGAGCACTAAGGTAGTCTTCAAATCCCCGGCTAGGGAAGCGGATTGTCTAACGATTGGCACGACTGAAGCTATAATGAAGCAGAACTCATCGGGTCTTTAGAGAGGAACAATGATAAGTGCTGAGAAGATTGGTGACTTGCTAGAACACTATTGCAAGACTCTAGTTTTGCACCTAGGATACAAGGAGAACAGAGGGGAACACTCTTCTCGCTGTTGTTGTGCGAACCAGCTGACCGTCTCTCACGCTCCTTGAAGTGTCTTGCATGCTTTGCAGGGTACGGAACGGTCAAATTTGATCGCTTGGATTAGACATAATGCGATGGTGATTTCGCGGGACAGGTGGAAAAGCCTGAATCCACGCCATATGTTCTGTTCTGGTGTTTGTTTCAGACCATTGACAATAATGCAATGGCCCCAGTTCTACAGTACATGTTCAGTACATGTACGTGCCCTGAAAACGAAAAGATTGTAGTCAACAAACGCCACGAGTAACAGATGGAGGTCAACTGATTCCATCTGTTTTCGTTATAGACGCGATAAGCAGCATATTCTGACAGCAGGTAGATATCAGTCACGAGCGTGTAATTCGAGTACTTGAGTCCATGTACAGTAGTGGGTGGACGTCTACAACTCAAAGACTGTACTCGTTTGGATAGGTGGGTTTGGGTAGGTGAGTTTGGATATGTGGGTTTGGATATGTGGGTTTGGATATGTGAGTTTGGATATGTGAGTTTGGATATGTGAGTTTGGATAGTTGAGTTTGGATATGTGAGTTTGGATATGTGGGTTTGGATATGTGAGTTTGGATATGTGAGTTTGGATATGTGAGTTTGGATAGGTGAGTTTGGATATGTGAGTTTGGATATGTGAGTTTGGATATGTGAGTTTGGATATGTGAGTTTGGATATGTGAGTTTGGATATGTGAGTTTGGATATGTGAGTTTGGATATGTGAGTTTGGATATGTGAGTTTGGATATGTAGGTAGGTAGGTAGGTACATTTTTATTTGAATTCGCAGAACCAAACGGGCGGTGTCGCCCAATTACATGGAAGCGAATGGAAACAGTAAAATATTGTAGGAAATAGCCTAACACGATAGCAGGGTGTAGTACAAAGCAAAGAACGCTCAGTCAATGAATAACGTTAACGTTAGAATACAACAACGGGGAGGTGGTAAACAACACATGACTGGTACTGTGGAGTACCGCAAACGTTCAAAGATTCCTGTAGTGTTCAGAAGTGGGTGCTACTGCTAGCAAGACAGAACGGGAGGCAGGCTTGTTTGAACTGGTGGTACTGGGTAATACCACGCACGTCGGATGGCAGGGTGTTCCATAAAATGGACCCGCGAGCGGTTGGACGGTCGTGGCCGGCTTTGTGAGTTTGGATATGTGAGTTTCGATATTTGAGTTTGGATAGGTGAGTTTGGATATGTGAGTTTGGATATGTGAGTTTGGATAGGTGAGTTTGGATATGTGAGTTTGGATGTGCGAGTTTGGATAGGTGAGTTTGGATAGGTGAGTTTGGATATGTGAGTTTGGATATGTCAGACAAGCCATCAACCAACAGTGAGCATCTTCACAGACGGAGCATTCCAGCGAGCAAACAAGGTTTTGGAGGCTCAACATGTCAATGGCCCGATAATTGCGGATCAAGCGGCAAGCCAGGAATTCGTTTGTACTCAGAACAGCCCTGTTCACGGATGTTAGCGTAGAATATTCCTAGGGCACACAACAGCTCCGAAGCGCTGCCTGAAAAGAGAAGAAGTGAGGGTAGAACCGCTTGGCTCGCTGTTTATAAACCGACTCCCGAATTGGCGCGATGATCGCGGATTGGTCAAATCTTAGCGTGAAACGAAACCTCTCTCGGATTGGTCAAATCTTCGCGTGTGGCGCCCGCCACAAAGCTGCACGAGCGTGTTCTCCATGGTGATTGGCACGAACGTGTTCTCCAAGGTCGTCACCTCCCATGCCACATGCACCAGTACGTGTACACGATCGATTGAACAAGATTCTGAACACGCCACCCTCCGATTCATGCAAGAACACGCCAGTCGGTTTACTATACTGAAGCAACAACGACTTACGTTAGTTCTGCGAACATGTGCATGCATGACCAACAGGACTCGTTTGTTCGGTTTTAGGGACTAGAGGGTGAATATGGAGAGGTATAAGTCTAACATTACCTTCAGCCTCGTGAATATGGGCGAATATTCATTAGTTATACATGTACAAGCCTCGGCTTCGCCTCGGTTTGTATGCTAGTGAATATTCGTCCAAATTCACTCGGCTTCAGGTAATATTATACATACCTCATATGCTCATATTTTGGCGTGAACGTGTCTCGCCGCTTATCCTAGTATGTTTCCGGTGCCATGAGGGAGCCGGGAGCCGGGAGCCGGGAGGGGGGGGGGGGGATGCATGCCGTCCTGAGTATTTTATCCATAACTAAGGTGATAAACACGCACCTGGCAATATGGCGGTAAGTACACGCCGGAAAGTACTTATACAACAGGTAGAATGGAGGTAAATGGCTGTCTAATGTCGAGCCACACTCGCTTCAGCCTGGACGAGGTCGACAGGCGCGAGGTCGAAGTGACGACGGCGACCAGAGCGTGATCCGCGGACGCAATGGATCGCAAACCTGGCAAGAGTAAATACCAAGCAGCACCGCATCCAAGCTACAACCCGGCTATAGGCAGCGTTGCGTTTGGTGGCCAAGCCGTGCACCAGCCTCTTGACTACCACGGCTGCTTCCGAGCCCATCCCACTACAGGAGGAGAAGACTAACGGTGTGAAGGAGCCATGCTCGACTTCATTGACACGTTCACCGTAAGCACGCTTCTTCTCGCCTTCAAACCTTGGGCAGAGGCAGGGGAGGGACTTGTTGTTGTTGGTGTTGTTGTTTTATGTTATTTGAATTCGCAAACCCAAACGGGCAATACGCCCAATTACATGGAAGCGAATAAAGGAATGCTAAGAATGAGGCATTTCGGTGAATATTATTTCAAGTGGAAATACTGATCCCGGGAGGTACTACAAATAGGTACAATGAAAATCTGAAAAGGCCATGGTACTGTCGTTTTCCATGCTGCAAGCAGCTACATGTAGAAGGAAAAACAACAAGAAAGACGTTGTATCTCATGTACTGGACAAGCAGAGCTAACAGGAAAAGATCGTTCGTTAAAATACCTATACATACTGTCCTTGTGCGTGCGTGTGTGTGTGTGTGTGTGTGTGTGTGTGTGTGTGTGTGTGTGTGTGTGTGTGTGTGTGTGTGTGTGTGTGTGTGTGTGTGTGTGTGTGTGTGTGTGTGTGTGTGTGTGTGTGACTGCAGGGTAACTGCAGTTGGATCACGGGACGGATACCTGATGCCGTCAATCCTTTCTCTGCACCTTGTCATCACCCACTTACTGAGGTGTGGTGAGCCCATAAGTGGAATCATTTTCAAGTCCACCCAGAGTTTTAGGGATTTCAGGTGGTGTCGGCCGTTGGGCGGTTCAATAACCAATTGAGTCATCTTTCCAAGATTCCTTTTGAGTCTCTCTCCCCTCTCCCGGTGGGACTCACGTGACCAGTTTTGGCAGTGAGCAACAAGTACAGTACAGTACAAGTGAGTGTGTGTGTGTATGTGTGTGTGTGTGCATATCACTGTTTCTCTTCTCTAAAAACGTGTATGGCCTGAGAGTGTACGGGTGCACGGCTGCTGCGAAATCGGCCACGGCTTTGCAGGAACGAACACTGGCTGGCAGAGTGTTCAGCGCAGGTCCACGGAAGAACGGTCGGCGAGCGCATATTCGTCCTGGCCAGCGGCAGAATGAGCCTGGTGTTGGCTTGATGTCGAGTTGTGGCCGTGGCTGCGGGCGTCAGCTGCTTTGAAAGCGCTGTACTACATTGGCCGTTCAGGACTTGGACCGATAGCTAGACGCGTGGGGATAAAACACCCTTGTATGGAACAGTGCATTGCGGCTATCGGCCCAGAATCCCTTAACCCGCAGGTCGGGCCAGGCATCAGGATCAGTGTTGGCTGACCGATGGTGAAATGTTTCACGCATGCATACCGCTGCATTCCGTGGACGGTGTTGTACTGACGTACTGTACGTGTGTCATATGAATCGATTTTCCTTTTTCCCGTATCACGGCAAGCTCTCGGGGCCTTCTCTTTCCAGCGGGATGCACTGCCGTCGTGTAAATCGCCTCCCGTCGCGTCTATAACGACAACAGATGGTGCCAGGCGACCTCCATCTGTTACTCCTGGCGTTTGTTGATTACAATCTATTCGTTTTCAGGAGAAATACTGTACTGAACACGTACCACAGAACTGGGGTCATTTTATTATTGTCAACAGTCTGAAATAAGCGCCAGACGAGAACAGATGGCGTGGATTCAGGCTTCGCCGCCTGTTCCACGAAATCTCTATCGCAGTCTAGTAGGTCTAATCTATCAAATTTGAACGTACCGTGAAATACACAGCATGCAGCATTTCAATGAGTGTACGAGACGAGGAGCTGGTTCGCACAGCAACAGCGATAAGGATTTTCTGCTCTGTTTTCCTTGTATTCTAGGGTCAAAGCCAGCTAAGAGTCCTGCAATAGTGTTCTAGCGAGTCTCCAATCTTCTCAGCACATATCATAAGTTTTCACAAAAGGACCAGTCAATTCTGGTTCCCTATTGCTTCAGTCGTGCCAATCGTAAGAGAATCTCCTTCTCAAGCTGTGGAACTGAGGAGCATATTATTCTATGCTCTACATTCACGGTGGATCTGCACTTCTGAACGTGAAACCAGCTTGGAAAGAGAGAAGGCGGATTCAGGTATGGACGGACGGATAACAATCATCTGCATTTCGCTGGCGTCTTGGGTAGCGGTGACCTCTATCGAACTAGACTTTGTCCCACTACCTGAACCCCTTGAATCACTTACTGCAGATGCCAGTGAAAGCCTTAGCAGTAGGATCTATCCGTCCTATCCTTATGGCGACGTTCCACTGAGACTAGCTTTCAGTCCGCGAACCACTGTACTTATCAAGGATAACGTCCACAACGAGCCCCTGGAACGTGTTGTGGAATTTGTTTTGGATACCGACAACGTTTCACTCTGTACCATATTTGGTTCTTACTTTTCAACCGAAACTACATTGCAGAGCTGGAATTTCAAAACGTTTTTGGCTACTTTACCAGGTGGCCACCCTAGATGTCTTTGTCAGCAGACGATTCAGCCCAGTGTGACAACATCACCGGATCGGCGAATCTTAGTCTTCTATGGTTTTGGGGCGGGTCAATGCTCCAAGTTCATCGTTCTTTACAATGGTATTACAACCATCACCAGTGTACTCTCCACAACTGGCGAGAACGTTCCATGGGCATTCTCACCTGGTTTTGTTACTATCCCGACCAATACATCTTCGTCCATGTTCACACTCATATCATACGGAGGATCACATTGTAATACCTTCAGCGACAGTGAATGTGTTCGCTTCTCCACGGATATCTTCCAGGTCACAATCGACATATCAGACCCATCGGTACCAGTAAAGTGGATAAAATCGGAGCATCAGTTAGCAAATAACGGTACTAGCTCTCCAAGCCCCCGAGCAAGCCCAACTCTAATATCTATAAGTGATTCCCAGTTATTGCTGTTCGGTGGAGTGGAAGCACATGGATCTTCTCAAATAATCAAGGTACGAATGTTGAACGATTTCTGGATCTTCAATATTGAACAAGGCACATGGATCGAACTGAAATCCAATTTTCCATCTACCTACTCTACTGCGGGCGATAGGAGTATGATGAGGGAGTTTTTCAATACCTTACAGGCTGCTTATTTCAGCGCCTTCAGATCACTGATTGTGGCATACTCTGTTCCGCATGGTCCGTTTATCCTGTACATATGCGCACTGCCAACCCAAGACAATGACCCAGTTCACTGCGAAGCTAAAGGGAAACTTACAGACATATATATCGAGAACTATCCGCACGACATCCCTTGGTTTTCATTGTGGTCCGACCAGACCGACGAATTCCACATCGTGTTTCAAAGAATAAGAAGCACGACAAGTTTCACCTTGCATCAGTGCGTCAATTGTCAACCGAACACGTCTCAGCTATCGATTACGCCGAAGCCATATATTGATGTTCGAAGTTATTTTTCAGGTTTCCAGGGGTGCAGTACAGCACGTCCTCTGTCCTTACCCCTTTCCCAAAACATTTCAATATACATTTTCATTGGTTCGAACTGTCCAGAAAGAACAACATCCCGTTATGATATTCACTTTACTCCTTCGCAGAGACCATCCCCCATTGTTGTTTGGCACCTTTTATACGACCGATTAGGAAAATCAACAGTGATCGCCAAGTATCCCTCACCATCGCCTTTGCTCTATAATCGATGGGGTTGCACATTCACATCCGTACAGCCATTCATGGGAATTCTCTTTGGAGGTTCACAGAGAATACACAAAAGCTACGAGTACCTTAGTTCTACTTGGTGTTTGTATATCCAGGTTGATAGCCAAGCTCGAGATTCCACAGTCTACTGGCGACGCCTTACAACACATCAATCCCAGCCCAAACCAATGCCGCGAGAAGACCATGTGGCATGGAGACACAAGAGCACACATCTGGTGATACAGGGTGGGAAAAACCAGACACATGTTCACAACGACTTTTGGATACTTCAGATGACGGGTGAGCAGTCATGCTCGGGTGCTTGGACCCAACTGACTGATAATGTTTTCGGTGAGAAATTGCCGCGTCAGTACGGTCATTCAGCAACTACGTATGGTGATGACATCATTCTGTTTGGTGGCCAAAACGTAGGATATGAAGAAAGTCCAAGAAGCATCAACCGCACACGTGACGTTGGAGATAGGTTGGCAATGACTGATCACGTGTTGGTGATGTCGATTAAGAGCCTTTCTTTCATTCATCTCCGCAAGATTCCTTTGTCGCAACAAATTCCCTTGCGGTTCTTCCATTCTTTGTCTTCCTACTTGAACAATTCATTTTTACTACTAGGCGGTTTTTTTGCTTACGGAACGGTTTCAAAACGTCTGCGACCCACGAATGATGCATTCCTTTTTCAATTCCGTGGCCAGGAAGCGAAAACCACAGTTGAGGTTTTACACTTTTTCAACTTCACCATCTTTGGCCAACATGTGATCGATGACTTTGTCTTCTCAGGTGGGCGTGAATACGATCCCTTTGATCAAATTCAGGCAAGACAAAGCTTAACCTTTCTGACATTGAACAGGTTGGAAAATTGTCCATTGGGCTATGGATACTCGGAACACCGTTCCTGTGAGCCCTGTCCTATAGGGTACTACTCATCAAGTATTGTTGTGAACTGTACGAGATGTCCTGGTGATTTAACGACACAAGGTATTGGAGCCTGGAAATGCGATACTATATGTATGGACAGCTACTGCAATGGCCACGGTACATGCAAGCTGGATAGAGATGACAAGAAGTATTGCAACTGCAAGTTTGGATACCTGCCTGCCGACAACTGCCGCACACCGACCGTCTACCTTTCTCAGATGGCGGCGGTTATATTTTTCTTCGTACTTTCTTTGTGCATTGCGTTCTTCGTGAAGTTCATTCGAAAGCGTCGCGACTTGAGGATTACGGAAAGAGAGTTGCAACTTCAACATATTCGTCTCCAAAGGTCCCTGAGGAAACTTGCAGAACTGAATCGGGGAGCGCGAATTCAATGGAGGGACTTAAAAATCAACAAACGACTGGCATCGGGGACCTACAGCAAGGTGTATGTTGCAAAGCTCAGTGACATAGATGTTGTAGTCAAGAAACTTCCCAAGTGCTTCAATCGAACGCGATGGCGTACATCGCCTTTTGACACCTTCTTGGAGGAGGCTGAGACACTGCGATCTGTATGCCACCCTAATATTGTCCTCTTTATTGGAGCAGGGCAGGACACAGCGGACAAGTGCCCATTCTTGGTTATGGAGTACTTGCGACGAGGTTCCCTCTACGATAATCTGCATAATCCACGTGTCCAACTGGAACAAGAGGATATGCTCCGGTTTGCTCTGGACATCGCTCGTGGTATGCGATATCTGCATAGCTCTAATCCTCCACAGATTCACCGTGATCTAAAGAGTCCAAACCTCTTCGTCAGTAACAAGTGGGTGGTGAAAATCGGAGACTTGGAATTCACCAGATATCTTAACCTTATGGAAAGCGAAGATCGTTCGCAATCAGGGCAGCAATCCACTACCGGTGGCCAACCCAACGCTCAGGCAGAAAGCGTTCTTCACGATCATGCATCAGCAGGCAACAGCGAAAAAGAGGCACTGATTCAATCTAGGGATTCTGAATCCCAGAACCTTTCACATCTTACAATACACCAAAGGGATAGTGATACGGCCTGTCCACTTCCGCGCAATGAGAGACAATCGCAATCTCGTAATGATCATCATTGTCAGGATACAATGAGGACAGAAGACTCAGACAGTACTCTACATCACTGTTTCACGGCCTCACAGCTGCCATCACGAGTTGGAATGACGTGCCGTGTTGGAACTGACAGATGGAGAGCTCCAGAGACACTGTCTGAGAACAGTTACACGGAAAAATCAGATGTGTATAGGTAAGTTGATGTGATCTTAGATTATGTTTGTCCAATCCAATTACCAAGCGGTGCTTGAACTCAACGAACACATCCAAACTAATTCCGTTTTACCTAATTGTATTATTACAGAAGAAGGTATAAAAAGGTAGCATTCGGGTGGATAGCCAAGGATTTAACTTTAAAAGAAATAACCAAATTGTTACATGTTATCGATAGTTTATGCCCAGCACAAACAGCAATAAGAAATATTATTTTTGTAACATCCGTTTCTTTCTAAATTTATTAAAAGGTCACCTGTGCTCAGTGGTTAGAACATTGCTGGCTGCAAGCGAGGGTCCCTAGTTCGAATCCTGGTGGTGACGGTCCACTTTTCTTCACACTTCTCCCGTTTGTGTACCTGTTTATGTCTTTCCCTCAAACCTGTGAATATTAAAAGGTACTAGCATAGTTTTTAGGAGATACATTAAAACTGGTTCTGCAGGTTGCTTGTATGTGAGCTGAAGAGGACGCGACGTTTGTTCGTGGATTTCTGAGTCCTGGTTTTTGATGATTTGTGGTGAAGAGCTCGAAGTCTGTTGGATTCATTTCCGTGATGAGTTTTTCGTCTTCAAGCAGGTTATTTTAGAATATAAACATAAAAGGATCAGTTGGGGAAGTGAACTGCCTGAAAAGAGAAAAAATCGCCAGACCCACGAGAAAAAAATTAATCATTTCACGGTTCGCGTGAGTCTCGGCCAAAGGGAGAGTTTTCCACATCCGCAGGAACTCCACCACCCTCTTGGGTCAAGGCGCAGATGCAGCTCCTAAGCGGTGGGAGGTGAGTAGATCAGACCCACCACAATGTAATCAAACCCCAAAAATCCCATTCACTGCATCCATGTTTCCCTCGTGCCAGGTCACCAGTTTCTAATTAATTGTGGGTCACAGCACAACTGGAAAAAAATCCTTCCGCTTCCAAGCAGGATTTAGACCTGGTACCCTCTGTTTCTCAATCATTATCTTAGACCATCCCCCTATGCCTGCCTATTAAGAATAGCGTACTGATTTGTACCGAGTTCGAGTTCTCCTGTATATACTTACATGTCTTCTGCACGAGGGTGTGGCCGATTCTAGAGGCTGAAGAGTGTGTGTACTATAATATACAAGTAATATTATTGGGCATTGCAGAGTAAGTATTGCCAGGAAAATCGAGTGCCTATTTTGTCGTTACTCTGGAGAACGTAAAACGTCTGATGAACCTTTTCCATTAAAAATACTCCAATACTCCATATTTCTGGAACACCAGAACAGTGGTCGAGGATTTGTGTGTCGTTGTTCCCCTATGTGTGTATGCGTGTTTGTGTGTGTGTGTGTGTGTGTGTGTGTGTGTGTGTGTGTGTGTGTGTGTGTGTGTGTGTGTGTGTGTGTGTTTGCATGTTCGTGTGCTGGGTTTTCGTATGGTCTCTTTCTTTTATAGTTATGGCGTAGTTCTGTGGGAGATATCTACTCGTCAACTTCCCTACGCACATTTGAAGTTCCCGGAGGACATCCATCAAGAGATCATGGATGGAAACACGCCAGTCTTTCCTCCCACCACTCCCTACCCGTACCGTCACCTGGCTGAGAAATGCATGAGCGACGAACCACGTACTCGGCCCTCGTTTCAGCAGATATTTTATGAGCTTGAAGGTTTACAGGTATCGGAGTAACAAGAAGGATGTAAGGTTCATGTGTAACATGGTGCACGGTGAATATATTTCCTGCCCTCTCTCACCATTGCTGCTCCCACTACGTATCTGACAGGCTACAATAATAATAATAATCTGAAATGCTATTACAGAACATTGTACACGTGTAACTAGCACAACATCACACACTTTACTTATTGATGAGCTGTCTCACGAATCAACCCTGCACCATACTTCACACTCAGCACATTCAATTCCTTCACATAGCCCTAGAACGGCCAGCACTTTCAGTACTTCTAGAACAGCCCAACGGTGTCATTTGGCACCTGCATACATAAGGACCAATAGTATAGTTCTGCTTTCAGTGTACGCTATCACTAGTGGTCGGGCGAAACCCGCCGCCGTGTAGCCCAGTACATGGCTATAAAACGTCCAGTCTCTCCGGAGGCGTGGGTTCGAATCCCACCACTGTGACAGGTTACTTTTTTTTCATTTTTTTTCAACAATAGTTAATTTTTATTCTTCTTCTCTCAGGTACACACCTGGGATATAATTATTAGTAAAAGAAGAGCCGGCAAATAAATAGAATTTTCTCTCCAGTGCACACCTGGAGGTTGAATACTTCTTCTTCTCGTTTTTTGTCGTTGCTATAAATCCCTTGAAGAAGAGCCGGCAAATAAATAGGATTTTCTCTCCGGTGCACACCTGGAGGTTGAATACTTCTTCTTCTTCTCGCTTTTGTCGTTGCTATAAATCCCTTGAAATCAGCAGCAGCAGCTTTTATGCAACAGATGCCGTACGCTTACATACGGAGATACACTAAATATACATCAGGTAAAGTTTGCTGGCCTCGGCGGCCATTTGCGCGCCCTCGGTGGGCAGTGGGCAGTAGGCTAGTTAAGCCATTCGATCGCCCTCGGTGGGCAGTATGCTAGTTTAGCCCGCGGCGGGCCGCGATGGCCATTTGGGCGCCCTTGGCGGGCGGATGCTAGTTTCAGGCATGCATCTTTACTCAATCAATTATTATCAAAGAGCATATTCTTGAATATTTGAATTGTCCGAAAGAAATCATGGCAACCCCCAACCCAATGTGTCTATTGTATGTTTGTGCACGCCATAGTGAGCTGTACGTTGTGCGGGTGTCTGCGTGTCAGAGCATGGGTACACCAGTGGCGTGTGCGTGCATGTGTGCGCTTGTGTCTGTCTGCATGAGTGCACGAGTGCCCAAGCTGGGCGTGCGGGTGCACTTGGAGGTGCTTGCATGTTGACGGGTGCAGGGGTTAATGGCATTTTTTAAAGGATTGGGACGGTATACCCTCCAATAAGGAGTGTTTACCTGATTTGTTGATGTGTTAGTGGCAGGGAGTGGTTAGTAATGCTTCGATGGGTGAAAACTCTAAAATGCAGAATTGAGACCTCCAGATACGGGGTCGACTTATAACCGGGGTCGACTTACAACCGGTAAAATACAATACATGTCAATCCGGCAATGTCCTTCACAGCTGAGACTTTCGGCTTGTGTTTGTCTTGGTTGCGCTCACCTTCCTCTTCCATGTTATTTCTTACTGATAACCTTCCAAGCTGGATGTCTATTGGAGTGCGCATCCACTTTTTGCTACAGCTGATTGCCAGTTAGTGGTAGAATGTCAGTACCATTGGTCAGTGTCGTGCAATGTTATCGCATGACGTAACTGGTAGTGTTAGTGGACATTACCGGTATAGCGTAACCTGTAGTTCCTTGTTCCTCATTTTTTATTGTAAATTAATAACAGATACTGACAGTAGAAAGGAAGAGGACATGTGGAAACCAGTTAATAGTAACTCTCCACCACTGTAACTAGATACTATTATACAGTCAGAAAGTGCAACAACTAGGCACAAAACTGACAGAGTACTGAGACATTCGACGTCCTGACACCTAGCTTCAACACATCTCCGTAGCGCTAACCGACAGCCTTCCAACTTGGAAGGTTCAAGGTTATGGAAAGACCAAAGAGGGGAAGGCAAGCGCAACGAAAACAGTGGTGGAGAGTTACTCCTAACTCGTTTCCATTTGTCCTTTTCCTTTCTACTTTTATTATTGGCTCAATACCCGAGTTTCAAGATACTGACAGGTACATATTTCCATAAACATCGCCGTTCGCAGTGTCTGCTCTAGGATTGTAGGACAGCTGGGTACACCTGTACCTGGCGCAACCATTACAACCGGGTCGGAGCCGGGTTCACATGTAGTAGTACCGGTAGTAGTGGTAGGAGTAGAATTTATTATTTGGATAGGTACCTGGCGCTGTCTCACCAGCCACGTCACATGCTTTAACTGGTTGGTTGGTTTATTTTAATTCGGACAATAAATGGGAACTAGGCTCAATGACAAATAGGCGAATGGATAAGCTGCATTTAGAAAAGAGAGGACAGGAATTAGAAAATTACGAAAGAAGAAGAATTATCTGACACATACTGAATCAACTTTATGCCGATGATATCACACTCTATATCAGGCACAAGTCCATCCAGATCATCACAACCCAGCTGAGTGCTGACCTTGCCGCTCTGGATCGCTACCTAGATCAGAAGGGACTGGTGTTAAACCCGTCCAAGACTCAGTTTGTCCTGCTCAGGCGACCGGGCAAGGAGCTGCCACCTGGCACCGCAGTCAACTGCCGGGGCACTTTCATAGCCCCATCTGCTTACGCTCGGTACTTAGGAATACTGGTTGACGAACATCTGTCTTTCTCAACCCAAGTGGATGCAGTATGTGCAACTGTCAATAGGAAGGTCGGAGCATTTGTCCATGCAAAGCAGAATATCAGCATTTTTGGCAAACGACTGTTCTATTTATCGATCATTCAGTCCACATTTGAGTTTGGCAGCACTGCATATATTCATTGCTTATCACAAACCCTATATGACAAGCTTCTTACTGCCAGCCGCGTAGCATTAAAGAGAATATTTTCGTTGGATAGAATGACTCCCACCACTCTTCTATACAGTCATACTAACTTGTACGCCCTTGAGAAACGCCTCAACTTCAAAACCTATGTATTTGTTTACCGCTGCCTGAATGGACTTGCTAGTCCTCTTCTGCGAGACCGCTTTACCTTGCGCGCCCATGGTGCTCGCACTGCAGCCACCACCCGTGGCCAAGTCTCTGCTGCTCTTGTTCTGCCCCCCGCTAACACCCGATATGGCTTTAGTGCAATTTCTTATTTGGGCGCTGCCAGGTGGAATACACTTCCACCGGCTTGCCGCATGTCTAGTTCACCAGCTGAATTTCGCTCATCCATCAAATTATACCTAGGGTTCCCTGTAAAAAGGCGCCGACGCCTGTTGGGAATTCCCTAGTAAAAGAAGAATAAATAATAATATGTAAATAATCGACGCGGAGACAACAATTTTATAATAGCTATAAAGAGAACAAATTCTGCTGTCATCGCCACACTACAACAAAGTCATGAAGGTTTACCAAAATCGATTTTCTTGTCACAATCATCAGTGGAAAGCCGTGACTGAAGAATAACCATGCCAAATCAATAATTTATATACATTCAATAATGTGTTACGAGAACAAAACAAAGTGCTAAAAATAGAATGAGGGAAGGTGAGACAATAGAAGTAAAGTGAGAGCTAAGTGCAACAGGGGTGAGGAACTAATTACAACGCTAGAACTGTGTAGTGAGACAAACAATCATGCTGTGCACCTACGAAAACAATCTTAACGCAACTACATGTTTCTTCTGCTTACAAAGATCAGGCTTATGCAAACGAATACAAACAGCCTCAAGTACTTTCAACTGACTAGCGTACCGTGCACGACAAAGAACAGAAAAACTAAAATCATCATACACCTGCAGACACTTAGGGTGAGACATCAGATGAAGAAAAACGGCAGACTTCTTACGATCACAATCACCATCCGATTCCTCGTCTCCACCAACCGCAACCTCGTCCCCCGTCTCATCTTCCAACTCGTCCTCAGTGTCGTCCTCCGTGTCATTCTCCTCATCACCACCGATCGGTCCCAGGCTCGCTTCACGTTGCTGAACCTCTGTTCGTTGACTCCTCCTTTGATCTTGATGGTAATTTGTTACCATTGTTGTTGTTGTCATTGTTGTTGTTCCTGTTGTTGCTAAATCTTCTGTTCCCAGTGTCTTCGCCGGTGCTTGACATCCAGTACTGTAATAATTCATTGAATAATTAGCCGTTGATCGTCTAGGTCTTTGTCTCACCTTCCCTCATTCTATTTTTAGCACTTTGTTTTGTTCTCGTAACACATTATTGAATGTATATAAATTATTGATTTGGCATGGTTATTCTTCAGTCACGGCTTTCCACTGATGATTGTGACAAGAAAATCGATTTTGGTAAACCTTCATGACTTTGTTGTAGTGTGGCGATGACAGCAGAATTTGTTCTCTTTATAGCTATTATAAAATAATAATATAATAATAATAATACAAGCCATGTAGTCAGTCCTTTCGGAGTTCGTAAGTGTAAAGTACCAACCGGGTCGCAGGTGACCTGGTGCTATATTTTCAACCGGGTCCAAGCGCCGCCCAACCGGGTGGATTACCCAGCTCACCCGGCGCTGGAGCAGACACTGGTTCGCTCTTGAATTCTTCACTAGTAGGCCCTGAGATTACAATACAAGATGAGCAGGCAAACGAAAGAGCTATGCGCTGCGACCAGTAAGGGGTTGGGACTATCTGTAACCCGAAAAGTACGAAAAACGTGACCGTGTAGATACAGTGCTGCGAAATAGACTGTTCGTTGCAGCCAGACTAGTGCAGCTATTCTGCATACAGCCTTTAGTAGCTCGTTTCCTAAGCATCCACTGCAGTAGAAGAAATTTGGAAATTACACTTTTTTTCGGGTTGCAATGGAGACTCAATGAGCGTATCAATAGCCCCCCATATGCTTAGTGCATAAGAAAACAATAGAAACAGAATGGCAGGCGGGGGGGGGGGCTTCAAAGGAAATGTGCGGAACCCTCAGTATTGAATACGGTGTACTACACAAATCACCAGTGCGTTGTCGACTCGATGCACTTCCTACACTTTACTTCACAGTACAAGTAATTGCCCTGGAATCCGTACCTCATGTCGTAGAGCAGGTTGTAACATATAGAGCTTCTCATGCTAACATTTCATTTGGTTTTCATTCGAAAATTTGCGTAGAAACTGCTCAAGCCAGCAGAAGACGAGGACGCATACTTATGAGAGTGAGCGACACATTCGGATATCGTACGTGCTTGGTGACAGTTTAAAGTTTCCACTGGCCACTGGCTTAGCAGAGTATTTTTCTACGGAGATTCTCCGCGCAGGTCATATCCGTCATGTTCATTTATAGTTCGGTCTATTTTTGTGCTGTTGGGATGTAGAATGTGCGTACCATCCTTCCTTGGCATCCTCTCTCTCGTGTCCATGACCCTTACGCGTGACGCTTCATCACCTCTGAGCTGCCTTGGTTCCGAAGCAGAAACCTGCAGAAGGCCGGCAAGATAAGTTTGGCAGCGTTGATGTTGCCCCACGCACACCCTGTGTCGAATCCCGGTACAACAATAATCGTGTACTCACTGAATAATACTGAACAGCAAGCAAAGGTGTTCAACAGCACCATCTGTGTGGGTAAAATATTCTAGTCAATGTTTCCGGTTTCGATCGTGGGCTAAGTCAAATCCAGTTGGGTAACGCCAATCATAAGAGTCGTCTCTATTCTCCCTGCTGCCATTTTCCCATTCATAACGCATCTTTAAAGTTTCGTTTGTGGTCACATACACCGCTCGCTTACTCGTAGTAAAAGCTCTTTTCGTCGACTCTCTTTGCTTTCGGTAAACCGTTTTCTTTCGAATACCAAAGAGTCAATGGTATGTGGTGTAAGCCACGCAGGATACCTGGACTTTTTAGTGTGGCTTGTTCTGCTGTCGGCACAGTGCGATGCGTGGCAGGTATGCTTCACGGACAAGTCATGGAGGGCATTCGGTTGAAAGTGAAATCAGTATTACTAGAGAACAGTTTTTTCAAAAACTTTGAAGCTCCAATTTAACAATGAGATCATTTCATTAAACATCCACTTCATCGCGTACAACGATTGTTTTCCATTTTTCTCCCAGTAGGGCGCCAGTAGGGAAAGTTTGGAAACAATCGCCGTACGTGGTATAGCCGACGACTGTTCGTGTGTATCACTGCTAAGAGTTGCAGTGAAATGGTGACAGTAGGTTGAACATTAGGGCCCCCAACAGGGCACCCAACACTGCACTCAACTGGTTACCCAAGAGACACACAGGAGGGTTAATATACGAGTTCGTCGTTTCACCAGGTTCTAGCTAAATCCAATCCTGGGAAGATTTGGGATTTCACCGCTGGCGACCAAGAACATTAATTCCTCAGTAACATTCGGGCACGATGGAGTCTCCGGTGCAAGACAATAGCCACACCAGAGTATGGAGCATGTGTGCGCTTTTACCTCTTCCAGAAGATACGCTTTGCAGGATCTTTGTGTAACAGTTTTACCTGCTATTCACACTCCTACCCCCTCTATCCACGGCCCTTCGGCCTATAACCTACCATCCCGCCTATCTAGTTGACACCTTTACATCATAATAACCCTGTGCAAAACGAATACAGAACATTCTTTTCCTCAACCCGCAGTAGCCGGTTACACTCTGGCACACGGTTCCAACCCGTGGACAGACCTCGGGTTAACCCTTTGCACGCCAGCGTCGCATATACGCGACGCTCAGAATGACGCTTAGATAGGTGCCTTGCTTATCTAGTTGACACCTTTACATCATAATAACCCTGTGCAAAACGAATACAGAACATTCTTTTCCTCAACCCGCAGTAGCCGGTTACACTTTGGCACACGGTTCCAACCCGTGGACAGACCTCGGGTTAACCCTCTGCACGCCAGCGTCGCATATACGCGACGCTCAGAATGACGCTTAGATAGGTTTTTTTTTTTTTTTTTTTTTTTTTTTTTACTATATTCACATAACCAGCTCGAAAAGAATAAGGAAAGACAATAGGTACTTGCTTTACGGAATGCCAGTCGCATTTTGAAACGCTGCGTCGAGCAGGCTGTCTAGTTGCCGCAATTCTCTCTAAGTATATACACATGTTTTGTTTATAGTGAAGAAAAGACAAAGGATCTACAAGATACGCTATTATGTCCAATAAAATCACCAGTTCTTGACAATCAGATCATGCGATAACATTGCACGACACTTTCATAGTTCATGTTCGCTTAGCTTCCCCTCCATCTGATCTTTGAATATTTAGAGCCGCGCTGGTTGTGTGGTATGTTGCCTTGTGTCGAAACGTCGTTTGAACGTAATGTCAAATGGTCTTGCCAGTATCGTCATCGACACGCATGTACATCCACCAACGTCCTTCACAACTGAGCCTATCAGCGTGTGCTTGTTTTGATTGCGCTCACTTTCACCTCCTATGTTATCATAATAACTTAGAATATTCCAAGTTGAAGGGCTTTTGAGTGCTAAAGTTCATAGCCAGATAGTGGTTGAGCGCCAGAACTGTCGGTCAGTGTTGTGCAATGTTATTGCACCAGCTGATGGTTTAGAAAATGGTGGCTTTAGTGGACATCATAGTGTTACTTATAGTTCCTTGGTTCTATTCTTTTCTATAAAATAATAATCATTAGCTCTCCATCCGGCCTGGAATGCCTTGCAGTGAGGCGCAAGAACATTTAAATCATGTCCAGAGGGCCAGCATAGTGGCAGGAGTGTGTGGTGAAAATTTCACCACACACTCAAATCTATTGAGAGACAACAAAGTTACGGTCAATTGAACGCCATATGAAATTTATGGGTATGCTGCTACCTTGGTAGCAGCCTACCGAAAACTTCGCTGAAAAATCGAATTTGTAAATTCATATCGAGTGCTACATCAGGTGAAAGAGCATGAATAGCTGCAAAATCTCTGAAAATTTTGTCTCGATCTGACCAGCCGTTCAAGAGTTATGGCCGAAAATGTGCCCTTGCAAATGCACGCAGCAGCAGCTTTTGCCAGAACCCTCGTGAGGTTGCAGATACATGTACATTACATATGTACATTTTTGTAGTTGGCGTTGATTTAGTTAATTTGGCAAGTTTGAGTCGTATCAAGAAGTCAGGTAGGATTCAGTACTAGGCAGTAGTGGAACGTGAGTGATAGTTTTTGCCGATTTTTGAGGATATCCTGGATTTGGTGTGCAGCGCTGTGGAAATGGCTTGCTGTGGAGGGCCCGGCACTGGATTTTGTATCAAAAGCCTAGTTCACATTCGACGGGGCGCGACGGGACGCGACGTAAGGATCGACGGGAAGCGACGGGACGGTCTGACGGCGTCCAATGTGAACACCAGGAACGGGACCGCAACCGTACTACCGTACAGATCGGGAAGGTACGCTTTCCAACGGCCAAAGAGAGTTGGAAATCTTGTGTCTTTGTGGGTAACCTGAACATTTGGGCTCATGCAAAATCGCACCGATTTTGGGATTTCCCCACAACTTTTTGCGTCCGCAAAAATGTTGTGCTGGACCGCATTCCTGTCACTTCGCAGTGGCTTTTCGTTGGTGCAGTTTGTATCCCACCCTCCCACCCCTGACTTCTGGGTGTGTGTTTATCGATATATTATCGTATTGGTTTTTCTTATTGGCCATGTGGCTGTTGCAGTTACGACTGCTTTTCTTTTTTAGTTAAAAAACGTAGGGGTGGTGTGTGCGTCGTGGGCCATTGTATGGTTACATACAGCTTCAGATTGTATGGCTAGTGACAGGGGGGTTGAGTCTGCAGGGGAAGAATACAGTGATTGAACTGAAGCTGGATGATGACCGTGTGGTGAGTGTGTGGGGGGTTCGAGATGCCGTCCTGGGGCAGGGATGTCGGTCCTTTAGCTTGGACGGGTGTTGTTACATTCATTGTAACATTTTGTCGTTTTCTGTGTGTTTTGCTGTGCGACTATAGTAGCAGCAGTGTCTTGTGCTAATTTTTCTTATGATATCAGGCCCTATGCGTACAATAATTCAAAAAAGAAAAGAAAAGAAAAAAAAATCAGGAAGGAGATATAATAATATCAATAATAAAGCCATTGCCGAGCCACCGTGCTCACAGCAGAGACTTCTGTGTATGTTATTGTTGTGAAGTGGACCACAAAGACGCGACGGGAAGAGTTGGATCGATCCAACTTTTCATACCGTAGACGGGCGTAGACGGGGACGCAAGCGTACAAAAAGGCTGCAATTCGAGTGTGAACAGGAGACGGCGTCGTGCGCCGACTACTCCCGATTCGTACTTGGATATTTTTAGCATTTCGAACACTGCGCTTCCCATGATAACTCACAGAATGGCTAGCACGACTTGAGTTGAATTTTAGCAACATAAGATCTCATGTCACTTATTGTATTTAGGGATAGTTTAGAAGCGTGACAGACGAACTATTCTATCATTTCCTGGGGCTATTATTTGAATGCCACAACTTTCAGGGCTAATTTTTTGGTCTTCATGAAAAACTGGTATTGCGAACTTGATTCCGCTTCTTTCAAGGAGAAATAATTGAAAAGAAGTCCCGAAAAACGAGAAATTAGGTCCGAAAGTCACCCCGTCACGAACCGTGCCTTATGACTCGCGCCGTTCGACGTTGAACGTCGCAACGACTGCTGCATGTCGTGTCGTACGAATCGTACAGGATTTTAGGGTTGGTTCACATAAGCAAAATCGGCGCCGCAAGACATCGGCGGTGAGCAAGCTCCCGATCCGTTGCGCCTACGGTTCGAGTACCAAATCTACTACAAAGTAGTAGAGAATGTGCCAAAATGCTACGACAGGTTTGCCAATTGAAGTTTGAATTCTATGTTTCTTCTGTAGTTCAAGGTCTTTCGGTGATGGCCACTCGGTGCTACCTTTTACTGGAGATCATGAAACTACTTCTACACATTATATTGCAGTCTAGTAAGCGATTGTGTCGAAATTATGCTTGCAAACGTCGATGAAGTCACAAGAACTTGCCAATGTATCCATTATAATTTTATATTTGTTTCAATTGTATTTGTCTCATAAGTTGCACAATGGTCAAGCAGATCATCCGAGAAGGACGGGCTGGTATCCTGACTTATTTGCCGCCTTGAAGCGACTACAAGAATGGCGAACGGACCTCTTCTCTAGCTTCAATTTAGGAAAATTTAGGACAAGTATTGGTTTGATATTCTGACAAAGTCTGGCTCCCGGCAGCCGGCGATCACCGGCGCGAACGGTTCACAAACCACTTTTGGTCAAAATCGTACGGGATCGGCGCCGGGGCAGATCGCAAGAGTTGGACACTGTCCAACTTTGCCGGCGGTCCCTTGCGATATTTTACCGTATGATTTTGTTACGACTGCACTGGTTCACACAATCGCAATGCGCCGGGAGAGGTTGCAAGAAGCCCACCGCCGGTGACTCCCGGCGCGTACCGGCGATATATGAACCAACCCTTACAGCTCACCCCAGCCCTTCCGACAAGCCCTCACGTCCCGTACCGTCGGCGTTGGGTCGAATGTGAACTAGGCTAAAGGTACGACCTCGTAGCACGTGCTAAACCTAAAAAAATCAAAAATTGACTTGCGTCTGTGGGAGTCTGTGAGAGAAAGCCCACTCGTTCCGTTGTGACAGATTCCACGGCCACGTTGAGGGGCCTATCCCACCACCCATGGCTCCTTCTGGACTTGTTTTAGGTTTGGATCCCGCGCAAGGACAGAATGGGTACGTAAATGTTTAAAAAATTGTAAATGCATTTTTTGGCTCCTGGCTGCCTCGCACACCGTGGCACTAAATCATGTCCATAGTGGCAGGAGTGTGTGGTGAAAATTTGACTCAAATCCATTTAGAGACACCAAATTTACGGTCAATTGAATGCCATATGAAATTTATGGGGAGGCTGCTACCTTAAGGTGGCAGACTACCCAACAATTCGCTGAAACATCGAATTTGTAAATTCGTATTGAGTGCTACGTCAGTTGAAAGAGCATGATTAGCTGCAAATTCTCTGAAAATTGTGTTCCAATCTGACCAGCCGTTCAAGAGTTATGGCCGAAAGTGTTTATGGCCGAAAGTGTGCCCTTGCAAGGAAAGATTTTTGTTGCACGCTGTCATTTGTTGGCAGCAGTGTATTTGAATATGAGCAGACCGTGCGCAACTTGTCGTATCATGGAAACACGCGAAAGTATGCAGAATTGTATATTGCATGCAAAATGTGTAGTCTGAATGCAGGCATGGAAAAATGTTGCCTTTTAGGTTTTATGTGATTTTGTACTGGATTTTCTATGTACGTAGTCTGATGAGGGCCTTACCGATAATTCGGCAGGGATGGTTTCTATCCGGGCCGATTAGTATATTATCTATTTACTGAACAATCGCATGTATTTGTAATCATATTTTTTACCGAAGCCGCGGACGGCTTGCGGGGGGGGGGGTAAAACAACGCGTTTTTTTGTGCATAAAATGAATTAAAAGCTAGGGCATAAATTGCCTGCGATGGGAAAAGAGAGGGCACTAAATACTTGTAAATTTACATGCGAAATTTTAAATATTTCCCGTGTCACTGTGAAGTCGAATGAGGAAATGAAGAAGAAGAAAACTGGGCTAGCGACTTCAATACATGCACGAAGTGGTATGCTGTGACTCGATAAATTGCAAATCTATAAAACAGCGTGGGGGAAGTTGAATACTTGTCGAAGGGGAAGGGAGATCGAGTTTACCGCTCGACTTCTGACACTCATCTCCGACATACTTTAGAAAATAGATCGCAACGAATCACATATTGAAGGAAGCTCCAATGGGACAATGGCGCACGTACGAAATAAAAAGCTGATTAGCGAGAGAAATAAAAATATGTGCAGACAATGAGTATTTGTGATGACATAATTCATTGATCATCAGCATACGCGTCAGTTTGATTACAGTCTTCTGCACTTGATCTGGCGATCCACGTAGTCCCTTACAACTAGGAGCTTCAGAACTTGTTATGTTGTTTGATCTACTCTGTCCGGACCGAACTAGGAGACGATTGAACATGGGGTAAAACCAACGTTGCAGGAAATAATCCGAATTTGCAAGATCAAGTTGAAAGGATATTCCCAATAAGGAATCAATGAAAGCAAATATTTTGGGACCGAGCCACGACAAAGCAACAGGCATTTTCACTGGAACTAGTAAAAGATGAAATGCCTTCCACACTGCACGAAGAATATGCGTGATGGTGCTCCTTAACACTGCTATGCAGTCAGCATCAACATCCCACTGCAGTGGCTGGTAGTATAGATTCTCGGCTGCCAGCAAATCAGTTTCCCAACATGGCAAAGGTACAAAGTCGCTTTGCGCGTTAAAACGCATTATGCCCTTCGAGTCTATGAGATTGGAGATTCGAGACATTCCTAAGGCAAGATGCTTTAAGAGAATGAGCTCTTCAGGTACAGTTATCGTGTAACAGCTCTCATCAGGGATTCTTGAAAGCTGGGGTGCTAGCGTAGCTGACACTTGGCTGTGTGATTTTCTCACTTCACTGTCTTCAGGACAAATGGACAGAATACTACGAGCTATGCGCTTGAAAGCAGCTTGTATAGTAAGATACTGACTTGGAATAACTCCTTCGCATTTAAGTGACTGCAGATATGCGAATTTTGGCGCAAGAAGAGTAAAGGCAAAATAGAGAATGAAGCCTTCCTTTTTTTGTTGAGCTGAAAGCGTTCTCCACGTTCCAAGCGTTTGTACAGCAGATAGGTATGTCCCGTAGATCAGACAGACGTTATGAGTCAATAGGTTGGGAAACGTACAGTAGATGTTGTTGGGATGTGCTGGGGTAACGCTGCAAACGTCCAAACTATCTACCACTGCGTGTGACTTTCCAGAGCTCACTGACCATCGGACATTGTGCTCCACCAGGGATCTTAAACGCTCGACGTTAGTACCGGCAGACACACTTGTATCATCGCTTTGCTGTGCAACACTCCCGCCCAATACGGGCAAACCAATAATCAGCATGGACAAAAGCAAAATCATAACTTCAGGTACACAGTGGTCTACTCGCTCGTTATCAGTACTTCATAGAGCTCAGGAATAACCAGACAGCACAGTATAGAGGTCAATAATGGACAGACATTCACAAGAGGAGCAGTTTCAACATCTGTACAGATGCAATTTCTTGCGATCGGTCTAAAAGTTGAGCGCGTTGCTCTTTTGGCCAACCAATGGTATTTCCCTGGCTTTGCGTAGTTTACATCGCAGCTGGTTTTCACGCTAACAAGGCTCCTTTGACACGAGCTTACACGAATTAAAACTGATGATTGTGTCCAAGCTAGGGACTCGTAGATGGATCTGCTCGACTTACTCTTCACTGGATGATAGGACCCTGAATTGCTAGCAGACACAGAGGCTGACCAACGCGCACTCCTTCCTGAGGAGTCATGCTGTCATGCTGTATGTGTTCCCTTGTTTAACTCGAAATGTACATTCATGTGCTGCTCTTCTGACCTATACTGGCTATAGTGTGCTCGGAAGGATCTACAATGTATACACAGTCGTCGCTAAAGAAAAACGGCCAATGCCATGGATACAATGCACTTGTGGCACCTGTACGGTACGCGTTCACCGGCGGTTCTTCATACAGTCAGTAGGTGGCATAGTGCATTGGTGGCATGCACAGAGGCTGTGCGCCTTAACCTGCAATAGTGCTTAAATGCCCGGAATGGGCAGAGGGTAGTACGCAAGAGGAACACAAAAGGATATAAAATTAATAGGGCTACTTTTTGTTGTAACTCAGAGTCTCACGGCAAAAACCAATCATCAGACAACATGGTGGCAGGCATGCATTTACAGTACCAGCATAGCACTGAGCAGTCTGTGCTGCGTGACTCTGCCTAGCCTGCTGCTGCAGTGGAGTCCAGTGCGGTCCATGCACCATACAGCTACTTCAGAAGTACCGGTAGCTTAGCATAGCATTGGCCGGATTTTTTTTGCCCCGACTGTAGCAGGAATCGATTTGCGCTCATAATCATAGCACCAAGCAGCGCTATGTTACTTGAATTCTTCATCCTAGAAGAGTTTTTTTCTAATTTCAATCCTATAGGATTGCCTGCAATCATGAAAGTTGGAGAATTGATTCCCGACTTGTGATGCTGTTTTCAGTATGCTGTTCTCAGTAACAAATGACACGTTTTTTGCTGATCCTTTGTGCGCTGGTGCACCTCCCTGTAGCAGTCAAAGGGCGAAAAGTAGATGCCAGAATGAATGTGTCGTTTCTACCATACGAACGGAGGCGGTATTGCATTTTTCTGACGGTTTATAACACTTGTGGAAGTATCGACCGGTATCATCTTTCCGGCGAGACTGTCTGCCATGATTCTCCCACGCATAAATGGCCAGAGTCATGCACAAGTCTTTTGTGGGACATCAGAAGATAATTAACGGCACTGAAGGTCCCGTAAAAGGTACCTATCAGCGAGAGTAATGAGCCTTTGCAAGTACAAGTCCAACGGGGTTATAACTCAGCAGACTCTCCAATGACCCGCAAGGTTTGTTAGTCACTTGTCACGCCAACCATGGATGCGTGTAATTGCTAGGAATGGGAAAGAATTTTCGAAGGTAATTCGCGCTCCTCGTAGATAAATAAGATAAAACCCAGTTAACAAACGCATGCTGACTGTTACTTCCGATTCAATGACCCAAATATCAGTCCTTCCGGCAGCCTTGAAAGAAGATGAAGAAACTCACATTGCAGGTAAGCAGAATGCTCCGATCCCGCAGACTGCCTCAGTACATTGAATGCAAATCCATCATTGCCCAAACAACCATGCCATAATGGATTAATCACTCTCAGCCTAACATTACTGAAGACTATAACCTGAAAGAATCAAAACTAAAGGAGAAAAGTCGCCCTGGTGTGCAGCAACACTTGAAAGGAAAGAAAAAGAAAAGCTGAGATTGGCCACTTTCGAACACGCGTTCACATGTACATGTACATGTACATTGCACTGTCTGCACACATTCACCGTGTTCAAATCCCGTAGACTTCACGCGTTCAGTGTCAATGTCAGGGTTGTCACTGACGACGGGCTTTGGACGCTGGCGTTTGACTGATTTATTGCCCGCTCATACAGATCAGTGATTGGCCCGATCCAAGGGAACAGTCACGTGACATGGGATAAATTATGGCTAGGGTTTCCTAGAATTCTGCTCCTGTCCTTTATCCACATACGAAGCAAGCATACCCTGACCTGTCATGGTCGAATCGTTTGTCGTAGAGACAACTCCCTCCTAGCTAGGTTGTTTTCTACCAATAGGGAAATGGCAGGCCCTCAACATGTAGGAGTTTAAATGGGCTTGCTATGTAAGAGCGTTTTACGGTGCATGGGAATAGAGTCCAATCACGTCATGCATGGTCAGCATACTTGCCGTGATATTGTTGGCAAGTGGGGGACTTTTCCAATTCTGATAGGGAGATGTTTCGAAAACAGCAAAATTTGGAGTTCATCGTCTGCAGAACAGGGCGATAAGGGTGGTATAAGGGGTTGCTTGATATTCATACTGTTGTGTGTTTGAATTCTGCTTGTTCTCTTCCTTTGTCTTATTTCTTTCAAATTGTCTTTTTGAAGTGGAGAGAAAAGTCGAAAGATTGCAATGCCTAAGTGGTGGATACAAGTGGTCGATACAAGCGGTCGATATTGCGGCGATATGAGTAATAAAGGACCAGTAAAGGATCACAAGAAGTAGTGCAGGGTGATATAGGTTGCCGAAAAAAGAGATAAATGATTGGGAACGATTAAAACAAAGCATGGTTGAGTCTAAAGTCATTATCAACGATTGCGGGTAAATGGACTGTGAGAAGAAGGCTGGGGTGTGGGGGGGGGGGGGTGTGGGGGGGGGTGTGGGGGGGGGGTGGGTGGAGGAGGGGGGGGGGGGAGGGGGAAGGGGTAGTGACTCCACTAAATCCATACGAAATAGTTTCTAGTTTCTTCAATGGGGGAATATAGGAATCTGAAGAAAACGAGAACTGAGCTAGTGACGTCATCAGTAGATCAACGAGGTATTACACCGTGACTCGACACATTACCATCCTAGAAGACACGAGTGGAAAAGCTGAATAGTTGTCGAGGAGCAAGGGATATCGAATTTAATGCTCGAATTCTGACTCCTATCATAGATGTAAGACACTAGATCGCATAAAATCAAACATTGAGGGTAATGCTAATGGGACAAAGGCGTGCGTAAGAGATGAAAAGCTGATTAGCGAAAGGAATATAAAGGTGTGCCAGCAATGAGTATTTGTAATGACGTAATTCATTAATCATCAGCATACGCGTTAGCTTAATAACAGTCTTCTGCACTTGATCTGGTGATCCACGTAGTCCCTTACAACTAGGAGCTTCAGAACTTGTTATGTTGTTTGATCTACTCTGTCTGGACCGAAGTAGGAGACGATTGAACATGGGGTAAAACCAACGCTGCAGGAAATAATCCGAATTTGCAGGATCAAGTTGCCTGGCTATGCTCTCTACGGATTCAAAGAATGCAAGGATTTTCGGACTAAGCTCAAACAAATGGAAAGGCGATTTCCCAGAACCTAGTGTATCAAATACCATTCTCGACACTGTACGAAGTATATGCGTGTTGGCTCTCCTTAACACTTCTATGCAGTCACCATCGACATCCACCTGCAGTGGTTGATAGTATAGCTTCTCGGCGGCCAGCAAATCAGTCTCCCAACATGCCAAAGGTATAGGGTCACCTTGCACACCAAAACGCACATTGTCCTGGGAATCTAGGCAATCATACATGCGAGATAAGCCTAGCATTAGATGCTTGAGGGGAGTGAGGGAGACAATGAAGAGCACATTAGAGCCCAAACGATTAAGGCAGTTGTTATTTGGGAATCCATAAGGCTTTGGTGATGGAGTAGTTGAAATGTGGCTATGTGAATTTCGCACTTCACTGCCACGAGGACAAATTGATAGAATGTTCAGAGCTATGTGCTTGCAAGCATCACGAATGGTAATATTCTTTGTTGGTAAAACTCCTTTGCATCGATGCGACTGCAGATATGCAAATTTCGGCGTAAGAAGAGTCCAGACAAGATTCAGAATGAAAATTTCTTTCTTTCGTTTTGCTGGAACCATCCTGACCATCTTTACTCCCAACAGGGATGTCGTTAAAGAGAGACAGACGAAATGTGTCATAAGGTTGTCAGACGTACAGTAGATGTTGTTGGGATGCGCTGGGACGACGTTGCACATGTCAAACGGAACTACCACAGCGTGTAACTTGCTAGAGTTCACTGAACATCGCACATTGTGCTCTCGGAGAGATCCTACACGCACTGTGTTGGTACCAGCCGACACACTCCCATCATCGCTTTGCTGTGCAACACTCCCACCCAGTACGGACAAACCAATCATCAGCATTGACAAAAGCAAAATCATACCTTCAGGTACACAGTGGTCAACTCGTGACGTATCAGCAGAATTATAATATTGCTCAATTACCCTCAGACAGCACTGTAGTGGGCTCAGGAATGGCAAGACAAGAGGAGCAGTTTCAACATCTCCACGAATGCACTTTCTTGCAATTGGTCTAAAGTTTGAGTTTGTGACTCCTTTGATGGATGATATTTCCCTTGCTTGCGTAGTTTACATCGCATCTGGTTTTCACGCTTTTAAACTAGATTCCTAACGCCCACGCGTACGCTAATTAACTGATATTCGTGTCCCGGCTAGAGGACTCGTAGAAGGATCTGCATGACTTACGCTGTGTTGAATAATAGAGCCGTGGACTGCTAGCAGACACAGAAACAGACGAACGCGCACTCCTTCCTGTACAGTCATATTTTCATACGGCGTGTGGCCCGTTACTCTACGCACAACTTGATCTTCTGGCCTTCCGATTCTACGGCTGATTTGTTGCTGTGAAGAATGTACTACAGTTGCGCTCACTGAAATCCGACCAAACGTGCTAAGCTGGTGCCCTCAGTTTCCACGGTCCTTGACGCCCTCGAAATGGGATGAATCCGGCTGGACGTACACATGTACACATACAATGATGTAATCGGAACTGGTCCAGGGTGCCAGCTTTGCACTTTGGGTCGGATTTCAGTGAGCGCAACTGTACGTAACGTGATTCGATTTCTACTTACAGCCATAACACAATACAAGGACTTGCTTCCGGAATGTAGCTTCATTCCATCCGGATTTGTTTCCAATTTCAATCATACAGGGTCACATTCAACACATACAATCTAGCACATTGAACTTCGCTAATAGCGACTGCGGATATACTGTAACGACAATTTGTGAATAACGACAGAATGTTCATGCCCAGAGCAAAGTCTCATCTCACTGTAATACGTATGATGAAACTTCAAGGACACTTCGCGAATAAGGACACTTTTCTGATGCCCCGCCGAGTGTCGCTATACGTAAAGTTTACTGTACGTTGATCAAGGGGGATTACCTGACTCATGCTGCAGCACGGCAAGCAAAGGAAAGGGAGTGGATGGATGTGCGTTTTATTATGTGGATAGTTGCCGAAGTTGATGAAATTTGGATATTGGACGCCCGATTTAGCACCCTTCACGTGTGGTACTGTTTTCATTTAAAAAATGTCCACGTGTTTGCTTCTCCTTAGTGCGCTTGTGCACCTCCTTGCAGCAGTAAAATGGTTAAAAGCACATGCCAGCACGAATTTGTTTTTTTAAACTTTCATATGGAAGCGGTGCTGCATTGTTCCGGCAGCTTCAAGCTTATGCATTACCACACTGCATATGCATCGACCAGTTTCATACTTGCAGCTAGACTGTCGGGCATGATTATCCCGCACATGATTGGGCAGGGTCATGCAAAAGTAAATCGTGTGATTTCAGCACAGGGAAATTCCTGTAAAATGTGCCTCCCTTGTTGTCAGAATCATGAGCCGTGCAAGCACAAGTCCAACGGGATTAACTTAAAGCTCAGCTGCCTCTCCAATGACCAGCAAGGGTTGATAGTAACTCGCCACACCTACCATGGGTGCGTGCAAATTCTAGGAAACGGGAAAGATATTCCGAAGTTAATTCGAACCATCAACTGAAAACACGTGACGTAACAAAACTGGGTATTACATGCACATTGCAAACAAATTACATGCAGAGTCTACGAAGCATGTTTGCCGAACCCTGTACTGACCAGACTGGAAGGGCAGTTTTCGGAACTTGAGTTATCTAATTTGTTTCCCCACAGAATACAAACGTCTGCCACCACTCAATGAAAACATAATTCCACTAAATGTAGAGAGGAACAAAAAGGGCAGCGTTACCTAACCCAACCAAGCAGAACGTAGCATGTTTTTTTTTTAATTTTTCACATTTGGCTGGAGATTTTTGAGAATATTTTTCAGACTACTGCTCAGATGCTTCCCGGAATTGTTCTCATATAGAGATTCAAGCAATCGGATAGGCAACGCCCAATTTTGAAATTATTATGCAAAAAGTGATCATAAATTTTAGGTTGCATAGATGCTAGCTTAACGGTTTTTTGAAATCACGCGCATTTATATTTTTGAAACGCACTGTAGATCGCCTAAAAACAAACATTGAGGGAAATACCAATGGGACAAAGGCGTACGTAAGACATGAAAAGCTGGTACGCGAAAGGAATAAAAACGTGTGCGTACAATGAGTACTTGTGATGACCTAATTCATTGATCATGAGCATACACGTTAGTTTGACTACAGTCTTCCGCACTTGATCTGGTGATCCACGTAGTCCCTTGCAACTACAGTCCGTTTCAAAAAGATTTACTACCCTGGCGATCGCCCGCGGAGTTTGGCGTCTTACCGTATGAGCACTCGAGCGCTGCCTGGAAAAACTCACTGTGAACTCGAAGAAATATTCCGCGCGAAAGCAGGAAAAATGACAACTCACTCACGTTGACACAGTCATGGACGTACGTCTGGTTTACAACAAACGAGTTCTTCCTCGTATCGATAATGGAGTCAGAGAGGACATGTCGAAACGAAAGTGTTGTAAATGTTGACGAGCGGCATGTGTCCCAATCCGTTTTGTGACCAAAATAGTTTCTTTGAGCTGCGATGCAATTAAATTGCATCGCATTATTTACTCACCGTGTGACGAAAACGACATCGACACGGACTCATTCCCAAAGCCATGACTTGGCAAAGCTATCCGTGTGACTTCGACGACATTTTGAGAAAAACAGACGCTTGTGAACGCTGATAGAAGACGGCGTTGACTGCTAAATTCAAATAAATTGGCGATCTTGAAATACTAAAAATAAATCTCAAAAAGCTACAGCGCGATGACTTCCATATTCACTCACACCATTGCAGTGTTGTGGGTGTGTTCACATGGCGTGAGCCAGTCAAGTGTCAGTCAGTTCGGCAGGAAGCGCGACCTCCAACAACAAGTCGTTTGGTGCAGCCATCTTCTTTGTCTTGTACCAGCTTGATCACCAAAACAATGAAAAAAAGTTTGACTTGAGGATAGGTTGGGATTTGAACTCACAACTTCATGGTCAGCAGACAGCATTCATAACCACAAGGCCAAAAAGGAAAGGATAAATCGTGGGTTTTGATAAAAAATCGATACTGGCTTCCTGGGCAAATTGTAAACCATGGGAAAAGGCCGGAAACCTGGCCGAAATTCTAACTCCTTAACGGTTGGTCCAATTGTTCCGAAACCTTCACAGAACAATTTGCCGTGTCCTAACCAGCCATTCTATGTACTTTGTTGTCCAAATTTCCCTTATCTTCATACTTTTTAAGACCCAAACCTGATTGTAAATCTTTTTGAAACAGACTATAGGAGCTTTAGAACTTGTTATGTTGCTCGATTTACTCTGTCGGGACCGAAGTAGGAGACGATCTAACATACTGACGTATAATGGCTATAATGGCTATTGTGCTCGGAGGGATGTATACTGTAGCATGATTTGACTTCCGCTCATAATCATAGCAGGATGCGAGGATTTTTCTATATGATTGCATCCAAACCATGAAATTTGAATGCAACTTGTGTTCTGCCGCTGTAAATCGGCCAGCTGCAAGACATGCTCTTACTTCGCTTGACTGAACATTCCACGGAAGAATGCTGATTTCAAGTGGTTAATCACGCCGATTCCTCCAACCATGATTTGATGTTAGGGTTTTCCAATGAATAAATGGAAGTAGCTGCAAGCACATTCATTTATCCGAAGCAAACAATGACATGCAGGTGGGGGGGGGCAACAAAGCGCGTTTTGGATAACGGGGTATTCGATGTGCCAGTACTCCTTAGCACAATCCGAACTAGCGCACATGGTGCACAGCATTGCCTTGTACTGCATTCAAAACTGATGTAATGCGCTTTGCTGATCACAAATGGCTGCCAGCTCTTTTTCCTGAAAAGAAAAAACTGATCTTGCTTTCCCTGTTTATTTCCTGCAGACAACAGATCGATCGTGCTTCAGCAGTGTTTTTTCTCCCACCATCCCTCCCTATGGAACTACTTATGCCATCATTACATCGTACCCACTGATCGGGTCGACTGTCACAACTGGTGTTATCTAGCTATTTGCTGTCGCTCCACCATGAGCTATATTACATCCACGTTACAATTGCAGCTCTATGTTGAGGTAACAGGAGCTCTACTTCAGGCTAACAGCAGCTCTATTTGGAGACACCAGCAGCTCTACTTTGAGACACCAGTGGATCTACTTTGAGACACCAGCAGCTCTACTTTGAGCTAACAGCACCTCTACTCTGCGCTAACTGCAGCTCTATATTCAGCTTCAAACTAATTGTTTCGGAACCAGCACTCCTCAATCCAAAGATCCTTCTCTGTATGTGTGTGTGTGTGTGTGTGTGTGTGTTTGTGTGTGTATGTGTTGTTGACTTGTTTGTGTGTGGAACGGTGCTAACAAGAAATAGATAAAATTGGATAATTCGGCTGAGATGGCAAAGTGGGGGGGGGGGCACTAAATACATGCGAAATTGTATCAAACTATTCCCGTCTGAGTATGAAGTCGATTGAGAAACCGAAGAAGATGAGACCTGGACTAGCCAAATCATCAGTAGATGTACAGTGGGTCCATTGTTATTAGGTGTATGCCCGCTTTCATTCCGGTATAAATAAACTATAGTGAGCGCACTCACACCACCAGAACAATGGAACAATATTAATTTTTAGGATATGAACATGGTTTTCAGGTGATTACCATCAGAAATCATCATCAAACTGAGTGTTTGACTACAAAGGAAGAGATATTATATTAAATAATTATGGTACCATAAAGTGAACAATATTGGATCTGGGTTTGCTCCCCCACTGGAGCTATAACTATTATTAGCAGAAGCACAAATATTCTAAATCTAGCACTAATACAGGCGTTATTACATGGGAGCGAGCGGGGCAGTGTGGTAGCAGTTTCAAATTTGGAGAAGTGGAGGTGAGAAAGGTACATGTGCAAATGTACGAGGTGATGCACTGTGAGTCGCCAAATTTGAATTCCATAGGACCGAGTGGGAAAAAGCCGAACAGTTCTCGAGGATCAAGGAAGGTCGCATTTCCAGCTAGAATTCTGACTCTTAGCTCATCAGCACTAAACTAGATTGCTTACAATCAAACATCGAGGGAAATGGCAATGGGACAAAGACGCAGGTACGACATGAAAAACTGATTAGCGACAGACAAAATAGCGTGTGAAAAAAAAGAGTACTTGCGATGACGTAGTTCATTGATCATCAGCATACGCGTCAGTTTGATTACCGTCTTCTGCACTTGATGTGGCGTTCCACGTAGTCCCTTACAACTAGGAGCTTCAGAACTTGTTATGTTGTTTGATCTACTCTGTCTGGACCGAACTAGGAGACGATTGAACATGGGGTAAAACCAACGCTGCAGGAAATAATCCGAATTTGCAGGATCAAGTCGCCAGGCTATGCTTGCCATGGAATCAATGAAAGCAAAGATTTTTGGACCAAAATCAAAAGAATCGAATGTTGATTTCACTGGTGTAGCATAATCACTGGTGTAACGTTTAGCTACGATTTTCGACACTGCACGTAGAAATTGCGTGAGGGTTCTCCTTAACACTGCTATACAGTCAGCATCAACATCCCACTGCAGTGGTTGGTAGTATAGCTTCTCCGCTGCCAGCAAATCAGTTTCCCAACATGCCAGAGGTATAGAGTGACCATGCACGCCAAAACGCACGTTGTCCTGGGAATCTAGGAAATCATAGATGCGAGATCCTGCTAATATTAGATGCTTGAGGGGAGTGAGCAAGACAGTGAAGAGCACATTAGAGCCCAAACTATTTAGGCAGTTTTCATCTGGGAATCCCTTAGGCTGTGGTGCTGGTGTAGTTGAAATGTGACAATGTGAATGTCGCACTTCACTGCCCCGAGGACAAATAGATAGAATGTTGCGAGCTATGTGCTTGCAAGCATCACGAATGGTAATATTCTTTGCTGGTAGAACTCCTTTGCATCGACGCGGCTGCAGATATGCAAATTTCGGCATAAGAAGAGTCGAGAGAAGATACGGAATTAAATATTCTTTCTTTCGTTTTGCTGGAAACATCGTGACCATCTTTACTCCCAACAGTGATGTCGTTAAAGAGAGACAGTCGAACTGTGTCCTAAGGTTGTCATACGTACAGTAGATGTTGTTGGGATGCGCTGGGGTGACGTTGCACATGTTAAACGGAACTACCACTGGGTGTGACTTGCTAGAGTTCACTGACCATCGCACATTGTGCTCCCGGAGGGATCCTACACGCACTGTGTTGGTAGCAGCAGAAACACTCTCATCATCGCTTTGCTGTGCAACACTCCCACCCAGTACGGGCAAAGCAATCATCAGCATTGGCAAAAGTAAAAGCATTACTTCAGGTACACAGTGGTCAACTAGCGCCATATCAACACTATAATTATAGTGCTCAATAACGGCCAGACAGCACTGTAGTGGGCTCAGGAATGGCAAGACAAGCGGAGCAGTTTCAACATCACTACGAATGCACTTTCTTCCAACTGGTCTAAAGTTTGAGTGTGTTGCTCTTTTGACGAATGATATTTCCCTCGCTTTGCGTAGTTTACATCGCATCTGGGTTTCACGCCTCACAAGGTTCCCATGGCGCACGCATGCACTAATTATTAACTGATATTCGTGTCCCAGCTACAGGACTCGTAGAAGGATCTGCAATACTTACGCTGTGTTGAATGATAGAACCCTGGACTACTAGCAGACACAGAGACTGACGAACGCGCACTCCTTCCTGCACAGTCATGCTGTGATGCGGTGTATACCCCGTCGACCTACGCACAACTTGATCTTCTCGCCTTCCGATTCTAACGGCTGTATTGTGTCTGGGAAGGATGTACTACGTAACATGATTCGATTTCTACATACAGCCATAACACAATAGAAGGACTTGCTTCCGGAATGTAGCTTCATTCCATTCGGATTTGTTTCCAATTTCAATCATACAGGGTTGCAATCAACACATACAATCTTGTAAAGTGAACTTCGCTAATAGCGACTGCGGATATACTGTAACGACAACTAGCGAATAACGACAGAATTTTCATGCCCAGAGCAAAGTCTCATCTAACTGTAATACGTATGTAATGCGACTTCGGGTATAAGAACACTTAGCGAATAAGGATACTTTTCTGATGCCCCGCCGAGTGTCGCTATACGCAAAGTTGACTGTACACTGATCATCGGGAATTACCTGAATAATGATGCAGCACGGCAAGCAAAGGAAGTGAATGGATGTGCAATTTATATTGTGTATTGCTGCCGAAGTTAATGAAATTTGGATAATGGATGCCCGATTTTCGAACCTTTACGTGTCGTGTTGTTTTCAGTTAAACAAATTCCCCGTTTTTTGCTTTTCCTTAGCGCGCTTGTGCACCTCCTTGCAGCAGTCAAAATGTTAAATGTAGATGCCAGCACGAATTTTTATTTTTAGGCTTTCATATGGAGGCGGTGCTGCATTGTTCCGGCAGCTTCAAGCTTATGCATTACCACACTGCATAGGCATCGACCAGTGTCATACTTGCACCTAGACTGTCGGGCATGATTATCCCGTGCATAATTGGCCAGCGCCATGCACGAGTAAACTGTGATATCAACACTGAGCAGGGATTATAGCGACACGGCAATTCCTGTAAAATGTGCCTCCCTTGTTGTCAGAATCATGAGCCGTGCAAGCAGAAGTCCAACCGGATTAACTTAAAACTCAGCCGCCTCTCCAATGACCAGCAAGGGTCGATAGTAACTTGCCACACCCTACCATGTGTGCGTGTAAATTCTACGAAACGGAAGGATATTCCGAAGGTAATTCGAACCATTAACTGAAAACACGTGACGTAACAAAACTGGGTATTACATGCACATAGCAAATAAAGTACATGCAGAGTCTACGAAGCATGTTTGCCGAACCCTGTACTGACCAGACTGGAAGGGCAGTTTTCGGAACATGGGTTATCGAATTTAAGAGAAATCGGAGTTCCCGTTGGTTCCATAGAGAGCTCAATGTTGTTGGTGGTGATGTATATTTTGCTTCGCAGATTCTAAGGGCCAGGTTGCTCAATAACAAGAGGAGCAATGTGGACAGGAACAGTGCTAAATCACACGAGTCTAAGAGCACCACGCTTGTGGTTAGGTTGTAACTAATTAGTTCACTCCAGGTCTTACATTTTGTGATCACCAGCCAGCGGATGTGGGCTTTCAACTGACTGTCTTTCAACTGGTGCTAAACCCGGATGTAAACATGGGATTTTTGGGGTTAGTGGCGCTTTCACAGACGCAAACCGGTTGGTTATCGAAGCTTCTATAGACGCCAAACTGTAATGGAGTGCATTTCACACTAATTCTCAAGCACATCTCGACGTGTACGTTACTAGTACGTTGCGCCACTTTTCTTTTTCGTGACGTGTAGTGAGAATGAAACTTATACGTGTATACGGGTATGATCTGCTGCTGGTGTTGTTAATATTACGTTGAAAACATCCTTCCAATCACTTTGTTTGCCAGCTGCCATGACTGTATCGCTAATGAACGCTACTCTGATACGCTTGATTGCGCAATGGTAGCGTATGACTTGCAGCTGTGCAAGTTACCGGAGGATGCACCCAGTTTACAGAGAGCGTTCAACACCGCGGAGGCAGAGCGGGTTATACTCCATTTCTTCTTTTGATAATGCTATTTTCCGTGGTTGGATTCACCCTCCCTTTCTTGTATTGACTCTGTATTATGAGGTGCCATGAAGTGGAGACGATAAATAAAAATAAATAAATATTCACTGTTAGAGAGAACAACAATGGCAAGGCTAGTTTGACGCTACCTTGAATTTCTGTTTTGCAATTATCAGGAAATATGAAGATGCTATTCGCCATGCCGGCATGGTAGCTATGCCAGGCGAACAATTTGTGATTTGAAGCCCTTGTGCATGGGCATGCAGATACTATTCAATGAGTATCCGAGGCTGGCATGCGTCCTATTCGCTTCATTTCCGCTCTTCTGGTTAGGACGGGAAAACAATGCCTTCCACCTTTAATATCTATCCCCCCCCTCCCTTCACACAAAACTATAGAGAGGGAGAGAGAGATTGATAGATATTTAGATAGAGGAGAGGGAGGGAGGGAGGGAGGGAGAGATAGATAGATAGATAGATAGATCGATAGATAGATAGATAGATAGATAGATAGAAGAGATAGATAGATAGATAGATAGATAGATAGATAGATAGATAGATAGATAGATAGATAGATAGATAGATAGATAGATAGATAGATAGATAGATAGATAGATAGATAGATAGATAGATAGATAGATAGATAGATAGATAGATAGAGAGATAGAGAGATCTAGGGAGAGAGAGACAGGAGTAGGCAGAGAGAGAGAGAGAGGAAATATCTTTCAGTTAGTGTTTTGTGTATTTACGCTTACACGTACTTTGTGCCTATCAGTGTCGACTGGTGATTTTCTCCTGCATGAGCACTTATGTTAACTCTAAGGGCACGATCGCTTACTTCAGTCTCATAGCTCTTCCCTGTGCAAAGGAGTACAAAGTTCCGGCCATTCACTATTCTTAAAACAGCCACAGACTTTATTATTTTTGTAATATATGTTGTTTAAGGATTCCCCAATGCCTTCTCGGCTATCGAGGTTTCCATAATACCAAAGCGTATAAAAAAGTGATGAACAATATATGAGCAAAGAAATGGATGGTGAGATAAAATAAAAAAAAGTTTCTGGCTGTCTGATATGGAGTTCGATGCCCAAGGGAAGAGAGCAAGAAGGGCGACCGTTGCTCACGAATGCGATGTTTATGATGGAAGCCGCTGTATGTTGGAATCACTCACTTCATCATCAACAAGCGGTTTGTATCGTGTTGCTGTAAATGGCAGGCTAAGTCGGCCCCAGACTACATGCGATTGGGAGTGTGAACTTAGCTAAGGATGGAGAGGCTGAACGCTGCCCCATACTCTCCTGAGTGTATAATACACAGTCAAGAACAATTCACCGCTGTGCTCGACTGCCTGTTCATGTACACGTATGCGAAATCAGCTATAGAACTTTGCATCGATAGGGCAATGACGCATGTACATCATAAGAAACTGGTTGCATAAGGACACTAGACCATACTTCACCCAGGCATACTTGTCATGACGTAATTCATTTATCATCATCATATGAGCTAGCTGGATTACTGTCTTCTGCACTTGATCTGGCGATCCACGTAGACCCTTGCAACTAGGAGCTTCAGAACTTGTTACATTGCTGGATCTACTCTGTCTGGACCGAATTAGGAGACGATTGAACATGGGGTAAAACCAATACTGCAGGAAATAATCCGAATTTGAAAGATCGAGTTTGAGGATAATCTCCGCCAGGGAGTAAAAAAAGGAATGGATTTTCACGCCAATCCAAGCGTCATCACGCACCAGATTGTAGGAACGCAATTGAAAAGAGCCCTTCAGCACTACGTTCAGAATTGCGGTGCTGATCGTACGGAACACAGCAATGCACTTAACATCGACGTCCCACTTGATCGGTTGGTCAAACAATCTCTCAGCCGTCAATAGATCAGTTTCCCAACACGGTAAACGCAGACCGCTCAGAAAGAAGTCCTTACCATGGCTGGAAATTAAGCTCTGGGCCTGAAATATCACCAATATCATATGTTTGAAAATATTGACTTCATCAAAGTCTGTTAACTTATAGCAGCTTTCGCCGGGGAATCCTTCTGGTTGCGCTCCTGGTTTAGATGAGAATCTCCTGGAGTTGGCCCGGTTTTCAGGACAAATGGACAGAATTTCACGAACCAGGTAGCGGCTGGAAGCTTTCAAAGTTCGAATTCCTCCTGGAATGAGGCTTTTGCAGCGATGCCATCGCAGATACTCCATCTTTGGTAAACGACTAGCCAAAATAACATATAAAGCATAGTCGAACGGGTCGAGTGGCAGCTTAGCAGTGGAATAAGCCTTCACTAACGACAAGAATACGTTGAGACGAAGACACTGCGAAAGCCTCCTAATACCCAGCATTGTGCATTCCCTGTTGGTGGCTACAGGAACATCGCACAGATTGCCATCATCATCTCCACTGGTAAGCAGTCCGTATCGCTGATGCTGCTGCGGCTGGTTTCCTAATTCGATCTTTCCCACATCATCAACTGCACGACTATTGTACTGCTGGTATGCACCACTCACGCCCAGTAGGTACGTCAACACAGACAAAAGTAAAAACATTGCGACGAAATGATCTACATGTAGTAGTGTCGAATTATGCGCCTGGACTTTACAAAATGATACAGCCTGAACAGGAGTAATTACTGGGAATGCTGTAGTCCGTAGTGTACCACTGACCAATAACACGTTTGTACCCTTCTATTTGTTGGGCTTTTTAAACGGTGTTTGTGTGATCAAAGCCCTTCAGGAGTACAGTTTGCTGCGGAAAACTCTAGCACTCACACAGGAATCACAGGCACAAATAAATGCACATCATCGCAACGCTGAACGCACTGTACTTTGACGAGTAGATTGAGGAAGATGCATGGTGACCACGCTTAGGTAGATGTTCGAACAGTCTAGGGTGGTAATAAAAATAATAATTTCACGGTTCGCGTGAGACTCGGCTGGAAGCCGAGTTTTCCGCATTCGCCATGGGAACGCCACCACCCTCCAGGATCAAAGGCAAAGATGCAGCGCTTAAACGGTGGGAGGTGAGTAGATCAGACCCACCACCAAGTGGTCAAAGACCGAAATCCATGTTACCCTCGTTCCAGGCCACGAGTTCCCAATTAACTGAGGGTCGCAGCACGACTGGAAAATTTCCTTCCGCTTCCAAGCAGGACTTGAACCTGGTACCCTCTGTTTCTCAATCATGGTCTTAGACCATCCCACTATGCCCGCCTGCCTAGGGTCGTAACAAAGTAGGAATAAAGCATCGAGTTAACTTCCTACATAGAAACGGAAGGACTATGAAATCCTGCAGTGACCCTTGGCTGATTGACTTCTTGCGTACTTCTATGAGGGTAAAGTGTAATCGCCACAATGAACAATTCGGATTTTGAGCAAACATTTGTTACCTCTTCCGAGCGCCTCCCTTTTCCTGATTGGTACTCTCCGCAACTGACCCTTCTAAGTTGCAATGCTGTTGGTTTGTGTAATGTGAATGTGTTGGAGCTAGGTATCAGTTCGTTGACTTTCTAAGTACCCCTGTCAGTTTCGCGACCTGGTGTCGTACTACCCTACACTAGGCTACCGCATAATAATCTGGTGATCCTGGTGGACTGTTTGCCACTTATTAGTCCTTACAATGAAGGACTTATTCCTGATGATGGGCCTTGCCCGAAAATTTGATCTAATGTATATCAATTCCAGTGTAGCCTAGAGACCGTTAGAGAGAGAGTGTGTACAAGGTGTGTGTACAGGATGTATGGATTCAAGTATTGGCTACAGTGGAGTCTCCAAACCTTGAGAAAAATGAAGGTCTCCATTCGAAATATGTATTTCAGTCGGTCTGATCTTTTCGTCCTGACCAGGAAGTGGTGTAGACCCGTGAGAGAACCCGCCATGCACTTATTCTCGTGGACAGGGTGTGCCTGGCCTCATGCATACTCAAGTCCAATCACGTGATATATAATAAATTTCACGGTTTGCGTGAGACTCGGCTGGAAGCCGAGTTTTCCGCATCCGCCGTGGGAACGCCACCAACCTCTAGGATCAAAGGCGTAGATGCAGCGCCTAAACGGTGGGAGGTGAGTAGATCAGACCCACCACCAAGTGGTCAAAGACCGAAATCCCATTAGCTGCATCCATGTTACCCTCGTGCCAGGCCACGAGTTCCCAATTACCTGGGGGTCGCAGCACGGCTGGAAAAATTCCTTCCGCTTCCAAGCAGGACTTGAACCTGGTACTCTCTGTTTCTCAATCATGGTCTTAGACCATCCCACTATGCCTGCTTGTCCTATATCCCGTGATATACTACACATATATACCGGAAGATGTTGTCCACAGACTTGAGTACCGGAAGATTATACCAAACAGAACAGCAAGGATAATCAAGGCTTGTTTGTTGCGACTTGAAGTTTCATGCTCTCGCAATCATCAGGCAACATGAAGGTTAGGTACCGACCATGCCAGTATAATATGCCAGGAGAAGGAAGGAAAAGCTGTGAGAATGTAGGGGCTAGCGGTGTTATCTTAGGCAGGAGGCTGTGTGCAGAGTGCGTGGTTGTTGAAGGCAGGGGCTAGCAGTGCAATGTTTGCGCAGAATGTGTGATTACGCTCTGCCTCCGCCATGGTGTTGCGCACTGTCAGCACACTGGGTACACCCTCCAGGGTATTATGATACCATAAAGTGAACAATGTTGGATCTAAAACTAATACTAGAAGAAACACTACTTGTTATATTCTAAAGGCTCTATTGCATGGGGAGCGATCGGGAGCAGTGTGATAGCATGTGCAAATTGAAGAAATGCAGGTGAAAACGGTACATGTATGGGAATGGGTATGTGAGTTGATTATGTTAAGAGAAGAATGTGAGTGCTGTGACGAATTATTTTGCTTGTCTTAATCTGGATTACGAGTACGAATAAACATGGCTTCTTCTAATACGGAGAGCAGATGAAACTGTATGTACTAGCATAGCATGACGAGATGATTGAATAGGATCAATCAGCAATGTTAGAATTAACTTAGAAACCTACCCAAGCTCTACTTGAAGTATTTCAACACGAACGTGGATGGAGAGCCAAGGATTATTTATAAAAAGTAAATAGGACCAAGGAACTACAAGTTACACCTTGGTCCTATTTTACTGTTTATTTCAACACGGATAAACATGCCAACTTACCAACGTAAAGATCAGTAAGCATTTAAATAGCACTGTTGCTAGGCGTCAATAGAGACACTTCCTTACGTAAATTCGAAAAGCCTCACTAGCGTTAGAAACCCAGAAATAAGCCAGCCACGAATATCTATGATGACGTAATTCATTGATCATCAGCATACGCGTCAGTTTTATTACAGTCTTCTGCACTTGATCTGGCGTTCCACGTAGTCCCTTACAACTAGGAGCTTCAGAACTTGTTATGTTGTTTGATCTACTCTGTCTGGACCGAACTAGGAGACGATTGAACATGGGGTAAAACCAACGTTGCAGGAAATAATCTGACTTCGATATGGCAAGTCGCAATGGTACATCCGTGATAGAGAACACAAGGGAATAGACTTCAGCTCCAAACCAAGGCGTATATCGAAGGGTTTTGTATGGCCACGGTTTAAGGGAGCCATTCCACAGTACGCTGATGATCCTGCTGCCGATCGTACGAAATCCATCAATGCACTCTGCATCACCGTCCCACTTGATCGGCTGGTCGTACAATCTCTCAGCGTCCAACAGATCAGTCTCCCAACACGGTAAGCGCAGACTTTGGTAGAGAAAATCCTGCCCATGATCGGATATTAGGCTCTGTGCCTAAGACAATGCCAACATACCATTCTTGAACAACGGTATCCAATCATATGCTGTTACCTTGTAGCATTTCGGACCTGGATTTTCTTTGGGTTGCTGTGCCAATATCGATGCAATTCTGCTAGTTTCATTGCGCGCCTTAGGGCAAAGGGAGAGGATTTCACGAACGATGTAGCTGTTGCAATCATTCATTGTGCGGATGTGACTTGGAATCACTTTTTTGCATCGATCCCATCGCAAATATGCCATTTTTGGCACCAGAAGTGCCAAGGCTGCATACACAGCACTTTCCAATTTCCTGAACGTCAGATTACTTCCAACAAATGCGTTCGCTCCAGACAAAAAAATTGAATTGAAGACATGCTGCTAGCTTCTCTAGGCTGACCACATCGCAATAGATATCTCCGTCGTGGACTGCCGAAACATTGCAAACGTAGTCATAGCCTTCTCCACTCCTACGCACTGCGTATCTCCGATCCTGCTTCAGTCGGGATACTAATTCAACAACTTTCACATCAGCCACTGAACGTTTATTGTTTATCTGATGTGCATCACCCATGCCCAGTGAGAGCGTCAAAACAAACAACAGCACAAACATATCGTCGACTAGGTATTGTAGTAGTAATTACGAGGCTGAACTGAGCGGAGGGATCAAGACTGAACTCAGCAGTATGATCAAGAATGGAATGTGTAAAATGATCAAGAATTTGTTGGTATGTAATACCGCTTGGGTGGATGATCTCACAGTATAGGGTGAGGACCGAATGGAAGAGTGATTATCGAGTCATGCTCCCGCCCTACATAGAACGTTACTCGAAAGCTATGTGTATTGCTGAAACTCTCTGTGCACTGGATGTCAACGCACGCAGGCGGTGGCCTGGACATGGCCCTGAACGGCTGCACTGTTCCTCTCAAAATGTGGTCGGATTTCTTTCACGCCGAGTCCGATTTGATTTCACTCGCTAAGGTCTCGAGTGCTTCCTCTACCATGCGACTTTCCCTCGCATTTCCAGGTCACCGATTCAACTCAAACATTCAAAAGGCGACTTCTTTTCTGCACACGCCACTTGACGTATTCTCAAACATTTCTGGCCATCATCAGGCCAGAAATGTTTGTGTTTGGAGTCTTTAAGTTTTAAAGTACTTATCTAGAGGTTCCTTCCGAGTACCGAGTCCGAGACCTTCCGCTGGTGTTTGGTCAATTTACCCAACACTTAAACGGCTGAATGCTACTGCCTACGTTCTTCAAACATCGCAACTTTATCAAAAAATTATAAAGGGAACATACAGCCGAGCGCAGGGGACAACAAAGGATTCCGGCTACATGGCTGCCTATACTTCAAAGTAGATCTATGCTCTCTTATCAGTAGTTGGCACAACGTATTACCAGTCACCGATGTCCAACCTTGAAGAATGCTGTAGCAGGTTTCGGATGGCTGGTTAAGCGTGACCTCTCCGCACATCACACGTTATAAGACATGAATATCCGTTTTCAAGCAGCTGATATTGCACGTAGCCCTTCAGTACTTCGCTACAAAGTATCAAAAAAACAGACATCAAGTGAAATCTGGAAACCACCTTTCCCTTAGATGGCCTCTAATGAATGTACAAGGTAAGAGGACACGCAACCAAACACTGACCCCTCCCAAGTGCATTTCCATACCTCGGAAGTACATGCATAGCATCATCACCTTAATCATTTGGTGCCTGATTTACAGACTAATGTTTGAAACCATTTCACGCCTCCAAAATGCTAATTGTGATCATGACACGCACACATCTACTTCCGCTTCCACTTCCACATGCGAACAAGCGATGTTAGACAGAGCAACTTACACATACATACGCACACATACGGACACACGGACACCTACAGACACACGGATACCTATCGACACACGTACACACAGAGACCCGTTGGGGATTCAACACACTGGTGACCAGTGTTGGCGCTACATGTAGGTCGACACGTCTAACTATGCGCCTTGCTCCGACTCCGTGACTCCTAGATGGCGACCTCTCAGAAACCCTGACCTAGTTGGCACACAACTTGCCACCAGGAGCGCGAGGGCCACACGTAATACCTGGACAGCTGTACGACGGGAATTAATATGCGAAGTAACAGCATTTTTCTGACTAGAAGACCAGAGAATTCTATGAAGACTCTCGCAGTCACTGATACGTACAGTCTTGTATTGGAGATCTGTTGGAGAAGGGTCGCTCTACCGCTGAAGGTAAGCCTGTCTGGGTGTTGCAGTGTCCATGGCAAGTAACACCGCCTTGTACGTTTCAAGCTCACTATAATAGTGTACGTGAACATTTTGATTCTAGTGCGAAACGAGTTTGATGTCATGTTATGTATTGTTATTTTAATATGTTTGTGTAAATAATAATTCAAAGGGATACTATCACTGCCCGGAGTTGAACCAGGACTTTCCTGCAACTCGTTTTACGTACATCTCTATATGTAGTCTCATGACAAGATCTTCTATGTATATACATTGTACCACGAAAGGTTTGGAGGTAACGCATGCACACGGCACAGAGCACCAAGCATCGTTCGTTGTAACTATTAGTTTCATGCCCAAAGGCAATCATCAGACAACTGATACAGGTTGAACAACCAAGATCCGAACCGTTCGGAACGAATAGCGAGCATTCCACCGAGCCGGAGGACTCTCATTTGTGAGGTAATGCATGGATATGTGCTAATCATTAGTTTCGCTGTCAGCTTGAGGTTCGTGCGTAAGTGCCGGCGCAACACAGGTATGTGTGGTAAAGAACAAGAGTGGAAGTATACTGCACGTTTCCCTAGTCGAGCAATTCTTTCTCCTGGAGTACTGTTTGCGACCCATTGAGTTCCTATTTTGGAATCCGGATTATCCAGCTATGTAGATTGGGCTGGTTGATTTATATGGTGGTAAACACACACACACACACACGCGCGCACGCGCACACACATACACACACACACACCTGGCAATATGGCGGTAAATACACGACCGCGCACACATGCTCTCTACACTGCAAAGTTAGGGGCCGTTTACAGGAGAGAATATGTCCGGGCTTATTCAACCCAAGGCTTACGATACACCCGCCTTGATCTGTCAACCAGTCCTTTTAGAGCGCGTGTTTACATGGTGAGGTGGGCCTACCCTACCCTTGACCCCCGAGGTTGTTCAACCCCAGGGCGTATAAGCGAGTTTTTCCGTATTTTTGATTTTGCCTCGTGAACCAGAGAGGATGTGGCCGTGGACAGGTAGCGCATGGCACATGCATGTAGTAGATGGCACAGCAACGACATAGCTTGATTGCGACGAACGTTTCGTCCACGTTGGGTCCATCAGGCAATCTTCTTCTGAGATGTCTTCACACAGAGTTTGACTCGGGAGAATGAAATTGAAGACTAGGTAGCTTCTGCGGGGAAAATGTTTATCACAGGCTCGCGCATTCACGAGTCGTCGATATAATATTATGCGTAAATACCTTTTTGGGTAAATACTTGTACCAATACGCGGTCGGGGAAGATAAAAATAGCACACTATTTGGAAAAATTACATGTGGAGCGGTATGGATTATTAGTTCAGGTTTGCAGTAATATCACCCTTCCACAAGCAATGATTTTACAGTATGGCGGTGATGGCGATTTCATCGTTTTTCACCCTTTTTTGTTAGTTTTAGTCGCCTGAGCTACAAGGGTCTCAATAGCATAATATTGCTCTCTCCTTCATGGACAGTGAGTTACTTTTCACGCCTTTGGGTAATCCTGAAATAAAGATTATTTTATTATTAAACCCTTTGTCTTTGTGCCAGAAACTCTCAAAATCCCTATCTGTATGGGCAGTACAAAAGAGTACATGTACTTAGTATACGAAGTACTTACTATTCCGATTTCAGTATTGATCGATACATCCGCCTCCTGGACAATGTACGGACTAAGCGAGAACTGGTACAATCAGAGTGCGCAATAACTGAGCTGCACGGAACTGGGAGATAGGCCATACCTGGACATACATGTATGTGCTTGCCAGCTGACAATTCACACGAACTGAGGAAGCTGTAGCGTCCGGTGCTTATCTGATAAACAGACCTTGTTGCGATAAAGACATAGCCTTCCGATATCAACAGACTACTTCGAAGTATTAAATTTCCTGTTTGGTTCACCCGGTATGGATTGTGACCTAGCTTCGTACTCGAGTCCCTACTTCCCCTATGTGTGTTTTGATTATTATTGTTCTCTACATGCTTCCCAGCAGTCTTGTCACAGTATTAGGAGGTCATTGCGTTGAGGATAAATTCGACAATCCTCTACGTTTAGGTTATGCATGCACTTAAAGCGATTGTTTGTTGTACTTGAGAATCTAATCTGCCAGTGGGCACATTGATGTGATTTTTTTGTCAATGCAGGCCGATTGGAGGGAGCAGGATAGTTTGACTACTCCACCATGACGTCACGTAGTACGAATCCTCTCCGCACTGTGTTTCTGTGGAGTCTATGTCTATGCTGTACGTCACTCCTTGCCGCCAGCACAGCTTTGCCAAGTGGTGCAAGTACATCCGATGGGAGCAGCAGCAGCAGCAGCGCTATCAACAAGCCAAGAACGATCGGGCCTGGATCAACAACGTCATTCGATTTTGCACCTCGAATACCCACTCCCAGCCTGCTACCAGACGACTACAAGAAGCTCATCCCGGCCTGGGTAAAGTGTTCGGAAATCACAGGTAATGCCATCTGCATGCATGTTCTCTTCCCGTTGTTGTTGTTTTTCTCTTCCATTCAATGTAGGCATGTGCACTTTCATAAAAGAAATGCTTGGTTCTGAATTTCTTCTATCGATTATGCGCAGTCCAACCTACACACTGGCTGTTTGTGCAAATACAATAATTGAAAAAAAGTATATAGAAAATTAATGTGGCATTGCACCAATGGAAACATTAATTTTAACGATTGAAAAAATATATCCACCTAACATTATTACGCATTCTACGACAGTAACTCAGCGACACGGAATAACGAGGATACCAGTACACTGCTTCGCCCATTCGGCATCGTCAGGGTTTTGATGAGGACCGGGAGGCAAACACAATCCGTTCTGCCTTCTTCGTGTGTGGTAAAGCTGTGTGTTGTGTTGAGCGGCGAAACCAGTGTATGTGATGATGCCCTGTACCACACACCAGCTGATTTACGAAAGGGCGTTGCCTGTACACCAGATTCGCCTCAGATTGATTAAAGTAAAATGCATTTCAGCACGCCTGAGTGTTGTCAAGTATGCCTCCAACGCATTTTGAAACATATGCTTTTATGTATGCCCTTCACAGGCATAACACGCAGACTGGAGGCCCTTCCCGGCACCGGCTGGGATAACTTGGACCATACTGACAAGGGCTACGTCATCGATCTGACTTATGACCAGTGCAAGACCACATCGGATGGCAAGTTCCTGATTCCCGATCAGATGACCACAATACCATTACAGAGAAGTGAGGTAGGTAATACTAATTGTGGAAGACGTGTCTCGTTGGAGAGTTATTCCCGAAGCTAATCAAAAAGACGTTACTTTAGTAGCGTTAGCCGAAAATGTGTCAGGAGAAATGGCGAATGCCAAGAACCTTCTCCTTCAGGAACCATTTCCTAAGCACAGTGAACCTAGGGAAATGCAGGAGAAGGCCGATAACCAGTTGTTGTTGTTGAATTTTATTTAAAGTCGCAACACAAACAGGCCATGTTGCCTCCTTTTATACATGTGAGCAAAATGACGAGTTTAAAAATAATAATCGTAATGGGGAGGGGAGGAGAAAAAATCAAAAGTGAAAGAAGTCACCGAAGGTAACTGAATATGACATATTCAGTTAACTTCGGTGACTTCTTTCACTTTTGATCTTTTTACATTGTTACAGATAGAGCTGCAGTTCACTGCACTAACAGCATTGAACACCGCAGTTCTTCATTCTATTTAGTATTTTATTTTGTTCTGAAAAATGAGAAGGACAAAATGTTACGAGTTATGACTAACAGTCCACCAACGTAACCAGAATATCTTATCCAGTCAGCGAGTGCGACAAAATGCCACGAAACTGACTAGGACTACTGAGACATTCTGACTCCTTGTCCGTTTTGTGTCATTTTGTCGCACTCGCTAACTGTATAAGATCTGGTTCGTTGCTGGACGCCTTAGTCATAACTCGTAACATTTTGCCCCTCTCCTTTTTCACCGTAATTTAATTGGCTCACCATCCGAGTTGAACTTATTTTGTTCTCGTAACACACTATTGAATGTATACTTTTTTAAATCATTGTTCTGCATGGTTTTTCTTCAGTCACGACATTCCACTGATGAATGTGACATGAAAATCAATTTTGGAAACATTACATTTTCATGACTTGTTGGTGGGTGGCGATGACAGCAGAATGTGTTCTCTTTATTGCTAATAGTAATAATATTAATAATAATGACAGTTCGCATTTCACTCATTGCATGAGGTCAACGCATCTGTTAACAATTTCGAGCCAAGCAGCTCTATCAGAAGCAGATTGCACAGCATCCAGAAGCGGCAGATTAATGCATTGTAAGTCTTTCTTGGCAACGTCGATCCATCTCAGACGTGGTCGTCCTCGCGGTCGTCGTATGTCTGTTGTGTTGATTGACATTAGGAGGGCTTGGAAAAAAAATCCGCGTCGATTATTAGCGACATTGCCATCGTCTACTATGCAACAACTAGCGATTGATGACTTTTTTGAAACCCCTAATCGGCCAAAGTTTCTCACCGGCCAAAATCTGTTGATTTACAGTATGGGTACATGTTTGTACTGCCTGTGCGAATGTGTGTGTGTGTGTGTGTGTGTGTGTGTGTGTGTGTGTGTGTGTGTGCGAATGTGTGTGTGTGTGTGTGTGTGTGTGTGTGTGTGTGTGTGTGTGTGTGTGTGTGTGTGTGTGTGTGTGTGTGTGTGTGTGTGTGTGTGTGTGTGTGTGTGTGTGTGTGTACGTCTGCATCTCTTTCTACGTGTACACGTATGCGTGCGCAGGTACAACAGTTTGCTGACCTGTACAGCTCGTACACGGACTACCAGAGTAGCACTGCACACTCCATGTCACTAGATCTACAGTACAAGGTCGTGTCGGGTAGTTTCTCCGGAGAATATCAAAACAACAAACAGCACCAGGTGAGCATATTTACTTAGCTACCACTTTCAAATTCTACCAATTAATAATTATTCATTAGCTGGGGTAGTTGAAATGGGAACGCTCTGAAGAAGAAACGACTTTCACCACCAGGAATTTCGCTTGAGGCCGCCTTGGTCTAACCACTGAGCTATGGTGTATAGCTGTCATCCCAGCAGAGACCATCCAGCGTACTCTGCAGACTTCGAAACTCACAAATAAATGAACGAGTTTGCCCAAAACAAGATTTCCCACAACTGTTACTTCAGCCTCTCCCGAGCTATAACTGTTACTAGTGTTATTAGGGGCAATCCGGTGCATTGACGTGACAGACGTGCATGCTAAGTGCTAACACACCCGTCCTAGACGACACGGCTTCACGCCGTACGTGTTCTGCAACATTATAATAATATTAATGTAGCTGCATGAACATCATTGCGATAACGAAGGCGCAACGGATTCCAGCACTCTGAAATACATGTTGCATATATGTGCAATGCCTTATGACTAGTGATTATAGGGAGGGTGACAGTTCTGCCTTCGGGCTCCAAAGTAGCACCGCGAGTAACCATGCGAGAAGCCTGGGGCATTCGCTTCGTGAACTCACTCACAACCATACTGAGCTGTCGTCGCATAATGATACGGTATGTCGGTATCACATGGCTGTTATTGGGTTTGTCCATGGCATGGGAATCCCAGTGTTGCAAAACACGTTACAGCCACGCTTTCAGACAGTTCAGAGTCCCGCAGGCATGCATTCTGGTCGCTGCATGGTGGTTGGATGTCCGCCTGATACGGTGTTTTAGTCTTTGCGAGTCGCCGTCGTGGCTCTTTGCAGTTCTCTCTCCACTTCCTCCAATACCCTCGGCAGCTACATGAGTGGTGCAGAATAAAATAATTATTGCCCTTGATATGAAGGATTTCGTAACTGAAAAATGCACGTGCATTTCTGCCAAGTACATCTCCGCTTATTTCCCGACCGGTCCTATTTTAGTAGTACTCTGTACTGCTGAGTTACTGAAGTGAAATAAAGTACTGCGTAAAGTTTCGTTGACCCCATAGTGTCCCTAATTTACAGTGTATTCCGAATGAACCGAAAACCAGCTAGATCAGTTTGGACGGTTCGGAACTTCCCTTTCCGCTGTGCTTTCTCAGGTGGCAAACAGAGCAACAACAGCTCGAGTGCAAGTGCGCCATGAGCTCTATCTCGTCGAGGTCTCCCCAGATGCCAGGCTGGCCCCTGCGTTGAAGTCCCGTCTACTCAACATCGCTGCTCTGCTACAAAACCAGTACCAGGATGCAGCGGCATACGAGTTGAGTCTGATTGTGCGCGATTACGGTACTCATATGGTCAGGTCGGTCGTGGCAGGTGGAGCGTTTGTCAACGAAGACCAGGTAACTAGCGTTACAATCAGTCATGATGTTTATGTTGCTAAATCTTTCATACCGGTCTGCAGACTGCATGGTGCAGTAGACCCCCAGGCTTTCTACTAGCCCTGCATACGTAATGCATGTGTAACATAAAACGTATCTGTCTGATGACAGAACTCGTACTCATCACATGTGCCCAGTCAAGGTTCAAAAGTTGCTGGCAAAAATGAATAGGTATTGGATACCAATACTCCTTATGTGTACCATGTTTGTGAACTGTGTGTATCCACGCTGTGGGATGCATACGGCTCTATTGTGCGCATTTGGTACCGTGCAATACATCATTGATGTGCATTTGTGGCGCTGTCCCCTATGGCAAGTGTCGGATTTCACTTGCCACGACTGTAGTTAGATGTCCCGTTTCTTGAGTGCATACAAGTTACTCATCTGGAGGAGGCTGACTTATCGTGTGGTTGAGGTTGTAACTGAAAGATTGCGTTTCGAGACACAAATTATTATCATTATTGTACATGTCCGGCTGATTTGCAACCTTTCTTTCTTTCATATGATTTAAAAAAATCACACATGAAGCACCCATATCATGCAATTCCATGAACATCTTTCCCGCCCCTCTGATCCACCTGTATGCACTTGACAACCCAGATTCGTGATAGCTATGTCAAGGACGTGAAGGAGAAAGGTGACAAGTTGAGAGCGGAGGCAGCAGTATCCGCCCTGGAGAAGATCGGATTCAAGCTGTCCGTCGGGTACAGTCATAGCTCCAAGTCATCCTCTGTGGAAGAGTTCACCAGCAACGTGATGCAGTCAGTCACAAGGTACGTGTAGACAGATGAGACTCTGACAAGACGATTTCCAAGAGATCGATCGCTGTTATCAGCCGTTAGGGGTCATCCACAAAGTTAAAAGCAATATTTTTTAGAGAATATATTCGTTCCTTGGGGGGGGGGGTGAGAGGAGGGGTTTGGTCTCTGTTCGTCTCATCTTTTTGTTAGAAAAAATGTCGATCTCTAGCTGTGGACGGGCACTGAACAAACATGTACTTGATGAGCTACAAGAAGTGAAAGTCAGCCTCATGAATATTGCCCACGGCAGGGTTTTGAGACCATCGCAATGTTACGGTAAATTTGGAGTTGCTGTTGTTCATATTTCATGAGGAGATTGCACTTCCTAAAACAAATATTGATCCTGGAATATATCTGTGTTAAGTAAAACCTGGTGTCAGCGGCCTCAGGCTTTAGCGACCACCTGCTTTTAACGACCGTTTTTCCATTTTACAGACAGTTCTATACAGAAACTGCACCAGATACAGCGACCACCTGCCTTGCGCGACCAGCGACCGACTTTTTGTGTACCAAGTGCCATATTGGGCCCGCACACAGCGACAAAAACTAACCAAAAGTGCCATCTTGGTTGGCCCCTTATCTGAAAATCTTGTAAATAAAAGGAGACTTTGTATTTGAGAGTAGCGATGTTGTGAGTCATAGCCGAATATCCCGAAAGACGAATCAACCCCGGGCAGTCTGTTTTTAAACAACGAATTTCATTTGTACGGTCTCTTGTTTCAACTCTTGTTTCAAGGGAAATATGCAGCACTTGTGGAGCCACAGTAGAATTATTTGAGGTGAACATTGAGGTCCCAAGTTGCAACTGAAGTTTCCTCAGTTCTTATTCTGTTGTTTACTCCTTTACTCGTAGAACGTTTGGTGGCCCACCGTATCGGCCCAACATGACCATTGACGACTGGGAGAGTGGACTATTGAATTCACTCGTGGCCATCGATAGGATTGGAGATCCGCTGGAGTATGTGATATCTTCGTTCACGCTGGCCGGTTTGCCAACACCGACCATACAGGAGGTGAGTACTACCATTGTAAACTAGGGTCTTCAGCAAAGATGGTATTGTGCGAAATGTCTTTGTCCAGTTTTACATGCATTGGATATGTTTCCTGAGTGCAGACCTTCATTTCAGAGCTAAACAGCAGTTTTTTTCACTGCCATGATAAAGAGGCATATCTGGTCCCCTTGGGGGGGGGGGGGTGCAACGCCACGTAGGATGGCTGGAGCATGTCACTGCTGCTAAAACTAGATATGGCATGTTCTCTGTTTCTTTCCTTGGCACTGATCGGTGGAATTCTCTGCCTATGTTGTGTCGCCAAGCTGATCAACCATCCGCTTTTATTTCGCTCTGCAAAGAGCACTTATGGTTCCCTGTGAAAAGATGGCAACGTCTGTAGGGATTTACGTAACAAAATAATAAATACTACTACTAGTACTACTACTCATTCATGGTCGCTATGGGAATGTTGAACCTATATCGAAATTGTCAGGGGTGCACGAGCCCGTGCCCCATGCGGGCTACACGCCTGATTTACGGCACATGCCAGTATGAATCACTATATGAACCATCTTTGCGATTGTCATTGCACAGGTTGTGCACTAGTTATTCTGTGTGCACGAAACTCTGATCTGATGCAGAGGAGGGAGGGGAGGGGAGGGGGGGGGAGGGGGAGGGGAGGGGGAGGGGAGGGGGGGGAGGGGGAGGGGGAGGGGAGGGGGGGGAGGGGAGGGGGGGGGGTGCAGAGTTTCACAGGAGTGTATGCTGTACTTGTTTTCGTTTTGGAGGAAAAATAAGTATATACAAAAAGAATGCCTTTTCTAATTTTTCGGATGGAAATTGTACAGACAATGAAGAGGTTCCGCACAAGTAATTACGTTAGTAAAAAATACGTAATCGATCTACGGAATGTCTTGCGTAAACCGCATGTGGCTCTGTGTTCCGCCATACGGAGTTTTCGAATCACGTAGCTGCCCTTGGCAACTCCGAACGCGGCAGTGTGCGGCCGGATTGACCTGGGGAGAGAGTCATAAATTTGTACCCCAATCCGCTTACGGAGCACCTACGTTATCAGAGCCCTATCTATGTACTCTCCGTAGGCAACTTTCCGTAGGTGGAGTGCAAACTCGCAAATTCACGGGTATTTCCCGCCCCTAACGTAAAGTTCCTCAAATTTACGTACTGCAGAACCTCTCTACTATTGCCAAATTTCTTGTTAAATTGTGGCTCTGACCTTGGAGGAATATCTGCTGTCTTTCACAGCACATTTCTCTGTACTCTCTAAGCAGGCCTCTGCTCCATGCTGTGTTTTTCTCTCGCTGTCTCTGTGCCCTGTTCTTCTTACGCCGGATGATGTTTTGGTACTTTCCTGTGGTGAAGATCACAAGGGGTATTGCAGGAGCTGCTGGAGTCTACCTTCTATCGAACACATATGTCGGCTGCCCTGATCCGAACTCACCCAACTTTGACTATCAAGTAAGCCTCACTCCGCCAATGTAGATTACTGTGACACACTCATGCTGTCCATACATCTTCACCACACTCTCCACACTGTCTCTGGGCTACACCAAGGCAATCACTAAAAGAAATATTAACTCTTTCGAATTTTTGGGCAAGGCCCATCTTCAGGAATTTGAATGATTTATTATATCCTGTTTGTGGTTGGTGTAGCCCAGAGACCGCTTGGAGAGTGTCGTGAAGATGTATGGTTACAGTGGGTGGATGGCTACATTGGTGTCTTCACATTTTGAGAAACACACTCAGCCTGGTGGCTCTAAAGAGTACGGCCAGCAGCACAGTACTCTAAGAAATCTTCGTAAAAAATTAAATTTGGATATTGAGCCAATAGTAGTATGTATTATACACAGAGAAAATCGTATATTGCCAGTTTTCTGCCTCGGTCTAGAACTATTTGACTGTATACTATCTCGTTACCTTGGTGGACTGTTAAGCTGTGTTCCCAACTGGCACGTGTTGGCGGTACGCTTGCGATTCATGCGTGCCCAAACGCGAGCTCAGGCTTTCACAAAAGAACAGCAATTCGAATCGTATTTAGGGCGTGCGACGCCTTTGAGAACTACGTTTTTGACCCCGCCTGTCAAAGTGACTGGCATGTTCCCATGTTGGAATTTCCATTTCAGCTCGTTTCCATATGCATGGCGCCGCAAAAGCCAGCAAAAATACTCACAAACTCATGGTTTCACGCGTATGCGCGCCAGTTGTGAACACAGCTTCAGTCATAACTAGTAACTTATAGATCATTTTCTATAAACAAGTAAATAAAATAATTATTCTTTTATTCGTTTAAGGCAAACGTGCAAACGGGAAAAGTCTGAAGAAGTCACCATTACGACTCAACACAGGGCCCCTCGCTTGGGGCCAGCGATGCTCTAACCACTGAGATATGGTCTAGCTATCATCCAAGCAGATACCGTTCAACTTTTCTTCAGACTACTACGATGATATTTTGTTATTTTAGAGTATAAAGCGGAACCACGGATGTGTAGCTAGAGCATTTCCCGCTTGAGTTCGCAAACACTTGTGGGTTCATCAACTGAAATGAAAGCTTACCCAAAGTTCACATTTCGCTTTATTTTACTTCACCATTTGGCACAAGCAAAATCTGCCTTCTCACTGGGCGTATTTCGTTTGGGAAAGCAGTCGAAACATGAATCACTGATTCTTTTCAGGTAGTGATAAAGTTGATCCCATCTGCTGCGTATCTGATCCGTGAGTTCACGTGAACTATTGTTGTGCAGGTGAATGCTGGGGACAAGACTCTTTGCCAACAGACATCTCACAACTACACCTTTGGTGGAGTCTTTCAGAACTGCACCGTCATCCCTAATTCTTATCTCGGAACCGAGGTTAAGGATATTTGCGTGGACTACGTTCAGATGAATCCCCTCTCAGGTAGGATTAACTGATTTTCATTTTGTGTGAGGTTGTTACTTCTCTTTGGAGATAAAGTATTTTATTAACATAGTCTCCGTTTTTCTTTACCATAACATGGCATACTTTGGTTTTGATTGTTTTGCAATCAAGTAGGCAATTAATGCTGTGTATAGGTAGAGGTCTCGTTTAAAAAAGCAATGCACTCTTTTTCGCGGTCGTTGTTTTTGCGTTTTTGAAGTGAGCTGTGGCCGTCCTGTGCCCTGGTCCTTCGTCCTTCATCACCATCTTGTCATAGCTAGCATTCTTAGTTCGCTGTGATTTTTAGCTTGTTTTCGTCTAGAGTGCGCTCACCTTTCCCTTTCTTACGTTACTTCATAACTTAGAACCTTCCAAGTAGGAAGGCTACTGGTTTGCGCATTCTAGGCGTGATGCAGTTAAGTATCAGATCGTTGAATGTCAATATCTCATCAATCAGTTTTGTGCTAATGTTGCACATTTTTGACTTAACAGTGCAAAATGTCACTAAAAACGCCGTTTTGTTCCTATAAAAGCACGGATGACCGCGATTGGTCCATAATGATATGTTGCAGTCTTCTGGCCGCTGAGTTGACTGGTTATGGTCCGAAAAGGCTGCGATGCAGCGTTCGGCCCTTATTCCCAATTGAACACGGTTGAGTAAGCGGTCACGTGCTTATGCATACACCAGTTGCCTGGACACAATGCCTGCAGGCTACAATTTTCACACCAAAGTTCAACTCAAAGGTTCAAAGCAGCGAGTCATAAGAGGCTTTTACGACTCCCTGGTCCAAAGGTTCAACTCGAGTGACAGGAACGGGCCCAAACAGGCAGCCTGAGGGCATGATGACCAGGTGACTGGTGTACGCATGAGCACGTGACCGCTTACTCAACTGTGTTCAATCGATTGAGGATAAGGGCCGAACGCTGTATCGCAACCTTTTCGGACCAAAAGCAGTCGATTCTGCAGCCAAAAACTGCAACATATGGACCAATCTCGATCATCCGTGCTTTTATAGGAACAAAACGGCGTTTTTAGTGACCTTTTCCATACAAATCCCTATCTAGTAGGGCGCAGTCACCCAGTTTCGGTGGAAGTGAGCGAGTCCGATTAGGAATAAAGGAGGAAGGGAGCGTCTAAGCTTCTTCAGACCAAGACCATTCGACTCGGCACCCCGTAGATGTGTGTGTGTGTGTGTGTGTGTGTGCGTGCGTGCGTGCGTGCGTGCGTGCGTGCGTGCGTGCGTGCGTGCATGCGTGCGTGCGTGCGTGCGTGCGTGCGTGCGTGCGTGTGTGTGTGCAATGTGTGTGTGTGTGTGTGTGTGTGTGTGTGTGTGTGTGTGTGTGTGTGTGTGCAATGTGTGTGTGTGTGTGTGTGTGTGTGTGTGTGTGTGTGTGTGTGTGTGTGTGTGTGTGTGTGTGTGTGTGTGTAACGTGTGCATGCTTACTGTGTTGACGTGTGTGCACATGCACCACCCAGGTGGCTACAGCTGTCCACTTGGCTACTCGGCCATCTTGCTTCACAAGGGCAAACACGTAGCATATTGGGACAAGCAAGTGTGCGGTCAAGAAAGGGATCGCAACTGCTGGTTCTGGAACTGCTACTCTAGAGTAAGTATGCACCAGTGTTGCCTGTTTGTACCACATACACTGAGAATATCACTAGTCTTGCAGATGAAAAGGGTCTTTTCTGTTGATATCCACTCTTTCCGGCGAATTTTCGATTCAGCTCAGAGGGAATAGCAACTGAATAGAGAGCAGTTGTCTGTTAAAAAGCGCGTTTGCTCTTTAATGCGGGTGCATGTTGGAAATCCCACGTCATGACAAACACAATTGGACTATTTGCCACCAGGGATTTCAATCTCAAATCGTATTCTCAGCCGGGAAGCCAACATCGGGATAGGTGTTGCATAACAGCTGGAAACTCCGAGTAGAAAAAATGCTGATTTTTATTGCACTGGACTTAGTGTGTGGGAAAGCTCTGTAGTTTGCCCACCAGTCAGCAACCACATTGAGCACCCAGATCTGTTGTCATGGTTACAGTCAGAACTCTGGCCTGTTGTCATGGTTAGAGTCGGCACTGTGACCTGTTGCCAAGGTTACTAGTACCCTGTGACACCGTTGCTCAGGTAAATCTGGAATGCTATCCACACATGTAGGTTTGCTTCTACGATAAGCATCAAGTTACTGGTGTTGATATGTCATGGTGCTTGGCCCTAGGTTTAGGCCTATAAGTCCTCTGCGACACTGTTGTTTGCCTTGACTAGGATGATTTGAACCATCTTCTCACTTGAAGCAAGTTGTTAGAGGGAGTTAATGTAGCTCAACAGGGTGTTCCATATGCCTGAGTGCAGAACCATAGGCATTGAGAATGGTAAAGAAAAAAGGCTGTCTGTCACCATGAGCTTCACGCACAAAGCGAGCATCACATTTTTCTTCTGCCTTCAGTGCATGATGCAGGGTCAAAGCTATCAAAAATTTATAAAAAATATATGAATGTAACATAAAATGCTTGTGACCTGAGATTTGTGTACTGTGCATGCACACACTCTGCTCACTTATTCAGGTCTGCAGACAGCAGTATTACAGTGCCACAGCAGAGTATAATGTCTACTGGTGTGTTAAGCCCGGCAAGGTCAGCAGAGCATCGGGATACCTGTTCGGTGGTGTATACACTGCCACCAGTCCCAATCCCATCACACGCACACGGTCTTGTCCGAAGAATTTCTTCCCGCTGCGCTTCGGGGCCAACATGCAAGTGTGCGTCAGTGGGGACACCGAAGGAACACTGCAGGGTGCCGTCGGATTTTCTGGTAAGGATAGTAGCTTGACTAGTGATTGTAAAATTTATCCCCTCGCCCCCAGCATTAGGCGCTGCAGCTGACGTTGGATTTCCTGGGTGTTAACGGTCGTCGTGATTTCCCTGCGAACATGATAATTACCTTCTTGATTTAGTACCTTGACGTTGCTTGAGTTTTCTCAAATGGGCCTTGGGCTGAGTTGCACTAGAAATCTAGACATTGACTGTCATATGGGATGTGTTTGGAGGTGGGGAGGTCGAGAGTAGCTGGCCAATATGAACTGCATCATAAGAAACTCGAAGTCTTGATGGTTCTAATGGTACCTTAAAGTACCGTTGATCCGCCCCCCCCCCCCACTCTCTAATTCCCGCCCCCTGTCGATTTTCCACCTGGGGAGCGACTTCGGCGTATACAACGAAATACGACGTTGAACCGACGCATGCACTGCTGTACACAAAACGTGTCAATCCAGGATGAAAATGTACACAATCCAGCAAATGGAGTCTGATCCTCCACGTTGTTGTCCATCGTACTGCACTTGACAGCCTTTATCTAATTCCCGCCCTCTGCTGAAAACCCAGCTGGGAAGCGTCATGGCGTGGGGGCAGATCAATGGTACTTTACGGTACATCTATAGATTCAAATCTACTAGCGCTAGTATTTATATTCAACAATTAACATTGTGAGTCTCGCAATAGTACATGGTCCACAAAGTAAAGATCTGTCTTATGCACCCTTGTTACTGTGGTCACTTTGTAACCTTTAATAAACACATAGTTTGAGCATATACGAATAATAATGAATGAATGATTTGTAAGAAATTCAGCCCGGGTCCTGAAAGAGTGTGCCAAAGAACTTGCGAAGCCTTTGTCCCAGCTATTCGCTCTCTGTTTCAGGTGCGGAGTTCAACCAGAATCTTGGAAGACAGCTAACGTAGTACCGATCCACAAACGGTCCCCGCGCTCTGTTCTGAAGAACTACCGCCCAGTCTCGTTATTATGCATAATGTCCAAAGTAATGGAAACTATTGTCAATCGCCAACTGATGAACCATCTTGAGCGCCAGCAGCTCCTCACTCCCCACCAGTTTGGGTTCCGTAGAGGTCTCGGCACGGCAGACGCACTACAGGCGCTTCATAACGCCTGGGTGGACATCGTTGGCCAAGGTGGCGCGGCACGAATTCTCGCAGTCGATATAGCCGGGGCCTTTGACCGGGTCTCCCACGTGGGCCTCCTCTACAAGGTCCGGCAGCTCGGCATTACTGGCACTCTCCATAGCTGGCTATCGTCTTATCTTGACGGCCGTTCACTCCAGTGCTTAGTCGGCGGTCAGATTTCTTCTCTCTACCCAATCTCTGCAGGGGTGCCCCAAGGCAGTATATTAGGCCCTACGTTGATTCTGATATACGTGAATGACGCTGCCGATGTTCTTGATGGCAATGCTAAGCTTGAGGCCTACGCGGACGATACGACACTATACAGTCTAGTATCCTCAGCTCAGTGCCCTCGGGACGCTGCACACACCTTGCAGGTATCCACAAACCGCCTGCATGAGTGGGGTTGCCGGTGGAAAGTGTCTTTCGAGCCCAGCAAGTCACAGGCTATGACTGCTACCCTCCGACGCACTGACCTAGACCTGCCCCAAATCCTGTTTGGTGGTACCCCTGTACCGGAGGAAACCAGCATATCACTGCTTGGTGTTCGATTTGACTCCAAATTGTCCTTCGCTAGTCACCTCAGGACCGTGACCATCCGCGCCCAGCAGCGCCTCGGCTTTCTCCGACGAGCGGCCCACATTCTAACGCCAGCTGGCCGAACGACTGTCTACAAGGCATTCGTGAGGCCCCTGATGGAGTATGCCCCGCTTGTGTGGATGGGCGCGCCAGCCAGCCACATCCAACGTCTGGATAATGTTCAACGCCACGCACTGCGCATCATTGGCCCTGGTGCAATTCTCCCGAGTCTGGCTGTCCGCCGGACTGTTGCTGCTCTCTCGTGCATGTACAAATTGCATTTCATTACTGGTCCTCCTCAGCTACTTGCTGTATTGCCACCGCATCGCGTTTCTCCAGCCAACCCCAGAACCAGGAACCAGCACAATAATGCCACCAGCCACCCCTATCAACTGTCAGACACGCTCCCTGTCTCAGCTCCATCCGTCGTGAAGCGGTCGTTCCCGTACTGCTGTATTGGCGCATGGAACTCCCTTCCTGACAGGCTGCTGTCGCAGCGCCCACACAAAACACGTTTTCAGTCATTCAAGACAAAGGTCTACCGACACCTGAGAGACAGCAACTGGTACTGGGCAACAGATTCCCTGTAATTTTTCGAGCCCGTCGCTTGCCGGACCCGCTAATCCGCGTACCTGGCCTTGCTCAGAGTGCTCAGCTGTGTTTTGCATACATGGAAAAACTTGTTATGATTCTTTTCTTTTCTCTGCTTATTCTTTTACTGGATTATCAAAATGGGTGCCTTATTATTTTTCTGTTTTTTTAGCTTGTTTACTTTACACTTCTTTGTGCGAGTTTCGTTTCAGATCTATTATAAAAGTTCATAAGTTTTGGTTGATGAAGTTGACATGTACATCAGTCCAAACACTGATAATAAACAATCTCTTTTCATCTTGTTTTTATTTTTCTAAACACCTACCGGTACTTTTACCCATTCTACTTCCCCATAGCTAGATCTAGCTTTGCTTTACATTTCTGTTCCTTTTCCGGTGCGTGCTTGTGGCATTGAAGCTGAGACCTTTGGTCGGTGGAGCCCCTGGTACCTCACCATCACTGCTGCCCAGTGCAGCCCCTGCTCAGTAGCTGTTTGTTTTTGTCCACATAATTATTTATTTTACGAGTTGGGTTTGTGAATAATAGTAAAAAAAAAAGAAAAGAAAAAAAGAAAGGGTTCGAACCCTTTCTTACAAATCATCGCAGAAGTCGCAACCACTATTTAATAAATGGATGATATAAAGTTTTGTTTTTGTCATCACAGATTTTCTCTGATTTCATAATAGCTGTATCTCAGATACTGGTCCCATCTCCGAAATGTATAAAAGAAGTACACACAACGAGGCACGACTTGTGAAAGCATAACAATTAAATTAAAACTTGAGCGCATTCACTTGCAATGATCTTTGTTCTGCAGGGTTCTTCAGCTGCTCAGCAGGAAACCCCCTGGCCATCGAGGATCCTGCTGATAGCAACAAATCTGATATCCTTGACGTGAGTCAACACACAGCATCTACTATGGTGAAACATTTTATACATAAAATATTTCCACGGTGTTCTGGCCCTTTGGGAACATCAGATCTGGCTGTCTGCTTGTTAGCTTTCGCCTTTCATTTTTCATGCTCTGCCATCTTTTCCAACTTGCGCTCTTCGTCAATCCTGCGTGTTCCCCGTGTTCGGCGATGTTCCGCCACGCATCATGCTTCCTTCAATGGGCTCTCCCAAAGCCTTTCTTAATGATGGCCAGAAGAGGAATACGGTCCCAATGTTTCCGGTATCACTTATAATACTTGTTAGTCCATATTGGTGAGAGGGAAGGGTGATTTTGATCTTAGCCAATACACCAACCTTCCTGACTCTAGTTGAAAAAGTGTTGGCTATGCCATGTGTGCATAATTGACCCGACTTTTTCAGCCACTTGCTACGCCACTCCGCGTTGTATTGTATGCTTAACGTGTTGAGCACAAAGACTGATCACCACTGATCACCACTCTCTGTCTCTGCTTAGATTGGTTACGGCAGGCTAACAGGAATGGAGAACTGGCCCAAACGATGCCCACGTGGGTATTCCCGTCGCTTGGCGGCCATGGATGACTCCTGCGAGATTAGCTACTGCGTGCGAGCCGGGGCGTTTGACAAACCCCATCCTGCGCCTTTGAGGCGGCCACCGTACGGGATCAGCTATCCACCGATTGCCAACGAGAGCATCGACACCGACATCATCATTGGACCAGGCAACAGGACGTGGGTGCGCAACCATTCAACCGGTGACTGGAAAGTTGTAAGTGACAGTTCAGAAGTCTAAGTTGGTCACGCATCAGACTTCACTCTAGTTCACCTTGACCTCATGCTCCCCTGCTTACATGGACAGTTGCAGCCTTTGGGTCTCTATGATTGGAATATCCAGTGTAGATTGAGTCACATTACGAAAATTTAATATGGTTATCCATGTTGTTACCTTTGAGGGTCGAATTCCACTTGATCGGTTGAATCATTTTCCACCTTCCAGATGTTGTTTCCACTTCGCTAAAAAAATTCCTGTAGTCCATGTACTTCGAAGTAACCACCAAACACAGATATCTGCTAACGGCCAGTATCAAAATAATACGTTTGTTTGTCCAGGCAATGAAGACACCAAACAGGTAAAAAAATACGTGACTAACGTGCTTGCTAAGCCGAGAAATCAGCAATAGTTTACACACACGACACTAGCATGGTAGACACAGAAGGTTCTCTAACTCTCCTATTTTGTTCTGTTGGTCTGCGTGGTGGGCAGGATATCACGATGACTATGGACCCAACCGAGTAAGTCTTTCCTCCCTATCTTTGCCTAATAATGACACACACACACACACACACACACACACACACACACACACACACACACACACACATACTTGTAAATATAGAAGACGGATTTTTGCTTGACCTTTGCTCAAGGCAAACAATGTCGCAGGTAGTAGTAGTAGTAGTGCAGTAGTAGTGTGTTTCAGCCATAATTAGGGGTGAAAGGGGTGATCAGGGTACCCAGGTACCCGTCTGTTTAGCTGCTGATCCGTTAGCAAACGAATACCCGTTAGTCGTGTACGACGGTACGTACGGTATTATTAGCTGGCTTGTACAGTCGTACAGTTTGACGTACAGTTTTAATGTGTAGTTGCAGGTTCATTCCTGCTACATATAAGGGAGTAGAACAATATTACAGTACTACTCCCTGCTACATACAACAATTGGGACTGTTTTGCATGTAGCGCAGTAAGTGCGAATGCTGCGCTTGTCACCATGTAGTGCACTTGTTGTTAATTGCATGACATCGCATGTCCTCCTGGCACGAAATGTGGAGGGCTACTGTACAGTAGCTGTTACTATTGGCTGCTAAAGGGTACCCGATAAACCGCCATTTAAGCCTGGTACCCATGTGTACCAGTAAAGAGTAACCGTTTCACCACTAGCCATAATTACTACTGTACTAGCATGTTTTGAGCCATGTGCAGGTATATCTCACCACCTGCACAAAAACACACATTCTCTCTCAAACAGCGTAACATCGCTAACTCTCTCTCTCTCTCTATCTATCTATCTATCTCTATCTCTCTCTATCTATCCCTCTCTCTCTCTCTCTCTCTCTCACTCTCTCTATCTCTCTCTCTCTCTATCTCTCTCTCTCTATCTCTCTCTGTCTCTTCAAATTGTCTGTTGTTCTAAAAACCCATTGGATAGACTGTGCACTGCAGATCGGTATGCAGCAATGATGCATGTTATGAAAAGGATGGGTGTTTGAACACTAGTAGGGACTGGTTTGGATAAACATGTTTGCCTGCTATAAAAAACCGTTTTGTTTGGTGTACAGGAGCAAGGGTTCAATGGACCATACCATGATTGCCATCATAGCTACCTGTGCGGTCCTCACACTCCTCTGTCTCATACTCATCATCGTTTTGTGCCGCCTGAACAAGAAGATGAATGCAAAGAGGGAGCGTGGGTATGCCTCAGCTCAGGCTGTTGTCAGTGGGAGTGATCGAGTGGAGATGTCGCAAAATCTCCTTGGCGACGACGGGTCATCTGCCTTTGTGCGACACCGCCATGTTCCCATCCCACCCAATCCACAACCGTTGTCATGATGTCACAATTATGTCACCATGATGTCACCATGATGTCACCATGATTTTGCGTGGACGTCATCATAACTTCATGATGACAACACGATGATTTCATCATTACTTCACCATGTTGTTTTATGTCTACCACGACAATGAATTCACTATGTTTATACCAAAATGAATTCACTATGCTTATTCATGTTGACTTTTCCCTGATGATAGTCTCAAGAAAATCGATTAGGAACATTAATTTCAGCATATTTGTGCACAGTCCGCTTCACTGATACTGTTTATTCATTTTTTTAAAATGTTTTTCATGTTTTTTACTCTGTTAATGTAATGCTTATGATGTCATCACATTGCCATCAGCATAGTCAGTTGGTGCACGTTGCTATGTTGTTATTTCTTCTACAAAGCCACCACCACTCCCCCCCCCCCCCTCCTTCTAGTACACGCCTGGCATGATACCCTGATAACAGTTTCCTTTTCCTCACTATGGGACAGCCATTGGACTGATACTGGAGAGTTCACACAGGCTTCTCCTTTTTGCTCAATGACTTGTTCTACGCTTGACCTCAGTCACAAAACCTTCCATCGTGCGTAGGGAGCTGCTATCTATCATGCTAACTAGTGTTTTGCAGATTATGGCTCTGGCCAACCTGTATGTCCATGGGTCTCCAGCCAGGGCCACCCTACTCACACAAGCCTATTTCTTCTTGGATCTGATCGAATACCACTTCTTTTCACAGATCGGGTGTGAGTGCTTCGTTCTAACTAAAACCAGATAAAACTCAAGTGGGCGCGAAATTTTGACCAATTTTTCGCAAGCTTGGACGCAACAGAACTCGCGAAGCTTCCATCTACAGAACGTTTCTAGTTATTATTAATATTATTATTATTATACGCACGTCCGCGTTTACGTCAACAGTGCGTCCACGTATTCGCATGTGCCAGAAGACAGACAGAGCGGGCAGAGAAGAAAAGACCAAAAAATGTAAGACTGAAGGCGATAGGCTCATAACTCATGTCCATGACAAGTGCTCAATGCACGGGATCTATTCGAAAGATAAAAAATAAAAAATAAAAGGACCAAGAACTACAATTTACGCTATAATGTCCACTAACACCACCAGTTACTAAAATTTAATAATCAGCTCATGCGATAACATTGCACGACACTGACCGACGGTCCTGACGTTCTACAACTAACTGGCTAACGGCTCTCGTGGGGTCAAGATGCAGACTGGAGTCAGTTAATTGTCTCGTCGTTTGGCAAGAATGGCGACCTCCAACGTTTGGACTTAATGCGTTTTTTGGTCCCCACCTTCCAACCCGGAAATTTTTAGATTTTGATAAAAACGATTCAAAGCCTCTCAATTATTGTGTAATACTTGAAGTATAGATATAAGAATAAGAATAATACGAAGTAGTGGTTGCGACTTCGGCGATAATTTGTAAGAAAGGGTTTGCTCCCCACACCGGAGCTCGCGCTATTCCGCCGACTTCACTTGACACTTGACTGACTCACGACTGCCATCCAGAGCACACGAGAAGTCCATCGAACCTTCGACTCGGCAAACCTGCAAGAAAGCACCACTCCCTGCTCAATACACAGTTTTTCGGGGAATTCACCCCTCATCAGTTGAGCTTGAGTAGGCTGGCTCACCGTCCAGGAGCGACACTGACTCACGCTGCTATCTGGTGTTCACGAGGTGTTTGTCGCGCTGGAAACGGAGCGTCTCTGTAAGTTTGTATCCCTGGTGATGTTTGTGCCTGGAGAGCACTATATAAGTGGTGCTCTTCAGGCACAATCTTCCTCAGCCTACTCAAGCTCAACTGATGAGGGGTGAATTCCCCGAAACACTGTGTATTGAGCAGGGAGTGGTGCTTTCTTGCAGGTTTGCCGAGTCGAAGGTTCGATGGACTTCTCGTGTGCTCTGGAAGGCAGTCGTGAGTCAGTCAAGTGTCAAGTAAAGTCGGCGGAATAGCGCGAGCTCCGGTGTGGGGAGCAAACCCTTTCTTAATAATAATAATAATAGTTATACTTTCACACAAAACTAGCTCGGTGCAGCACCAATCACGGCAGGGGAACCCGACCCTCCACCATCGCCAACTCACGAAGCATGTGAACTGGACGGTGACGGGCCGACCGAGCACCCCTGACACACAACACAGTGGACTTAATGCTGGTTTTCATCAACTACCACCTATGGCATATCCTCTTAGGGCCGGTTTGGTTGGTACAACCTAGAACAGGATTCACCAGAACAGCGTATTTGGTTGGAACTGCACCTGTTCTGGGTCGCCCAGAACATGACTGTTCTGCTTGCTCCGGCCTCGAGGCCGGAGTAGACCGAGCAGTTTCACTTTTTCACAGTGAAACCTGGCGGGTGACATCGATTTTTGGTCCCAAATGATCACATGCATACGCTTTTGGGTTGGATTCGTCGTACCGTACACAGTGACCATGGTGACCCATACACATTTTGAAGAATGCACCAAGTTTGGCATATTTTCACAAAAGAATGTGCTCTGTTTCTTGAGTACCGTTTGGTTGGGGGCTCCTCCATGTGAACCAGCTGTTCGATCCTGTTCTAGATCGTACCAACCAAACACACCCTTAGTTGGTTCCATTTTCTTAGAAAATAATGTCATCACCCTGGGAATTTTGCCAAATCTTGTTTGTCAATAGAGGCTTTTAATGAAACTCGAAACACACCTTGGTAGCAAGTTTCGCGCAATGCGAATGGGTTATACTTTACCGTAGGCAATGGTCTATGCTTCACCTTTCACAATTCAATAGATCTAGAATTAGTTTGGTCTAGTGCCAACTTTCCGGTATGGCAGCTCCTTCTCGCACCATCTCCAATTATTTTGATTTCTGAATTCCTCAGTGTGGGCTACAGGGGTAGAGCAGGGTTTCTATTATGGTTTCCAGAGTATGGCAAAAGGCCAAAATGTTTGTCCGTGGGTCTCCTGCCATGACTAACGTGGTTAAACAGCGCTCATTAATTCTTGAATCTGATCAAAGACCACTTCTTTTCCAACATCGAGCGTGCGTGGGTGTTTATTTGGAGCAAAATACATGGAAAATGATGTGGATCATGAAGTGGTGGTGTATTGAAACATGGTAACTGTAGTAAGCTGGATAGGCTTCTAGTGGGGTCAAGATGCAGACGGGAGTCAGTTAAGTGTCACGTCAGTGGGCAAGAACCGCGACCTCCAACGATTGGACCTATTACTTTATTTTAACCAATTATCGCCTATGGCGCAAGCTCTTAGTTGTTTCCATCTCCTCAAAAAGTAACGTCATGATCGTGTGAATTCTGCCAAATCTTGTTCGGTTAGATCTGTCAATGGGGAGACTTCGGAAGAAACTCGAAGCAAACTTTAGTAGGAAGTTTCGCAATTGCGAACGGTGTTAATTCCCCCGTGTGGCAATGGTCTATTCTTCCTCTTTCACAATCCAGTAGATAATACACTTTATTTTGTGCGCCCGCGCATACTTTCCGATATAGCAGCTTCTTTCGTTTCATCTCCCGTATCATCTCCAATTCCTTTTAAATGAATGGCTGAATTCTTCAGTGTGGGCTATAGAGGTAGAGCGGGGTTTATTTTTTATCATGTCCATGTATGGCAAAGCCCAAACCCGTTTCTCCGTGGGTCTCCAGCCATAACCAATGTTGTCAAATAGCGTTCATTAATTCTTCTATCTGATCAAAGACCACTTCTTTTCACAATTCGTGCGTGCGTGGGTGCTTCGTTGGAGCAAAAACGATGAAAAACTCAAACTTCGCGCGAAATTTCACCCAGGTTTTCGCAAGGCCAAAGGGTCGCAAGCTTCCCTCTGAAAAACGTTTCTAATAGAGCACACAAGTATTATAACACCATCACAATGAATATGTGTCACGCGGGGCAGCCGTCACCTATTAATACCCATTAGAGTGTGTTGCTCCCGAGGAGAGTTGAATAATATTTCAGTGGAGTTCAAATTGATTTTGGTTCGCCTATTCTCCGGGATCTACATTTGAGCAGCAGCTTAGCTTATCTGACAGGTTTAGTTTTGTCCGTTTGTGAGATGCGGCCACCATGTGTATTTTGCGACGATGGAGAACTGAAAGCGGGAAAACTTCTCAAGTGTCTTCACAAGATCTGCTTAGACTGCCTTCCAGCCAGGACTCAGCAAGACGGCAGAATACGCTGCGCCAAATGTCGAATTACAACGCCCCGTCCGCCTCCTGTGAGCAGTCACGAACAGCTGCTGGTTGACGACTCCATGTTCGAGAGAATTCCAATGAGTCATGATAGAGCCAAGAAGGCGGACGAGAAATGCGATGATCTTCAAATCGTGGCTCCTGAAATTATGAAACCATTTAGCGCTCCATCTGAATCAACGAGCTCTGACGTAACCCATTCAACTGAGGTCGAAGTCGAAAGTCACAGTAAGAAGACCTCTCACCTTGGAGGAGTCCTCTTTTGTCCTAACCACATGGAGATGGAGATGCGATTATACTGCACTCAATGTCGCGAGGTTTTGTGTGAGACGTGTAAGGTCGAGATCAAGCACGCGTCACATATTGATCAGATCAGCGTTGTCAATGAGGCAGCCGCAGCCCTAAGACTCAGACTGACTGAGCGACTGCGCAACATCGTCCCTGATGACAAAGAACAGGAAATTGACGCAAGCCTGCAATACGCTGGTGAACTATTCGATACATTTGAACGTGACCTAGCACGTCGAGTGTCCAATATCAAGGCAAGGATACAGGAACAGTTCCAGGAGCAAATTCTAAAAGTAAAGAAACGAGAAGCGGAGCTGGTTACCGAAGGAGAAATTCGGCAGAAGGAGATAGTCGAACTACAAAACCGTTACGAGAAGGTGTACAATGCAGCAGGGGCTCTCCGACACAAACTTGACGGATCCAGATATGCTCTAAGAAACGAAGACCGCATCAAGATGCATCCGAATTCGGTTAAACTTCATGCAGCAGCGGCGAGTTACACCGCCGCCGAAATACAGTCTCTAATGCTGAGACCGACATTTATTTGCCACGAACTTTCCGAATTGCAAGGACACTTTGGTGTCATAGGCAAAGTCGTGGATAACACTGGTATCGATTTGTCGATTTGTTCCTTTAGTCACTTGGGTCATTATGAAGGATTTGTAGGGGAACAACAAAAACTTACTGTTATAGTGAGGGGCGGGCGAGGCCAACCTTTGTCTGAACGAGCATTGAAATTCAGCAGCATTCAAATCTGGGCAACTTCAATTGATGCTGACCTTTCTCCGAAGGACCCAGTGCTAGTGCCGATATCAGGTTACAGCGAAGGTCAGGCTCACGCCCTTTTCCAGTATAGCTGTAGTCAACCGGCCATTTTTATCTTAGAAATCTTACTGGATACTCCTCGTCCCTTTCCAGCATCTGAGTTTGGTTCATCGTCCATGTGTATGAAAAAGTTTTGCCCTAGTTCTTCTTGGTTTTACGTGTACAAATCCAAGTCCGTCTACTTTCACCCATCTTTCTGTTCTCCCAGTATGCACGTCTGGCCAACTACATGTTATGTTCCACAGGTTTGCAACGGCACCCACTTGCGGCAAGCAGAGGATGGAGTCGCTGCGGCACGAGCCGCCTGGCCAATTCAAGACCGAGATTTTGAAGTTGCATTCAAGATAATAGAATGCCCATTCAGTAAACTGGACATAGGATTTACATGGGACTGTGCGGAGACTAGCCCAGAAATGAAACTTGTTCTTGCCTCGTCCACCAATGACCACTACCCGTCTGCTCCTGTTTTTGATTTCGTTGACGGAGACATGTTATATGTGAAACGCTGTCCACACAAGATATTCAGATATTCTGTATCGCACTGTGCTGCAGATGGTTCGCTGAAGACCACGGACACCGTAAGTGTGGGTCCAAAAATTAATCCAATCCTAATGGTGCGAATGTTCCACTACGATACACAAATCGAGGTTTTTGAGTACAATTAAAACAGCTAAGCCGTAGAATACAAGATGTGTTCAGGGACACAGTAATACCCTACCTTGTGTTTTGGAGCAATATCAGTTAACACATGTTATGTCTTTAGGGTCGTTCATATATTTTTTTGTGATCAGGTCTTAGACAACACGGGTAGACTGCCTCTAAATCTGTATTGATTCCCAATGTTTATTTTCTCATATGTGTTGTGGGGTCCCTATACACCTTTCTGTTTTGCGAATAAATATATCCTTATATCTATACTTTGAAGTATTGAACAGTTGAACAACAAAACTTAACTACCAATATCTCATTTGCAACTCAGAGTTTCATGTATTACGTAATCGTCAGGCAACATGTACAATGGCGTTACAGCACAGCATATTGGGATTAGAAGATGAAGGTGCCTCAGTGGAAGGTGTGGAATCTCGCAGGTTCTAAAATATGTCTTGACATGCCACGAGGAGCAGAAATAAATAAATAAATAAAATATTAATAACGTTTTTCAACTTTTTTACGTCTTTTAGGGTGGGTAGTTGGTTCCTGGATGCCTGTACTAGAGCAGAGCCAGTGAGTGTCAGAAGCCAGTATAGCACCGTGTGCAGTGCAGTGATAAACCAGAAACAGTAGATACCTAGGAAGGTACAGTGCTGCCAACTGAAATCCGACCACCTTAGCGGTGCGCTCACGTCGCAAAGAGCCATACGGGATGGTAAAACTACGAAACAGAGACCGCTAGAATGTGAACCCACCGCTCAGAGGGTCGGATTTCAGTGGCCAGCACTGTAGTTGGTGTGTGGCTGACTGTACTACAGCAGAGCCAGTTTGAGTCCGGACTAGGGAACCCCACACATAGCGATACGTATGAGGATCACTGGACTGGGCTACAGACCAGTGTTAGGTTCCAGCCCAGATATTCTGCAAGACTGTACTTTCTGGCATGCCTGCACGTGGACACGAGCTCACTCCGCGTGTTGATCAGGTACTACTTGTCGGCAGTGATTATCTTCGCCTTCTCAGCTGTGCACAGTGGGCATCCCTTCATGAGTTTACTGGGTGCCCTTGATCGTTGGTTAATCTTCCATTCTATTGCGTACCCAGTGTTGTTCGCTTTCAAATCCCATGCGAGTTTCGACAGTTCCGTGCTGTTTCGGTTTGTGACTATTCTCATGATTGTCTTGTTTGTTGCCAAACCGCAGCTTAAAGGGGGCGCTGTGAGCAGCTTAAAGAGGGCGCTGTGAGCCCGAAATATCCCTTCGCTCCATTCAGAGTAGTGGCAATTGCTTCGTATGCACTGCAGATGTCAGTGATGATTGTTTAGTTTGCTGGCCTTGCCAATTGTGTCACCACGATGTGTTAGTTCTAGAACATTCATCTGCCTGCATTATTCGTCGTTATATTTCGTGTTTTTGCCTCCCCTTCCTCAATGCCCTGGTGATGCCCAATGGGCGAAATATTGGCAAAGCTATCTATTTGGTGCAGCTGAGAGCCTGTTGCCGGACTGGCGGTATTTTCAAGTGTAAGCAAGTGAATGTTTGTGGAATTACAACACCCCCCCCCCCCCCCGCCCCTTTAAAACACCTTTTGCATGATACACTGATAAGAGTTCTGTTGCAAACCACCAGTCCTCAATTGGGAAAGGCCTTCGCGCTTATGGCATTGTATTCGTCGCAATGTTGTCTTTCGACTCCGCCGTACCGCTGATGTTGCTGCATGGCATACGCTATATGCGCTGTGTGTGTTTTGCTGTATACGCTGTTATGTCCAGTTTTATATGCGTATGTTTTGCATGTACGCTGTTTTTGCATGCTATAAATAGCTGGTGTTATTAGTGTTCATTGTTAATTATTCGATGAAGTGAAATATACTGTCTAAAGGAAAAGAGTTGTCCTCGTGCCGTGTGGTCGTACGATCCTGACAATTTAGAGAATCTTAGAGGGTTCACAACATTTGGCGACCACGCCAGGATACGGAGCGAGCATGGCAGAGGAACTATGGAACAATTTGGAAGCCAGCTTTATCGACAATGGAGAGCGGTTAGGATTAGAAGGCGAGTTGTTGAAGGTACATGTGGAGCAGAGGCTCCAACAGTACGCGGAGCGTGAGGAGCGCAGTGCCAGACGGCGAGAGGAGGCGCTCCGCACCGAGTTTGCCAAAACACTAAAGGAGATTAACGAGCGCATCGCCAATGCGCATGAGGGTGAGGGTAAAGCCGCGATGGGAGGTACAGAGGAATCTCCCAGTCACAGCGGTGGGCGTCAACCGTTGATGAAAATCCCCTCATATGATGGAACGCAGCCATTGGAGCGTTATCTTGACCTGTTTGAGGACATCTGTTCCAAGAACGAGTTCGAAGAAAGCGAATGGCTGCTGCGACTGCGCATCGCGCTAGCGGGTAGCAAAGCGGAGAGGATATGTATTGGATGCAACAATTACGAGGAAGCAAAGCGAGAGTTGCTTGCCTCGCTCGGAAAGACTCCGGATAAAGTGTGGAAGACATTGCTGACAGGCAAGCAGCGGTCAGATGAGTCGTTTCATCAATACGTTGTCCGTGTTTGCCGAGAGGTAGAGGTGTGGGCCACACTCGCTATGACAGAAGATGGCGAGGTGGACACCAAGTATAGCGCCGATATAGGAAAAAATTAATGTCCCCGGTGCTGCAAGCAATGGCAAAGCAGGTAATCTTGGAGCAATGCGGACCTGAGATGAAGACGTACCTGGTCGAACGGCAGTGCTACGGGATGTCACTGCGCCAGGTACAGGAGCACGGCGCGTCTTACCAGGTCGCGCACGGACGACAGGGTGATACTGCCAGGAAGCCAGTAGAACGATCCGTGCCAAGGCCCACGGCGTCGGCACAGTGCATGGCGATATCGGTCGCAGATGCAGAGAAGCAGCTAAAGTCGCTGCCACAGGAAGGGAGAAAGGGTTTTCTGCAGCGAGAGAGACTCTGCTGGAACTGCCTTAAGTATGGCCATATGGCCAGAGAATGTCGGTCAGGCTCGAGATGCACGAAAGGCCAGAGGAAACACCACCTGCTAATACATGATGTGTTGGATAGAGCAGGTTACAGCCGGGAGAAACCGACTGAGATAGTTACGGAGAAGAATGTTGGGTCGTGCTGTCTACACTCGCGAAGTGTGCGGCTGATGACCGGAGTGGCACGAGTTGAGGGAAGAACTCGAAACGCGAAGGTTCGAGTGTTACTGGACTCGGGTGCTGAGGCGTCATTCGTGACTGCAGCGTTGGTGTCAGCAATCGATGCAGAACACGTTGGGGTTGAAAATGTAGAGGTGAAGCCGTTCGGCGCGGAACCAACCCAACAGCGCATGGATAAGTACGCCATCACGATCCAGGGTAGCTCCGCTAGCATTCGGGTACGCGCGTTCGTGAAACCAACGCTTGAGCTGGACCTGAAGTGCGCAAGTCCGCAGACCATTGCGCAGTGGCACAGTTGGGGAGTAGAGCTGAGTGACAAGCCTCAACAAGGGACATCAGACGAAATACATATGCTGATTGGTGCAGACTATATCAACGCGGTACTGCACAGCAAGAAGGAAGTTAATGGTGAGACGGTGTGGAACACAGAGATAGGTAATGTATTATCTGGTCCAGCGTCTGCACCAAGTCGTAACAGTCAGCCGGTGACCGTGTCATGTATCACAGCCCACATCGACAAACTATGGCAGTTGGATGAACCTCCAGAACAACATCAGCACCTGCCATCTTTCCCGCTATGTCGCCACGGCAGCGGGTACCAAGTGGGTCTCTTGTGGCGAAATGAGCGTCGCCCAACGGATAACTATGCTCAAGCTAGAGTCATCGCAACGCGCCTTCTTGAAAAGCTGAAGCGGAATGGGAAGCGTGCGTTCTATGATGATGTGCTGATCAGGGAGTACCGCGAGCTTGGAGCAATTGAGCTGGAGCCATGTGAGAGCGATGCCGGGTACTATGTACCGCATCATGGTGTATTCCGCGAGCACGCTGCAACCACGAAGTTAAGAGTGGTGTTCAATGCCTCGGCGACGGCGCCAGATGGCAAGTCGTTGAACGACATGGTTGACCCTGGACCGTCGCTATTGCTGAGTCTCGCAGGTATGCTATTACGGTTCCGTGAATATAAGAGCGCGCTGCAAGCGGACATCCGCAAGGCTTTCTTCATGGTCGCGGTTAATCCCGAAGACCGTCCGTACCTGCGTTTCTTGTGGCCCGGTCGAAGCGACAGCGATGAACTGTTAACCTGGAGGCTAACGAAACTGCCATTTGGCGTAAACTGCTCGCCATACATGCTTACTGCGGTGATTCAGCATCACTTGAAGGAGCTACGGGCGTTGTCTGCACCCAAAGAGCGAGATCGTATTGATCTCTTGCTCACGAGTTTCTACGTTGACGATTTGGTCTCTAGTGTCTCAAATGCCTCGGAAGCTAAGGAGATGCAAGAGTTCAGCGTGCGTGTGCTTACGGATGCTGGCATGGAGTTACGCAAGTGGCGAGGCAACGAAATCCCGTGCGATCCAGAGGCCGGAGATAAAGTTCTCGGTCTGAAATGGAAAACCAGTGATGACTTGCTCAGCATAGCAGCGCTAGGCGAGTCCGATAGGCCGTCTGTTTGGACCCGGCGATCCCTCCTCAAGTGTGTTGCGTCAGTGTTTTATCCGCTAGGTCTAGCAGCACCGGCAGTTGTGCCCGGAAAGATACTGCTACAGCAAGCCTGGAAAGTCGGAGGCGACTGGGATGATAAGTTGCCTGATGGCATCGCAGCCGCATGCGCGCAATGGTGGGGAGAGTTGGCCGAAGTGGTGAGCATTGACATACCACGTTGGATTTGCTGCAATCTTGACACGCCGATTGCGCTTCATGCCTTCGCCGATGCCAGTGAGAAAGCGTTTGGATGTTGTTTGTATGCAGTCGTCAATGGACAGTCGCACTTGGTATTTGCCAAGGCCAAAGTGGTACCCGTGTCTCCACCCACGTTAGCCCGCCTTGAGTTACAAGCAGTATGTCTAGCGGCTCGCTACGCTGAGTTTGTGGTGAAGGAGCTGCGTGTGACCGTCACGCAAGTCTATGGCTGGACTGACAGTCTCACTACCGTTCATTGGATCAGTAATCCATCGTACAAATGGAAAACATTTGTGGCTAACCGCGTCAGTCAAGTCCAAGAGATATCGAAGAAGGTCGGCATTGTGTGGAACCATTGCCCGGGCCTTCACAACCCAGCTGATTTACCGTCGCGTGGGAGTAGTGCACAGCAGATCCGTAGTCCGTTCTGGAGGGGCGGACCAACCTGGATCACGGAGCCCAATGACTGGCCCACCGCATCCTCAACCGCAGCTACAGATGAGTCCAGTGTAGAAGTACGAGTGTCAGCCACCACCTGTAGTCGAGAATCTGATAAGGAATGGTGGCTCCGATTCAGTAAATGGTCGAGGGCACAGGGCATGGTGACTCGGATGTTGCAGTGGAAGCACACTGAGCCTCGTGCTGAACTCTATTTTGCAGCAGACAACGTATTGTACCGCATCGTTCAAGCCGCATGTTTCGCTGAGGATCTTGAGCTGATCAAGCAAGGTCAACCAGTGAAGCCTGGGTCGAAGGTGTATCAGCTTGCACCGTTTCTGGATGAGCATGGAGTGCTCAGAGCCGGGGGACGACTTCAGCACAGCGAGTTGGCGTATGGAGCCAAGCACCCAGTCCTGTTAGGCAAACATCATCTGACCGAGTTGCTGTTGGAGAAAATGCATGTTGAAAGGATGCACCAAGGTGTAGAAGGAGTCTTGTCGTTCATCCGTCAGAAATTCTGGATTATCGGTGGTCGACGGGCGCTACGCAACATTACTCAGCGATGTGTTACATGCCGCCGCTACAAGGCTAAGGCTGCCTCAGAAGTCTGCCCGCCGCTGCCGGAAGACCGAGTTGTTCACGAGAGGCCGTTCGCAACTACCGGCATCGACTATGCTGGTCCGTTGTACGTGCGCCGAGGTGAGTCATCTCCGAAGGTATGGATAGTATTGTTTGTGTGTGCCACCACCAGAGCAGTTCACTTGGAGGTGGTCGATAGTTTAAGTACTGAGTCATTCTTGATAGCATTTCGGAAGTTTGTCGCGAGACGTAGTTTGCCGTCTCGGATCAGGTCTGACAACGCTACAACGTTCAAGGCGGCATCTGACAAACTGAGTGTGCCATGGATGTTCAATCCTCCAGCTGCACCATGGCATGGAGGCTTCTATGAGCGAATGGTTGGTACAGTGAAGAGTGCCTTGAAACAGGTAATGGGAACAGCGTTTCTGAAGGTCCAGGAGCTTGAGACCCTCTTGTATGAGGTTGAAGCAGTGGTGAATAGTCGTCCGCTAACTTATATGTCTGATAGCCTGGATGAGCCACCAGTAACCCCTGCAATGATGATGGGTGACATCTGGATGTCGTCAGAGAAGCCAGCAGGTACCCTGGACGTTGCGCAGATGTCATCGAGATTGCGTTACCTCAGTCGGACACTGGAGCATGTCAAGAATCGTTGGGAGGTGGAGTACCTAAGTCAGCTGAACAAACACCAACAGACCATGTCGCGCCCTTTAGCTGTGGGTGATGTTGTCTTTGTTCTCGATGATACCAAGCGCAAACAGTTCTGGCGTTTGGGACGGATCATCGAGTTATTCCCTGGTCGAGATGGTAAGCGTCGTGTTGCCAAGGTTAAGTTGAGTACCAGTACCCTGTTGAGGCCGATCCAAAGGTTAGTGCCGTTAGAAGTATCGTCACAGGACGTGGCTCCTGGGCTTGCAGATACCGCTCAACCTGCTATCGTCCCTCAGCAGCCAGCGTATGAACCGTCAGCACCGTTACCACCACCACGGCAGCAGTAGATGACACGTTCTGGGCACATAGTCAGAGCCCCGGATCGTTTTTGACTTGTGTGCATTGTTGTACGGCAGTGAGAAGCCCTTTGGTGGGGAGAATGTTGCAAACCACCAGTCCTCAATTGGGAAAGGCCTTCGCGCTTATGGCATTGTATTCGTCGCAATGTTGTCTTTCGACTCCGCCGTACCGCTGATGTTGCTGCATGGCATACGCTATATGCGCTGTGTGTGTTTTGCTGTATACGCTGTTATGTCCAGTTTTATATGCGTATGTTTTGCATGTACGCTGTTTTTGCATGCTATAAATAGCTGGTGTTATTAGTGTTCATTGTTAATTATTCGATGAAGTGAAATATACTGTCTAAAGGAAAAGAGTTGTCCTCGTGCCGTGTGGTCGTACGATCCTGACAATTTAGAGAATCTTAGAGGGTTCACAACAAGTTCCTTTACCTCACTAGGGAACAGCTAATGGGCAGGCAGTGAGGAGTTCATGCAGGTTTCTCCTTTAGCTAATAAGTGCGGAAATTATTATCTAATGACTTGTTTTACGCTGGGCCTCATTTACAAAACTTGCCATCGTGCTTGGGGATGTCCCACTAATCAGCGAAACAATTGCTCCACCGGTTACACCTGGGTTTGGGCTCCGACACCAATATCTCCGAAACACAGTATAATAATCGAAGATTGGTACTTTCCTACAGCTTGGCCCAGTGGAATGTTCTACGGGCTTCTCTTGGTGGGAAGATGCAAGCATAAGTCAGTGAGGTGTCACTTCAGTTGGCATGAAGCGCGGCGACCTCCAACGATTGGATCTGATACTTTCTTCACCAATTACCAGTACTGTCTATCTGGATACATCCCAGTTGGTTCCATCTTCGTGGGAAATGATATTATCAACCTGTGAATTGTGCCTAATCTTGAAGTAATAATTTTTTTCAATAGAGAGGCTTAGCATACGGAACGTTCGTGCGAACATTCGAATGAAACTCGAAACAAACGTAGGCACTAAGTTCTGCGCATCACGAACGGGTCGTAAGTCACCCACAGGCAATGGCTTGTGCTTCACCTTTCACAATCCAGTAGATCAACACTTTGTTAGGCCTTCTTGTGTCATCTTTACAATTTGGCAGCTCCCTTTGTTTTCTCCCGTACCAATTATTTTGATTTCTGAATTCCTCAGTGTGGGCTACAGGGGTATTCTATTATGGTTTCCAGAGTATGGCAAAAGGCCAACATGTTTGTCCGTGGGTCTCCAGCCATGGCCAACGTAGTCAAGCAGCGCACATAATTTTCTGAATCTTATCAAAGACCACACCTTTTCAAAAATCGTGAGTGCGTGAGTGCTTCGCTGGAGCGAAAACCATGGAAAACCCAACAATTGCGCACAATTTCGAGCATCTTTTCGCAAGGCCACAGGTGTAAAGTACTCGCGAAGCCTCTCTCTGCAAAAGATTTCTGATAGTACACATAATTATAATTATACTTGTTAAGTAATTATAATATGATTTTGAACTTCAGAACTTAATATCAGGCAACTCTCTTCGCGAAAGATCAACATACAGTAATGCATAATTCACGGCTGTCATAGGTGACACTCATTTTATTGTGACTATCACAATAAAAATTAATGTGTGTCACCTGAGACAGCCGTGAATTATTTCACATTACTGTATGTTGCTCTTCATCGAAGAGAGTTGCCTGATATTTAGTTCTGAAGTTCAACATTTGCTTCTTTTATTCTCCAGGATGTACAGATAAACAACAGGTTAGCCTATTTGACAGACTTGATTTTGTCTGTTTGTAACATGCGGCCACCATGTGTATACTGCGAAGATGGAGCAGGGAAAGCGAGAAAACTTCTCAAGTGTCTTCACAAGATCTGCTTGGACTGTCTTCCATCCAGAATTCAGCAAGACGGCAGAATACGCTGTTCCAAATGTCGTATTTCTACGCCCCGTCCTCCGCCTAGTAGCAGTCATGAACAGTGGCTGGTTGACGACTCCATGTTCGACAATGTTTCAGAAATTCATGATGGAGCCGAGAAGGCGGACGCGACATATCATGATCTTGAATTCGTCCCTACTGAAAGTATGAATCTGTTTAGCGCCCCATTGGAATCAATGAGGTCTGACGTCGTCCGTTCAACTGATGTGGATGGCGAAAGTTTCCATAAGAAGATCCCTCATCGCGGACGAGTTCTCTTTTGTCCTAAGCACCGGGAGATGGAAATGAGGTCTTACTGCACTCAATGTCGCGAGGTTTTGTGTGAGACGTGTAAGGTCGATAGCAAGCACCCGCCACATTTTGATCAGATCAGGAATGTCAATAGAGCAGCCGCAGCACTACGACTCAGACTGACCGAGCGACTGCGCAACATAGTCCCCGATGACAAAGAAAAGGAAGTAGTTGACGCAAGCCTGCATTACGCCGGTGATCTGCTCCATACATTTGAATGTGACCTATCACGCAGTGTGTCTATTATGAAGACAAGGATGCATGACCAGTGCCAGGACCTACTTCTAAAAGTGAAGAAACGAGAACAGGAGCTGGTTATCGAAGGGGAATGTCAGCAGAGGGAACTGGTCGAACTGCACAATCATTGCAAGAAGGTGTACAATACTGCAGGGGCTCTCCAACACATACATGACGGACGCAGATATGCTAGAAGAAACCAAGATATTGTAAAGACACATCCGAATTTGATGAAGCTTCTTACAGCAGCGGCGCGTAACATTGACGCCGAAAAACGTTCTCTAATGCAGAAACCAATATTTGGATGCCAGACACTTTCCATATTGCAAGGACACTTTGGCGTCATTGGCAAAGTCGTGGATAACACTGACATCGATTTATCGAGTTGTTACTTTTCTCACGACGGCTGTTACGATGGATTTGTAGGTGAACGGCAAGAACTTACCGGTATAGTGAAGAATAGGCAAGGCCAACCTTTGTCTGAACGAGCATTGAAAGCCTCCACGATTCAAATCTGGGCTACTCGACTAGAAGGTGATTCTTCCCCGAAGGCACCTATCTTAGTGCCTGCATACGGGTATACCGAAGGTCAAGTTCACGCACTTTTCAAGTATGACTGTAGTCAACCCGCAGTAGTTCTGTTAGAACTGTTGCTGGATACTCCTTGTGCCTTGCCAGCATCTCATGGATTGTTAAACTGGACATAGGTTTGACATGGGGCTGTACAGATAGTAACCAAGAAATGAAACTTGTTCTTGCGTCCTCCACCAGTTACCACCCCCCGTCTTCTCCTATTTTTCATTTCGTAACAGGAGACAGCATACTCGTGACACGCTGTCCCCACACGATGGTTACGTACGATGTTGTGCACTGTTCTTCAGATGGATCGCTGAAAACCATGAGCAGCCCAAGTGTAGATCAAAAAACGAAGCCAATTCTAATGGTGCGAATGTTCCACTACGATACACAAATTGAGGTGTATTGAATACGATAAAAAGTAACAGAAATAAAGAATGCAAGATGTGTTCAGCAAAACATTAAGGTCCTTCCGGTGTTATGGAGCAATATCAGATAATGCAATTGTTAGGTACCTCCTCCCGTACTTTGTACAACCTTTTGCAAGCTGGCGTTGTTTTTTGTATTTTATTTTATTATTTTACTTGGGCATTCCCAACAGACCCTAAGGTCTTCTTCGTGCATGCACCCTCGTACTCACCTTGTGTCACTTTTTGTTCGGTTGGCCTGGGTAGCAAATTGCGCAACCATATTTTCCATAGCTACCCAGGCACTTTATCTTGCCGCCCTCACTTGATCTTTCTCTCTCTCTCTTCTTTCTCTCTTCCACAATGTAGTCGTTCCGTTCGTCTTTGTCTGCGTCTCTTCGTCTTCCCTAATAAATGTCGTTCCCACCTAACCTGTTCCCGTTGTCCGTTGTGTCTGGAGAGCATTCGCCCACTTCGTATTCAACAATGGCGCTCCACTTTCCGCTCAACTTTAGGCACCCAGGATGGCAGAGGTCGTATCTGTTCACGGGGGAGACAGATGAATCCCGGGACATACCACCCTGAGGCCTAATAAATTACAACTCCGAGGAGAGGGAAACTTTGTCTAATTGTTGTTGTTTTATTTAGAACAAAGAGGAAGAAATGTTTCATGCGCATGCGTTTATCTGGAGAGAGAGAGCTGACGTCATGCAGCGAGGTCGCTACAGTACTCCCCCACCAGAGAACAAGGGGAGCACAGAGAACGACAGAGAAAAAACAAGGAAATATAAAGAGCGCTGCATGAGGCGTACCAAATGTTTTTAATGTGGCAGCAAAGACCAAAACAGAGGGAAAAATGCAGGAAGCGAAAAGAGATGCGTGACAGAGGCGGGTTAACATGTCAGAGGTGGATTAACGTGACAGAGGTGGAGAGCATGTCAGAGGCAGAAAGAGAGAGAAAAAAACTGCATGCAAACTGTGAAGGAAAACTTGCGGATGAACAGCCCATGTAGCCGTGTATAGCAATGTGGCGAGGCGGCGACTGGGTAGTCCGCAGCCAATCCAGGTACGGAACATGACAGCAATACAAATTTGTAGTAGTAGCAGCAGTGCTGGCTCCACGACTGGGGAGGCTTTGCTGGTGGGAGGGGGCCAAGCTCCAGCTTGTGGCTGGCGCACACTGGAGGGTGGTTGGAGGGTGGTTGCTCCACAGCTGCTCCAAGTCCAGGCGGTGAGGTGCGGATGTTGAGGCTCAAGTTTAATGTCAACAGTTGGGGATTGACAGGCAGCCAGAATGTGGTGCACGCAGGAACAGACTGCGGCGAAAACCAGTGATGGCTGGCAGGCTGACGGGCGGAAACAGCATGACGACGGATGGCGGCGGCAGGAGGGCGTAGTCCGCGGCAGCTCCAGGTGTGCCGAGGGCGGGTGGGCGGCGAGAGGCACCACAAATCCCAAATCCGATAGTCAAAATACTAGAATGCTCCGCGAGCGCAGCGTCGGTGGTCACCAATTTTGGCACCCAAGATGGCAGAGGTCGTATCTGTACACGGGGGAGACATATGAATCCCGGGACATACCACCCTGGGGCCTAATAAATTACAACTCCGAGGAGAGGGAAACTTTGTCTAATTGTTGTTGTTCTATTTAGAACAAAGAGGAAGAAATGTTTTATGCGCATGCGTTTATCTGGAGAGAGAGCTGACGTCATGCAGCGAGGTCCCTACACAACCCGCGACCCTGAGATCATCGTCCCATGCTCAGTAATGCTCGTTTCGTCTCCAACCTCGTCTCGTCGTCAGTAATCCTCGGCTCGTCTCCAACCTCGTCTCGTCCATGTCAACCTCGTCTCTTCTATTTCAACCTCGTCTCTTCTATGTCAACCTCGTCTCTTCTATGTCAACCTCGTCTCTTCTATGTCAACCTCGTCTCGTCCAAGTCATGCAGGTCAGCTATTTTCATTATCTCTCTGTTTCTTTTCCATCCGTCCTTCGTCGTCCAATTTTTTCGGTTTATTTATTTCGTGATTTTTTGGAGTATGTGTGCGCGCGGGCGTCCTTCATTGATATCAGGGGTCCGATGGTGAGCCACGCTCCACTATTCGCGTTGCGTAAGTGTTATCAGGGAGGTTTAGTTCCATGTAGTCCGTGTGTACTTTTAAGTGTTTGTCCCGAATCGGGAATGCCATACGCCAGGCAGTTCTACACACAAATGGAGCTGCGGGGCCATCAGCAGTGGACGCTGCCACATAGCACTCGCCATGCACCAGCTTTTCGGATGCTTCGGATGCCTTGTGTGATTCTCTAGCTTGCTGTGCGAGCCGCCTAGCAACAAAGTATGTCAACCCCTCCTCTCTAGAGGCCTATCTTGCATCTCGGCTTGTGCCCCTGGCCAAAAGCCGAGGGGTCAGACCATTGGAATCGGCGAGGTGATCCGACTTGTGATTGGAAAAGTAATCCTGTCAATCATTGGAAATGATATCCAGGAAGCAGCAGGTAGCCAACAACTTTGCGCAGGCCAATACTGTGGAATTGAGGCCACCATTCACGCCATGACAGATGGATACAACTCCCCTGATGTGGACGGTGTGCTGATGGCTGACGCCAGTACATCTGCCTGTCATGCCCAGCCCTAGCAACGGTTGTCATCAACTGCTATCGCAGCCCGCCAACTTGCATGTTGGGGGAGAAACCATCCAGTCAAGGGAGGGAACCACGCTGGGTGACCCGCTGGCTATGCCAATTTATGCCATTGGCATCCTCACCTTGATCACGTCCGTGGTTACTGATGGGGCATGCTAATATAATCATTGGTATGCTGATGATTCATCTGCTGGCGGCAAGATGGTGCGATTGAAGGTATGGTGGGATCGACTCCTGGAACGGGACCCAGCTTTTGGCTATCAAGACAATACCTCAAAGTCAGTCCTCGTAGTAAAACCTTAGTATCTGGATGAAGCTCGAAGAGTGTTCACCTCCGATGGCTGCTCCTCACGGGGACTCGACGATCGGACCAACATATCCTTCAGCGATCAGAGGTGAAGAGAGGGAGAGATCGGCCAATGGAGTGTCGTGCATGTGATGCGAGTATGGTGGATAGTCAGTGTTTAGTGACTTTAGTCAAAGGTGTTGTCTATTGTATGTCTTGCACGTTGTGCGCGGAATTGTACGTTGGTGAGACCGAGCGGCCGGTGAGGGACCGATTCGCTTAACAGTACGGAGAGACAAGGGCGATGGTGGCGAAGGCTCCCTGGCGCGTCCACTATCATACACAGCATCGAGAATCTTCAAAGTCTTCCAACTGTCTGCCCTTCCACCAGGCAAAGATTCTCGGCAGTGAGGCTTCGCCACCATCAAGAAAACTGCTTGAAGCTATCGAGATAAGGAAGCGCAAACCAGCAGTCAATTGCGATGACGGTTGGCGCCTAATTGACTGATTGGATGTCACTGGATCGTCACTGGAATCGACGCCCATCTCCTCGAACTACCACTGGACTTTACCACTTGGAACAGCACATACACATACTGAAGTACTTGACACATACACTTGCCATATACATAGATCGCCTTTAGCATTCCCACACTTGAAAGTGTTCTTGTACGTGCTGTGATAGCCTTATCTTCTTTCTTCTGTTTAGGTCACCTTACAGGTGATGATTGTAAACTTTAGTGTTAAAGTTAGTGTTCTTGCCTTCTTGCCAAATTGTGTCTGTGTGTATGTGTGAATTTTCCCTTCTTTCGTTCTGTTTAGGTCACCTTACAAGTGATGATTGTTTAGTTTGCTGGCCTTGCCAATTGTGTCACACGATGTGTTAGTTCTAGAACATTCATCTGCCTGCATTATTCGTCTTTATATTTCGTATTTTTGCCTCCCCTTCCTCAATGCCCTGGTGATGCCCAATGGGCGAAATATTGGCAAAGCTATCTATTTGGTGCAGCTGAGAGCCTGCTGCCGGACTGGCGGTATTTTCAAGAGTAAGCAAGTGAATGTTTGTGGAATTACAACAACCCCCCCCCCCCCGCCCCCTTTTAAAACACCTTTTGCATGATACACTGATAACAGTTCCCTTTACCTCACTAGGGAACAGCTAATGGGCAGGCAGTGCGGAGTTCATGCAGGTTTCTCCTTTAGCTGATAAGTGCGGAAATTATTATCTAATGACTTGTTTTACGCTGGGCCTCATTTACAAAACTTGCCATCGTGCTTGGGGATGTCCCAATAATCAGCGAAACAATTGATCCACCGGTTAAACCTAGGTTTGGGCTCCGATACCACTATCTCCGAAACACTGTATAATAATCAGAGATTGGTACTTTCCTACAGCTTTGCCCACCGGAATGTTCTACGGGCTTCTCTTGGTGGGAAGATGCAGGCATAAGTCAGTGAGGTGTCACTTCAGTTGGCATGAAGCGCGGCGACCTCCAACGATTGGATCTGATACTTTCTTCACCAATTACATGTACCGTCCATCTGGATACATCTCAGTTGGTTCCACCTTCGTGGGAAATGATATTATTAACCTGTGAATTGTGCTTAATCTTGAAGTAATATTTTTTTCAATAGAGAAGCTTAGCATACGGAACGTTCCGTGCGAACATTCGAATGAAACTCGAAACAAATGTTGGCACTAAGTTCTGCGCATCACGAACGGGTCGTAAGTCACCCACAGGCAATGGCTTGTGCTGAGAGAGAGAAAGAAAGAGAATGATAATAATACAGACAACCGGTTATTCTCAGTGCTGGTGGACGTCAGTGGCCTATAGCCAATTGGTCTGGTGAAGGTGATGGTAGGCCTTGGTCTTAAATGTCGGCAATTTCTTGAAAGTTGGGCGATCGGCAAGGATTGGGGCAGGCAGTGTGTTCCAGCTCTCCAGGACAAAGTATGGGAAGGAGCGGCGGTCTATCTGGATACATCTCAGTTGGTTCCACCTTCGTGGGCAATGATATATCAACCTGTGAATTGTGCCTAATCTTGAAGTAATAATTTTTTTCAATAGAGAGGCTTGGCATACGGAACTTTCCGTGCGAACATTCGAATGAAACTCGAAACAAATGTTGGCACTAAGTAGATCTACACTTTGTTAGGCCTTCTTGTGTCATCTTTCCAATTTGGCAGCTCCCTTTGTTTTCTCCCGTACCAATTATTTTGATTTCTGAATTCCTCAGTGTGGGCTACAGGGGTAGAGCAGGGTTTCTATTATGGTTTCCAGAGTATGGCAAAAGGCCAACATGTTTGTCCGTGGGTCTCCAGCCATGGCCAACGTAGTCAAACAGCGCACATAATTTTCTGAATCTTATCCAAGACCACACCTTTTCAAAAATCGTGAGTGCGTGAGTGCTTCGCTGAAGCGAAAACCATGGAAAACCCAACAATTGCGCACAATTTCGAGCATCTATTCGCAAGGCCACAGGTGTAACGTACTCGCGAAGCCTCTCTCTGCAAAATTTTCTGATAGTGCACATAATTATAATTATAATATGATTTTGAACTTCAGAACTTAATATCAGGCAACTCTCTTCGGGAAAGATCAACAAACAGTAATTGCAAAATAATTCACGGCTGTCCTAGGTGACACACATTTTATTGTAATTATCACAATAAAAATTATTGTGTGTCACCTGAGACAGCCGTGAATTATTTCACATTACTGTATGTTGCTCTTCATCGAAAAGAGTTGCCTGATATTTAGTTCTGAAGTTCAACATTTGCTTCTTTTATTCTCCAGGATGTACAGATACAACAAAAGGTTAGCCTATTTGACAGACTTGGTTTTGTCTGTTTGTAACATGCGGCCACCATGTGTATACTGCGAAGATGGAGCTGAGAAAGCGGGAAAACTTCTCAAGTGTCTTCACAAGATCTGCTTAGACTGTCTTCCATCCAGAATTCAGCAAGACGGCAGAATACGCTGTTCCAAATGCCGCATTTCTACGCCCCGTCCCCCTCCTAGTAGCAGTCATGAACAGTGGCTGGTTGACGACTCCGTGTTCGACAATGTTTCAGAAAGTCATGATGGAGCCGAGAAGGCGGACGCGACATATCATGATCTTGAATTCGTCCCTACTGAAAGTATGAATCTGTTTAGCGCCCCATTGGAATCAATGAGGTCTGACGTCGTCCGTTCAACTGATGTGGATGGCGAAAGTTTCCATAAGAAGATCCCTCATCGCGGACGAGTTCTCTTTTGTCCTAAGCAGCGGGAGATGGAAATGAGGTCTTACTGCACTCAATGTCGCGAGGTTTTGTGTGAGACGTGTAAGGTCGATAGCAAGCACGCGCCACATTTTGATCAGATCAGCAATGTCAATAGAGCAGCCGCAGCACTACGACTCAGACTGACCGAGCGACTGCGCAACATAGTCCCCGATGACAAAGAAAAGGAAGTAGTTGACGCAAGCCTGCATTACGCCGGTGATCTGCTCCATGCATTTGAATGTGACCTATCACGCAGTGTGTCTATTATGAAGACAAGGATACATGACCAGTGCCAGGACCTACTTCTAAAAGTGAAGAAACGAGAACAGGAGCTGGTTATCGAAGGGGAATGTCAGCAGAGGGAACTGGTCGAACTGCACAATCATTGCAAGAAGGTGTACAATACTGCAGGGGCTCTCCAACACATACATGACGGACGCAGATATGCTAGAAGAAACCAAGATATGGTAAAGACACATCCGAATTTGATGAAGCTTTTTACAGCAGCGGCGCGTAACATTGACGCCGAAAAACGTTCTCTAATGCAGAAACCAATATTTTGGATGCCAGACACTTTCCATATTGCAAGGACACTTTGGCGTCATTGGCAAAGTCGTGGATAACACTGACATCGATTTATCGAGTTGTTACTTTTCTCACGACGGCTGTTACGATGGATTTGTAGGTGAACGGCAAGAACTTACCGGTATAGTGAAGAATAGGCAAGGCCAACCTTTGTCTGAACGAGCATTGAAAGCCTCCACCATTCAAATCTGGGCTACTCGACTAGAAGGTGATTCTTCCCCGAAGGCACCTATCTTAGTGCCTGCATACGGGTATACCGAAGGTCAAGTTCACGCACTTTTCAAGTATGACTGTAGTCAACCCGCAGTATTTCTCTTAGAACTGTTGCTGGATACTCCTTGTCCCTTTCCAGCATCTCATGAATGTTCGGCCAAGTATATGGAAGTGCGTTGTCCCAGTGATGTCTGGCTTTTCGTGTTCAAAGCAAGGTCCGTCTATTTTCACCAATGTTTCTGTTCTCCCAGCATTAGAGTCTTGCCAATTACAGCCTACCATTCACGCAATCTCATAGGCACCGAATTGCGGCAAGTAGAGGATGGAGTTGCTACGGCACGAGCCTTTGGGCCAATTCAAGAGCGTGACTTTGAAGTTTTTATCAAGATTGTAAAATGCCCATTCAGTAAACTGGACATAGGCTTGACATGGGGCTGTACAGATAGTAACCAAGAAATGAAACTTGTTCTTGCGTCCTCCACCAGTTACCACCCCCCGTCTTCTCCTATTTTTCATTTCGTCTCAGGAGACAGCATACTCGTGACACGCTGTCCCCACACGATGGTTACGTACGATGTTGTGCACTGTTCTTCAGATGGATCGCTGAAAACCATGAGCAGCCCAAGTGTAGATCAAAAAACGAAGCCAATTCTAATGGTGCGAATGTTCCACTACGATACACAAATTGAGGTGTATTGAATACGATAAAAAGTAACAGAAATAAAGAATGCAAGATGTGTTCAGCAAAACATTAAGGTCCTTCCGGTGTTATGGAGCAATATCAGATAATGCAATTGTTAGGTACCTCCTCCCGTACTTTGTACAACCTTTTGCAAGCTGGCGTTGTTTTTTGTATTTTATTTTATTATTTTACTTGGGCATTCCCAACAGACCCTAAGGTCTTCTTCGTGCATGCACCCTCGTACTCACCTTGTGTCACCTTTTGTTCCGTTGGCCTGGGTAGCAAATTGCGCAACCATATTTTCCATAGCTACCCAGGCACTTTATCTTGCCGCCCTAACTTGATCTCTCTCTCTCCCTTCTTTCTCTCTTCCACAATGTAGTCGTTCCGTTCGTCTTTGTCTGCGTCTCTTCGTCTTCCCTAATAAATGTCGTTCCCACCTAACCTGTTCCCGTTGTCCGTTGTGTCTGGAGAGCATTCGCCCACTTCGTATTCAACAATGGCGCTCCACTTTCCGCTCAACTTTAGGCACCCAGGATGGCAGAGGTCGTATCTGTTCACGGGGGAGACAGATGAATCCCGGGACATACCACCCTGAGGCCTAATAAATTACAACTCCGAGGAGAGGGAAACTTTGTCTAATTGTTGTTGTTTTATTTAGAACAAAGAGGAAGAAATGTTTCATGCGCATGCGTTTATCTGGAGAGAGAGCTGACGCCATGCAGCGAGGTCGCTACAGTACTCCCCCACCAGAGAACAAGGGGAGCACAGAGAACGACAGAGAAAAAACAAGGAAATATAAAGAGCGCTGCATGTGGCGTACCAAATGTTTTTAATGTGGCAGCAAAGACCAAAACAGAGGGAAAAATGCAGGAAGCGAAAAGAGATGCGTGACAGAGGCGGGTTAACATGTCAGAGGTGGATTAACGTGACAGAGGTGGAGAGCATGTCAGAGGCAGAAAGAGAGAGAAAAAAACTGCATGCAAACTGTGAAGGAAAACTTGCGGATGAACAGCCCATGTAGCCGTGTATAGCAATGTGGCGAGGCGGCGACTGGGTAGTCCGCAGCCAATCCAGGTACGGAACATGACAGCAATACAAATTTGTAGTAGTAGCAGCAGTGCTGGCTCCACGACTGGGGAGGCTTTGCTGGTGGGAGGGGGCCAAGCTCCAGCTTGTGGCTGGCGCACACTGGAGGGTGGTTGGAGGGTGGTTGCTCAACAGCTGCTCCAAGTCCAGGCGGTGAGGTGCGGATGTTGAGGCTCAAGTTTAATGTCAACAGCTGGGGATTGACAGGCAGCCAGAATGTGGTGCACGCAGGAACAGACTGCGGCGAAAACCAGTGATGGCTGGCAGGCTGACGGGCGGAAACAGCATGACGACGGATGGCGGCGGCAGGAGGGCGTAGTCCGCGGCAGCTCCAGGTGTGCCGAGGGCGGGTGGGCGGCGAGAGGCACCACAAATCCCAAATCCGATAGTCAAAATACTAGAATGCTCCGCGAGCACAGCGTCGGTGGTCACCAATTTTGGCACCCAAGATGGCAGAGGTCGTATCTGTACACGGGGGAGACAGATGAATCCCGGGACATACCACCCTGGGGCCTAATAAATTACAACTCCGAGGAGAGGGAAACTTTGTCTAATTGTTGTTGTTTTATTTAGAACAAAGAGGAAGAAATGTTTTATGCGCATGCGTTTATCTGGAGAGAGAGCTGACGTCATGCAGCGAGGTCCCTACACAACCCGCGACCCTGAGATCATCGTCCCATGCTCAGTAATGCTCGTTTCGTCTCCAACCTCGTCTCGTCGTCAGTAATCCTCGGCTCGTCTCCAACCTCGTCTCGTCCATGTCAACCTCGTCTCTTCTATTTCAACCTCGTCTCTTCTATGTCAACCTCGTCTCTTCTATGTCAACCTCGTCTCTTCTATGTCAACCTCGTCTCGTCCAAGTCATGCAGGTCAGCTATTTTCATTATCTCTCTGTTTCTTTTCCATCCGTCCTTCGTCGTCAAATGTTTTCGGTGTATTTATTTCGTGATTTTTTGGAGTGTGTGTGCGCGCGGGCGTCCTTCATTGATATCAGGGGTCCGATGGTGAGCCACGCTCCACTATTCGCGTTGCGTAAGTGTTATCAGGGAGGTTTAGTTCCATGTAGTCCGTGTGTACTTTATAGTGTTTGTCCCGAAGCGGGAATGCCATACGCCAGGCAGTTCTACACACAAATGGAGCTGCGGGGCCATCAGCAGTGGACGCTGCCACATAGCACTCGCCATGCACCAGCTTTTCGGATGCTTCGGATGCCTTGTGTGATTCTCTAGCTTGCTGTGCGAGCCGCCTAGCAACAAAGTATGTCAACCCCTCCTCTCTAGAGGCCTATCTTGCATCTCGGCTTGTGCCCCTGGCCAAAAGCCGAGGGGTCAGACCATTGGAATTGGCGACGTGATCCGACGTGTGATTGGAAAAGTAATCCTGTCAATCATTGGAAATGATATCCAGGAAGCAGCAGGTAGCCAACAACTTTGCGCAGGCCAATACTGTGGCATTGAGGCCACCATTCACGCCATGACGGATGTATACAACTCCCCTGATGTCGACGGTGTGCTGATGGCTGACGCCAGTACATCTGCTTGTCATGCCCAGCCCTAGCAACGGTTGTCATCAACTGCTATCGCTGCCCCGCCAACTTGCATGTTGGGGGAGAAACCATCCAGTCAAGGGAGGGAACCACGCTGGGTGACCCGCTGGCTATGCCAATTTATGCCATTGGCATCCTCACCTTGATCACGTCCGTGGCTACTGATGGGGCATGCTAACATAATCATTGGTATGCTGATGATTCATCTGCTGGCGGCAAGATGGTGCGATTGAAGGTATGGTGGGATCGACTCCTGGAACTGGGTCCAGCTTTTGGCTATCAAGACAATCCCTCAAAGTCAGTCCTCGTAGTAAAACCTTAGTATCTGGATGAAGCTCGAAGAGTGTTCACTTTCGATCACTGCTTCTCACTGGGACACACACGTATGGCACTGGACGATCGGACCAACATATCCTTCAGCAATCAGAGGTGAAGAGAGGGAGAGGTCGGCCAATGGAGTGTCGTGCATGTGATGCGAGTATGGTGGATAGTCAGTGTTTAGTCAAAGGTGTTGTCTATTGTATGTCTTGCACGTTGTGCGCGGAATTGTACGTTGGTGAGACCGAGCGGCCGGTGAGGGACCGATTCGCTTAACACTACGGAGAGACAAGGGCGATGGTGGCGAAGGCTCCCTGGGGCGTCCACTATCATACACAGCATCGAGAATCTTCAAAGTCTTCCAAATTTCTGCCCTTCCACCAGGCAAAGATTCTCGGCAGTGAGGCTTCGCTAGAGATAAGGAAGCGTAAACCAGCAGTCAATTGCGATGACGGTAGGCGCCTAATTGACTGATTGGATGTCACCGGATCGTCACTGGAATCGACGCCCAGCTCCTCGAACTACCACTGGACTTTACCACGTGAAACAGCACATACACATACTGAAGTACTTGACACATACACTTGCCATATACATAGATCGCCTTTAGCATTCCCACACTTGAAAGTGTTCTTGTACGTGCTGTGATAGCCTTATCTTCTTTCTTCTGTTTAGGTCACCTTACAGGTGATGATTGTAAACTTTAGTGTTAAAGTTAGTGTTCTTGCCTTCTTGCCAAATTGTGTCTATGTGTATGTGTGAATTTTCTCTTCTTTCCTTCTGTTTAGGTCACCTTACAAGTGATGATTGTTTAGTTTGCTGGCCTTGCCAATTGTGTCACCACGATGTGTTAGTTCTAGAACATTCATCTGCCTGCATTATTCGTCTTTATATTTCGTGTTTTTGCCTCCCCTTCCTCAATGCCCTGGTGATGCCCAATGGGCGAAATATTGGCAAAGCTATCTATTTGGTGCAGCTGAGAGCCTGTTGCCGGACTGGTGGTATTTTCAAGTGTGAGCAAGTGAATGTTTGTGGAATTACAACACCCCCCCCCCCCCCGCCCCCTTTAAAACACCTTTTGCATGATACACTGATAACAATTCCCTTTACCTCACTAGTGAACAGCTAATGGGCAGGAAGTGCGGAGTTCATGCAGATTTCTCCTTTAGCTAATAAGTGCGGAAATTATTTTCTAATGACTTGTTTTACGCTGGGCCTCATTTACAAAACATGCCATCGTGCTTGGGGATGTCCCAATAATCAGCGAAACAATTGCTCCACCGGTTACACCTGGGTTTGGGCTCCAACACCAATATCTCCGAAACACAGTATAATAATCAGAGATTGGTACTTTCCTACAGCTTGGCCCAGTGGAATGTTCTACGGGCTTCTCTTGGTGGGAAGATGCAAGCACAAGTCAGTGAGGTGTCACTTCAGTTGGCATGAAGCGCAGCGACCTCTAACGATTGGATCTGATACTTTCTTCACCAATTACATGTACTGTCTATCTGGATACATCTCAGTTGGTTCCATCTTCGTGGGAAATGATATTATCAACCTGTGAATTGTGCCTAATCTTGAAGTAATAATTTTTTTTTTTTGGGCAGCCTACCCATAAATTTCATATGGCATTCAATTGACCGTAACTTTGGTGTTTCTCAGTGGATTTGAGTGAAATTTTGACCACACACTCCTGCCACTATGCTGGCCCTCAGGACATGATTTACAAGTTCTTGCGCCTCACTGACAGGCTTTCCAGGCCGGAAAAACTCAAATTTCCGGCATAGTGCCACGGTGTGCGAGCCACCCAGGAGCCAAACAAATGCATTTACATTTTTTCACATTTTCTTGCCCATTCTGTCCGTGCGCGGGACCCAAACCTAAAACAAGTCCAGAAGCAGCCATGGGTGGTGGGGTAGGGCCCCTCAACGTGGCCCTGGAATCTGTCACAACGGAACGAGTGGGCGTTCTCTCGCGGACTCCCACAGACCCAAGTCAATTTTTGAATTTTTTAGGTTTAGGGTGTGCTACGAGGTCGTACCTTTGATACAATATCCAGTGCTGGGACCTCCACAGCAAGCCATTTCCACAGCGCTGCACACCAAATCCAGGATGCCCTCAGAAACCGGCAAAGACTGCCACTCACGTTTCACTACTGCCTAGTACTGAATCCTACCTGACTTCTTGACACGACTCAAACTTGCCAAAGTCACTAAATCAACGTCAACTACAATAATCAAGCCACATATCTGCAACGTCACGAGGGTGCTGGCAAAAGTCCTGCTGCACGGCGGCGGGCGAACCCCCCCCCCCCCCAATACGTGATTTTTTAACGTGATTTTTTGGACTTTTTTGGACTTGGGGCAAAATTCTGCACACTTTCGCGTGTTTCCATAATACGACAAGTTGCGCACGGTCTGCTCACATTCAAATACAGTGCTGCCAACAAATGACAGCATGCAACAAAAAAATCTTTCCTTGCAAGGGCACATTTTCGGCCATAACTCTTGAACGGCTTGTCAGATAGGGACACAATTTTCAGAGAATTTGCAGCTATTCATGCTCTTTCAACTGACGTAGCACTCAATATGAATTTACAAATTCGATTTTTCAGCGAATTTTTGGGTAGTCTGCCACCTTAAGTCACCCAAAGGCAATGGCTTGTGCTTCACCTTTCACAATCCAGTAGATCTACACTTTGTTAGGCCTTCTTGTGTCATCTTTCCAATTTGGCAGCTCCCTTTGTTTTCTCCCGTACCAATTATTTTGATTTCTGAATTCCTCAGTGTGGGCTACAGGGGTAGAGCAGGGTTTCTATTATTGTTTCCAGAGTATGGCAAAAGGCCAACATGTTTGTCCGTGGGTCTCCTGCCATGACTAACGTGGTCAAACAGCGCACATAATTTTCTGAATCTTATCAAAGACCACACCTTTTCAAAAATCGTGAGTGCGTGAGTGCTTCGCTGGAGCGAAAACCATAGAAAACCCAACAATTGCGCACAATTTCGAGCATCTTTTCGCAAGGCCACAGGTGTAAACTACTCGCGAAGCCTCTCTCTGATAGTGCACATAATTATAATTATAATCATAATATTTTTTGAACTTCAGAACTTAATATCAGGCAACTCTCTTCGCAAAAGATCAATATACAGTAAAGCAAAACAATTCACGGCTGTCCTAGGTGACACTCATTTTTATTGTGATTATCACAATAAAAATTAATGTGTGTCACCTGAGACAGCCGTGAATTATTTCACATTACTGTATGTTGCTCTTCATCGAAGAGAGTTGCCTGATATTTAGTTCTGAAGTTCAACATTTGCTTCTTTTATTCTCCAGGATGTACAGATCAACAAAAGGTTAGCCTATTTGACAGACTTGGTTTTGTCTGTTTGTAACATGCGGCCACCATGTGTATACTGCGAAGATGGAGCAGGGAAAGCGGGAAAACTTCTCAAGTGCCTTCACAAGATCTGCTTGGACTGTCTTCCATCCAGAATTCAGCAAGACGGCAGAATACGCTGTTCCAAATGTCGCATTTCTACGCCCCGTCCTCCTCCTAGTAGCAGTCATGAACAGTGGCTGGTTGACGACTCCATGTTCGACAATGTTTCAGAAAGTCATGATGGAGCCGAGAAGGCGGACGCGACATATCATGATCTTGAATTCGTCCCTACTGAAAGTATGAATCTGTTTAGCGCCCCATTGGAATCAATGAGGTCTGACGTCGACCGTTCAACTGATGTGGATGGCGAAAGTTTCCATAAGAAGATCCCTCATCGCGGACGAGTTCTCTTTTGTCCTAAGCACCGGGAGATGGAAATGAGGTCTTACTGCACTGCACTCAATGTCGCGAGGTTTTGTGTGAGACGTGTAAGGTCGATAGCAAGCACGCGCCACATTTTGATCAGATCAGGAATGTCAATAGAGCAGCCGCAGCACTACGACTCAGACTGACCGAGCGACTGCGCAACATAGTCCCCGATGACAAAGAAAAGAAAGTAGTTGACGCAAGCCTGCATTTGAATGTGACCTATCACGCAGTGTGTCTATTATGAAGACAAGGATACATGACCAGTGCCAGGACCTACTTCTAAAAGTGAAGAAACGAGCACAGGAGCTGGTTATCGAAGGGGAATGTCAGCAGAGGGAACTGGTCGAACTGCACAATCATTGCAAGAAGGTGTACAATACTGCAGGGGCTCTCCAACACATACATGACGGACGCAGATATGCTAGAAGAAACCAAGATATTGTAAAGACACATCCGAAGTTGATGAAGCTTCTTACAGCAGCGGCGCGTAACATTGACGCCGAAAAACGTTCTCTAATGCAGAAATCAATATTTGGATGCCAGACACCTTCCATATTGCAAGGACACTTTGGCGTCATTGGCAAAGTCGTGGATAACACTGACATCGATTTATCGAGTTGTTACTTTTCTCACGACGGCTGTTACAATGGATTTGTAGGTGAACGACAAGAACTTACCGTTGCAGTGAAGAATAGGCAAGGCCAACCTTTGTCTGAACGAGCATTGAAAGCCTCCACCATTCAAATCTGGGCTACTCGACTAGAAGGTGATTTTTCCCCGAAGGCCCCTATCTTAGTGCCGGCATACGGGTATACCGAAGGTCAAGTTCACGCACTTTTCAAGTATGACTGTAGTCAACCCGCAGTAGTTCTCTTAGAACTGTTGCTGGATACTCCTTGTGCCTTGCCAGCATCTCATGGATTGTTGTCCAAGTATATGGAAGTGCGTTGTCCCAGTGAAGTCTGGTTTTTCGTGTTCAAAACAAGGTCCGCCTATTTTCACCAATGTTTCTGTTCTCCCAGCATTAGAGTCTTGCCAATTACAGCCTACCATTCACGCAATCTCATAGGCACTGAATTGCGGCAAGTAGAGGATGAAGTCGCTACGGCACGAGCCTTTGGGCCAATTCAAGAGCGTGACTTTGAAGTGTTTTTCAAGATTGTAAAATGCCCATTCAGTAAACTGGACATAGGTTTGACATGGGGCTGTACAGATAGTAACCAAGAAATGAAACTTGTTCTTGCGTCCTCCACCAGTTACCACCCCCCGTCTTCTCCTATTTTTCATTTCGTCTCAGGAGACAACATACTCGTGACACGCTGTCCCCACACGATGGATACGTACGATGTTGTGCACTGTTCTTCAGATGGATCGCTGAAAACCATGAGCAGCCCAAGTGTAGATCAAAGAACGAAGCCAATTCTAATGGTGCGAATGTTCCACTACGATACACAAATTGAGGTGTATTGAATACGATAAAAAATAACAGAAATAAAAAATGCAAGATGTGTTGAGCGAAACATTTAAGTCCTGCCCCGTGTTATGGAGCAATATCAGATATTATCACTCTTCTATATCGACCTCCACTAATTCTCGTGATCCTTGACTGGTCCTATATTACCCATATCGCCGCAATATCGACCGCTTATATCGACCGCTTGTATCGACCACTTAGACATTGTAATCTTTCGACTTTGGAGGGACTTAGAATTTTTCTCTCCACTTCAAAAAGAAAAATTGAAAGAAAGAAGAGAAAGGAAGAGAACAAGCAGGATTCGAACTCACAACAGTATGAATCTCAAGCAACCCCTTATACCACCCAGCCACTGTGCTGCAGATGCTGAACTCTGTTGTTCTTACAGTCTTGTACCCAAAATAGGCAACATCCTATGTACACTATAGGTCAAATGCTATACTAAAAAGGTTAAAATAGCTCCTAAAGGTTCAAATTTTGGGGTTATGGCAAAGGAATCGTGATAAATAGGATATTGACCTCGACTTCGGTCTATATGGGAAATATAGGCCTCGTAAAAGACCTCGGCGGACCTCGGTCTTTTACTCGGCCTATATTTCCCATATAGACCTCGTCTTGGTCAATATCCTATACATACAAGTTATGTGTTTAGGGTCATGAACTGGATTTTTTGTGCTCAAGTCATAGATAATATCGCTTTTAGATGGTCTATTTCTCATTCACTTGTTGTGGGGGCATTACACACATTTGAGTTTTGCGAATATAGATATTGTTTGTTTTGCATTCGGCTGAACTGGGTACTTTGGTTAATGCAAACTGGAAATTCACTTACTTGGGGGATTTGTGTAACTTTGATCTCTACATCATTGTTTTGGCTAAGCAAATGAATGTTTATGGAATTACAACACCTCCTCCCCCCCCCCCTCTCCACCCCCGCGCCCCATAACACCTCTTGGATGATACACTGATAACAGTTCCTTTACCTCACTGGGGAACAGCTAATGGGCAGGCAGTGCGGAGTTCATGCAGGTTTCTCCTTTAGCTAATAAGTGCGGAAATTATTTTCTAAAGACTTGTTTTGCGCTGGGCCTCATTTACAAAACTTGCCATCGTGCTTGGGGATGTCCCAATAATCAGCGAAACAATTGCTCCACCGGTTACACCTGGGTTTGGGCTCCGACACCAATATCTCCGAAACACAGTATAATAATCGAAGATTGGTACTTTCCTACAGCTTGGCCCAGTGGAATGTTCTACGGGCTTCTCTTGGTGGGAAGATGCAAGCATAAGTCAGTGAGGTGTTACTTCAGTTGGCATGAAGCGCAGCGACCTCCAACGATTTGACCTGATACTTTCTTCACCAATTACAGTCAACTTTGCGTATAACGACACTCGGCGGGGCATCGGAAAAGTGTCGTTATTCGCCAAGTGTCCTTATACCCGAAATCCCATTATGTAGGAAATGGTTTGCTCCCCACACCGGAGCTCGCGCTATTCCGCTGACTTTACTCATTATGTAGTACAGTTAATTTGGACTTTGTTGGGCATGGAAATTCTGTCGTTAGTCGCGAATTGTCGTTATAACCGTAGTCAATATTAGCGAGGGTGACTGCACCATCCTTTTGTTTCTTTTTTTTTTTACTACAAGGCACTGGCCAGCAACATAAAAGGGGAGGTAGACAAAATTGGACAAGCGAACATTGACAACACAGAGGAGCCTGGTATGCGTGCCGATGAGGTAGGTCAACCTCCTCCCACCTAGTTGTCTCGGGTTCATCAGTTGGTCTACGCATCAGGAAAGGGAAATGGACAGAGAAAGGGAGAATGAGCATGAGGAGCTTTCCAGGAGAGGAAGAGTGAGTGAGAGAGAGAGAGAGAAAGAGAGAGAGAGAGAGAGAGAAAGAAAGAGAATGATAATAATACAGACAACCGGTTATTCTCAGTGCTGGTGGACGTCAGTGGCCTATAGCCAATTGGTCTGGCGAAGGTGATGGTAGGCCTTGGTCTTAAATGTCGGCAATTTCTTGAAAGTTGGGCGATCGGCAAGGATTGGGGCAGGAAGTGTGTTCCAGCTCTCCAGGACAAAGTAAGGGAAGGAGCGGCGGTCTATCTGGATACATCTCAGTTGGTTCCACCTTCGTGGGCAATGATATTATTAACCTGTGAATTGTGCCTACTCTTGATGTAATAACTTTTTTCAATAGAGAGGCTTAGCATACGGAACGTTCGTGCGAACATTCGAATGAAACTCGAAACAAACGTTGGTACTAAGTTCTGCGCATCACGAACGCATCGTAAGTCACCCACAGGCAATGGCTTGTGCTTCACCTTTCACAATCCAGTAGATCTACACTTTGTTGGGCCTTCTTGTGTCAACTTTCCAATTTGGCAGCTCACTTTGTTTCATCTCCCGTACCAATTATTTTGATTTCTGAATTCCTCAGTGTGGGCTACAGGGGTAGAGCAGGGTTTCTATTATTGTTTCCAGAGTATGGCAAAAGGCCAACATGTTTGTCCGTGGGTCTCCTGCCATGGCCAACGTAGTCAAAGAGCGTTCATTGTTTTCTGAATCTGATCAAAGACCGCTCCTTTTCAAAAACCGTGAGTGCGTGAGTGCCTCACTGGAGCGAAAACCATGGAAAATCCAAAAATCGCGCCCAATTTCGAGCATATTTTCGCAAAGCCAGACAGGCATAGTGGGATGGTCTAAGACCATGGTTGAGAAACAGAGGGTACCAGGTTCAAATCCTGCTTGGAAGCGGAAGGATTTTTCCAGCCGTGCTGCGACCCACAGTTAATTGGGAACTCGTGGCCTGGCACGAGGGAAACATGGATGCAGTGGATGGGATTTCGGTCTTTGACCAATTTGTGGTTTTTCTGATCTACTCACCTTCCACCGCTTAGGAGCTGCATCTGCGCCTTCATCCAAAAGGGTGGTGGCGTTCCTGCGGATGCGGTAAACTCGGCCTTTGGCCGAGTCCCACGCGAACCGTGAATTCTTTTTTCGCACGGCCAGAGGTGTAAAGTACTCGCGAAACCTCTCACTGCAATACGTCTCTAATAGTGCATAATAATTCTATCAGAGTAAAATGTGTGTAACTTGGGACAGCCGTTACCTATTCCACATTACTGTATGTTGCTCTTCCTCGAAGAGAGTTGCCTGATATTTAGTTCTGAATTTCATAGTTTGCTTCTTTTATTCTCCAGGAGGTACAGTTGAACAACGGGCTACCCTATTTGAAAGAATTGGTTTTTTCTGTTTGTAACATGCGGCCACCATGTGTATACTGCGAAGATGGAGCAGGGAAAGCGGGAAAACTTCTCAAGTGTCTTCACAAGATCTGCTTGGACTGTCTTTCATCCAGAGTTCAACAAGACGGCAGAATACGCTGTTCCAAATGTCGCATCCCTACGCCCCGTCCTCCTCCTAATAGCAGTCATGAACAGTTGCTGGTTGACGACTCCATGTTCGACAATGTGGCGGAAAGTCATGATGGAGCCAAGAAGGCGGACGCGACATGTCATAATCTTGAATTCGTCCCTACTGACAGTGTGAATTTGGTTAGCCCCCAATCTGAATCAACGAGCCCTGACGTCAACCGTCCAACTGAGGTGGAAGGTGAATGTTTCCATAAGAAGATACCTCATCGCGGACGAGTGCTCTTTTGTCCTTACCACCGGGAAATGGAAATGAATTATTACTGCACTCAATGTCGCCAGGTTTTGTGTGAGACGTGTAAGGTTGAAATGAAGCATGCGTCACATATTGATCAGATCAGCGATGTAAATAGAGCAGCCGCAGCGCTAAGACTCAGACTGACGGAGCGAATGCACAACATTGTCCCGGATGACAAAGAAAAGGAAGTTAACGCAAGCCTGCAATATGCTGGTGAGCTCCTCGATACATTTAAATGTGACCTAGCACGTCGAGTGTCCAATATCCAGGCAAGGATACAGGAACAGTTCCAGGAGCAAATTCTAAAAGTAAAGAAAAGAGAAGAGAAGCTAGTTTGCGAGGAAGAATTACGGCAGAAGAAACTAGTCGAGCTGCAAAAATACTTCTGGAAGATGAGCAGTACTGAAGGGGCTCTCGAACACATACTTCACGGCACCAGATATGCTCTAAGAAATCAAGATATCATCAACATGCATCCAAGTTTGGTTAAACTTCTTTCAGCAACGTTGCGTGACGTTGACGCCAAAAGAAGATGGCTACTACAGAAGCCATCAATTAGTAGCCAGAAACGTTACGAATTGCGAGGACACTTTGGTGTCATGGGGAAAGTCGTGGATAATACTGACATCGACTTGTCAAGCTGTTCATTCAGTTACTTGGGCTGTTATACGAGATTTGCAGGGGACGAACTATCCTTTACTGTTATAGTGAGGAGCGGGCGAGGCCAACCTTTGCCTGAACGAGCATTGAAAGTCAGCAGCATTCAAATCTGGGCAACTCCAATTGAAGGTGGTTTTTCTCCGAAGGACCCAGTGCTAGTGCCAATATCAGGTTATAGCGAAGGTGAAGTCCACGCACTTTTCCAGTATGACTGCAGTCAACCCGCAGTATTTCTCTTAGAACTGTTGCTGGATACGCCTTGTCCCTTACCAGCATCTTGGGGATCATTGTCCAGGTATCTGGTAATGCGTTGTTCTTGTTTTAGTAGATTTCACGTGTACATCTCCAAGGCCGTTATGTTTCCCGAGCAGTTATGTACTCCCATAGGATGCATGAGAGTAATGCCATTTGCACGGTTTCTTCCACGGATGCTAACGGCCACCGATTTGTGCCAAGTAAAGTCAGGAGTTACAACAGCTCGAGCCCTGGGGCCAATTGAAGACCGAGACTTTCAAGTAGCAGTCGTCATCGTGAGTTGTCCATTCAGTGAGCTCGACATCGGACTGACATGGGATGAGGCGGATTATAGCCAGGAAATGAAACTTGTTCTTGCGTCCGCCACAAATACCCACACCCCTTCTTCTCCTGTTTGTGATTTAGTCGCCGGAGACATCGTACACATAGCTCACTCTCCCCACACGAAGTTTACGTTTGATATTCTGCACTGTTCTTCAAATGATTCTGTGAAGAACAAACATAGCGTAAGTTATGATCCAAAAAACAAGCCAATATTAATGGTGCGAATGTTCCACTGCGATACACATGTAAAGGTCTTTTGAGCATAAAGACTTGACCAAAAGAATGCAAGATGTGAATGTCAGCGACCATGGTATGGCTTTCTCCCGGCTTATGAAACAACATCACATTATGCAAGTAATGTTTTTTAGGAGGCAAAGAGGACCACACCAGTCTGACGTTTTATTGTTATTAATTTGAAACTTGCCTTTGGAATCATGACTTCATAATGAGTATTGTTTTCAATGTCCGTTTCTTCAAATATTATGCATATACTCGTTCGATTATTATGTCTACGATAAAAAGAATACAAGATGTTTTCAGTGTAACAGTAAAGCGTTGCCCTGTTTTATGGAGCAATATCAGACGACACAAGTCATGTGTTTAGGGTCATTACTTAAATCTTTGTGTGATTACGTCATAGATGATATCGTTTTTAAATGTCTTGAATGGTTTATGAATATGAAGACTAGTTCTCATTTTTGTTTCTTCTGGTCATACATAAACAACATTTGAGTTTTGGGAATGCAGTAAATTGGAGTGTGACCGAGAGCTCTGTCGTAATTGTGAAGTGTAAGTGCGCCGTTAGTAGCAGAGCAGAGTGGACACGACGAGTCGGTGAAGAAATCAGGAGTGATAACAAGACGAGTCGGTATAGAAGTTAGGATAAAAAAGTAATATATCGTGGTGGTTCCCGATTGGAACTAACGAAGCCCTCTAACACCCGGTAAATCCTAGCGACAGGTGATGCGCCTAACGGTGGGGGTGAGTGGATAAGTCTCACAACCACTGGCACAAGTGCCGAGAAACCCCATCAGCTGCGGAAGGATAATATAAGCGACACGCTACTGCACCACCTACAGGTTTATCAAACTGAGCTGAGCTGCAGATACGAAGCGTCGACCAAGCAAGCAGCTCTGAAGGGAGTGAATGCCCCAGCTGGCTTCTCGTTTGTGAGTGGTTGCCACTAGACCTGCTACATGTAGTATCACACTGATACTCTTGACTACAAGTTTCGTGGTGCACATCGACATCGGCATCAGTGAGGACTCCCGATTTCGATCATGGTGACAGGCGGACGTGTCAGTGTCAATCCTGAACGCCAACTGAGCCTGTCGCGTTAGCAGATCAGGGCGGTGAGTCTCGCCTCGCCTGCACAGAAGAGACATTGCACCATCATCTCACTACGCACAACTTACTTAGTGGCTTCATTATTCTCGCTTTATTGTGATCAGTTGTTGTGTCATTTCCGCGTTAGGTTTGCGTCGCCTGTATCGTGTGTTCCTCCACCGATAAGCGCAAACAATAGATCTTCACACTTTTCACACTGTTCTCACATTTAGCAGCTTGCATAATTATGCCAATTTTCTTTGTGGAAAACGCGCACTGCCACTGGCGCCAAATCTGCTGTATAATAATTATCATTCCTTAAGGGCGCGCTCACACTGCGACCAAAATCAGCGTCCATGCGGCCACGCGGCCAAGTTGCATAGCAACGGCATGCACTTGACCTAAACGTCGCGGCCACGTTTCAAATCGTGACTGCGACCTCCAGAGGGGGTGCCACAACTTGGTGGCAACATAATCGTAGACGTGAAGCGTATTTGTGTACGAACTGGCCTGAAGTTTGTTCAATTTCTCAAATTCTGGTGTGTTGATTTATGAAACTCGGCCGTTGTCGATGTCATCCTCGACATTTGCACATTTTGTGATTGAGGTCCTCGCACGCACGTACCGCCAAATAAAAAACTGCATTCGTTGCCCTTTTTGGACGACGTGAACTTTTTTAGTTGCTTCGTTGTCAGTTGATCGGGTAAGTCACCAATTTTTCTACAGTGTACTCGTTCAATACGATGGCAGCTTGTTCTGGCTTTTCGGTTTGGGGAATCATCTTTCTCTACTTTTCTGCGATGATGGAATGCCACACCTCCAGAAACTTTAGCTACATATCATCGGAAAATACAGTTCTCATCTCGGCAACAGAAAAAAGAAACCACTACCGGAATTCCAACTGCACTGGCACTTGCTTTGATCACGCTGACAGGAAAGCGAAAGCCCTTGGATGTCAGCCCCTCAAGAGTACAAAACCTAGATGATTGTATAAACTATTGTTCGTCGACACATCTTTCTCTAATGAAGGCAAATACATTCTACAAAGCCGTGTTGGCACACACACACACACATGCACGCACGCATTCATGTGCACACACATACACACACACACACGCGCGCACACACACATACACATACACATACACATACACATACACATACACATACACACACACACACACACACACACACACACGCTAACAGACAACCAAATTAATGCTCGACATTTGCTCAAGTCATCTAGCCGAGTCTTACACGACCCATGACAATCTATTTATTTGCCCATGTCATACAACGTCGCATGTCACTCAGTAGTAGAGTGTTTACACCACAATTACTAACCACAGTTAGCACAGAAGCCAGTGCAAGTTTGAATAAGGCCTTTCTTACCAGGACCAGGCAGGCACAGTGGGTTGGTCAAAGACCATGATTGAGATACGAGAGGTACCTGGTTCAAGTCCTGCCTGGGAACGGTTTTTCCAGCCGTGCTGCTACCCACAGTCAACTGGGAACTTGTGGCCAGGCACAAGGGGTACATGGATGCAGCTAATGGGGTCGTTTTCGGCACTTGTGCCAGTGGTTGTGAGACTTATCTGCTCACCCCCACCGTTAGGCGCTGCATCTGCCGCTAGGGTTTATTGGGTGTTAGCGGCCGTCGTGAGTTCCCTTCGGGAACGGACACGATAATTTACTTTTTTTTTAACTTTTTTTTCTTACCATTACTCTTCAACTTGATTACAGTAGTGATACTGCTTTATAATACTCATTGGTATACAGCAATACAGCATGTTACAAAAGAGGTTTGTTTTTGAACATCAATAGGCACTGGCTTGGATGAATAGAGCACCTGCTTGAAAAACATGCAGGAACAAGGGTTAAATACAGGAACAAGGGTCCAATGGGCAATACCATGATTAATATTCTTTGTTGCCATCTTCCATAGGTCCGTCAAATATTAGTAATAGGTTTTTCATTTGACCCGACGAGACCACACGACGTTTGCAGACCACGGCACGAACAGTTCACCAGCCACACTCCACGAAAGCAAGTAGTATTACTCCTGACAAGTCTTGTTTCGTTCCATAAAGATGTCATCTGTGAACTGTTCGTGCTGTGGTCTGCAAGCGTCGTGTGGTCTCGTCGGGTCAAATGAAAACCCATCATTGGTGTCTGCGGAGTCCTCGCTGTACTCTGTCTCATTATTATCATGTTTATGTGTCACAGGAACAAGAAAATAAATGCCAAGAGGCAGCGCGGGTACGCTGAGGTGGTAGCCAATGGCAATGATCGAGTGGCGATGTCGCAATCTGTACTTGGTGACGACAGGTCCTCTGCCCTTACACGACACCGCTATGTTCCCATTCCATCCAATTCACAGGCGTCGCCGTGATGTCACAATGACGCCAACATGATGTCACAATGAAGTCACCATAATGTCAACATGACGTCATAATGTTTTCACTATAGTATGAGATCTCCATGATTTCACTATAGTATGAGATCGCCATGATTTCACTATGACGTCACGTGCGTTCAGAACATCACTTTGATTGTATAATGCGTACGATGTCATTACAACGGGAACAGGTTAGTGGGAACGACATTTATTATACTAGTAGACGACGAGACAAGAGACCAAGACGAACGAAACGACTACATTGAAGAGTGAGAAAAGAGAGAGTGAGATCAAGTCTAAACGGCAAGATAAAGGGCCTGGGTAGCTATGGCAAATATGGGCGCGCAAGTAGCTACCCAGGCCAACGGAGCAAAAGGAGACAAAAGGTGCGTACGCAAGGGCATGCAGGCCAGCTAGAAATGTACGGGAGGTGGTACCTAACACTATGACAATCGCATGCGGCATAGTCAGCTTGTGGTGATCACGGAATACGTAACTAGTATGTTGCTTTATATCGCATTTACTTTCACGCATTTGTTAACACATACCCTGACTACAGTACATTGCCCTTACTACCGAATTTCTAGGACTAGGTTGAATAAGAAAAACAGGTTTCCGAGCAAACTCGCTCTCTTCCCATTCACTCTGCAAACTCGAACTCATTTCTCAATCACATTTTTACAACGTTTCGGCAAAATTGCCCTCATCAGGTAGGTTGACTAAGTTACAGCAGTGTGATCGTGGCACGAGGTGATGAGCTTAAAGAAGTACTGGAAGCTGCACTGAACACTCCAAACCTGCCCTATTGCAACCGTGTCGGGGTCTCCAGCGCAGCTCCCAGCACAAAATTCATGTCCTCGTAATGGCTCACTTCAATATGGGGCTATGCAAGGTGTAATGGAATGCCCCTCGCACTCAAACTCATCCAGGCGTACTACTAAGGCATGTAACAGACCTACAACAGTGTCGAAAACGTAAATGAAACATCACTGCGTGTGGCAAGGGACACAGAGATTGTCCAAGTTTACTTCCTTTCTGTGTGACGCGTTGATACATCTGCAGAAACAGCAGGCGTGCTTGGTGATATTTCCTCCCGACCACGCAATATTTACCGAGACCCGCTTGCGCATTTTACTCTCCTCTTGTGGGAAAGCAAGCAGGTCACGAACTGCGCAAGAGACAAACTCTTTGATGCTTGATGAGAGAGGGTAGCCCACATCAAGTAGCACACCGGAAGGGCTCACACACCCGACCACGACTTGATCTTGGGAGGCTTCAACTGTATTTTGTGTTCGCCAGAAAGGACCGCCAATCAGCCATGCAATGCATTTTATTTTGAGAAATTACATGTACTACAATGTTAGGAAATTACAATGTTGATATGTTGCTGGCCTCAAGCGAAGGTCCCTGGTTCGAATCCTGGCGGTGACAGTCAATTTTTTTTCTTCAGATTTTTCTCGTTTGTGTATTTCCCTCAAACCGGTGAAAGTGCAATGTCATTGTACTCTCCCACAATACATGCACAATCGGCATGTGCATCGTCATTCTGATAAGGCTAAAACGACTCAATCCATGGCGTGCCGGTGAGTCATCATGATTCTATTTAGGGCTACATGTAGCAGATTCTGCAGGGACCACCAACGGATGCACTCTCTCTCTCTCTCTCTATCTATCTATCTATCTCTCTCTCTGTGTTTGCCAATTGGTCGTGGACCACAAGTTTCGTTAAATAAAATAGACTAACGGCCGATAAAGTATGTAGTGTACTCGTCTAACGTTACATTGCAGAGTAGATCAAAACGCTACATTGCAAAACGCTATAATTATTATTGCAAAACGCTACATTGCAAAAACGCTACATTGTGCATTGTATGTCTAGTTGTGACCCGTGGTCATCGCATTCAGTCTGTACACACGGTAACGGCTCGGTGACGAGCTTCGCGGTCTGTCTCCTGTGAATTACTAAGTACTTTCGAATGCCTTCTACCCTCACACACCTCCCCAGTTCAGAGAGTGTTGGTTTCAGCTGGGTAGCTAGGTCAAGTACAGTCATTCCCACTCACACTGCTCTGGGGATGTATCGCATTCGTGCCGTGGTCACTAGTTGTTAGCTCGCACTAACTTGAACACTTACATTACAACACCTCGATACCGCACCAATAACACACTCCCGAGGTTATTCTGTTGCAATAGTGTTCCTTTCGTACCGCGGTCACGAGTTGGAACTCTTCAGACTTGAGCGCGTACAACCTCAGAATACCACAACAATAGCAAACACTCCGCTCTCCTGTTCAGGCTACCTATTTGGACCACAATAGAACCGCCATGGTGAGCTTATTCTGGTGGTGTACCGCGTTCGTGCCCTGGTCACGAGTCGGCGTTCTAACGTCAGCACCAACCACACCTTATACTCACGATAACATGCTAACAGGAAAGGTGGCAATAGATAGAAGAAAGTCGTCGTAAACACCTCTTCAACAAACCTTGGAAAATCAAGTACAGAGCGTCAGGGGATGATTGTCATTGCAGTGGCTCTTAGCCGAAGCACGGGAAAAGCGAAAGCAAATGATCGATATTCACTGGTTTGAGGGAAAGACGCAACAAATTAATGATCAATGCACTCTGTTCGGTATCACAGTAGACTGACAGGCGACTTGTAGCGGACGTAGGAAAATCTACAAGCTGCTTCAGCAAGTTGTGCGGTCTGTCAGGATGGCGTTGGTACAAATGCTCGTTTCCTTCGTGATCATGGCAAGTCTTTGTCTGAATATGCTAACGGGTGAGTGCACATTTTAAATTATACTTCGAAGTAGTAATTCCATTTTGTCTCCACCGACAAAGGTAGAGGGGCTGTTGCTCTCATCCGGGGCAAAAAATGGGGAACCGACAAAGTAGTTGCTTGCGGTTCTAGGCTTGCATACATTTCCCAAGATCGGGGAAATTTTGAGCTATCTATTTTTCTTGCCAATACTATAATAATCCGAACTACAGTATGCCGGATCTTCGCTGTTTGTCTTTTAAAAGACAAAGGCCGAATGGTCTGTAAAATTCGTTCTGTAAACTTCGTGCTATTCTAACTCGTAGATTGAATACAATACACACAGGCAATGTCACTTGATAACCAACAGAAAAAGCATTGTGTCTGGGGCATGATGTGCTGATACTCCACTGTACCACTCCGCTGGCTATCGTGATCCAAATACTAGTAGGCTTGTACAGTGGACCTTTTACTTCGTACGTACTCGTGATCAGTACTGACATTGTCCAGAGCATGGGTGTATTCATCTTTGCTAAAGTACTAGTATTGTTTTTTTGGGGTTTTTTTTACATGTCAACAACAAATAACTCCAAAGCACGAAAAAGGCCAAAAACTAAACCAAGAACTAGTAGTGTGGGATAAGACGTCAAAACAAGAAAAGGAAAACATACGTCTCTCGGATACTGAGAACACTGTAATTGTAAACTTTCCTGCTGTCCACGGGTAGACCTTACCCGAGTTATACTGAATATGTTTCATGTTCATGCGTCTTTGTGCGTTCAATATGAACACTGTGTATTGCAGGCACTGTTGAAAGTGTAGAGGCTGTGCCGCACTCCTGCATGCACTTCTCGCTGGTGGCTGCTGGAATTGATCCCTGGATGACATTCAATTACGAGCATCGCCTGGCCAAGAACCACTGGACGGAGAATCAGATCCTGAATGCCCCGGATCGCATGGTGGCCAAGGTACTGGAGTCCACCGTAGCAGTCGCCCGTGGTGTCAAGAAATGCCTCAGTACGTCTTGTTATTAATAATAATAAAAAAAACGGCTGAAGACAATTTTTTTCTTGAGCCGGTTTTGTGTCCTTTTGCAAAAAGATATTTTTTAACATTCAATGACGCTAGATAGTCCTGTCTAAACCTTCTTTTAAATGTATGTGCTATATGTCCAGCATCCTAGTACTGTATCTAGAAGAACCCTCGTCCTCGGGTTTACCCTCATAATCATGTTGTGCATGATCACAATGAGCAGTTCCAGCGAGAGCCTTTCATCAAGATCATTTCTTGTGCTTGAGTGCAACTGATTGCTTACAAACGGCTTACTGCTTCACTCCTCTAAGTTTAGTCACTGCCCCGAATCCTTTCGGTTCTCCTAACTAAACTTCGCTTGCCGGTATATTTACCTAGACATTGGAGGATTCCGTTTGTGAATCTATTCTCTCTTTATTTCCATCTCTCTCTCCCTACTCTCTCTTTACCTTTCTCTTATGCCCTCTTTCTCTCTCCGTCTCCATGAACAGCAGGAACTTGCTCCCCGTTAACAAGTGTTCTTGCTTATGTGTGTATACTGCCTGTAGAGCGTCGAACACCTGAATGCTACCTGGCCAAATGTCAGAACGGGGGCACTTGCGAGCCGGACAGCACCATGTGGTATCATTACTACACTTGCAAGTGTCCTGCCTTGTACTCTGGTGGCCTCTGCGAAAAGAGTAAGTTCCCAGTAGTTAGATGTAAGGAGGTGCTTGTTATGCAAGTCATATTCCATTATAGTTAGTTCGTACGTTTCATCACAAGCTCTCAGTCTTGTCAGTCTTCTCCTCTATCAAAGCATTTGATAATAATGCTGAACAGCGTGAAGTGAAGGGTCATCTTTCCTCGAATTGCTTGTATTTGTTGTTCCATATGTAGGCGCTTGCGATTTTCCTGGGGACTATAATATTCTCGATTTGTTGTTTGCTGCTGTATTTCAGAGAACAGCAAAGCCGTAGAGGAACTGAAACAACTTCAGTCGACAGTAGACAAGCAGAAAGAAACCATCAAAACCCTGGATCACACGCTGACTTCGCACGGCTGGTCCATCCGAACGCTAAAGGCCAGGGTGGATTTCGCGGAGAGATTCTTCCAGCCTCTCCTCTCCAGTGCACTGGTATGTGATCACGTGACTCACTCCAAACTCGAACATTGATGCTTTAGCCTATAATCATCATGGTGCACAGTTAATGTCGTGATTGTCATAATAATAATAATAATAATAATTAAAAAGCTTCCGTGGAGATAAAAATGTACAACAAGTTTTGCTAATGGTGTTTGTACTGAGTGCGCAGCTTACTCTATTTGTTGCGTTGAATAATAATAATAATACCACAGCACGCGTAATAATATAATTATCTGGGTATAATTATACGTTCCGCTTCTGTCCTATCTCCTATGATCAAATTCCATTATCAACAAGATAATTATTAATACGGTACACGTGATGGTCATGGGGTGCATAACACGGTCAACTTTGCGTATAAGTTAACGACACTCAGCGGGGCATCAGAAAAGTGTCCTTCTTCGCGAAGTGTCCATATACCCGAAGTCTCATTATAATGTTAACAGGGTAGATGGGACTATGCTCTGGGCTATCGTTATTCGCGAGTTGTCGTTATATCCGCAGTCGTTATCAGCGAAGTTGACTGTATTTCAAGTAGGTAGTTCAATGTGCCTGGAGATAACGGTCGTGAAAAGGGCATGTACATGTTCGGAAAGCTACCTCCTGTTTTGAAATCCGATTGTCGACATGACAACTTACGAGTCGCATTCCAGGAGATTGGTTTCTCAACTCGCATGGATCATTACAATAATTTACTTGTACATAATTATATAATACAAGGAGGCGTTCTATGAAAAGCTCCTATCAAGATTGGTTTTAAAAGAAAATACTGTGTGACAATGAGTCACTAGGACTTTTCGAGATACAGTATTTGGAGTGGCACGTGTGCTGCAATCCATTGTGAAGTGTATCGAATTTACTTCCTTTTAGGATATGTACACTGTACGTTTGATCACCTCGGAAATTATTTAACGCCCCCCCCCCCCCCCCCCCCCCCCCAGAAGGGCTTTGGACTAGAAATTCAATTTTGTGTGAATTTCCCTTGTTTTGTTTTTAGAGCCATTTGCAATCCTGCTCAAGGCAGTACCTTGGCTACCAGTACAAGAGCAAGTTCAACACTACAAACGTTGGCCAGAACGGCACAGTGACGCAGATGACGTTCAAGAAGAAGCAGGCGAAGACTGCCCTGCGCATCTCCTACTCCACATCGCTCCACATCCACGTACCAGCTGGCCAGATCATCACGCGATGGTACTTTCAAATCGACGGATATGACTGCAAGGTGCCGGACAAGATCGAAATGGTGCTCCATCAGCCCGGCTCCTCGGCCGACCTCAACATTCCCATCCTGATCGAGGGAGTTTGTGAGGAGACGACAAACGGCGCGCTGGCCAAGGGAAATCGCGAGATTGCGCTGTACGGCGAAGTGCCTGAGAACCAGGTGAGCACACCGACAGTACAGTACCCGTCAACATCGCTATTTCAAGTGCAGGAACTCTGCAAATGATCAACACCATAGTGTAGTACAACAGGCGTCTCACCGGAGCTACACCTAAACTACTACGTACAAGCAAGTCACATCTGAATAAACCCGTTCTCAAGAAAATCACATCTGAATAAACCCGGTCTCAAGCAAGTCACATCTGGAGTACAGGAGCAGTTTGCCATAATTATTATTATCAAAGATCTTCTCCCTTCAATATCACACGTTTCTACGCGATCAAGGATCTCATCTACATAAACAAAATAAGTCATTTATCTTCCTTCTGTTTCTGCGATTGCATTGTGTTTCTGTCATCTACACTCTGCTGACTGTACCGCACTCTCCCTGCAGTGGACGGTTGATTAATCGACGACTAACTAACATACTCACCTTCCGAGTGACGCCATTTCTGATGCAGATCGCGTATCCACAATTGTCTTTGCCAGCCTGAACTCCTGTTTTTGCTCTGTCACATTTATCGAAATCTACATTATTTAGATGGGGAAATGGGAACGATAGCTAGGTTTCGCCTCGCAGATATACCCAAGAACGCAATTGCATGCTCTGACAATTAGGTGCATCAGCTACATGTGTAATATGTACCTGTGTAAGGAGCGAATCTTTGCACCTGCACCAGTAGTTGAGTGAATTATACATTGGTCTCAGATTCTCTCCCTTTCCTCAGATTCCCTGTCTTTCCTCAGATTCCCTGTCTTTCCTCAGATTCCCTGTCTTTCCTCAGATTCTCTCCCTTTTCTCAGATTCTCTCGCTTTTCTCAGATTCTCTCGCTTTTCTCAGATTCTCTCCCTTTTCTCAGATTCTCTCCCTTTTCTCAGATTCTCTCCCTTTTCTCAGATTCTCTCCCTTTTCTCAGATTCTCTCTCTTTTCTCAGATTCTCTCCCTTTTCTCAGATTCTCTCCCTTTTCTCAGATTCCCTCCCTTTTCTCAGATTCCCTGTCTTTCCTCAGACTCTCTCCCTTTTCTCAGATTCTCTCCCTTTTCTCAGATTCCCTGTCTTTCCTCAGATTCTCTCCCTTTTCTCAGATTCCCTGTCTTTCCTCAGATTCTCTCCCTTTTCTCAGATTCCGAGGCTCTCCCTTTTCTCAGATTCCCTGTCTTTCCTCAGATTCTCTCCCTTTTCTCAGATTCCGAGGCTCTCCCTTTTCTCAGATTCCGTGTCTTTCCTCAGATTCTCTCCCTTTTCTCAGATTGCGAGGCTCTCCCTTTTCTCAGATGCTCTCTCTATTCTCAGATTTTCTCCCTTTTCTCAGATTCTCTCCCTTTTCTCAGATTCTCTCCCTTTTCTCAGATTCTCTCCCTTTTCTCAGATTCTCTGTCATCGTGAGCATTGTCTCTTGTCATTTCACTCACCTTCCCTTCCCTGGCTTCTCTAGATGTTCGTAATCACGTGGCCTTCATACGCGCCGCGCAGTAGTTATTGGAAGCGAGGAATATTATTTTTCCCGTCATAGCTTTGCTTTGTGACTTTGTTCTGATTGAATTCAAATGAATCATGCTAAATTAATCATGTGACACAAGCAGGCAGTTTCTCAGCCCTGCAGGAACGTCAGGACTGTTACAATGCTGCTCAATGAAATCCAGTCACGTCCCTCAACTCTCAAGTTTGAGCCTCGCATTATCTCACAGCCCAGTGTTCATGGTCTACGGCTGCGCAACGCCTTGCGCGTACTTAAAGGTTGCGACTGGATTTCATCGAGCAGCGCTGGTACTTCGGAGAGCACAGGCAGAGGCGGCGGGGTTATCTGGATCACAACCAGTGTACTTGAACATTTTTTTTGGTTTTTAAATTTTGGCCAGTTGGCTACAATACTTCATTTTCGTCTTGGGGGTTAGACAAGGGGAACAAGCCATGTAGGGGCAGTTTTCGGCACCGAGAGTATAGCTCGCTCGACTCTGTCTCCACTGAGTGAAAAGGACCCACACCTTATCCGGGGAGCTGCGTCACGGAAGTTTTGCCGTCAGATGTGCGACTGCGGGGTACATTGTGTTTCGATGAGACCGTATTCAATTATCGTTATGGACATAAGCCAGGGCACAACTTACAGAGTTTTTTTAATTTTTACAAAGAACACAAACTCGGCTCAAGACAAAATACCAAAAAGAGTTAAATTTCAAAGAGGACGAAGATAGAACTATACCACAGAAGTTGAGGTGTGACAAAACAAATAACTATCGATTCGGGGCTGACTAATACTGACTGTTCACTAGCGCAGCTGTGTTTGGGGGGGGGGGGTGGTCCGAGAACTGGGTATTCGGTGAATTGTCGTTCGGTGATATGTCGGGACTCCGTGGTGTTGACTCCACCCTCCAGAGGTCTTGTTATCCTTGTGTGATCGCGCTAGTTGTACACTCGCCATAATCACAAACACTAGCTCTTGCTGCGTGTTGTTCACCGGGGCAAGGCCATCCCCAATAACTCCAGCACTGAGAGGGCTCGTTCAGCAACAAAGGATATGATCACCAGTTAAGTTGCTTTTGGCCCAACAGTAATTGGCTATCCTGGGCGGCAAAGAGAAAGGGAGTTGTTACATGTGCTTGGAAAGCCCTACACACACAACAGAGGCGAAAGGCTGTGTTAGCTGTAACTAACGTCACGTTTCACGCGCCGGAGCGATCATCAGACAGCAGCATTCACTATCGAATTCTCTACGAGCAGGCCTAGATATTTGATGCTAGTGTGGAAGTTAGTGCATTATGTGCGAAGTAAAGACGTGGCATTGGGAAAGTGAAGAGCCCTATATAGCTATGTAGTATGCGTGCAATAATTTTATAGATAAAAAGCTTGCATCATACACAGTCATTCACTACGAGTGCCTGACATGTATTGAGTAGTGGACGATTATGATGCCAGGCACACTTTCCATATGTGAAGTACTTTGCAATCCTAGCTATGCGTCGAAATTGCGAAACGTCATGGCAAATTGACCGCGCTCGTAGTAGGTGGCGGAAATAGAAAGAAACTTCAGGCTAAAGTAGAGGGCACTTTCCTAGCGCAAGTACAGTGTATCCTTATCCATCAACACGCACTCGCAGTGCACCCCTACCCCCATGTACGCCGTCGTTGTATTCGTCAACGTGCAACCAATACAGAAGATGACTTTTCGATACGTGCCCCAGTCGACGGGATTTCCCCTACCGTTCACAGTATGTAGGCCACAAAGTGCGTGTGTGTCATGTGAATGTCTTGCTTTGTGTTCACTGCCGGATACGCTACACCTCTAGAACACTAACTTACTTACGTGGTTGGCGGCATATTGCCGCGAGCCGAAAATGTGAGAGTGGTAAGTACCTAGCAATACAATAGCGCTACCAGTAAGACATGGAAAGCACAGATTTAGCAGAGCAGAGGCGAGAAGTGCTATATTCCTACGGTCTGACTGGCCTCTGCTACTCCCATCACCTCATGCGTGTGCCCTATTGATGTGAACATTAACAATGTGCAGGATTTCTGGCAACGGAACTGCGTTTGCATGCTGCAACGCCATAGTTTAGAAGTCATTATCCTCATGATTTCACCACCGCGCCAACTTTGCGCAGATCAAACTACGTTCTGATTCAATAGATACAGATAGACGGCCACTGGAGACCGCAGCGGCGGAGTGGATTTTCGCAAGCTGGAATGGCGGGTTTGGCCAATTTCTTCCTGTCTAGCCTCCTGGTCTTCAGGTTCGCAAGAGTGGCGCTTAGCGGAAGCGGTAAGAACTTCCTGTCTCTAGAAAAGCGATCAGTCTGAGTAGTGAAGGAGAGATGAGACAATTCTTTCTGAATGCATAAGTCCGGCTCTGCCTGGTATAGTAAAATACAACTTTTCTTGTTCTTTTCAACCCAATCTGTAGACGCCAGTCATGACGTGGCATGGATGCCATCCTGTATGTCGCAGACAATGGTTGCAGCGGGTATATCACCCGAGGCGGGCGCTGTGTACGAGCGGTATTTCGCCATGGAGGGCTTCTCCGTTCAGCAAATCCTCAAAGCCTCAGACTTGGAGCTGGCCAGGGCGATTGGCCACGTGCTACCGCCTCGCAAGAGTATGCTCAAGCTGAGGAATTGCCTGCGTAAGCCATCGATCAGTCTGTTACTTTACCTAGTTAGCTATTAAAGTACATCAACAAGTACAACATTGAACTCGGATGGTGAGCCGATTTAATGATGGTAACAAAAACAGAAGGACGAAATGTTACGAGTTATGACTAACGGTCAGTTTTGTGCCATTTTGTCTCACTCGCTGACTGTACAGTATTATGATCTGGTTGCGTTGGTGGACAGTTAGTCATAACTCGTAGCATTTTAAGTACAACATTAATTGGGGATAGGACAAAAGTTCACATCTAAATTATGTAATTAAACCCACCCTGAAGTGTTCACCTTGACAAGGGTTAGCCACTCCGTACACGGCATACACAATGAATGATATCATCGGCCTAAATTGGCAGTGCAATGAATTGATGCGTTGGTTATCCAAACCAGTCTGTATCACCTCTCCCCACCATTGAATGACTTGAAAACACCATGCACGGACTGGATGAAGTCAACGGAAGGATAGAATATACGGGACACTGCAGAAGTATTGGGTGACATCTTTGACATCTAGCGAAATTTGGGCAGAGAGTGATCATGGCATCGTGGACAGTGGAACCAACATGGCCAACATCATGTGACCCATAGTCTGCCATAGATGCAGTTAGGGTAGGTTATACTTTTTTTAGTGTTTATTTGAATTCGGATAACTCAACAGTACAGAAGTACAACTACAAAGAGTACCGAATAGAAGGCCCCGAGAACGGGAAAACCCAAAAAAACTACAACAAAAAAACAACAACAACAACAATTTACTGATTATGCACATTGCTTGAAAGCAAATCACAACAATGACTAAGCTGCAGTTTGAAAATGAAATAGTGGTATTTGCCAGATTAGCTTTGCATGTGTATGTACAGTAAAACCTGTCAAGGCGACCAATCGGATAAGACGACCAACTCAACTGTCGAAGGGGACCGCTACAACCAGGACCACGGGTGGTCAATTTCAGTCAAATGACCCTGGTTAAGGAGACCACCTGTACACAGCGACCGCATTTCGAAGGTCCCTTGAGCGGTCGCCTTAGACAGGTTTCACTGTACAGTCAACTTCGCTTATAACGACACTCGGCGGGGCATCAAAAAAGTGTCCTTATTCGAAAAGTGTCGTTATACCCGAAGTCTCATTATATGTATTACAGTGGGATGGGACTTTGCTCTGGGCATGGAAATTATGTCGTTATTCGCGAATTGTCGTTATATCCGCAGTCGTTATTAGCCAAGTTGGCTGTACATGCTTTTATCATTTGTTGTTCCCGTGCAGAGCGAGCCACACCGCAATGTTACGCCGTGCAGTGTCAGAACGGAGGCGTATGCGCGCCACTTCAAGTTACGAATCCACACTACTACTGTCAGTGTTCCGGCAATTATGGAGGCCACTACTGCGAACAAGGTGTGGTACTTGAAAATTCAAATATAATGTATTATGTATTCAAATATATTGTATTTGAATTCATGTGCAAAATATTCATTTGTTTGAGGGAAAGATGTAAACGGGAAAAAGACTAAAGAAAAAATCGACTGTCACAACTAGAACTCGAACCAGGGACCTTCGGTTGAGGCCACACACTTCCCCAACTATCGCCGAAGTCGCACCAACCTCTTCTTCACACTGTTGTCCCCAGTGCGGGCTTGCGAATTAGATGCTTTGGAGGCAACAATGTTGTGAATAGGCAACGGTCCTCAGCGCTTGTTCAGCACCTCCATGACTGATGAGCGACACTGACTGACGCTGCTATCTGGTGTTCACGAGGTGTTTGTCGCGCCTGAAACGGAGCGTCTCTGTAAGTTTGTATCCCTGGTGATGTTTGTGCCTGAAGAGCACTATATAAATGGTGCTCTTCAGGTACAATCTTCCTCAGCCTACTCAAGCTCAACTTATTATTATTATTATTATTATAATTATTATTATTATGCATTCCCGCGGCAGCGTCAACAGTGCAAGTGCAAGTCACCCATGCACAAACACAGTCCTAACGTTCGCTTATGCTGGACATGGTAAGAGAAGCAGTTGATATAGGAGACATAAAGACAACAAGCACAAACGTAGCTGTAAATCCTTTGTGTATAGAATGTTTAAAGTGTATTGAGCGATATTTCCGTGATCTGGGAAAAAGGCGACGGCGCGGTTTCATCGCCGAAACCTCTACTCGCAGATCATATCCAGTAGCTGCCTCCATTCGCTTCGAACTGCAGCTACGTCTGATAGGCGCTCCAGATCCTCCAGGCTCTGCAATCGCCTGCACCCGGTTGAGGTCGTCCTCGAGCTCCACCGGCAGGGTGATGCGAGGGCGGCCTCTCCACTTGTGGTCATCACATTCAAAGTAGCTGACCATGCTTAGGACGGCGGGGGCATCACTGGGAAGTCGAAGGATATGGCCAAATAGCCTCCACCGAGCTCTGGTGAACTCAATTTATGAGGGGTGAATTCCCTGAAATACTGTGTATTGAGCAGGGAATGGTGCTTTCTTGCAGGTTTGCCGAATGGACGGTTCGATGGACTTCTCGTGTGCTCTGGATGGCAGTCGCGAGTCAGTCAAGTGAGAATTCACGTCGGCAGGAAAACCGCGAGCTCTCATGTAGGGAGTATAACACGCACACTTCCCCAACTATCGCCGAAGTCGCACCAACCTCTTCTAAAAGGAAATGAAGATAGGAAATAGAGATATTCTAGATATTTATGATTGCTTGCTCTTATAATACTATTCATTCAAACATCTGTGTTCGTTTTGTGCATTGCTAGATAAGGCAACTACAGATTTTGGCAATGCGCTGCACGTCCTGAAGGAAGAGGTGTCTGCGCAAAGTACGAAACTCTCAACAATGTCCATCGCCGCCGAAAAGAATGATGTGACACTGAAGTCCTTGACATTCAGGCAGAACCAAGCTGACAGAGAATGGCCAGACAAAGTTGAACGAGAAGCGGTAAGGTGCAAAATTTGGTTTATAAACATTTTTTTGGAACTCGGATGTTAAGCCCACGTAATCAAGGATAAAAAGAACGGACAAAATGTTACTCCTTGCCAATTTGTACCTTTTGTCGCACTCGCTGACTTGATCCATGTACGTTGGCGGACTGTTTAATAGTCATAAGTGTAACTTGTTATCCTTTCTTTTTATCCAAAACATATCTTGGTTTCCAAACACAACTCCGTTGGCGCCCGACCTGCAGAAAGTGCTCAATGCCATAGATTGAGCTTAGAACAAAGCAGACTCAGCGAAGGATGTCAGCTGTCTGGTGATTGCCTAGCGGCATTAAACAGTGAACCTGAACGTCCTTTGCTGAGTCTGCTATGTTTGCAAGTACTAAAACTAAAAACATATCTGCAGTGCAAGTGCTGGATTGATTTTATTTGGCTGACTGCTCATGGCCCTGACTTAGATGAGTTGTGTGACCGATCTACTAATCTCTCTGTCCCATCGTTACAGTAGTCTATTGTTTCATCTCTAAAACATCCTATAGCACCAGGACCTTGTAAGTTAGAAAGAGGATCATGAAGCCTATAAAATTTGATGGTGATGCAATTGTAGTCATGGCTGCGAGAAAGAATAACAACGGTGGACTGATAATCAAAACGGGCAACAATCTGTCCTTCGTCTTATACCACAATGTCAGTGTAGCCAGCACTCTCTCATCAAGGTTCCATGACTACTTCAATGGTGTCGTACTTGCATGTGTGTGTGCGTATGTGTGTGCGTGTTTGTGTGTGTGCGTGTTTGTGTGTGTGCGTGTATGTGTGTGTGTTTGTGTGTGTATGTGTCTTTCAGAAAAAGCTCAACCTCTGTTCCCGCCAGTACCTTGGATACGAGTACCAGGTGTCGTACAATGCTCCAGCCGTTTCTCAGAACAAACCCATCGCACAAATGATATTCGCCAAGCTACAGTCCAGCACTGCGCTACGTATCTCTTACACCGCCTCAGTTCGCATCAACCTGCCAGCCGGCAATCAGATCACCAGGTTCTACTTCAAAATCGACAATTCCGAATGCAAGACCCCGGAGAAACTGCAGACCTACTTCCACCATCACGACAACACAAACGGCCTGAGCATTCTGCCGTTGCGCATGGAGGGGGTTTGTGAGGCGACAAGCCAAAGCACCCTGGGCAAGGGCAACCGCACACTGGCACTGTACGTTGAAGACCGCAACGGAGCTAACATTGCCTCGTCCATTCGCTATCGGCCATCCACATCGCTCTTCGAAGTTCAAGAGCTGTGCAAGCCAGTAACAGCTCCAACGGTGTTCTTCCCACCATTCTTTGGGTGATCCCGAAAACAAGTAGGGTGTACATGTACATCTGATATCATGGCATGAGAATGGCGGCCAAGCAGAGCCTTGAATTCCCCAAAGGTGTGCATGGGTTAGCTGTTGACTCAATGCCACATTTAGCAAAGTGTCCCTCCACCTCTTAACCTCTACATGTACTTTTGTGACATGAACTTCTTATGTACGACGTTCAGATATCTGGTTAAAATATTTCAGTCTTGTCAATAAGTGCTTTTGCAGCCTTTTTCCCCTTTTCAACACAACTTCAAATATCATGAAGTGGCCTTAGCAAGGTGATTCCAATGAACTGGTTCTAACCAAAGTAAAATAATTTTATGATCTCCTCTCTATTCAGCAGATACTGTACTGTTGCCTCGCTTCAATATTCCCACTTAAATATTATACTGATATATCTGGAATTAAATCGCCAGGAATAATCACAATCTCGATTATCTAGAGGATTTATCCTGGTTTCGCAGCTGTGCACTGAGTGCGTACGATTATGCCCGCAAATTGATTCCTGAACACATTCATGAATCGCCCCTGGCTGTTCACATTACCCCATGCCCATGTGAATAGGATGAATGTAGTCCGAATCGATTTCAGGGCTCATGAGTCATGACATGGTATCGAACGACGAGGTTCCGTTCATGAATCGATTCAAGTTCGTAATCGAACGTGATTCCGTTCAGGAATCGATTCAAGTTCGTAATCGAACGCACTCACTGTGTTCCACCTTACTCCTTGGATCACACCGTCACACCGGAGTTGTGATGTACAGTCATGTACGTGTATGTGATAGGAAGAGTACAATAACACAGTGGAGGTTATGACATAACCACAGTGGAGGTTATGACATAACCACAGTGGAGTAGGTGACATAACCTCCACTGTGGTTATGATTGTATACTCTTGCTGATAGTTAGGCGCATGTCTGAAGCGAGTTGTCACAATAGTGCAATGGCTTTCCTGTAATGCACATGATCGGACCGTAAAAGTATTACCGTAGAATCCCGCGGATAAGCCCATGGGCTTATCTGTTTCACAAGGACATTTCGGTGGGCTTATACGAGAACATGGGCTTAAACGCGGACATGGGCTTATACGCCGACACCAAGTTGTGCTATTGAAAAGTATCAAGCAAGTGTGAAGGACATTGCTGAAAACCATTGTGCAAACAAAAACAAGAAATGTACGAAAAAAACTATAATGTGCATGTACTACGTACATGTACATGTACATGGTATGGCCAAGAGTCCATAATTTATGGACTCCCGGTATGACCTAGGCCCATGGCATGGGCTTGTACGATGAAGCTGTGTGATGTTCGAACAAACCCTGGGCTTATGCGCGGGCATGGGCTTATACGCGGGTGGGCTTATCCGACATTCTAATGAATCAATATTGGGTATACTGCAACGATTGCAACAAGATGCTAAAGGCACTTACTGCAATACTGGTACAGAGTCATGCCTGGCTCACACTGCTAGTACCCATTTTCGGCCGATTTTCCGGCGCCGACACCGACTTGAAATCGGCCGACTGTGTCGGACACACTCGGACTACCTCTACACACAAACATGTGCTCGGACTACCTCTACACACAAACATGTGCTACAACGCTGCAACACAGCCGGCGCCCACACCAAGCGATTTTCGTGCCGATCTTGGGGATTTTTCAATATCTATAAATGGCCGAAAAATCGTTCTATTTGTAGTGTGGACCAGGCATAACATGATTGGGCAGGTCTGAATTTCGTATGTGGCGAGAGCGCGACCCACAGCTGTTGGCCATGGATATGCTACGGTGTGTGGTTGACTTCGCACTAATGCTATGCATTCTGTGAGGGTCCCACTACAGAACTTCAAACAGAAGGTTGAGCGTAACCAGGCACCATGTGACGGATAGAGTAATTGACGGCCCAAGTAACACAGTCACACTTTTACTTGGAGCAAGTCACCCTTCACTTCAGGCTTCACTACTTCGTAGATCTATGAACCACGTAACCACACGCTGTTCGATCACATGACACGGTTCACAGCAGCTAGAAGTGCAGGTCTGTGGCCGTGCTAAAATGTGGATGCACATTATTATGATGAATGTAGCAAGTCAAAAATGAATCAATGAAAAATGAGCAACATTTGCTGCTGACAGTCATTTCGTTCCTGCTCTTGCTGCGTGCGCGTGCAGCGTTAGCCTTCTGCAAAGTGCAATGCAGACAGATGAAGCTGTTCTTGTGAGCTTCCTTCAGGCGAACCTCCAATTTGCCACAAAGTGCACGAGCGGCAGTCTGGAGACGAAAGTTTGACTCGTCACGAATACTTGTGAAGGTCGAATTAGCGCAGAGCAAGTCCACGTTTTGGTGCTCCCGAAATAACTCTGAGTGTGGAAGGTCCGCGAACCTGACCTTCCCAACTTGACTTTTCTCCAACAAGACTGAGTAGGTCTACGCTCGACTGACGTTGAAAACTCAGTGCGTTATGACTTGCTTAGTGGTCTGTGGCGTGCTGAACGGGCGGTGTTTGAATGAAGTCTCACTTCGAAGTTTTAAACAGCGGCTGTAGTACGCAACGTTCGCTTCTGCTGCATTTCCAAGAAAAAACGATGACTGGAATGCTGGGGATATAGAAGCGGAGACAATAACAACAGAAGCAGAAGCTGGCGGTTATGGATAAGGTGAGAGTGTGTGTGGTGGGGAGGGGGGGGGGGAGGAGGAGGAAGGGCGTTTGCGTGTGGGGGGGGGGGGGCGGGACGGTGGAGGTGGGTGCGTGCATGTTTGCGTGTGCGTATATGGTCAATGGGAGTACAAATGTACATTTGTATGATTGTGTAAGTACATGCATAGTGGTTTTCATTGGCACGTGGATGTATGCACAATTCAAAAAATGCATTGCGCAACACCATAAAACTATGCACTTTGTGGAAAGTACAATCATGGCAATCAGCAGGATCAGATTAGCGGACATTGGACGTAGTAATCGACAAAATAAAATATGGATAATAAGATTTCCTAGCAAGTTTTCTAGAGACATTCATATTTTCTTTTGTTGATTACTACGTCCAATATCCGCTTCACTGATTGCTATAATAAAGTTATTGTCTCTGAGCCGCTTATTTATTTATAATCAAAATTAAAACGTTGATTTGCAGAACAGCAACTAATCCTACACGTCACATGTGTTAACTGAATAGTGCATGCTATGATGTGCCACTTGCAGTTGCGTGATGTTGCGGCGTACAAACGAGAGCAAGATCTTCGGCGAGCACAACGCGACCGAGCGGAGAGGGACATTCTCGATCAGCTTGAGGACGTACAGGTTAGTAATGTCGGCAAAGCATAGGCTAGGCAAAGTCTATTGATTTCCTTTCTTCTTCTTTTTCTTCTTCCGAATTTTCCTTTTTAAGTTAATTTCCCTCAAACTTAGGATTTGTCCACAAATATCAACATTTTTTAGGAGATTTTGGTTTGTTTTGGGGGGGGGGTGGGGGCGGTTCCTGTTCATCTCGTCCTTTTGAAAAACCGATCTCTAGATTTGTACAGGCTTTGTGCAAACATATAGTTGATGACTTTCACAGAGTGAAAGTCAACCTCAAGAATACAGCCATGGCAAGGTGAATGGTGAATTTGGAGTTGATGTTGGTCACGTTTCAAGAGGAGATTGCACTTCACCATAATATCGATATCCTTCTTAAACGTGTGCATGTTTGTTTTGAGTGGGGAGGGAGGGGGGTCCTTGGAGACATGAAGAAATAATCGTCTTGAAAATAGGGCTGAAACAATTATACCGATAACTCGCATGTTGATCGTTAGGAGTGCAATCGATAATCGTTAGTTCTCCAAATGAGTGCTAACGATTTTTGTGCACATGCACATCTTTGACAGTGTTCTAGCCCTTGCACTCCATCCGATAGTAAATACGAGTGCAATCATGTACTTTCAAGCGCAGTAAAATTGATTTGTGGCTTTGAAAAAGATCTGGAGTGAAGACGCTGTCTTTTCGGTCTATTTTTTTAAGTTGATGAGAGCAGTTTCCAAAGGGTGATAACAAGATTCTTCGCTCTGAAAACAACATGAAATTCTCTAGTTCGACAAAAATTAATAAAACCAATATATCGGTCGTTAATGATATTGGCTGATCGTTAGGAGTTATTGAATGGTCGTTTCTGCCCTACTTGAAAAAAATATCCATTGATTGTGAGGAAAGATGCAAACGGGAAAAGTCTGAAGAAAATTTGTTAAGGCCGGGGATGGTGTCGCCAGCCCTCATTGCAACCCACACTTCACGTAGCTATATCACATTCCGAATCCAGCAGAGAACTAAGCTGCTTGGTCAGCTTCAAGGCTCCCGCTTGGTCACTTAACTCTACCCATTCCATTTTGTCCTGGTTCACCGTCAAAGATAACTTTAGTAGGGTGGGAGCTGTAGATTGAGATATCACTGTAGAGTGAGAAATCACTGTAGAATGAGATATCGCTGTAGAGTGAGGTATCGCTGTAGAGGGAGGTATCGCTGTAGAGTGAGGTATCGCTGTAGAGCGAGATATCGCTGTAGCGCGAGATATCGCTGTAGAGCGAGATATCGCTGTAGAGCGAGATATCGCTGTAGAGCGAGATATCGATGTAGAGCGATGTATCGCTGTAGAGCGATGTATCGCTGTAGAGCGAGGTATCGCTGTAGAGCGAGGTATCGCTGTAGAGCGAGGTATCGCTGTAGAGCGAGGTATCGCTGTAGAGCGAGGTATCGCTGTAGAGCGAGGTATCGCTGTAGAGCGAGGTATCGCTGTAGAGCGAGATGTCACCTGCGTATCCTGTTTCGGAAGGAATGGTTTTATCCTCCATAGGACGGGAGCATAGCATCATCCTGCAGTCCCTTAGTGCTGCCTCAAGGTAACAAACGAACAAGACAGGGCTCAGGCCATCTCCCTGCGGCGTGCCTATCGTGCTGGTGAACAGTGTGGCCAAGGAGCTTCCAATATTGACTTGGGAACATGGTGTTATGCAGCGGCATGTGGAGGAGGGTCAGCAGCTCATCATGACTACTGATAGTGCAGGGGTATGTGGAGGAGGGTCAGCTCTTCACGACTAATGGTAATGGACATGACATCGAGCGGTTTCTTCCTGTTGACGGTGTCAAACACCTTGCTCATATCCGGACCCAGCATGTGGCATCCCGTTTGGTAACGAATGAACAGTGATCGAGTCCACACGACATTCGCTGTGCTTAGGCCATTGCAGAATCCCGATTGAGTCACGCTCGAATAGTCCTAAACCTTGCTCTTCAAGTACTTGCAAGGAAAGCGTTGCAGTGGATTTGGAGATTATTTAGGAAACATCTCTTGTATCATAGCCAGAGGGTAAGCAGCAGCATTCGGTCGTTGAAAGCTTCTGCGTTGGCATTCACCACCACCATTGGGCTCTGTGGCCGACCTCCTAAACACGCTCGCTTGCCCACAACAGCAACAAGAGGTTCCTTCGAGCGTTGAAGTCTTATTCGTTCTGACAGCAGCTGCTGTTTCGATCGCTAAGACCTCATCAGAGAAGGTGCAGTTGTTGAATGACTGGAAAAGAAATAATCACGGATTTGATTCTGACTCTTAAAATAAGAGATGGCGCGCTGATGAGCGCGCGCTTGATACTCGTAGTGTGAAAACAAGTTGTTAAATTTTTTTACAGGTATTGAACTTTCTTGTATCTTCTGAGATTTTGTTTGCATGGTTTTCCAATGCTTTGTCTGTATACCTGTGCTCACACATGTTCTTCAGATGAGCCTTGCGCAGGAACCAACTCATTCCAATCCAGCAGCAGCTGCAGATGCAAGTGATGCTCTCTCCTCTGATGATGATTCACTTGTTGCTGAGGTTAGTTGTACTGATGTAAGGGCGGCTGAACCGGTTTGGTTGGTCAGACCATGGCTAGACCAACTGTTTGGCAACCAAACGCATATTTATAGCTTAGGAGGTCATGTGAACCCACCATATCATACACAAAGTATGGAAGACTACAAAATAAAGTAGGGCATGGCCGGACCAACTGTTTGGCCACCAACACATGTGCTTACTGCCAACAGGTAATGTTTACCCAACACGTCATGCATGAAATATGAAGCACTATCTTATCGCCGAACCGATCAATAACTGCTTCTGCCGATCCTGCGCTGTGGGCGAGCTGGGGAAACAGATACCCCGTAACCCGTTTTTCCATTTTCCGAAATCGTCTTGCCATGCTAAATTCAAATACGGGAGCGAACCCTCGACTTCACCCCAGACTAGTGTGCCTTTATGACCCCTATATCCGTGACTGTCGACTGCATTTCCGGTGAATTGCCTGAAAAAGCACCAAAATTGACAAAAGAGTAGGTGGGCGCGCTAAATCAGAGTAGGGTTGCTGCACCCCCCCCCCCCCCCCCCTACTCACTTTGCTAGAACCCTGCTTTACGTTTGTTCCTATGTAATAACACACACAAAACTGAATAGAGTGCTCAATACCGAGAGGCAGAGCTAGTCCAAACAATAATAAAAGGACAAAAAAGTGTTTTTACTGGTTTCTGATGATCGCTTAGTGCGTGAAACTCGGAGTAAAAGAACTTTTTTCGTCCTCTTGTTATCGTTTGTTACTAACACACACACACACGTACACACACACACATATATATACACACACACGTACACACACACATACACACACGCACACACGCACACATACACACGCATGCACACACACACACACACGTACACACACATACACACGCACGCACACACACACACGCAAGCACACACACACACACACACACACACACACACACACACACACACACACACACACGCACGCACGCACGCACGCACACACACACACACACACACACACACACACACACACACATACACACACACACACGCACACACACACACACACACACACACATACACACACACGCACACACGTACACACACGCACACACACACACACCAACACACGTACACACACACACACACACACACACGCATGCACACACACACACACATACGCACACACACACACGTACACACACACACACACACACATGCATACACACACACACACACGCATACACACACACGCATACACACACACACCCGTACACACACACACATGCATACACACACACGCACACATACACACAGGTATATTGTACAGTGCTACTCAATGAAATCCAGCCGTGTCACTCAAGTACCAGGCGTTGCGCGGCTCTAGACCTGCGAACACTGGGCTGCGAAATGGTGCAGGGCGCAATCTTCACTCGCACGACCGGATTTCATTTAGCAGCATGTTGCAATCATAAACCGATCAGTTCTATTTTACTCAGAGCAACTTCTACAACTTCGTTCTGGTGTCTGGCTGCGTCTGGATCAATTGTACTATTTATAGCTCTCAGAAACTTCCTTTCTCTCGTCCAATTTCCTATTTGTTTTGTCCTTCTATTCATAATCCAGCAAGCACACCTGGCCGAAGAGGAAGCTCATCTTCTACAGCAGCTCCAGCACTTGCATGAGCACGGCAAGGTGCAAGATTCACCTCCAGCACAACGAGTAACATCTGGGCTGTCACTTCCACGATCAGATCTCTCGAGGAGATCAAGAGCTTCGCCTGCAAGCTCATCTCAGGTAATGTGACATGATATAAACTGGTACACAAAGCCTAAAAGCTATGGTGCGGCCGGACCAAACAAAAACGGGGCGCGCCTGCGTTTAGTACGGGAACTTGAGAAGATTTTCCGCATGCGTATCTTCATGACATGGACATGTACAGTAGTGCTTTTGAATGAAATCCGATCGTGTGAGCGTGCGCCCTTTGCCAGTTTATATCCCTGTGCTCACTAGTCTAGAGATACACAGCGCCCAGCGTGGCATTGACTCACTTGGTCAAATTCCATCAGCGCTGTAAATTGGCAGAAGTCAATTCCCAAATACATGCTTCGTCTAGGCAAGGGCATTCTTCATTGCCTTTTTCCTCTTCCCCCAATACAGGCGATGGCATCACCGTTCCCCGCAGTATACAGTCCATCTGCGCAGAGACAACTTCAAAGCGTGGCGGAACGACGCGGAAGGCGTATGGAGCAACTGCGTCACGAGCAGGACAAGGTAGCCCGCGAGCTTGAAGGTGGGCTTCCGTTTGCACTACATTGCCCTAATCACTGTATGGTTACCATTCTAGTTTCATTGACAACTTGGGCGATGTCCACTTGAGTTGGCTTAGTGTTATTTGCATGAACAGTGTGTGCTGAGAATATGTAGTAGCTTCATGGCTGCCTGACTGATAACTCTCGGGCAAAAGTGATAAGCGTATATCCTCAATCTCTCGCTCTCTCACTCACTTCTCTCTCTCTCTCTCTCTCTCTCTCTCTCTCTATCTATCAATCTCTGTCTCTCTCTCTCTCTCTCTCTCTCTCTCTCTATCTCTCTCTCTCTCTCTCTCTCTCTCTCTCTCGCACTCCTTCTCTTTTTTTGTCTCACCCGATTCCGATACATCATATTTTCTGTCAATGCACTTCAGTAGGAGAAGACTCTCAGTTCTTGATGTACCTGGCAGATAATGGTGAAGTTCCGGCACCACTCAGCGTTTGTCAATGTTTTGATGTTACTTGTGTTATTCTACAACTGCAGACCTCACACAGCGAATTGGCAAGACGTCAAGTCCTGCATATCACAGGTAAATTATGTGTTGTTAGCTGGTTTAGACCATCACTGGGTTAGGGGTTGTTGCTTTTTAACGATTGTATAAACAAATTCCCCTTCCGCAAAAACTCTGAAAGTAGCTCTATTAGACACACAGTTAAAATTATTCCCGTAGCTATGCAGAAGACGTTACTTCAGTAACGTCTGGCGCTAGCCAGGGTCCACACAGCTTTAATTTGGTATTTGTGTGTGTGTTTGTTTGTTTGTGTCACGCCTGGCGCTATCCGTATCTGACGGCAAAAAAGCATAGGATGTTATAAATTTTTCAATTCTCCTATTTTTTTTTTCAGGCATAACCTGGGATTCGAACCCGCACTATCGCCCTACATGCATTCCCCCATACGCTTCGCATTCATACCCATTCTTCCAAGTTGCTTCACGTTATTATCTTGCGTTTGAAAGCCCTATTTGAATATTGCGGGCAGCTGTATGTGGCCAGCTGTGTTTGATGGTACGGTACGGTACGGGAGACGGTGTCGTATTACCCTCGATCGTACCTGTCCCGTACCTATCCCCTACCGTACCGTGCCATCAAAGACGGCTGGCCACAATGCATATTCAAATAGGGCTTTCAAATGCAAGATCACAATGTGAAACAACTTGGAAGAATTAGTATGTATGCGAAGTGTATCGGGGGATGCATGGAAGGCGCGCGATAGTGCGGGTTCGAATCCCTTCGAATGCTTTTTTTGTCTAGGTCATCAAGGCAAAAAAGCATAGCGTAGGGCCCTGAGCTTCCAAGCTCTCTCGTGGGATTCTTGCTTTGCGGTCTCTGCCGTAACCCAAAGAATGCCAAGTTGGACGGTTTGCCAGCACTGGCACTTTGAACACAGAACCACTCTTTCCACAGCACCTCTCCTGAATGTTGGTTAAGTTTTCTCAACATAATCGACGGCTCCACTTTTCTGTACCTTACCTTTGGGCATTCGTCAGACAATGTACAGGTATAATGTTAAAGCAGACGGATGCCAGTCTCAAGGCCTGTGCTTCGGAGATCCTAATCTCTCCCACCATTTTGCGTATACTGCGAGCATATTAAAAAAAAAAGAAGAAAAGCGAGAAACAAAAACAACTGCAAAAATATATAAAAAATGGTCCTCGTTTTTGACCTTCCGAAACCGATCACTTTTGCTGAGTCCCTATTTTGCACCCAGAAGCGCGAATGCAGGATAGTCTTCTTCACAAATCAGACCACCCCGGAAATCAGATCACGAAAGGGTAGTCGGAACTCCCATACTCTTCTGCTACACTTTACTCACTGCATATAATTTATTTGAGAGGAAAGTGACTAACAAGATAATGGTAGCGATTTGGGCAATGATCTTAGACAGACAGGCATAGTGGGATGGTCTAAGACTATGATTGAGAAACAGAGGGTACCAGGTTCAAGTCCTGCTTGGAAGGGGAAGGAATTTTTCAGCCATGCTGCAACCCACAGTTATTTGGGAACTTGTGGCCTAGCACGAGGAAAACATGGATGCAGTGAATTGCATTTTCGGTCTTGGACAACTCAATGTGTTGTGACTCGGATCTACTCGCCTCCCACCGCTTTAGGAGCTGCATCTGCACCTTGATCTTTGGGGGTGGTGGCGTTCCTACGGATGCGGAAAACTCGGCTTCCAGCCGAGTCTCACGCGAACCGTAGATTATTTTTATTTTTTGTAGGAAAGGTGTTTCGTCCCCACACCGGAGCTCGCGCTTTTCCGTCAAGTGTCAAATCAAGGCGGCGGAAAATCGCAAGTTCGGGTGTGGGGAGCAAACATCTTTCCATGCGTTTCTTGGTGATACTGACTTTGTCTAGCAAGCAGGAAGGGTGGGGGGGGGGTCCAGACAATAACTAGTCTATGGTTAGGGGATCTAAATGGCATGGTGTATCGCTCAAGATCAACGCCGGAAACACAACATCAATGTCTTCATTACTCGTACTATAGCTGCACTGCCTGCCTAACCCTACCTGTGTGTGGGTTGCATGTGGGTGGGGGTGTGGATGTGTGGGGGTGCATGTGTGCATATGTGTGGGCGTGTGGATGTGTGGGGGTGCATGTGTGCATATGTGTGTGTGTGTGTGTGTGTGTGTGTGTGTGTGTGTGTGTGTGTGTGTGTGTGTGTGTGTGTGTGTGTGTGTGTGTGTGTGTACATATGTGTGAGTGTGCATGTGTGTGCACACGTGGGTGAGCGCACGCATGTGTGTGGGGTGGGTGTGCATGTGCGTATGTCTATTCGTCTTTTCAGGTCCAGGGAGTTCCAGCAGATACCCAGCCCCGAGAGACCACTTCGAACAAGAGGTAAGCCATTGGGAAGCAAACCTTGTCTTCTACAGAAGTAGACTATGATGTTCGTGTAACTGATGGAGAGACGGTGAATGAATGAATAAGACAGAGACAGGGAGAGAGAGAGAGAGAGAGAGAGAGAGAGAGAGAGAGAGAGAGAGAGAGAGAGAGAGAGAGAGAGAGAGAGAGAGAGAGAGAGAGAGAGAGAGAAAGGGAGAGAGAGGGCTTGCAACATCCGAAACTGGAGATAGGTGCTTCCCCTTCCTTGTCAGTCTGTGGCGTAGCGCTGCGACTGCTTCAGTGGCATCGCTGATCTGATCAGTATGTGGAGCGTGCTTGATCTGTATCTTACACGTCTCACACAAAACCTCGCGACATTGAGTGCAGTGATATAGCATCTCCATCTTGATTTGGATAGGGCAAATGTGCACTTGCCCGTGAAACGCTATCTGATTATTGAAACCTTGCGCTCCCACCACGGGTGAACGGACAACGTGGGTGCTTGGTGATTCTGGACTTGTCACGAACACACGATCAGACGCAGTTTCATTTCAAAAATGTCAACGTCCGTCATGTTCAAGCAAGGAGCCCGTACAGTTGGCTTTCATAGCTTCTTGCACCTTGTGACATGTGTACATAGGTCTTCTACACCTCTGCCAATATCTTGCTGTAACAAGATTCGTGAATCTCGGGCAACCTATGTAGAGAGGTCAGAGTGAGGGCTCGTTGTAAATGGCACCTTCAGCGAAGGCGATGGGGGCAGATAATACAAAGAGAATCAAGGCTATCCTGAGATACTAGTGATCAGACGATGCTTTGCTGGGCACCTCGGTGACATTTGCTATCCTTATCTGAACAAGAATTGCTTTGGGATCATGATCTATGCCTTCATCCTTGGGGGTGGTGGCGTTCCCACGGTTGTGCAAAACTCGCCCTCAAGCTGAGTCTTATGCGAACCGTGATTCATTTTTATTTTTAGGACCTGCGTTTATATCTTCTTCAATTTCTTGTTTCGCTCAGCAAATCGCACTGTGGCTGCTGGTGCTAGTGATGGTGGTATTGGTGAACATTCTTGGCGTCCAAGACTTGCAGCTGAGCTGCCTAATGATCCTGTCTTGGAGGAACTAGGGTATGTGGCGGAATAATTTATCTGTGCATTCTCAACACGATCTCACACATGCACAGTGTTGGGTTCTCACGCACTGTATGTCTAAAATTTTCGACCCATTCAAATTTCGGCCTCCCAGGGGTGAAACCCATTTCGGCCGCATCAAATTTTCAGCCTCTGCTGCTGCCGCCTGCATGCACTGTCACACTGAACCTTGCGAAACAAAATTTCGGCCGCAACAAATTTTCGGCCAAACATGACCAGGCCGAAAATAGCCGAAAATAAATATGCGCCGAATATTTGTTGCCTTACAGTAACAACACAAGCACTCTAAAACTTACAACACACACACTCCAACGACCTCATGCAGCTTTTCCCGATTCTAGAATCGTTTGATCCCGAACATAATATCCGCTGGCCTGGGCAGTTGCTGTATTCGAGTTCGTCATCCATATTTGCCATAGCTGCCCATTTTCGAGAACTTGTCTGGCCAACTCGGGATGGCCCCACTCTTTAGCTACCATTGATAGTTGAAACCGTCAATATTTCAGTAACGTACATGTTGTGCATAGAGACGCAAGATAGACCACTGTAAAAAAACCTGTTGCAACTGATTGTGAAAACTAATAATGTGCTGGGGAAAAAAGAGCTTTTCGGCAACATATTCGATTGAAGCCATGCCGCAATGTTTGAATGAGTGCCAACATGCGAAGTGCCAGTAACTTCAATTGAATCGTATTCCTATGCATTGTGCATGTTTGCTACATGCACAATGCATCCCACCACACTGGGATTTCTATGTACTTGCCGATGCGCAATGGGCAAATGTTTGTACACTTTCTGCAGACAACTGCGTCAGCGCTACTTGGACCAAGGGGGTAATTCTAGTCGCTACCTTCATCAGCTGGACACCATGCAGGAAGAGAGATTGGAAGCATTACTCAGGACTAACAGTGGTGTTACGGTTGGCCCTGTCATGGCCAAACCAGGTCATCGACCACGACCGCTGCCTGGTACAGTGGCCAATGTTCCAAACAGCCAGGCCGTCATGTCTCTGCAGCAGCGATTGCATTCTCTGGAAGCAAACAATCGTCGACTGCTGGCCGGGATATCGGGTGCTCACCAGGTAAGTCAGGAGCTGTAGATTGTCCTGTTTGTGTGTTGAAATTGCTGTGTTCATTCTAGGGATAATGAGGGAGGGGGGCCGATTCTACTCCATGCTCTCCAATTCTCTGCTCACAAACCTTGTGGTAACCAATTCCATTGTAACCAAAACAGACTAAAGTCGAAGCACACTAATCACAATGTGTCATAACTGCGCCGAGGTGAAGTTATTTGGAATGAAGCTGCAGTACACCTGAAGTGAGTTGTGCTTGTGCAATAGGGCTGTGATGCACGTTGGCACTCGGGCACAGAGCATTACACACACGTGTAGAGGTGAAGGGTGAAGTGACTGCGCGTTCCACTTTTTTTAGTGACCATCATGCTCCGTCTTTCTGTGCAGTCTGACTGGCATTTCATACTTGAAACTTTCAGTGGCAGCTAGACAATTTCTTACGCTGACTGCATGTGATGTGGTTATGTTGGTGGACAGTTAGTCGTAACTCTTAACATTTTGTCCTTCTCCTTTCTATACAATTGCTTACCTTACTCTTTGTACTAAACTGCTATTTTGTGTATTTGTATGGGTTTTTAGACCCCGCTATCAATTGAAGGCCAGCAGGCCAGACGAGGTAAGATGATGGACTCAATTCACCTGATATTTCGTGTAGTTTGTAGCTGGTGCTCCAGTTTTTGCATGATATTTGTTAGAGCGAAATGCTGCCTTTGCCACTGTGCATGCAAACGTCATTCTGATCCATGGCCTAATGAAGTGATCTCTGTTTCCGTAGTTGCTGCAAGGTTGCAGGTGATCTGGCAGGAGGGGGTCCGGGGTGTCCCCTGTGAAAGTTTTGAAATTAGAGTGCAAAATCCTGCATTCTGGGCACCTCTGGCCGTGGTTGGGCGAAAAAGTGGTGCGGCCAAAGCCGGACCTTTCGTATGGCCAGCGATACCGGTTGGTACGCCCCTGGTTTTAGACGAGCACATGTTGTCCTCTGATGTCTCGTCTCTATCTTATCTTCTCATGCTACTCGTGAAAGCACAACATTGTCTGCAGTTGTCTGAGTACAAGGACCGAGAAAATTCAGCCAGTGCAGCTAACACTGGACGATGAATGAATGGTGGGTCTGGGAATTGCTGAAGGTTGATCCTGAGGAAAGATCGCATCTTGGATGCAATATTGCATCGTTTCAAGTTCAACTTTCAACATAGTCGGAAAAAGAAAATGTATTTAGTAGAATGGTTTCGGATGGAGAGCCAGGAATTAAGTTATGGAAAAGAAAAAGTGGAGTGCGCATCCGAGATGTGCTAGAACTGTTAGCCAGTTAGTTGTAGAACGTCAGTACCGTTGGTCAGGATCGTGCAAAGTTATCGCATGAGCTGATTATTTAGTAACTGGTGGTGTTAGTGGACATTATAGCGTAACTTGTAGTTCCTTGGGCCATTTTTCTTTTCTATGCATTTAGTGGAGTTAGGGTATCTGACGGCACTTGGTGTTGCGCACTGTTTGGAGCAGCACAGTTTATGACAGCTTTCTTCCTGTATATCCGCCACAGGCTCTCAGGAGGTGGAAACCTTGCGGCGTCAGATTGACATAGCAACAGAGGAGCTCCGGCTGCAAAAGCTGCAGGCCGAGTTGCAGGCGCTAAAACCATCGGTGAGAAATTTGAGATGGTTTGTTGGGATACGGTTTATTGGGAGATGGCTTGTTGTGAGAGGGCTTGTTGTATCCATGCGTGTGTGTATGCGTGTGTGTATGCGTGTGTGTATGTATGTGTATGTACTTGTATATGCGTGTGTGTGCATGTGTGTATGTGTGAATGTGTGCGTGAATGTGTGCGTGTGTGTGTGCGTGTGTGTCTGTGTGTCTGTCTGTATGCTTAGAAGCAGCATGCAGCCCCCGCAGCCAATGATCTTGGACCAAGCCCGTATGATCCAAAGTAAGCATTTATGATGGGGAGTTATGGTCAACCGTGGGAATAACGACCCTTGTTTGTGCATGAGCAAAGTATTGTGTTTTTCCACAAGTTGTTTATTACTCATAGAGTTTAGAGTATGCAGTCAAATGAACACTAGGTTTGAAGATTTTGTCGTGATTCACCAGTTGTTGTCATACCCAAGGTCATTATTCACCAGGTTAACTGTACTCGCGTTGATGCGCAGCACGAATAGTTTAAACCTGCATCAGAATCCTCTAGTGCCGTTTCTGGTGAATGAATGTTTGCCGTGTTTCTGCATCTTTGCCTTGATGCTTGATGGTGGTAATGTTCCTACATATGCAGAAACACTCAGTCTTAGGCCGCGGTCACACCGAGCCCGATTCAGCCGTTCAGCCAAAAAAAGCGCTTTTTTCGGCTGAGGTTTCCACGGAAACGGCTGAAAATCGGGGCACAAGCCACTTTCAACTTTCAGCCCTTTTGGAAGCGCTGAAAAGCGGAAAGTGGCTGAATAATTTTGGCTGAAGAGTGAAGTGCAAGAGGAGTTGAAGAACTTGAGTTGACGTTTGTTGTAGTCAGGTAGTTTCTTCTTCTCTTGTATTGTACCGTAGTTGTGTGAAGTGTTTGAAGGTTTTCGTTGTCAGCCATGGATAGTTGGAGCGTGGGACTGGAGCGCCGATTGCTCGAGCTGTGGTACGAAGCAAAAACGCGATATCAGACGACAATGAAAAAGGATACGAGCAAACGAGCCTGGATCTTCGCAGAACTGAAAAAGTTTGCTGCGAATGAAGCCGGGGCCGTCTTCATCAACAAAGTCAAAAACGTGTCGCTTCCTCCGGCGACAAAGCCTGGTATTTGCCACCATCGGCAAAGTGAGGTGATTCTCAGGGGAAATTATTCGCATCATCACCATTGTACACAATTAAATACAGATAGCGATGCGGCTCTTCGTTTCCGAATCCATTCTCAATCCACTGTGACAAATCGCTCTTCTCTCTCTCTACTCCTCTCTCTTTCTATCTATTTTCCAGATCCCTACGTCTCCTTCCATCCACGACGAGGCCCACTTTGAGATTCAAAATTAGGACGTAGTGTGTGTGCAAATCACGTATACTGGGCACAGGGCTAGGGGTCATCCTCCAAAATAATATAAAACCTGGGAAAACCCGCGTCAGCCAGTTTTGGTGTGACCGTCAGCTGGCTAGTCGCAAGCCACTTTCAGCGCAAGCCAAAAATGGCTGAACTTGGTGGGACCGCGGCCTAACTGAGTCTCAAGCGAACCATGAATTTTTTCTGTCTTAGGAGATCTCATTTTCGCCATGTCTGTATGTGCTGCAGGTCTGGTTATATTGTGCTCTGGGACTTCATCCTGGGCTTGCCCCCTAGCCTGCAGCAGTGCAGTGTATCGGTTCGTCTGAATGAAGACGGCTCACAGCTGTCGTCCTTTCAACCGCTACCCTGCGTGCCGTGTGTGAGGGAAGACGCCCGGGCAAGATCACAAGCAGATCTCTCACAGATGTGCTCAGCTCTTCTCAAAAGTCAACAAGCATTCCCTGGGTGAGATAAACCGATGTAATTGTCTCTCGCAATGTGCACGAGTACTGGGCATTGAAATGAAGTTGAAACCAGGGAACAAGTCATTAATTCCAGCACAAGATTGAAACCTGAGGGCTGTTGGCGCGGAGGGCTGTTTTCAAGAGCCTGCATCAATGATCATGCATTGTCTTCCGTGAAAACTTGTGTGTTCTTCTGAAAGCTCTGGCTCCTGAACAGCTGCAGTCTTGCCTGAATCAAGGCATGACCGGCACACCGGCTGGGAGCGATGTGTCTCGCCTTATCCATAACATAGGATTTCTGAATTCAACTTACCCCTGTATGTTGCACAATGGGTGGTGTTTATAACATACCATACATGCTGCAGAGAGACCTGTCAAAGTAACCACTATCATAGCGTAGCCATCTGTCCCAGAGGACCAACACAACTAGGACCGAAGGGCGCTATTTCCAGTCAAATGTCACAGGATAAGGAGATCGCCTGAATATATCCAGGCCCATTGGCACGCGGTCCGATCGCTTCATTTCCGGTCAAATATCTCATTTGGCAGGACCGCCTGAAATGCCGGTGTTACGGCCCTGATTTCTTGAGCGGTCTGCTTAGACAGGTTAGACAGCACCTGATTGACTCAAGTCTCTTTAACCACTCTTCAGACAAAACCTTTTTATGATCTTTCCCATGTTGTGTGTCTATATGGCAATCCATGCATCCATTCAAACTTCTCCTGTGCAGTCTCTCACCATCATCCACTATGAAAATGGAGATCAGGATCCATTCAAACAACGAAGAGCAGCAGCAGCAGCAGCAGCAGCAGCATCGTCGTCGCACGAATGCGGTAGCCTGGACAGCCGTGGACTTGTTTGACAGACATCACAACCTCCTAAGTGGAAGGTAGATCTACTCATGTGCAGAGAATTAAACAAAATTACAGGTTAATCAGATAATAGGCTGTATGTATCTACGCATACTGAACAAACTTCTGGAGCTACCTGTTTGAGTTAGTATGTTCATCATGATTTGGGTCATGCAGTGTTTCCTTGTTACCTTTCAGGGTCATTTCAAGGGATAAAGGATTAGAAATTCAGCCAGGTTTACATACTTGAGAAGTCGTGTACAAAGACAGAATGTCTGGGGAAGCAGGCCTAAGACCCACAATTTTCAAATCTTCAGTGTGGTTCGAGCGTAAAATTCAGCTACTATCTGGCTCTCAAAAGCCTCTATTTGAACGGACTGCATTGTAACAATGTCGGTGTATATTGTTACTACCCCTCTCCAGATGGAAAGTTCCGTTGCGGGTACCACCTGTCATCAAAGATATCACAACAGCCGGACTCAATGACATTGTTCAGGTATAATGAGCATAAGTTGGTTCTTTGGGACACGAACAAAGGTACGAGAATTTCACCGAGCTCCCCGGTGTGTGCGCTTTCATCAAGCATTCACTGATGATATTGAGCAAATGTGGACAAAGAGTTGTAGTGGTGTTTTTGAGCTGCACCGGTTTGTACCAGACTCGAGGCAGCCTGCAACATGAAACGCCTCTACCCTCTCCTCTCCGCCCACAGTACTGTCGGGCGTCGAAGAACAGAGCGCCGAAGAACGACCAGCCTAGAATTCTGCCAAGCACAGCATACCAATGTATACACGGTGACTTAACTGTGCGTAGACTGTAATACATGACAATAAGAGGAGGCTGCCCCCCCCCCAGTTCTTCGGCGACCGACACTACTCTATTGGTACAGCGCCAAATTGGGTGAATGGGGATGGATAGGAAATTTGGCAGAGAGCTTGTGCTTGAGCAAACAGCCAGTGAGAGTGGTAAACAACAAAAGAACAACCAGCATGAGTGCATGCGCGTATGGGGTTAGATGTGCTGGTGTGTTCAGCTGACAAGAGAGCTAGAGGAGGGAACTGTGCACTTGGCCATGTGCGCAGCAACAGTGCTCTGGGTAAATGTGGAGTGTCATGTGTAGACGCGTTCTCTCTTCCTGTCACTCACTTCTCTCCCTATCTCTCTCTCTCTCTCTCTCTCTCTCTCTCTCTCTCTTTGTCCTTGTCTTTCTCTGTCTTCCTCTGTATTTCTCTCCATCCAACCCCTCCCTCTGCATTTCTATCCATCTATCTATCTATCTCTCTATCTATCTCTGTATCTATCTATCTGTCTGTCTGTCTGTCTGTCTGTCTGTCTGTCTGCCTGTCTGTCTATCTATCTATCTATCTCTTTTTGGCTCTCTGAGGTGATTGTTTCTATGTACTGTTGTTTCAGTACTATACCAGTGAGATCTACTTACGCCTGGTTAATGCACGTGATGCAGATGTACAAGTGGAAGTAGCTGTCAGCTCCGGACAACGCCATCTTTACCACTATATGCCTGTAAGTAGTATACCATACTTTGTCAATCATTCAGACAGTGGTTATGCATGTGTCTGGTATCTGTTATGCATGTGTCTGGTATCTGTTGTGATTCTAAGAAATACTACATTGCATGTTTGATTGTAGAGTTGTCAAATGAAGATGTTCTGTACAATTCTCTCTTCTTGTCCCCCCCCCCCCTCCTCTCTCTCTCTCTCTCCTTCTCTTGCTCTCTATCTCTGTCTCTCTGTCTATCTCACTCTTTGTGTCTATCTCTCTCCCTCTCTGTCTTTCTCTCTCCCTGTCTCTCTCTCACCCACCCTCTCTCTCACTTACTCTCACTCTCTCTCTCCCCCCCCCCCCTCTCTCTCTCTCTCTCTTTCTTTTTCTCTCTCTCTCTCTCTCTCTCTCTCTCTCTCTCTTTCTCTCTCTCTCCCTCTATGTCGCTCTCTCTCTGTCGCTATCTCTCTCTCTATCGCGATCTCTCTCTGTCTCTCTGTCGCTCTCTCTGTCTCTCTCTCTGTGTGTCTCTCTCTCTGTCTCTTTCTCGCTCTCTCTCAATCTCTCTCTCCTTCTCTCTCTCCTTCTCTCTCTCCTTCTCTCTCTCCTTCTCTCTCTCCTTCTCTCTCTCTCCTTCTCCCTCTACTTCTCTCTCTCTCTCCCTCTCTCTCTTTCCTTCTCTCGCTCTCCCTGTACAGTTTCAAGCCAGCTTTGCACACCAAGGATTTCCCCCTATCGCTCGCCACCAAGCAGTACCCAATCGCATGATGAATCCAGCACCCTTGAAGAAGCCAGCCAAGACTAGCAAGACCGAGTCAAAGAAGAAAAAGAAGCCGGTTCACAAGAAGGGGCCAGCAGCCACTGTGGATACGTTTGACAAACAATCTGATAGCTCTGACAGCGATTTATCAGTGTTATCTGTGATGTCCCTGGACGAAACAGAGCCAGTGCCAGCCGAGGAAGCAGCCGATGATGAGAACGATGGCGAAGACCCAGTCACCACTCCAGCACCACCGTAAGTGTGGCAATTCACCAAAAGCAACCGTTGTTGGCTGCCACTATCCAGCACTGGTGACAATGTTTAACAGCTTATTTGCTTTCACCACGACAGCGATGGGCATCATCTATCAGTGTAAATCCAGTAAAACCTGTGAATAACAACCACCCCTTGGGGCCAGAGAAAGCGGTCTTTAGTGGCAGGTGGTCCTTAGTTAGAGGTTTTCACCCCAGAACCATAGATGAATGTGAGACCGTCCGTGCCTGGCGAAGTGGTCTGTACTACCAGGCTGGTCGCTAGTCACAGTGGTCTTTAGTTACAGGTTTTACTCTATTCGTTTGAGTTTAAGGGGAGCATTAGTGTGTATGTATGTGTGTGTGTACAGCGTGCGTGTCTTTGCGTATACATGTGTTTTCGTGTGTGCATGTGTATCGGTGTGGATGTGCGTGTGTGCATGTGCATGTCTCCGTGTGTGTGTGTGTGCACGTGTTTCATTCTTCACAAACACGCAGAGTGGAAGAGCCGGATGTGGTCCTGGAAATGCTTGGTGTTGAGTTGTGGAGAGTGAAAGATGTCGGCGAGGGTAAGGTGACAGTATGCTTGACCGTACGACGACCGGATGGAACGGTGAGTTAAGCCTAGTTCACATTCGACGCAACGCCGACGGTACGGGATGTAAGGGCTTGTCGGGAGGGCTGGGGTGAGCTGTAAAATCCTGTACGATTCGTACGACACGACATGCAGCAGTCGTTGCGACGTTCACCGTCGAACGGCGCGAGTCATAAGGCACGGTCCGTGACGGGGTGACTTTTGGACCTAGTTTCTCGTTTTTCGGGACTTCTTTTCAATTATTTCTCCTGGAAAGAAGCGGAATCAAGTTCACAATACCAGTTTTTCGTGAAGACCAAAAGATTAGCCCTGAAAGTTGTGGCATTCAAATAATAGCCCCAGAAAATGATAGAATAGTTCGTCTGTCACGCTTCTGAACTATCCCTAAATACAATAAGTGACATGAGATCTTATGTTGCTAAAATTCAATTCAAGTCGTGCTAGCCGTTCTGTGAGTTACAATGGGAAGCGCAGTGTTCGAAATGCTAAAAATTTCCAAGTACGAATCGGGAGCAGTCGACGCACGACGCCGTCTCCTGTTCACACTCGAATTGCAGCCGTTTTGTACGCTTGCGTCCCCGTCTACGCCCGTCTACGGTATGAAAAGTTGGATCGATCCAACTCTTCCCGTCGCTTCCCGATCTGTACGGTAGTACGGTTGCGTTCCCGTTCCTGGTGTTCACATTGGACGCCATCAGACCGTCCCGTCGCTTCCCGTCGATCCTTACGTCGCGTCCCGTCGCGCCCCGTCGAATGTGAACTAGGCTTTACACGTGTGAGGTACTGCAGTACAATGAAGTGGATCCTGCTTAGTAGAACTCGCTAGTACGTTTTCTGATAAGAGTCATAAGACGCACGCTTACGTACTACGAACATTGTCCCGAGCAGGTGTATCGATCCACATTGAAGTATGCTGGGATTAGAAGTGCATCGGATGCCAAGTACTCTTTCGTAACCCCCGTGAGTTCATTCGTCTCCACAGAGTCCTGCAGTACACTACTATGTTGCCTCGCAATCCTGAGTGCTCACTACAGTAAAAACCTGTCAAGGCAACCACTCCGATAAGGCCACTGTCTGTTCCAGAGGACTGATACGTTACTATTTATTCGTGAAGAC